>NC_134534.1:166256562-166881562 GCF_050624435.1 Tenrec ecaudatus
TGTCTTTTTCTGAGCAGTTTGTTCCATCTGCTTCATGATTGTCTTTATTTTATTTATTTGTTACAGTGCAAAGCTTTTAGAGTTCAGATATGGTGTACATTATAGAATAGTTAGAAAAATTTATTTGCATATGGGCATTTTCTAATGATATTTTGGCTTTTGCCTCGTTGTTATATTTGACAATTATAATATACCTATAACTTAAAGCTTTTCCTTTATTTATTCTAAATTTAAACTTAATGTAATACTTTGTATTCAAATTAACTGTTTGAATTTTTTTTTTTTTAGATTTGGATTTTCAGGAGGTAGTCATGGTACCCTGTCAAGTCAGGAACACTTTCTTGTGCCTCCTCAACCAATGCAAGGACCTGGAGTTCCTCCACAACTCAGACGATCAGTACCTGTAGATATGCCTAGGCCTTTAAATAACTCACAAGTTGGACTTGCTCAGCATTTTCCACCACAGAGTCTGCCAGTTCAGCAGCATAATATACTTGGACAAGCATTTATTGAACTGAGGCATAGGGCCCCTGATGGGAGGCAATCGCTACCTTGCAGTGGTTCTGCTGACAGTGTTATAGAAGCACCTTCTCATCCCAGACATGGAAGCTTCATTCCCCGGACAGACTTTCCAGGCCCTAGACACCCAGACCCCATGAGAAGACCTCCCCAAGGTCTACCCAATCGGTTGCCTGTGCATCCAAATTTGGAACAAACACCACCTTCACAGCAAGAGCAAGCTCATCCTGCACATTCACCTTCGGTGGTCATGAGATCTCTGAGTCATCCATTAGGCAGTGAATTTTCAGAGGCTTCCTTGTCAACACCTACACCAGCTGAAACAACATCTGATTTGCAGACTACCAACCAATCTTCTGATGGTCTTGAAGAAAAACTTGATTCTATTGATCCATCTGTAAAAGAACTAGATGTTAAAGACCTTGAGGGGGTTGAAGTCAAAGACTTAGATGATGAAGATCTTGAAAATTTAAATCTAGATACAGAAGATGGCAAGGGAGATGAATTGGACACTTTGGGTAATTTGGAAACTAATGACCCCAACTTGGATGACCTCTTGAGATCAGGAGAGTTTGATATCATTGCATATACAGATCCAGAACTTGATTTGGGAGATAAGAAAAGCATGTTTAATGAAGAACTAGATCTTAATGTTCCAATTGATGATAATCAGTGCATGTCTATTGAACCCCCCAAAACAGAGCAAGAAGACAAAAATGTGGTTGCATCTGATAAACATTCTCCACAGAAAAGCTCTGCTGTTACCAGTGAGGTAAAAACAGAAACACTGTCTCCAAATTCTAAAGAGGAAACCAAGTATAAAATTGAGAAAAGTGAAGATAAAGGTACTGTTGACATTCCCTGCTCACAAGTTTCTACTAACACAGACCTTAATGATGGAGAAAAGACTTCTTCGCAGCCTTGTTATCCAGATCTTCCTGAAAAAACAACTAATCAGGAAAATTCCAACTCTAACACAAGTGTTCAAGGATCCGACCAGCTGCCTGCTAAAGAAAGTATAAGTTCTTGCGACATAACTGGATCTACTCCTGTCCTCTCAAGTTTACTTACTAATGAAAAATCAGATAATTCAGACATGAGGTCTTTGGGGTCTCCACCACCAACCTTGCCTCCATCACCATCCAATCATGTGTCAAGTTTACCTCCTTTAGTGACAGCACCTGGTCATGTTTTGGATAATACCATAAATTCTAATGTGGCAGGAGTTTCTAGGGTAAGCCATACTTTTTCTCAGGGTGCACAGGTAAATCCAGGATTTGTTCAGGGTCAGTCAATGAGTCACAATTTTGGGACAGGAAAATCTACAAATCAAACTATGCCTCTGACAAGTCAGTCTGGTACCGGTGGTATATCTGGACCTCAACAGCTCATGATTGCTCCAACATCAGCCCAGCAGAATAGAGAGAGGCCCCTCCTTCTAGAGGAACAGCCACTGCTGCTTCAGGATCTTTTAGATCAAGAGAGGCAAGAACAGCAGCAACAAAGAAAAATGCAAGCCATGATACGTCAGCGGTCTGAACCATTCTTCCCTAACATTGGTAGGACTTTATATTAAGTCTCAATAGCAATCAATATGGGTGTGCCTAGTCTCCAGTATTCTTTAAGATGACAGGATTAAAATTATGTTTGGAATAGTGCACTGGGGCTTATATTTGTATTTTTCTTTCAGCTTTTAATTGAAAGTGAGTTCTTTGAGGTTTGGGGAAATCAAATGATTCAATCAGTTGCAGGCCCTTAGTCAATACCATCATTAATCGTACTGTGTTTCCATTAAATAGTATTTTTTCTTTTCAACGGTAACATTGATATTTTATCCTATATGAATTACTAATTGTATCAAATTCACCCACCTCTTTTTTCATTTATACAAAAGAGACTATTTTTTACTGGCCTTTTCATACAGTGAGTTGTCAAGAAATGGATATATCTTTTTAAGAGTGGTAACTGATACTGGTGCAGTGCAATAGTATTGGAAATAATTATAAGTTCTCAGTCCTGGTGTTAAATTTTAAAAAGTAATTCTAATTAACATGAAAATTTGGATGGGGGCAGATTGTTTTACTTTAGATTACTGTCATACTCAAGTTTGACAGATTTCTTGTTTTAATTCTTGTAGGGTAAGCTATTAAGGTATATTTTGTTTTACTGAGATGGGATTCAATTCAGAATAAGGGTCTCGTAATTTCTTACTTATTATAGAAACCTTCAGTAATTATTAAATAATAAAGAATAATACTTTATATATTACATAATGTTATGATAGTTATTTTACCTCTTAATATACCTTAAACAAAGTACTGTGAAGTATATAACTTTAAAATATTTTTCTTCTTTAGATTTTGATGCAATTACCGATCCTATAATGAAAGCAAAAATGGTAGCCCTTAAAGGAATAAACAAAGTAATGGCACAGAACAATATGGGCATGCCACCAATGGTTATGAACAGGTAGGTGACAGTGTTTCTCATCCTTAGAGTCCACCAAGAAGTGCTCTCTAGCCCTAGAAAGCATGCATAAGAACTGAGAAGCCTATATTCAAGAAATGAAAAATAAATATTAAATAGTTAATTTCCCTTTATTTCATGGTAAATGGACTAGTATTTAACAGAAAAGTTTAGAAGATTGACTTGATCAGAAAATCCACAATATGAATGTGAATTCATTTAAATACTGTGAGAATTGATAATACTAACTTAATAGATCTTCGAGACAAGATCTTTCATTCTAAATAGATGAAGATGTAAAGGTAAACGGAAACAAATGAAACTACATTCAGAAAAGAAAATGTTATTTGAGATAGTGAATTCAAGTGTTTGGTTATTTTTCCTTCTATCAAAAAGAACAATAGAGAGAGCAAAGACTAGGTAGGACATTTACAGTAACCGTAATAGGTGATTAAGGCAAATGTGAATTTCACTCTAAAATATCTGGAGGCTTTGTGCCCAAAAGAAATATTCTTTGATGGTTACCAAGGATAAAAGAATCGTCTTTACCTAGGGAATAGATACACAGTGACTTGAGGGAAGTGAAAAGGATACACAGTAAAGAGGAGGGTAGGCAACACAACTTGGCAAAGGCACAGGAAGCCACTAGGAAATACATAAAAGTGAAAACAGCAAAGGTGTAAATAGTATTATAGATCACTCTGTAATAATAGCAATAAACTGTCTTACAATTACCTAGTTAACAAGTTGTTATAGATACTCAAACTGAACAAAGTGAAAAGATGAATGAGACTCCCAACTGTGAGTATACGAGGAGGTACCCTCCCCCCAAAAAAAGATTAAAAAATTTTTTTTCAAAGCTATGTATTTACTTTTTTTTTTTTCAAAACAACCTTATCACCTTCAAAGTACTTTACATTACACTTAAGACATAAATCTGCGATTCCATTCTTGGAAACATTTTTCAAACTCATTTGTTTGGATGGCTGACAGCACCTCCCTCGTTTTTTTCTTCACTTCTTCTACATCGTCAAATCGCTGTCCTTTCATGTCCCTCTTCATTCGTGGAAACAAAAAGAAGTCGCATGGAGCGAGGTCAGGTGAGTAAGGTGCATGGGCAAGAGAGGCATGCTGGGTTTTTTGTTTGATTTTTGGGGGGTTTTTTGCCCAAAACTAGCACATTGTGATGATTGCGTGAGCAGGTGCATTGTCATGGCAAAACCAGTCCCCTCCCCCCCATCTGCCACAAATCAGGCCTTTTTTGTCACACACTGTTATGCAATCTTTTCAGAACTCTAAATAGAAAGCTTAACAGTCTGACCAGTGGAACAAACTCCAAATACACTATCCTCCTCACATAAAAAAAAAAAAAAAAATGAGCATCATCTTGATCTTTGATTTCACTTGACAAGTATTTTTTGGCTGAGGTGATAGCATCTTCCACTGGCTTGATGGATGTTTGCTTTTGGGGACATAAGAATAGCACCGTGTCTCGTCACCAGTAATGACGTTGGAAAAAAGTCAGAGCTGTTCTTTCAAAGCTCGGAATGTTTCCACTCAACGCTCTTTTTTCCTGGTTACTCAGAACCCAAGTCACAGATTTCACAGCGATTCTTCTCATTCCCAAATCTTCCTTTGAAATTCGCTGAACCACGCTCCAAGGTAGTCCACATAACTTCCTCTTGTCTTCAATGGTCCGTTGTCAGTCGTCAAGCACAAGTGCATGAATTTTGTCAACATGTTCGTCCATTTGGGAAATTGACAGAAATCCAGAATGAGGTCTGTCATCAATTAACATTTCTCCTTTTTTGAAATGAGAAAACCACTCACGTACCTGAGATTTTCCAATAATTCCAACCTTGTAAGTATAACAGTTTCTGTGGCATTTTTCCTGAGGAGGAAACAAAATTTCACAGCCACGTCCTGTTCTCTTAAATCAGCCATCACAAAAAAATGAGGCTTGAGCAAAATTGCTTTTAGGAAAAAATTCACTGTGGCCAGAGAGAACCTTTCCAGGTGACACCACTGGGTACACTATGCTCGCTTAGGAGGAACAATGCTTACTATGAAAGCTCTGCCTAGCGGTGCTTTTTCCGGTTTATTTTGGGTACCCCTCGTATATACAGTTCATGGAGGAAATTTCTAAATAGGCTTGTTTATGTGCTGTAAATATATCCAAGGGTATATTTGCATCTGGGGACAAGGTTCTAAAAACATATTAAGCATCATCAAACACCTTGATTGAATGAGTCACCGAGCTTGGAGCCTTAGGACTTTAATCTTAGGATATTTGAGGTCAGTTGGTATAATGTAGTCCACAAAGACAATTTTATCTTGTTTTAATCATTTTCTCAGGGACTCTTAAAATAATCCATACATACATACATTATGTCAAGCACATTTGTACGTTGTTGCCATCATCATTTTCATAACATTTTCTTTCTACTTGAGCCCTTGGTATCAGTTATTTTCCCCCTTCCCAACCCTCTCTCCCTCATGAACCCTTGATGATTTATAAATTATTATTTTTTTCATGTCTTACACTGACTGCTGTCTCCTTTCACCCACTTTTCTGTTGTTCGTCTCCCTGGGAGGGGGTTATCTGTCGATTATTGTGATTGGTTCCCCCATCTTCCCCCAAAGACAATTTTCTACATTCTACAATGGCTTACTGTGGTATTAAAAGCTTGAAAGTGGCCATCTGAGATCCAACTATTGGTCTCTTCATCTGGAGCAAAAATAGGACAAAGAAAATAAAAAGATTCAAGGAGCTAATTCATCCAAAAGTCTAATGAACCACACAGCCTTCCAGTACCTTGAGACCCAAAGAGGTAGACAGTGAATACCTACCACATCTGATCAGGATCATAATACAATGTCCTGGACAGACAGGGAAGGAAAAAAATGTAGGAAAACATTCAAAATTAAGTTTTAAAACAACCAAACTTACTGATCGGATAGAGATTGGTGGAACCCTTGAGATTATGACCCTTAGAAACCCCTTTGAAACTGAACCCTCTCTCAGAAGTCAGCATTTTGCCAAACAATAGACCTATAAAATGAATGAGAACATCAGTGACGGCCATATTCCTCAGTCCACTCAACCATATGAGACCAGCAGGGAAACATTTGCCCAGAAACATTGCTCAAGGTAGTAAGGAAGAGGAAAATCTGACCATTAGAAGTGAATACCCAGGGAGGACTGAGAAAAGTGCTGGTACATTGAGGAATTGCAACCAGTCTCAAAACAAAATGTGCTTAAGTTGTTGAATTTTAAAAAGCCTTCACTACAATAAAGAGTTCAGTAAAATCTAATAACCACAAGCTGAATTTGAATCAGGAGTAAAAGTAATGAGTAAGAATAACTTTGGTAGCTAAGAGTTCGAGGGTTTTATAAGTCTTTTAACACCTAATACATACATGCACACACACACACACACACACACACGGAAATTATACATTGAGGGCTATATGGTTTAATGACTACCTGGATTTCTGAAATTAAGCATATTTATTCTTTTAAGGGAAAGGAAATGCCACAGGGCAGTGTCTTTCAAATTTTGATCATGGACTAAACCAAAATGATACAGAGGTTTGTTAGAAATGCAGGGTCCTCAGTTTACTGCAGACCTCCTGAAAAAGAATACCTGGAGATGTTTCCATTTACTCCTAATTTTGGTGAACACCATCCATGATTCTTACATATATTTATTGCTATTTAAGAACTTAGTCAGTGGAGCAAACATTGATAAAAACCTTGAACAAAAAGGAATGTATAATATTATGGAATTGAATGCAAATCTGCATCAATAACATTGTACACTGAAGAAATTTGAAACTTCTAAGAATTTATTTGTCTTATTCTTTGGAGAAATTTCAAAATTGGTTACGAAGCACTGTTGAAGTCAATGAGCTGTCTGATGTTCATTATTCAGCAGTATTTGTTAAGAGCTTATAATATGGTCTTCAAAATTAAATCTTGCTCTATCAGAGTCGTATCTCTACCTATTAGCTATATACTGACAAATTTAGGGGTATATGAGGCAGATTGTACTCGTCTGTTGAGTATATCAAAGAAGTGGAAGCTGCAGTCCCCTCTTAAAACTTGAGTATTGGGAGGGAGGGGGAAAAAATAGGACCTAATGCAAAGGGCTTAAGTGGAGAGCAAATGCTTTGAAAATGATTAGGGCAAAGAATGTACAGATGTGCTTTATACAATTGATGTATGTATGTGGATGAATTGTGATCAGAGTTGTATGAGCCTCTAATAAAATGTAAAAAAAATTGAGTATTAACAAGGGCTCAAGTACAAAGAAAATGTTTTGAAAATGATGATGGCAACTTATGTACAAATATGTTCGACACAATGGATGGATGTATGGATTGTGATAAGAGCTGTAATATCTCCCAATAAAATTATTTTTTAATTGTGTATTATGGTAAATGGGGACATTAGGCAGGGAGTGATATTTGAATTAAGAGAGATTCCAGACCAGAGAAGATTAAAATACATATTCCAAATTTGAATAGTATATGAATATAATTTTCAGCATATCATGTATATATCTTGATATATTTAAGAATTTGGTAACTCCTGAGTAAGTGTTGCCATGTAAAGAGTGATTTGTCTCATGAGGGAGGGGGGAGCGGAGAGGGAGGGGAAAAAAGAGGACTTGATGAAAAGGGCTTAAGTGGAGAGTAAATGCTTTGAAAATGATGAGGGCAAAGAATATACAGATGTGCTTTATACAATTGATGTATGGATTGTGATAAGAGTTGTATGAGTCCCTAATAAAATGTTTTTTAAAAAAGAGTGATTTTATATAACTTTAATTAGAATGAATGAAACTTACCAACTGCTTTTAACCATACAAACTATTTATTGGCCATTCATTACTTCTGTTTGCTTTAATATTAGCTATGGAAATCTAAAAATATAGGAAGCTTCTTAATTGAGATACGTCCTTTATTATAAAACAACAGCTGACATATCAATTATTTTCTTAATAAAGATTAGAAAAAGGGATGGTTTTCTTAGAATTTATGCAGTAAACCTAAGTCTTTGCTATATTTGTAGGCTAAAGATTCAAATTGCTATTTCATTTTAAACAACAATGTGACATATAGCAATAAAGTCCAGAATCGGACTAGATGCTTTCTTATGTTGGCCTCACTAGTCTTTGTGGAGAAAGTTACTTATTCTCAGTACATCTTAATTTTATCAAAAGTAAAATGAGGGTTCTGAGAGTACACACAATAAAAGTACAACAGGAATTAAATGTGCTTGTAGCATAAGAAAAAATGGGGCTCTTGTCAATATTTTTACTGAGAAAGACCTTGTCATTACTTTTGTCTCTCCTGAAACAAAACTCTTACACACTGAAAATAAATTCTCCTAATTTGATACTAGCGCTTTCTTTTCACAGGTTCCCCTTTGTGGGTCAGTCAGTGACTGGAACACAAAACAGTGAAGGCCAGAATCTCCTCCCACAGGCAATGCCTCAGGTAATTCTGATTGAAACTGGTCACTCTGGAATGATGTGAGGTTCTCATTTGACTTTTAGACCATTTCTAGAAAGTGTTGGCTAGGCTTAGAGCACTGCCAAATATGTGACTGGCTTGGCTCAGCCGAAAGGCAAAGCTTTTAAAAGTTGACTGTAATTTCTGAAAAGACTGTAAGATACACAGTAACTTAGAAACTAATAGCCTAGCATGTTCTGACTTGGGTTTGGGTTTTTTAACTTCAGAAAGATATTTTTGTATCCTGAATTTTGGAATGGATTTGTTAAACTTAAAATGTAAACTACTATAAATGGAAAATAATGATATCGATAAAGTTCTTTTAGATACAGATAGACCTGGTGGCACTGTGGGCTAAGCACTGGGCTCCTGCATTTCAACCTCACAGCCACGTCTCTAGAGGGAGATGAGGTCATCTGCCCCTGGAAAGATTCACAGTCTCAGAAACCCTGTGGGCAATAGGAATCAGAATCGACTTAGATGACAGTGGGTTGTGGTTAGGTTCTACTTTTATTCCTTGGAATAATTTAGCTTTTTGAATAGTTACCATTTATAATACTCAGGTCTAAGTGTGTATTTTTAAATAAACTGTTCCTAGTGTCAAGCAGAATATCTAGGGAGGTAGACTTGCCTATTTCATGTAGTATTTTCTTAAGGTTTTTAAATCTTTGTCAGTATCTAAGAGAAGAAGAGAGAGAAAGCTACCTACTTTCTCTGGAAAATTTCCCCTTTTGCTCAGACTTAATATGTTGATAATTATATCCCTTTCATTACTAATTGAGAGATAGATACAAGAGGGAAAGCATAGGCTGTGTACTGAGTTTTTGAAAAGATAACAGTTCTATACATTTCCTCTGTGGTGTTGGCCAAGTTCTCGTAATTCTGTTTTTTGCTCTATTAAATAATCCACCTGTTTTGCAGTATTATAAGAATTATACACAGTGCATTCTGACTACTATTATCATTCATAATCATTACTTACATATAACTGATGTCTAACAACTTAGTTTTCTGACTGTTGCCAGGGAATTGTGAGATTAATAACTAATAATTCAATTTTCCTGGAAAAACTCAGATATTTCAATAAGAAATAACACTTATTTTTAATTCGTGTCTTTTTCTTTTATTTTCATTATATGCTAGTGGAATTTTTTGAGATCTAAATTCTGTATTTAACTGAATCTAGATACAGAAGAAACCACATAGATTTCATCCAACAGTAACTGAAGACATGGCGCTCTAGTTTAACTGACATTCAGAGCATACTGCCATTGATTTGGTTCCGACTCTTACCCTATGGGACAGGATAGAACGGCCCCTTGGGGTTCTCAAGACTGAAAATCTTAGAGGAACAGCAAGCCTCCTCCTTCTCCTGTGGAGCAGCTAGTAGAGCCAAACCGCTGGCCCTGGGAGTTCATACTTAAGCCACTGTGCCACCAGGGCCCCTATCCTAATGTTGGCAACCATTTGCCCCAACATTTAGTTTCTAAAGAATAATCCTTTACCTTGAACATAATTGTTATTTGAATAAAACCTAGGAAATATAACAGTTAAGACATAATTTTCAAAAATTTGTCGTTACCACTAAATTCACTCTTCTTTCTAATGAAATTCCAGACTCTAAATATTAGTTGTAGAAAATTAAAGTTGGGTTTTTTTCCCCTTCCATTTCTTTTCCTTTCATACATTTTAAAGTTATTTTTCCTACATAAATGAAATGTGGAATAAACCTCTTCATAAATTTTACTTATTTTAGGATGGCAGTATAACACATCAGATATCTAGGCCTAATCCTCCAAATTTTGGTCCAGGCTTTGTCAGTAAGTATAAATCTAATAAGTTATATATTTTCTGGGCATTGCTTATAGCACTGTGTTTGTATTCTTCTAAAAATGTGGAGTTAGATCAGGTGCCCTCATCTTTACCAAACACCACTACCCTATACTCTTTTCCAAGGCATGTGCTTTCATTGTTCTTTCTTGCTATGCATGAAAAATTATAGATAGAAATGAGTGTTTTAATACAGAAAAATGATCTTCCCAATTCTCTTCAATATCGTTGTTATTGGTTATTCTTGAATATAGATTAGGCACCTTAACATTTATAGAGTTGGGTCACTTCCTGCTCTAAAGGTTGTCTTCCTTGAGTGACAGGGATCCTAAATGGGAAAAGCAAAGTAACGTAATATGCATAGAAATAAGTTGGGTATAACAGCATGGTGTGAGGGTCAAGTACACAGTGCACCATTGAACCCTTCCTTTCTAGTTACCTTCAGGGGTCCCAAGGTGGTTCAGTTAAAGATCTCCCCAAACTAAACCTTTCTGAAATCTTCAGACTGTTTAGCTAACTTTTTTTCACCATTATTTTTCATTTTGCTCACCTCTGCTCTCCTGGTTCCAGAAACCAGAAAGGCTTTCCTTGCGGTAGGTCTCATTCTACCAGAAGCAGAACTTCTGAAATCTTGTGAAAAAGCCTGTTCTTGAAAAATGCCCTACAAATTCAGTAGACTGGATTTCAAGTTCATACGTTACTGGAACTTTTGAATTTAGGAACAAAACCAAAGTCTGACCTTTTGAAATCCCCTCAGCATTAATTATAATTTGAGAATATATTTGCATTAAAAACAAGGAAACTTCTGTAACCAACTGGCTTTTTCTGGCTTTATTGTGCCCATTGGCTTTGGCTAGAGTTTTAATGTATGGCAGTATTCTATTATCATTATTGTTTTTAACCAATGTCCTCCAGACTATTGTATACATTCACTGATATGTCATGTAGTGAGTTAAAAAGGTATATTCAGAATTTCACTACCATATAAGAGTGGTTTTTGCTTTTGCTTTTTGAGTTGCAATGAAGTGCCCTTAGAATAAAACAAAATATATTACACACTGAAAAGCCATAACTATTTGTGAGAGTAGCAACAGCAGTCACAAAGGTGGAAAGTAGTTTACCTCAGTCACCTTCCTTTGCTTAGCTACAGGAGTAAAAATCACAAAATTGATTAAGATATCAGTGTTTTAGATTTAATGAATTTCCTCTAAACATTTATAAAACATTTCTGTTTAAAAAATAAACATTTCTGTTTAGGGGCTTACTTATTTATAAAGAAATTGGGAAATCCTATAAATTAAAGAAAATGAGCATAGGAAATGATTACTTAATCCATGGCCTGAGTCTTAACAGAAAATTCTGCCTCCAAAACCTGTTAAATTGTATTGACACTTGATATCACTTAGTAGTTTTGTTCATGAGTTAGAGAGTTTGATAGTTCATTAGATTAAAAAAAAACATTTCAGTATCCTGCTTCTCCCAGATGTGATTTAAAGTATTTTTAAATGTTAAGTGTCTTAAACACGTTCTTTGGCTTTCAAAATTACTTTTTGAAACTCAACTAATTTATAGTAGCATATTAGTCAAATACTTGATAGAGTATTTTAAAATTAGCCACTAAAAGGCTATGGTACAGCTGCAGTTCTTTTTTAAAAAATTGATTTGCTAACTTTTATAATATTAGAAACTTTAGAAAATACAAGATGAATTTAACACAAGAAAAAATTTTAAATTTTTTTCTTCAGATGATTCACAACGTAAACAATATGAAGAATGGCTTCAGGAGACCCAACAGCTTCTTCAGATGCAGCAGAAATATCTTGAAGAACAAATTGGTGCACATAGAAAATCTAAGAAGGCCCTTTCAGCGAAGCAGCGTACTGCCAAGAAAGCTGGGCGTGAGTTTCCAGAAGAGGATGCCGAACAGCTCAAGCATGTTACTGAGCAGCAAAGCATGGTTCAAAAACAGCTGGAGCAGGTAATAAATATGCCAAGTGGAAATTGTCAACCATTAATTAACACGATTTTTTCATTGATAATACAAGATTGATGAATAGTGTCAAATGGCATATAAAAAGTACACTGGCAAAAAGACACAGGCCAAATATCTATTATTAATAGATGGGAGAACAGTGCCAGTCCTTACTCCAGAGTAGTAGTCACACAGCATGTACTTACTGAAGGCAGTGGAAGAGATTTGATTTAGAATGCTTTTTCATCCTGTTCAGCATCCCTGCTATAGTTAGGGATATTCAGTTACTTCCCTGCATCAAGAAAGCACTGTGGGATGGCCATGCTCCGCAATCATCTGAGATCCTTTAGCTTTCTTTGGGGCAGATCTTAAGGGAAATCCTCACTTCAGTAGGAAATAAGAATCAGAAAGTATCTTTTCACTTGAAGTTGACCTTTTCTTTACCATATACTTAGTTCTCCCTGGTCTGATGGAATTTATTTGAGGCACTCTACTTGTTGTTTATGAGGTGTTTCTTCCCCCTTCTAAATGTTTTCATCTTTAGAATACACTGGTATATCTTCTGTAAAGGACTTCATTAAGAAATATGAAATCATTTTACTGTGAATCTTCCGTTATAAACTTAGATGTGTTTCAAAATTATCTAGCTGAATACATATCACACCTAAAGAAGTAAAATTTAAAACTTTTATTTAAAATAAAACTGCTCAAAAAGAATTCATTGCCTACACCCAGGTATTTACCCAAGTGATGAAAATCATAAGTTCATGTAAAAAGCTGTCGGTGAATAGTTTTAATGACTCTTTCATAATCACCATAGTAAAAGACTAGAAATAACCCAGATAGATGCTTTCAGTGGTGAACAGCAAACTGTGGTACATCCAAACAAAGGATTTGGGGGAAATTACCAGTGTTTTCAATTTAATAAATTTCCTCAAAATAAAGCTGAATTAGTCCTTTCTAAAACATATTGGCTTCATTCCTGTTCTTCATTCCTGTTTAGAGCCTTCTTAGCTATTAAAAAAAATTGGGCAATCGTGAAAACTAGTGTAGGAAATGATATACTTAATCCATGGTCAGTTACTTCATGGATCAAATTAAAAATAAAAGATTTCAGAGGCATTATGCTGAATATAAAAAGCTGTTCCCCAAAATTTATATTCTCTATGATTGCATTTATCTAACGTTCTTCATAGTCATTAGGATTAGAAATAAGGGAAATTAATTTGACTACAAAAAGGCAGAAGTAAGGAATTTTTAATTTTCACCTATATTATTTAACTTTCTCAAGAATTATCTAAAGAAGATTAAATAAGATAGTATATGTGAAAGTGCATACTAGAATGATTTTGTCCAGAAAGCACTCAAATTTTTATTGTGTCAGTTTTCTCTGAATCCCCCTTTGAAGTGTTTTTCAAAATTGCGCAATTTTATATGTTTTAAAATTTAAATTTTAACACGATTATGTGCTAAAAGTTAAATCTCACAGTTATTGTAATCTTATGTGTTAGTGTCACTCTTTGGACATCATAAGTAATTGCTTACTGTAGAGTTGTAGTTTACTGTTTTATACTACTTTTGAGATGTATTTAAAATTTTAGTGACTTGAACAACAATCTTTTATTAATAAGAAATTTGTTTTTAGAATTTCTGTTTTTAGTACTCAACTTACAAGGTTTTATAGATATTTTTAGAAAAATCCTATTGTTAAAATATTTGGCCAAGACTTACAAATCCTTTTTTTTTTTTTTTTGGTGGTGAGTTTTGCCATTGTTTATACAAAATACTTTTGCTTCTAGGATTTATTTGTCTTCTGTATAAGACTCTCATTATCAGCCAACTTTTCAGTTGACTGTATGTAATATAGTCAGTATATGTAAGTAAGTAATAATTAATTTCATTCTAGATTCGCAAACAACAGAAAGAGCATGCAGAGCTAATTGAAGATTACCGCATCAAGCAGCAGCAGCAACAGTGTGCAGTGGCCCCACCTACCATAATGTCTGGTGTCCAGCCCCAGCCATCCTTGGTTCCAGGAGCCCCTCCACCTTCCATGAGTCAGCCCAACTTCCCCATGGTGCCACCGCAGCTGCAGCACCAGCAGCACACAACAGTCATGCCTGGCCATACCAGCCCTGCAAGAATGCCCAGTTTACCTGGATGGCAGCCTAACAGTGCTCCTGCCCACCTGCCCCTCAATCCTCCTCGGATTCCAGCCCCAGTTTCCCAATTGCCACTGAAAACCTGTGCATCAGCCCCAGGAACAGTGTCAAGTGCAAATCCACAGAGTGGACCACCACCACGGGTAGAATTTGATGACAATAACCCCTTTAGTGAAAGCTTTCAAGAACGAGAACGGAAGGAACGTTTGCGAGAACAGCAAGAAAGACAGCGAATCCAACTCATGCAAGAAGTAGATAGACAAAGAGCTTTGCAGCAGAGGATGGAAATGGAGCAACATAGTCTGATGGGCTCAGAGCTTGGTAGTAGGACAGCTGTGTCCCAGATTCCATTCTACAGCTCTGATTTACCTTGTGATTATATTCAACCTCCAAGACCCCTTCAGCAGTCCCCACAGCACCAACAGCAAATGGGGCACGTTTTACAGCAGCAGAATATGCAAGTGTCTGTGAATTCTCCCCCTGCTCATACTTTCATGCAAACAAATGAGCGAAGACAAGTAGGGCCTCCCTCTTTTGTTCCTGATTCACCATCAATTCCTGGTGGTAATCCAAATTTCCACTCTAAGCAGATGCATGGAAGTCTTTCTGGGACCACTTTCCAACAGTCACAGGTAAGGCTTCCTTTTACACCTGCATTACCAGAAGCACCTCCAGTAACTAATAGTGGTCTTCCATGTGGCCAAGACTCCACAGTAACCCATGGACAAAGTTACCCAGGATCAAACCAGTCTCTCATTCAGTTGTATTCTGACATAATCCCAGAAGAAAAGGGGAAGAAGAAAAGAACAAGGAAAAAGAAAAAAGATGACGATGCAGAATCCACCAAGGCACCATCAACTCCTCATTCAGATGTAACTGCTCCGCCAACTCCAAGTATCTCAGAAACTACCTCCACTCCTGTTGTGAACACACCCAGTAAGCTTCCGCAGCAAGTGGAACAAGAGACAGCGGAACCAGGAGGCCCACCGACCCCTGGTACAGCAGGCAACCAACTGTGTACAGAATCCGAAAACAAACAATTCACGAGTGATGGTTCAAAAGGAACTCCAAACCAACAGCCTCTTGCAAATCCAGAGGTGGAAAAGGTTTCTTCGGAAACCCCTGCCAAAATTGAAGAGATAAAACTAGAACTGGCTGAAACAGAGCAGTGCCCTGGCCAAGATGAGCCTAAATTAGAAGACCAGACCAGTAATAAAGTAGAAGAAAAAGCTGTAGTCCGTCCTGTCTCCTCAGCCCAGAGTCCCCCTCATCCTGTTGGGGCCCCTGCTGCCAAAGATGCAGGGAATGAACTTCTGAAACACTTGTTGAAAAATAAGAAGTCATCTGCCCTTTTAAATCAAAAACCTGAAAGCAATTTTTGTTCGGACGATGACCACCGAAAAGATGATAAGCTAACTGGGAAGAAGAACCCCGCTGAAGGATTGGTAAGTTTGAATCCTGAAAATGACCACTTAGTTTTTTTCTTAGTTTGTTTACAGTAGACTGTCAACATCTATAGTAATTTCAGTGCTATTTTGCAACCTTTTTACTCTAAAGCACCATTATTGTATTGTTACCTCTGAGTAACCCGTTTATTAGTTATTGCCCTATTAAGTAATATGACTATATTAAGCAGTTTTTTATTGTATACAAAGATCGTGGAAAATTGGAATGAAAAGATAATTAAGTTTTCCATTAACTTGGGGCCACTACTTGTGTATATATTTTTTTCAATTAATAATTTGTAATATATTCCATATATAATATGTACCTGATAATTATACTTCCTGAGCTGATCTAACCAAAGCAAAGAAAGTAAATGATTAGATTTGTGTGCATATGTTTATTGCAGTTGCGACTTAATTTTCCTATTAATATACCTTTTAGATTCTCAGAGAAAACTCAGATTGAAAACCCGTTGTGTTAACCATGTACTCATTCTTAATGTCATATAAATTTAATCTTACTATGTGAGTGCAAGTTTGTTTTGGTAATTTTCCATGTGTATATTTTACTTGTATAATTTTTAAAGCCATAGGCTTATTTCATCATCATTAACATATACCATAATTTTTTAATCTAGAATTTATGAAACTCATGGTTTTCTTATATTTTTTCCTTTATCTAACAAGCTTAATTATAACACTTTAACAAAATTCCTTCTTGGGCTCCGCCCCACCATCCCCCTGCTCTCTACCCACTCCCCTCAATTTCAGCTAACTACCTTGAGATATTTCCTACATTGAAGTTTCTAGGTCATGAGAATTGGTCTGTTTGAGTTCTTGTAGCATATAGCCTCCTTGAATTTAAAAGCTGCAGTGCTTCTCAAATTAGAATTTATCATTTTATAAGGATAGAGTGCAATTAAATTGTCCAAATAAGAGTTGTTCCTCTCATTTCCCTTATTTATTTCTTTGACCATTCCTTAGAGAATGAGTGACTAGATTTCTGTAACTTTTAGTAATTAAGCTTTTTTAATCATATTTGTTAACAGTAAGTATGACAAAGTGTCCAGGTGAGTAGCCATTTTCTCCATTGCAACCTATGTCTGTTAGAAGACCAAACTACGTGGAACCCCCTGGAAGTCCTCTGATTTTACCTTTTCCTGTATGCTGCTACTTCTGCCTCTCTCATTCAACTTTCTTTTATACATATGGCCAACATCTTTTCATCTTTTAAAACTCAATTCTGGAATCATCATCTCCAAGATGCTTTTTTCCAACTCAGCCAGTCTTTAATGTGTTTCGATGCTCTTTCCATTGCTATGGTACCATTGCTTGTTTTTAGTTGCTATTGCGTCTGTTTCAGTTCATGGAGACGCCATGTGTGCAGAGTGGAACTGTTTCTTAGGGTTTTCAAAGCCTTTTGGAAGCAGGTGGCCAGGCCTGTCTTTCTAGACACATCTAGGTTGGTTCAAACCACAAATCTGTTGGGTAGTTGATTGAGTGATTAACTGTTTATATCACCAGGGATTCAGCAGTATCATTTCAACTACTTAAATAGCTCCTTAAATAGCATACTCTACATCTTCACTATCCTTATATCTTAGTACCTAATTTGTTACTTGGCACATGGTAGGTACTCAGGGTAGTGAAGAAGCACTACTGTTTTTCTGTAGAAATATACAAGGTGTTATGATAGAGAAAGAGGTGAAGTCCGTTGCATATGTGTAAATATTTAACCCAGTGGCATAGGATTGTAGCCATTTGGGAGGGCAGTGATCAATAAATCATCCCATTGCCATCAAGTCTATATTCTGGCTCACAGCAACCGTATACAGAGTTTCTGACGCTATAACTATGTAAAGGAACAGAAAGTTTCACCTTTCTCCTGCACTGCTCCGTTTTTGGTGGCACCAACCTTTTAGTTAGCTGTACATTGCTTCCTGACAGCTACACCAGAGCTCTTAGCAAGCAGTAGCTGGAGATGGTTTACTAATAGGGGTAAAGACTTGTTACCATAGAGTCCTGATGCCGTGATATTCTGAGTTTATACAATTATACTGGAAATGTAGTTATTATTTTTTTGTTTTAATTAATCATTTTATTGGGAGTTATTAGAGATATCATAACATTTCATAGTTCAGTCACATCAAGCAGAATTGTATAATTTCTACACAATCCGTTTAAATACTTTTTTCCCTTCTTGTTTCAGCTTCCCTCTTTCCCCACCACCCTCTACCCTACCATCCAGGAAAATACCCCCTTTTCTTTTCCTATAATAGTTTTTTTGCCATAACTTACACATTCCAATATATTCATTTCACATACAATTCTATTATTCGATCCTATTGTGTGGGATGCACACATGTCCTGATTTTATTTTATTTTTAGGTGCTGGTACAACTCTTAACACAATCCATACATACATCAGTTGTGTAAAGTACATTTGTACATTAATTGCCCTCATCATTCTCAAAACATTTGCTATCTACCTAAGCCCCTGGCATCAGCTCCTCACTTTTCCCCTCCCTCCCTTCCCTACCCTCCCTCATGAGCCCTTGATAATTTATAAATTATTATTTTGTCATATCTTGCCCTGTCCAACATCTCCCTTTACCCACTTTTCTGTTGTCCGTTCCCCAGGGAGAAGGTCACATGTATATCCTTGTAATCGGTTCCCTCTTTCCAACCCACTCTCCCTCCACCCTCCCAGTATCGCCACTCACACCCCTGGTCCTGAAGGGATCATTGACCTGGATTCCCTGCATTTACAGTTCCTATCTGTACCAGTGTACATCCTCTTGTCTAGCCAGATTTGTAAGGTAGAATTGGGATCATGATAGTGGGATAGGAGGAAGCATTTAGGAACTAGAGGAAAATTGTATGTTTCATCGTTGCTACATTGCACCCTGACTGGCTCGTCTCCTCCCCGAGTCCCTTTTGTAAGGGGATGTCCAGTGACCTACAAATGGGCTTTGGGTCTCCACTCTGCACTCCCCCCCATTCACTATGATATAATTTTTTGTTCTGATGATGCCTAATACCTGATCCTTCGACAGCTCGTGATCATACAGGTTGGTGTGCTTCTTCCATGTGGGCTTTGTTGCTTCTGAGCTAGATGGCCGCTTGTTTACCAGAGATGTAGTTATTTTATCATCCTATAAATTGGATAAAATTCCCTTACTTTCCACGCACCCTTAAGGCAAAAATGTTGCTGCTATAGCTGAGTTCTCCATACTACTGGGGTTGCCATACAAACCCGAGAGCTTGAACAGTGATCGTAATAGGTTGTATGTATTTAACAATCCCTCTGCCTGGGCAATAGCTGAGCCCTACCACTAAGTATTGACCGACCCAATGTACACTACAAATCTGGCCTAAGGAGTATAAAATTCTAATATCTAAAATGCACAGAGATATAACTGGAAGAATAGCTCATGTGAGAATAGAGAAATAATGAGGGAAGGAAACAACTGAACTCTATAATGGTAGTTAGTTATATACACAGAGCTTCAAAAAGTGGGTGGAACAATGGAATTTTAAAATAGTGGAATTTTTCCACAAACTTTCTAAAGCCCCCCTCATATATATTAAGTACTTTATAGCATTAAAATTATGTTATGTGATAATGTTTAATGACCAGGGGTTGGGGGGAGTGCAGTGGACACATAGTATTAGAAGCAGCCACCAAAATAAAAGAAGTCAAATCATAGTCCCTTGTGTGGTTGCCACAAACAAGAGTCTGGAATTGTGTGTAACTTTCAGCCAAAAACAGACCAAGTTTGTGTTAGTCTGGGTAGACTAGAAAAACAAATCCATAGAAACTCATTGTGTATAAGAGAGAATTTTATAATTGTACATTAAGAAAGCATCCCAACCCTGTCCAGTCTAAGCCCCTGATACAATATTAGCCCATATGTCCAATACCAATCTATAAAGTCCTCTTCTTACTCACAAAACACATGCAATGATGCCAAATGCAGGAATATCAAAGGCCAGTGGGTGGGAAGTCTTTGGATCCAGTGGCGTTGTAAGCATCTTAGTGTTGGCAGGGATCTACACGTGGCTTCTCCAGGTCCAGGGTTCTGACTATATCAGGGTAGGTCCACATGGCTTCTCCAGAGGTTTATTGTTGTGTAGACAGTTTGATTCAGACGCCTAGTGGCCCTCTGCGTGGCAGAACGGAACACCACCCATCTGGTCCTATGCCATCCTGTGTGTGAGCCACTGTTCTAGCCACTGTGCCAATCCATCTTGTCAAGGGTTCTTCCTCCTTTTTGCTGCCCCTCTATTTTACCACCCATGATGTTCTTTTCCAGGTACTGGTCTCTCCTGACAACACGTCCAAAGTACATGTGACAGTCTAACCATCCTTGCCTCTAAGGAGCACACCGGCTGTACTTCTTCCAAGAAAGATTTGCTTATTCTTTGGGCAGCCCATGGTACTTCCAATACTCTTTGTGAGCACCATAATTCAAATGCATCAATTCTTCATCCCATTTGTACCAGTGTACATGCTCAGGTCTAGCCTACAGTGAAAGGCAGGGTTGGGGTCATGATAGTGGGGGATGAAGAAACCTCAAGGAACCAGAGGTGTGTTTCATCGGTACTGTACTGCACCCTGGTTGACTCATCCCTTCCTTGTGACCCTTCCATGAGGGGTGTCCCATTGTCTACAGATGGGTTTTGGGTCTCTGCTCCAACCCCCCTTGTTCTCAACAATATGGGAGTTTGATTTGGGTCTTCCGGTACCTGTTACCTGATCCCATCGGCAACTCATCACACAGGCTGGTGTTCTTCCATGTTGGCTTGTTGCTTTTCTGCTAGATAGCCCCTTGTTTAGTTTCAAGTCTTTAAGAACTCAGACACTATATCTTTTGATAGCCAGACACCAGCCACTTTCTTTACCACATTTGCTTATGCACCCATTTTGTCTTCAGCAATTGTGCCTGGAGGGTGAGCATCACAGAATGCCAGGTTGTTAGAACCAAGTGTTCTTGAATTGAGGGAAGGCTTGAGCAAAGGCCCGAAGTCTAACTACTACCTCAGTGTATTGGCACATAAATACATGTACATAGGTCAATACCTCTATTTTGTGAATTAATGTATTTACCTATGTACACACCTATTCTCCTACCTCTATCCTTAGCTTTGCTTCCTAGATCTTTCCTCTGGTTCCTTTTACCTTCCTCCTACCCCACCATCATGGTCTCCCTTCTTCTGCCTCTTATTAATTCCTCTCAACTAGGTTGCTATTGCTCTAATACCCCCAGGATCTCCACATCCTCCTCGTTGTTGATTTTAGTGCCCTAATTATTCTCCTTTCTATGGTGTTGTTTGCTCACTGCTCCATTCCCCCATTTTCTTCTACCTTCCTCAACTTTTTATAAACAATTCAGTATTCCCTTGTTCTGTTCACACAACTGCCTCTTGATCCATGTACTGATTCCACATGAAGTGTGGAAGTATTTTGGAATCTCCATTCTTCTCAGAGCTATCCATAGTTGGTTATGATCCACACAGTCGAATTCCTTGGTATAGTCAATAAAATTAAGCATCTCTCTGCTATTCTGCTTTCAGCCAAGATCCATCTGACATCGGTAATAAAAGTCCTCTTCTGGATCCTGTCTGAATTTCTGGCAGTTCCCTGTCAATATACTGCTGAACCGTTGTTTGGTGATCTCCAACAATATTTTACTTGCATGTGATAATAAGTATATGAAAACTTCTCAGCATTCTTGAATTTCTGCTTTCCAGCTCTTTGGAAAAGTTGATGGACTTTTGAGTCTGGATAGAGTTGATTTATGTTAAAAATGGTTTGTGGCTTAGGATGCTTACAATGGGACAAGCAAATTTGCATTTCTAACAAGTCCCACGCCTTTGCTGTTCTTAATGCAGCTTCTACTGCTACAGAGACCACAAGTCAGAACTACTGATGTACAGGGTCCATCAGCAGTATGAATCTGCCTCTACTTCTTCCACTACTTTATATGAACCAAGAATTATGTTTATTAGACTTTAATAGGGGAGGGAAGGAAGGACATCTAAAGAAGATATTGTGTGAAAATTACATGAAATTCAAATTTCATTTATTCAAGAATATAATTTTTTATAAGGCCATGCTCATTAATTTATGATTGTCTGGTTGTACTTAAAGTAAAAGATTGTTTTGAATAGTTGCAACAGGGACTTTATGGTTAACAGGGCCTGAAATAATTACCTTCTGACGCTTTATAGAAAAAGTTGGCAAATCTCAGCTTGGCCTTTTATCAAAGACTCAATACATTATATAAAGCTTAGCAACTATATTTATACCAACGTATAGAAAAAGCTTGAAAAGTTGTCCAACTTTAAAATTTGTCTCTAGCTGTCAATCACTGTATTAGAATTTCTTCAAGGACTAGTTTAATTTTGCTTTGTGACCATGAAGTAAAGTCATAAAAAGTTTATTTTCCTGTCTAGGTTATCTGTCATTGAATTTAAGTAAATAATTATCTAGGTTACCTCCCACTGATTTTAAGTAGAGACAGAACTGAAAGATGTCTTTGCCATCACCCAGGTTATCTCCATTTGACTTTATGTATACCAGATGCCAGTTGCCTCATGGTGACCCGTGTGTGCTCAATGAAGTTCTAAGGCTGTGACATGTCTGAAGCAGATCACCAGGTCTTTTCTTGGAAGGTTATGTTGTACAGTGGAAGCTCAAAATACATTTATGAGTACACATAAATTCAGTCTCTTTGGAATTCTTTCTGACTACTTTACCAGGAGTTTGAATGATATTACCCTTCAGGCAAAGTGCATTAAAGATTGGCTTGCTGTCACTCCCCTAGCCAGCCAGAGAGTAGTAACAAGGATTTGCCTAAAGATCTTGCTCTGGCATGTTCTTAATAGATGTTAGGGGTCTAGGGCCCCTTGATGAGTCATACCCTGACTACCTTGGTCAGAAGTCCCCAACCTAATCTTGTAAACCTTACTGTCTAGCATAATGTTCGTGCTCCACTCATGATGCATTGACCTGCTGCTAGTTAAGCTTTTGTGATAGTCCCCTTTGCCTTCCTGTGGCCTACTTAATATTCATGGATGTCATTAGAACCTCATGCTAATGGTTTCCCTCTTCCTGATAGTGTTTATTTGTATTTGCTGTTTAAAACTTAACTAAATTTTCTCTTTAAACTGTAAATGATATTAGGGTCTCTGGGACCCTAAAACGTAGTTCTGGATTAATTCACACTGACACCTTCTGGTTATTAGACAAGTGTTACTGTTGGCATACCCAGGGGCTTTATACTTTAAATTTGGTCATTACTTTTCAGTCAAATGTATGGCTTCAAACATATTGAGTGATCAGTGCTGTTTCTTTTTATTGATCTCTAGGAATCAGTTTTGAAGCTTTTTTTTTTTTTTTTAGTCTAGCAATTGTCTTGTCAGATATTCCACTTAACCAGTTGTCAAAGGAAACAAAGAATCTCCAAAATCACTAGGTAGAGTTCACCACTACACAATCCGGCTAGGAGCTTCATCTTCCCGGGCTACCAATGACCAGGAGTGCCAGTCTTCAGACCTGGCACCAGTGAGGCCAGACTCAAGGAGGAAGGCCACCTGTGAGAGAGAGTACTAGCAGCCTTTCTTAGCTCTCTGTCCTCAAGCTTGCAGCCTTCTGATTTCAGTACTTGAGAATGTTTGTAAAAGTGAGGTGTTTTCAAGGAAAAGTAGTAGATCATGTGACACCATTGTTTCTCTTATCCCCTTCACCGTTACCATCCATGTTAGGAATATGAATTCATGGATAAAACTGGAATCGTGAAATGTGTGAATAAACAGTTCACTTATTTCTTAACCTTTCCAATTACCTTAGCAAACTTTGGGGGCTCAAATGCAAGGTGGTTTTGGATGTAGCAACAATCAGTTGACAAAAACAGAGGGAGCAAGTGAAACCAAGAAACAGCGAAGCAAACGGGCTCCGAAAACTGGAGAGAAAGCAGCACCTCGCACAAAGAAAAGGAAAAAGGATGAAGAGGAGAAGACAGCTGTGTGCTCAAACACTGATGCTTTCACCCACTTGAAACAGGTGAGTCTTTCGTAGAGACTCCTTTAAAAATTCAACTGAGAGACCAAATGCTTTTTTTCAACTCTACTAAACAACATTTTATTGTGATCATTTCCTAATTAAATTAGGATGTTACAGGAATAAAAGACTTCTCAAATAGGAACCTAATAGATTCCTTATTTCCAAGCAAAATTATACGTTGTTATGGGCATCCAAAAAATACAAAACAGATAGGTTGGTCCAGATTTACGTACATTCAAAAGCAGCATACACAATTGAGAAACAATCTGTCCCCATTAAATGTGACTTTGGAACGAAACAATTGACTCTCCCCTTTATAAAAACTATTCTTAGCACCGTTGTAATTATTCCAAAAGGTGAGATACAACCATTAGTCGGGGTGGTAACTAAACTCTATTTGTGGTAACTAAACTCAATTTGTGCCCCAATTCTTAAAGAGCGAAGATTAAAAAATGTGACTTTCTTGTTATGAACATATATTAATTTTAAGTCTGCCTCAAAATTCTATAGCCTCTGTTGCTCATTTCTAGTATTTTAATATTTGGCATTTTTTAAAGTCTCATTTTTCTCTAGCCTTTTTGACTTTAAGTTGCCTTGGGTCTTAGAAAAGTTGAGGGAAAAAAACAGCTTTGTTTGTTTATCATGTACATTACTCTTAAATATGTTTTTTAATAGCAGCTCTCTCTGCTCCCTCTAATGGAACCAATCATTGGAGTGAACTTTGCACACTTTCTTCCTTATGGCAGTGGCCAATTTAATAGTGGGAATCGACTTCTAGGAAATTTTGGCAGTGCTACCCTTGAAGGGGTTTCGGATTACTATTCTCAGTTGATATACAAGGTATGTTTCTTTGCCAAGATGTTACCTTACTTCAATTTTGATACCATATCAGAATTGTTAAAGCTTATCTTGTTTTTAAGGACCCTGGTGGCACAATGAAGGAGCGGAGCTCTGGTGGCATAGTGGTTATGCATTGGGCTGCTAACTGAAAGGTTAGCAGTTCAAAACCACCAGTCTCTCCGTGGGAGAAAGATGAGGCTTTCTACTCCCATAAAGAGTTAACAGGCTCAAACTCACAGGGGCAGTTCTACCCTATCCCATAGTGTTGCCGCAATGAGTCAGCATTGACTCAGTGGCAAAGGGCTTGGGATTTTTGGTGGCACACTGGGTTACACATTGGGCTGCTAACTGGAAGATCAGCAATTTGAACCTCCTAGCTCTCCATAGGTCAAAGTTGAAACAGTCAAGCATCTTTCCATAAAGATTTTCAACCTCAGAAGCCTTGTGGAGCAGTTCTGCTCAGTTCTATAGGGTTGCAGGAGTTGGAATAGACTTTGATAATAGTGGGTGGGATTTTTATCTTGTCTATGCATCTAGCTTACATCTAATTTTTGTTAGGAACACTTCGCTCAATAAAAATTTAACCTTTTGTTGAATTTAAATTCATACCATGATCATTTGAAATTTTTACATAGATAACAGCATAAGCTAAAGAAAACATATATATTTCTATAGTAGAAGAAAAACTTATTATCTGTATACTCTTGAAATGAATCCAAATCTATAATAATAGATTTTGACAAATTTAAAACTTAATAAATGAACTTTATCAAACCACTTAGTCTTATTTACAACTATATACTAATTCTTATCTGTTAAAATGATATAACACTAAGTCAAGATTATCATTTGGTGTTCTATATCTACCAAAGTTGTATGATAGCATCATATGGAAATTCTATTTAAATATGCTTACATAAAAATATAACTTTTACAAAAAAATATTTGAGGGTATCATCAGTTTCCCTAAGGGCTTTTCTTCTTTAATTATTAAAACATTCTCTTTTGATGCTCATTTTGTTAATTTTTGTTGCCTTTTCTCTTTAGTCAGAGTCTGCCCTTTTACAATGCCTTTTCCTGTGGCTCAAGCTGTTCTTCAACATCACTTCGTTGTCTTCATGGACACACTACACTCTATTTGCCTGGTATTTTTGCTGATTGATATTGATAGCCGTTGAGTGGGCTCCTACTCTTAGGCACTCCCATGTCCAACAGAACAAAAGACTGTCGGTCCTGTGCCTTCCTGACAATCATATTTGAACCCATTGTTGCAGCCACTGTATTAGTTCTTGCTTCTTGATCTTTCTGATATTCTCTGCTTTTAGCCAAGATCCATCTGAAGTCAGTTATGATATTCCTTGGGAGATATTTCCGTTTTGAATATGGCTTGAATTTCTGGCAGTGCTGCTGAAGTACTGCTGTAATTATTGTTGAATTATCCTTAGCAAAAATGTACTTGCATGTGATACTGATTTCATTTCATCATTTCCTCATTCTGTTGGCTTACCTTTCACTGGAATGGGCACCAGTTTGGATCTTTTCCGGTTGATTGGCCAGGCAGCTGTCTTCCAAGTTTCTTGGCATAGATGAATAAGTTCTTCCAGTACTTCATCAACTTGCTGAAACATTTCAGTGGATACTCTCTTGATTTCTGGAGTTTTGAGGCGCCCTGGTGACATAGTGGGCTATGCACTAAGCAGCTAACTACAAAGTCAGCCATTCAAATTCATCAGCTGCCCCCAGAAAGATTTTATATTTTGTAAATTTTTTTAAGTGGCAATTTTGCCCTGTCCTCGGGGTCGCTATGAGTCTACTTGTGCTTGATGACAATGAGTGAGTTCGTTTTTCATGAATGCCTCAGTGTAGCTTGGATTTCTTCCTTCGGTGCCATGGTTAATTGATCACATGCGTTCCACCTTTGAAATGGTTGTGTGTCAACTAGTTTTTTCTGGTACTCTGACTTTGTTTTCCCTCTTTCATCTTGATGTTCCTGTATCATCTAATATTTTACCCATACAATTCTGAATCTTGATTTTTTTTCCTTCGGTTCTTTCAGTCTGAGATATGCTGAGTGTGTTCTCCCATTTTTGGCTCTCTAACACCAACTCTTTGTATATTTCATTAAATAATCTTCACAAGCTGCCTTTTGAATTTTCTCTTCAGGTCTTTACATCATTTTTCCATGTGCGTTAACTGTGTTCAAGAGCAAGTTTCATAGTCCCATGTGACATCCGTGCTGGTCTTTTCTGTCTTTTAAATGGAATTTACTTTCTTCACATATGATGTTTTAGGTATTAGTGTTTGATGTGTCTAATCCGTTCTTGCAATGTTCTTGAAATTCAAGTGAGATACACTCATGATCATATTATAGCTCTGTGAACTTGTTGTAATTTTTTTCAATCTGAACTTAACATATGAGCAATTGAGGATCTGTTCCATAGTCAGCCCTGGCTTTATAACTACTATTCCTCCCTCTTTGTTTCCAACTTTCACATTACAGTCGTCAATAATTGTCTCTGCATCTTGATTGCATGTTTGATCAGTTTCTGACTGCTAAGGTTGATAGAATTCTGCCATTTCTTCATTAGTTTTAGTGATTGGTGTGTAAAATTTGAACCATAGTTGTGTTAGCTAGTCTTCCTTGTAGGTGTGTGAATATTACTCAAGCACAATATTGTACTTCAAGATTTTGATTTTTTTTAATGATGAATTTGATGTCATTCCTCTAGAGTTTGTTGTTCCTAGCATGGTAAAAATCATATGATTGTCTGATTCAAAATGGCCAATACCAGTCCATTTCAGCTCCCTCATGCCTAAGATAAGGATTTGTATGCATTCTGTTTCATTTTTTTAGACAGGATAAGTATAATAAAAACTTATTCTAAAACATGAGGTTTTAGCTTCAAAAATTCACCTAAAGGGTGTGAGTCAATGACATGATTCACAAACTATACAATTCAGTGGTTCTAATATATTAAGAATTGTACAGTCATCACCACAATCAGCCCAATATTTTCTTAATTTTTGTGCTCATTGTTCTAACCCATTTCTAGCCCTCCTCTCCCCAAAACTCTTCGACAATAACTCTAAGAAACTTTTTCTAGTTACTTTATCTATAGATTTACCTGCCCTGAAGTAATATAAGGAGCATCATACCACCCATCCCCTCCCAGCAACACTAGCCCAAAAAACGTAGGAGAAACTTTCAATCCAAAAGAACGCAGAAAATAACAAATTAAAAACTAGTGCAAAGGAAAATCAATTTATGTTCAACTCTAACCTAACCATCTACATTAACTCACTTTCTGGTGCAGCCTTTTCTGCAGGCAAAGCTGATCACATACCTTGTCAATGATCTGAGGAAATTCAGTGGCGCTTTAATCCTAGGGAGGACTCTGCAGATGGATTTTGGGCTTCTGCTATTATCCATAGTGTTCTGAAGCCTGGGTGCTCAGAATTTAAGCTCAAATACAATTCCCTCCTCTGCTTGGGTTTTGTTATTTACAGTCCCTGCATCACACAGGCTAGTGTGCTTCTTCTACGTGGGCTTGGCTGGGTGCTCACGTAGATAGATGACTGCTTTTTTAAGACTCTATTCTATTCTTTCTGATAATCTGGCACCATCTGCTTTCTTCCCTTCACCTTTCTATAGCTTCCATATCTTCTATGATCCCTTTGATTTAATTGAATCTAATTTTCTTAGATTCAAACTTTAAACATCCCATATTCTGATTACTAGTAGATGTTTGCATCTGTTCTAATTGTGAGTCATACCCCATCAGCAAATAAGATTCTAAAAACTTTACTTCATACGCAGCACTATAGTCAACTCCACTCTGAGGAGGAAGCTCTTCCTCAGTCATGTTTTGAATGCCTTCCAACCTAAGGGGCTTATATTCCAGCTCTATATCTGTTGTCCATAAGATTTTTGGTATTACAGATGACAGCATTCTGATATTAAGGCTTTCGGTGGCTAAACCTTCAAAGGTGAACAGCCTATTCTATGTGATCTGTTCCAAATTTGGAAGCTCTGCTTACCTGTTCACCTTAGATGACCCTACTGGTATTGGAAATACTGTTGGCACAGCTTCCAGTGTCAACAGAAAAATGAAAGCCACCACACTACAACAAACCGACAGACAGTGGTAGTATATTCTTGGTAGATTACATCAGTCCCTGATAGACTAATCAGTAAATGATAAGTTAGTGATAAATGTGAATGAATGAGAAAGAGAGATTTGATGAGGAACTATATTTTTTAGTGATGAGGTCATTTTCAGGATATTACTTTAGCTATTATACTGTTCTTTTGGAGATCTGGGATAATCTAGATTCTGGAATCTATGACGTGAGCTGCAGCTTATAGATTTGGGGCCACAAATTCTCAAAGTTATTAATAAAACTGGATAGCTTAGTGAGAATTTAATTGAGAATGTTAAGAACTTTTTATAATTGATTGAGTTTCAGAGTTAGCAGTCACTGCCTATAACAGTGGATAGAATCAGCTATAATACAAATTTCTCAGTTCCAAAGTTAAATATTTTGAGAGAATCATCAAGGTGATACCATGTATATGTTATGTCCATAGAATCATAAGTATTTGTTCCAATACAAAACTTATTGGCCTATTTTTCTTCTTGGAGTGCATGTAAGAATGAAGATGCATCTTAATTACATTTTCTGTAGCTTTGCTTCCATGTGCTAAAAAATCACAGAACTAAATTTTAGCAAAAGTCTTTGAATATTTGTTCAGTAGCATATAATTAAAAATTTTTTGGTCTCCTGCAGCAGAATAATTTAAGTAATCCTCCAACACCCCCTGCCTCTCTTCCTCCTACACCACCTCCTATGGCGTGTCAGAAGATGGCAAATGGTTTTGCAACAACTGAAGAGCTTGCTGGGAAAGCTGGAGTGTTGGTGAGCCATGAAGGTATGACTGTATGTAGCCTTCAAAACTTAACTACTTTAAAGTGCATACCTTTGCTGGCTGTGCTTAGTGAACTGGCAGTAGAATTGTAGTGTGCTACTCCTACATCAATGTTGACTTAATGTGCCTGTGGTTTTTTTGTGTGTTTATCTTTTCAGTTACTAAATCTCTAGGAGCTAAACCATTTCAGTTGCCATTCAGACCACAGGACGACATGTTAGCCAGAGCTATTGCTCAAGGCCCAAAGACAGTTGATGTTCCAGCTTCGCTTCCAACACCACCTCATAATAATCAAGAAGAATTAAGGTGAAAGTTTCTTCTTTCTCAACTATTTTTTAATTTATCTCATTTTGTATTTTGTTAAAAGTATGCATTCTTCCTCAAGTATTTTTAATTCATCATAATGTTTGGGGATAGCATATAAAAACATTAGGAAAAAACTTGGTACATAATCATTTTTATATTTTAAGTTTATAAAATATTCTTATTAGTAATGTTCATAGTTTTTATTGCATGTGAGGTAGGAAATTCAACAAATAAAGTGACATTAAGGCAATAGACACAATTTTAAAGATTACTGACCTTTATAAGCTATTAATGTGATATATTGATGTTTCTAAATATCTAAAATAAAGCAGAAGGCCTAGATAATCAGAGAATGCTACTGTAGAAGAGAATTACAGACTTTCCTGCCCAAAGCTTATTAACCTCCTTGTAGGAAATCATTAGCCCTGTGATTTTGACATGTATAAATCAGGCTTCTTTGGTAAAAAAATAATCTACCAAGGTTCATTACATCTAGGGTTATTACATTCCATCAAATTATTATCTTGGATAGCTGTCTTCTATTTCATGGGATGCCAACTTAATCAAAGTACCCTATTAATTTGAACACTGTCAATCAAAGAGGTAGCATATCTGGGTTTAGAATCCAGGTTTTCTTTCTGTTCTTTATAGCTCACAGCTAGAAACTTGCAAATTTATAAATAGAGACCATTTTCCCTTTCAGCAGCTATGAGACGGAGCATGCTCTGTCCCTGCATTTCCAAAAGGCTGTATCTGTAGGACTTGCGTGGGTTTCTTAAAAATGTTGCTTCTCATAGTCTCCTTCTGCATGACAGCATGTGATCTGGGGGTAGGCATAGAGGTAGTCCACATCACACATGTGATATTCCACACAATCACAGTTGCCTAGTTAACACTGTCATCATGGACTACATAAGAAGAAACATTCTCTACCTTGTTTCCCACCTTTTTAAGTTAAGAAAAATCAAGACCCAATAAAGCCACAATGACCTTGTTTCCTCCCATCTTGCTATGATAAACAGCATTAACATGGTAGCTGTGCGTTCAGCTACTGCTGCCTGATAGCAACGTAAGCAAGCTCTGTGCTTGCACATTGTTTGGATGTGTGCTCAGATTACCCTTTCGAGCTACAAGATTGTTTCCATAGTCCTAGTGACCTGGAATTTTACAATGGAGTACTTTCTACGTTTTGCTTAAAATCTGAAGATTTGGTTAGAAGAAAGCATATATTTAAGTTACATGAAAGCTAAACAAATTTTTATGGTTTTTTTTCCCCCAAAAGCCTCCCTATATGAGCCATGAGCAGACCCATGTATTACTTAATGTCACTGTCATAGCCAAAAGTAATACTAAAACAAAACCATAGGTACTATTAGATGGACACGGGACGCCCCCAGAGGTGAATGTGCATGCATTGATTTCTGTGTACGTTATCTCTTTGCAGGATTCAGGATCACTGTGGTGACCGCGATACTCCTGACAGTTTTGTTCCCTCCTCTTCTCCTGAAAGTGTGGTTGGTCTGGCAGTGAGCAGATATCCAGATTTGTCCTTAGTCAAAGAAGAGCCTCCAGAACCTGTGCCTTCCCCGATCATTCCAATTCTTCCTAGCAATATTGGGAAAAGTAAGGGGGAAAAAAAGACCATTTTTCTTTATATATACTGATTTACTAATCAAATAGTATTATTTTGAAGAGTCATTAACTGTCTTTTTTTATTCTTCTTCTCCTTCCCTTTTTTCCACCCTCTTAAGGTTCCGAATCCAGGAGGAATGACATCAAAACTGAGCCAGGCACTGTATTTTTCACATCACCTTTTGGTGCCTCCTCAAATGGTCCCAGATCGAGTCTTATATCTGTAGCAATCACCCTGCATCCCACAGCTGCTGAGGTAAAATGATAAAGTGACTTAAAAAAAACAAACATGATAGGTCTCTCCTTATTTTTATAGGTATATCTAGTGGCATATAATGAAACATGTACAATAGGATCAATGGGGATAAAAGATTGATACTCTGACATCGCAGCTGCCCCTGATTACTCTAATAATTATTAACTATCTCATCTTATGCCAAGGCATAAAGGACACAGCAAGTGAGCACTCTCGTCGTTTTAGTACATGTGCTGCCAAGGCGAGCGCGGCATTCTCATCTTTTGATTTTAAAAAGTATATTTTAAAGAGCTCCTCAAAGAAAAAACCCATAACTCTGAACATTTTAGAAAATTTAGCAAAGTAGCTTTATGAAGAATGAAAGTTCTACAGAAGAAAGATAAATGTATTCTTGAAGTAGCAGCTGTAGCTGATAGTTGTTGAGAGGGTTTTGTTTTAAGACACTTAATTTTGTGGCATTTTGTCCATCTGCATAATATAGCAACAGCACATAGTAATAGCACAACACTTGAGCATTTGTGCATTGTTTCAGACCTTTGCCTGGAGTTAGAATCCACTTGAAATAAGTTTACAGGCTAACTGTAAAAGCTGATAAGATTTAATGCATTTTGTGGAGTTATGTCTTTTATCTGTTAGAAAATAGACTATATATGAGGATTTCTGTTTCTGTAAACTTTATTTGAATATTGATCCAATAAAACATTTTTCCTGAGACCCCCTTTAAGTGTAAATAATAATTGTTGGTATATCCTGAAGGTGTCATTTCCCCATAAATATCACTTCTCTTATGTGATTCCCTGTTGGCTTCTAAGTGCATTACACCGTGCTTTCATTTTGCTTCAGAACATTAGCAATGTTGTGGCTGCGTTTTCCGATCTTCTTCACGTACGAATTCCTAACAGCTATGAGGTTAGTAATGCTCCAGATGTCCCTTCCATGGGCTTGGTCAATAGCCACAGAGTAAACCCAGGTTTGGAGTATCGGCAGCACTTCCTTCTTCGTGGGCCTCCTCCATCATCTACAAACCCTCCCAGATTAGCAAGTTCCTACCATCTAAAGCAGCCTAATATACCATTTCCTCCAACAAGCAATGGTGAGTTAGTTTATGTTTTCTTAAATGAATTCTTGATTAAAACATCAAAGTGTGGTATGTGGGTTATATTTCAGTCTTTAACCAGAAACGGGTAATATATTGGTGCCTGGATCTTGGTAAATTAACGCTTTTGTTTTGTATGTTGTGGTTAGTACTTTGACTGATATAGATATAGCTATATATCTATGTATAGACATAATCAGGCTGACCATCTGCACAGCACTGTAAAAAGACTATGACTTTCTTACCCTTAAACATCTTTTGTTCCTCTACATGTTCCCAAACTACCCATCCCATTTTTTGTTTGCTTTATGTTGTGCAGATAAGGCTGACAACTTTTACTGTTATTTTTTTGTCCTCTACATCCTTTGCCATCACTTACTGCTCTTTTCTATCTGCGTCATCTCTGCAAGGCCATTATTTTCTCACTAGATGTGCTTGTATCTCCCTGTCCTTAAAAAATTAGGAAAACGATCTCAGACATACCTAAGCACGCCTTTCCTTCCTGTGTCCCTAGGATTCTGAGGGTAAAGACCCTTAAGGTCTCACTCTCTCCTTAATTACTGGTTTCTTTATCTTGTTTCCATCCTTACCTAACTGCTAGAATATACCAGCTTACAAGTTACCATCTTTGAACCTACTTTGGCAATTTCCTTTGTTACATTTTAACTCAGCCTCTGCTTCTTTTATTCTCATTTTCTCTCCAGTCTACCTTTACACACCCTGCAACAACCACACAACACCTTTAAAACATGTTCTAGCGTCTGACTCTTCATTTACATTTACTTCTTGGCTTTGGATGTAAATTCTTCTTTAACATAGTCATACTGATTTAAAACTCAGGTACACACTGTGAGTTGGAATCAGCTTGATGGCAGTGAGTTTTTTCACTACACATACCACTGCATCATTTTTTGTATCATCTTAACCTGTAAGTAGAAATAACACCTCTTCCCCCACTCAAATATACACTAACCTTGTACTTAGACTGAATAGTAATATATCTTTAGTAATTTTATTTCATTGGGTATGTTTTATATGCTAGCACAAATATCATAGCTGTTTAAAACAGACATGATTTTTTATTTGTACCCCAGTGTCAACACATAATAGGTGTTTTACAAAATCAATAGCTTTTAGATAAAACTTTAATTAATTAACACAGGTTAATACAAGGTACTTATAATGAACCATGTAATACATTGGCATAGTATAATATTACAATGTGTAAGTTCTTGTTTCAATATTCAGTTCTAATTATTAATAAAAGTCTGTTACTTTTAGGTCTTACTGGATATAAGGATTCGAATCATAGTATTACAGAAAGTTCAGCACTGAGACCACAGTGGTGTTGTCACTGTAAAGTGGTAATTCTGGGTAGTGGTGTGCGGAAATCTTTCAAAGATCTAAACTTTATGAGCAAGGTACTTTAATCTCCCATTTATAATTCTATTCCCTACTTCCAGAAAGTGTCTATTGGATTTTACTCCTGTGTCATAAAAAGTCAATTTATGGTAGAATAAAATACATATACAATATATATTCCTATAGTCACAACAGTATCTATTATGCTTATGACAATAAAACCAAATAGCTGTAATCTTTTAACAAATTGGATAGTATAAGTACAACATATTTTTAAAATAGAATTAAATATGACAATGTAGGGTGTGGGGTATATTTGTAAATTTATTTCTCTTTGGCTAAATTATTTGGTAAATATTTAGGCAACTTAACTTTTTACTTATAAAAACAAAACACTTCTTTGTGACTATAACATAAAAATCAACCATGTGCTCAAGTAAACAGAGCTCACTCCGTGAAGAAATCAATTTGTACAAAGCAACAATTCATGGATTGCCGCTCACAATTGGACTATACTCACATAAACTACTCGTATCAACAATACCTGAAATTCTGTGTCATTGGATTGGATATTGATTTTATCAGTGCAATTGCCTTATATACTTCAGGGGAATGATTGACGGTGTTTTTGTTTTTTGTTTCTTTGGTATTTTATTTTTCTGCCTTTTGTTTGTTTTGTTTTGTCTTCATATGACCACCAAAATAAACCAGAGTCATTCAGAACCTGTGGACAAGCAGGTGGACTCTTATGTTCCCACATAATTCTAGCTCCAACCCAAGAAGTTAGTTCTTATAACATGACCCTGCTCAATACTTGCCTTCATGAAAAGATCACTGAAGATAAGGGTGCTACAGCAAAGTGTGGTAAAGAAAGCAGATGGTACCTGGCTATCAAGCAGAATAGTATCTTAGGTCTTAAAGGTTTATAGTCAGACGAGCAACTATCTAAGGCATCAGTCAACTAAGTCCAAGTGGAAGAAGAACACCAACCAGCCGGTGTGATCCAAAGATGACAATAACAAAGCCCAGTGTGATGAAGGGGAGAGTGTCGGAGCTTCCATTGGGAACACACCCAATTTGTGGAAGGCTTTTGAGGACAGTGGGATCCCCAAACTCATCTGCAGAGTAGCTAGTCAGATTAGCCTCAAGCAGATCCCCTCTAGTCAAGGGCTAGGGACCCAATAGCTTTACTATCAGATAGAGATTATTGATTATGGTGAATAGAACCACGGTATAGTACAGTACTTGGTCAGTTGACCTCCATCTTTATCTAACCTGAATTTGTTCTACACTCAAATATTTCTCATTTGTTCCCTGACAGAATTTCTTCTCTGGCTTCTTAAATACTGATTTTCTTTCTTACTCTTTTTTTAAATTTTATTGTTATTATTTTCTTCTTTGTTTTTTTTTATTGTTTCTGTTGGGTTTTCCAGTTTATGAAGGACAGAAGGAGTAGATGGATAAAGAAATAGCTAATGCAGTGGTTTATCAGGGATTTGGGGGAGGGGGGAAGGGGATTTGGGAGCAACAATGAATGCATAAAGGGGAAGGGAGCATTAGAACCGATTGTGATGTTATATATACAATTCTTTTTTTAAAGCAACTTAACTATGGAAGTATAGGATATGTGGATATTATCAAGAAAGCTGCTTAAAAAAAAGGAAACCAAACTTGAGCACTGGTTACCATGGGTGATAGAGGAAGAGTTTTCCCTCAGGGTCAATTGAGTTTGTGTTAATGGTGGTGGAATAATGTAGGAAAGTATGCCAGTAATGGTTATATATCACAGTGGCACTGAACTGTGTGTGTAGAGGTTGTTCAGTTACGGTTGGGGTGGGGAGTGATCGTCCATGCATAGATTCTGTGATTGTGGCTTGTTGAGATCCCCATGCTTGCTTTTCTCTTTGATTTTCAGGATTCTCGAGAAAGCTCCAGTAGAGGGGAGAAGGAAATTGTCTTTTGTAGTAATAACTGCTTTATCCTTTACTCATCAACTGCTCAAGCAAAAAACTCAGAATGCAAGGTAAAATCAGGACATTCTGAATTCCATATACAGTACTAATGAGTGGTTTCCACATTCTGGGAATACAATAGTGACTGCTGTTCGTTTGTGCTGTCAAGTCAGTTCGTGCGACACTGTGTGTGACAGAGTAGAACTGGCCCAGAGGGTCTCCCAGCTTTAAGCAACCTACGATGCACAGATGACACACCCTGCTCCCTAAAAGCAAAGAGGACTTGAAACACTTGCTAACAACGATCAAAGTGCAAAGTCATCAGTACGGATTATACATCAACATAAGGAAAATTATAATAAAAACTGGATTAGTAGGCAACCGTCTGATAAAGAAAAAGTCTGGTGTTGTCAAGGATAATTTGATTTTACTTGAATTCATAGTTAAAGCCCATGGAGGCAGCAGTCAAAAACTGAGGCGACATAGTACAGTGGGAAAGTCTGATATAAAAATCTTGTTTAAAATGTTAAAGAGAAAGTTTGCCATTGTGAGGAGTAAGGCGTTCACCTGACCAGAGCCATGGTATTTCAGTAGCTCAATATGTATGTGAAAGCTGGACAATGATAAAGAAAGTGATAGCTTTAAATTAACATGTTTGCTAATTATATTAAAAATCCATGGACTGCCAGAGGAACAAACAAAGCTCTCTTGGAAGAAGTGCAGCTAGAATGCTCCTTAGAAGCATTCATCTCTCATACTTTGGATATGTTATCAGTAGGGACCAATCCCTGGAGATTGACATCATGTTTAGTAAAAGATCAGCAAAAAAGTAGGGGAAACCCCTCAGCAAGATGGTTTGACACAGTGACTGCAACAGTGGGGTCCAGCAGTTAGGTTGATGGTGCAGGCCAAGGTGGTGTTTGATGCTGTTGTACATGTACAGAAGCAACGTGACAGCACCCAACTGCAATCTTTAGAGAAGCAGATCAGTAGGTCTTTTCCCTCATGGAGCACTAGTGAGTTCAAACTGCCAGCCTTTAGGTTAGCAGTCAGATGTTTAACCATAATGCTGTCATTGTCTTTCATAGGACTCTGTGTAGGAAGTCTTAAGTAGATGCTAGCCAAGTTGAGAAAAAGGTTATAAAAATATTTGATCATGCTGTTATTTTTTTAATTAACTAACTACAGCAGTGAGTGGACAGATTTCATTTATAGTTTAAAAACAATTGGGAAAAACTAATACTAAAATCTTTAATTTTACTCATTTAAGTTTAAATGTCTTAACAGTTATTTTCAAATTTTATTGTTCTTATCCCAATAGGAATTTCTTATTCAAAAACAAAATTTGTTATCTATCTATTTTAAGAGAAAGTATCTTTGCTCAAATAGGGAAAATAGTCTAACTTCATATTATGAAATTGAAATGTGTTAGATTAAAAAAAGGTTTTTAATCATGCTTTAAAGGAAGCTTTTCCTATGCCATAATCTTGGTATAGTAATTTTGGAAAGGACATCATGCTTAGTAGAATAGAGAGTCAGCAAAAAAGAGGAAGCCCGTTGACAAGCTGGATTGATGAAGCGGCTGCAACCAGGGGCTCAGACGTAGGAACAATTTTAGAATGGAGCAGGGCCCGGTGCTGATCCTTTCTCGGATATAGGGGTTGCTATGCATCAGCACTCCTAGCAACCTGGGAGCAGTCCGTCCTGCCCCTGGCCCTTGTGTTGCGCCTGCCTCGTAGGGAGAGTATTTTGAAGATGCTTTGCTTTTCAGCAGCCAGTAGTGGTTCCTGATAGAATGAAATCTAAACTATATACCTACTAAATTTACGCTATCATTTTTACCTTGACTTTTCCTAATTTTTTAGAAAACCATTTTGGGAGCTCATATAGCTCTTATCACAATTCTTACATACATCTATTGTGTCAAACACATTTGTATGTTTGTTGCCATCATTTTCAAAACATTTTCTTTCTACTTGTAATTTTTTTTTTAATTGTCTATGTTATGTGTTTTCACCGGATAGTTTTCTTAAATCATTGTGCACTTAAGGGTTTTTCCACAAGATTGGTCCTTTCTCAGATACCTTGTGGAATTGGGGTTAGGTGAGAAAAGGGTAGGGTGGGAGGGAGGCCTGGAGGACTGATCTTTATTAGCTTTGATTGTTCTGTATCTAGAGAGAGCGGCTCCAGCTTCTCTAGCAGCGGGGCTTTTCTAGCAGCTGGATTAGAACTGAAGAACTTTAAATATGATTTGTTCACAGCTAGAGGACTCCTCCTTTCTCACATTTATGATGATTGATTGAGCCAAGATTACTGGACAGGAATTGCAGAGAGTGGCAATAAGATTACTGGACAGGAATTGCAGAGAGTGGCAATAAGTTTACAAGAGTTTTTTCGTTCTGAAATTCTTAATTTATTTGTTTGTTGTTTTTTTAAAACAACAACAATGTTCCATTGTATAAATTCAAGTAACTCTCTCCTTTGACAGCATGGATTTTTCTCACTTTTTCTACAGTTAGATGGGTTCTAGCTTTCTATAAAAGGCTGGGGAAAGAAGGGGAGGGGAGAAAGGGGGAACCACCCATCCCAATGAGCAATGCATAGTCCCCACCCCCAGGGGATTAACATCAGAAACATGGGAGAAGGGAGACAGCAGTCAGTGTAGGACATGAAAACAATAGTAATTTATAAGTTATCATGGGGTCACGAGGGCTCATAATAGAAGTAAATGTTTAGAAAATTACGATGCAACATATGTACAAATATGCTTGAAACAATTGATGTGTGCAATGTTTTAAGAGTTGAAAAGGCCCCAATAAAATGATTTCTTTTTAAGGCTTGGGAAAGATCTGCCCATAGTTGTCTTACTTGGGCCAGTGTTTTAACACCATATGTATCTCTGATGTTAGCGTTGACTTCTGTGTATGAAACCTTAGCATTCGTTGATTGGTCTCTTTTCCTTAAGCTGTACTGCCCTGTTAAGTCATTAGGATTGCATGCCTTCTTTAACAGGAATTGCTTTTAAGCCCTGTGAATTACTTTTTTTTTTTAATGATTTCTTTTTATTGCCTAGGAATCCATTCCTCTGTTGCCACAATCACCTATAAAAGAAGCGTCTTCCAAAGCATTCCATCAGTACAGTAACAACATCTCCACTTTAGATGTGCATTGTCTCCCACAGCTTCAGGAAAGACTGTCTCCTCCTACATCACCTCCAATCACTTTCCCACCTGCTTTTGAAGCAGCCAAAGTAGAGGCAAAGCCAGATGAACTCAAGGTAACAGTCAAGTTAAAACCCCGACTAAGAACTGTACAAGGTACATTTGATGACTATAAGCCTCTAAATAAAAAGTGGAGAGGAATGAAGTGGAAGAAATGGAGCATCCATATTGTCATCCCCAAAGGAACATTCAAGCCGCCTTGTGAGGATGAAATTGATGAATTTCTACAGAAATTGGGCACTTCCCTTAAACCTGATCCTGTGCCCAAAGACTACAGGAAATGTTGCTTTTGTCATGAAGAAGGTGATGGGTTGACCGACGGACCGGCAAGGTTGCTTAACCTTGACTTAGATCTGTGGGTGCATTTGAATTGTGCTCTGTGGTCCACAGAGGTCTATGAGACCCAGGCTGGTGCCTTAATCAACGTGGAGCTAGCACTGAGGAGGGGCCTGCAAATGAAATGTGTCTTCTGTCATAAAATGGGTGCCACCAGTGGGTGTCACAGATTTCGATGCACCAACATTTACCACTTTACTTGCGCCATTAAAGCACAATGCATGTTTTTTAAGGACAAAACCATGCTTTGTCCCGTGCACAAACCAAAGGGAATTCATGAGCAGGAATTAAGTTACTTTGCAGTTTTCAGGCGGGTCTATGTTCAGCGTGATGAAGTGCGGCAGATTGCTAGCATTGTGCAGCGAGGAGAGCGTGACCACACCTTTCGTGTCGGAAGCCTCATTTTCCACACGATTGGCCAGTTGCTTCCACAGCAGATGCAAGCATTTCATTCTCCTAAAGCACTCTACCCTGTGGGTTATGAAGCCAGCCGGTTGTACTGGAGCACACGCTATGCCAACCGGCGCTGTCGTTATCTATGTTCCATTGAGGAAAAAGACGGGCATCCGGTGTTTGTGATCAGGATTGTGGAGCAAGGCCATGAAGATCTGGTCTTATGTGACACTTCACCTAAAGGTGAGAACACTCATTCTGGTCGTACTGACTTAAGGGAATAAATTTTCTGTGTCTATAATCCCATGTGTTTTTTTTCTCATATTCATTTTATATTTTATAACAGGTATGAACTTTTAATTTAAAAGTGCAAGACTGAACTTCTTTGAATTATTGTTCCTTGCTTTGCTGTATAATTTTCTAGACATTGTCAAGATGTACTCTAGTTCATTCATGACAATGTATATTCACAGGTAGAATTTATCGATTAAATGAAAATGACTTGTATATAAAGCTCACCCATCATATACTATCTCATTTTCTAGCAGGCAAGAACCACAGGTAAAGCCTATTATACTTAATTTTTACTCCCAGAGTTCTTCCTTTAAAGCCACTTTTATTAACACAGAAAAGTAGAATGTTCTAAGAGACTGCTTGTGTGAAGTTTTTATCAGTTATATATGAAAATGTTCTAATCTCAAATAATTTCACATTGTAATTTAAATTGGGTGGGAAGTGGACATCCCTGTAGATAATATTCACTGGAATAATCACTTTAAAATCTAACATTACTGTTTAATTCTTTGTTTTCCAAAAATCTTTTTATTGGGAGGTAGCACAAATAACGTATCCATAGCTCAGTCACGTTAAGCAATATTGTACAATTGCTACCATCCAATTTCAAAACATTCTCTTTCTTTCTTGAGCTCTTAACGTTGTCTCCCCTTTACCCCCTACCCTCCCCCAATTGTTTAATTCTTTAACATTGTCTTCTCACAATTTTTGGTCTTTTAAAGAAATTGCTACGGTTCAATAAGAAGTCATTACCAGGTTTATTTGATTACTACTTTAAAAGCTTCACTTGAAAACTAAAATCTTTGTGATTCTGTACTTTTCTCTTATTTTAAACTGCATATTGTTTTTCTCTCTGCTTAGCTAAGAACAAGAACTCATCATTTTTTCCCTCCATACATAGGTGTCTGGGATAAAATTTTAGAGCCCGTGGCTTGTGTGAGAAAAGAATCTGAGATGCTACAGCTTTTCCCCACATACTTGAAAGGAGAGGATCTGTTTGGGTTAACTGCCTCTGCAGTGGCACGGATAGCTGAATCAGTAAGTGGCCAACAGGAAATTAGAATTACTTTTTCTTGTTGCACAAATCCTTTTTTCTCAATGTGACCACTTTTACATATTTTCATACATTCACAGTTGATAGTCACAGTTCAAGTAGTGAATTTGCTGTAGATTAAATACTGCTCCTCGGAAAGAAAGCAAAGTTAGGAATCCTCATTATGTGGCTAGTGCTCACTTGGTAACATAGTTGATACATTTTAGGTTCTCTTCAAGGTTAAGAGCAAGAGAGGGTAAAAGACACCAGTTTTGTTCTATCTTCTGGATATGTGGAACTGGTGAGAGTAGTCCTCAGCCTCTCTATTTCCCAGCACTTCGTAGCACGTCACACAGTTGTACCCATGCCCTAGTACTTGGGTCTGTGTGATGACTCTGGTGCTTTCTTCCCAAGGCAAGTAGGCACTAGAATGCAGTTATGGAGTGCTGAAACACAACCTTGTGCCTAAATGATTGCAAGCATATTTGTCAGTATTTTTGGAAATTTTCATAATTAGGCATTGCTGCCAAGATTAAAAAATAATTGCTCAGTTTGAAGAAACGGAAAGAAAATCAATAGGTAATGTGCCTTATAATGATTTTAGTATAATTATTTATTTTAGTAATTATTTCCTTTAGTATAGCTTTGTCTAAGTGATAGCTTTCCTATTTATTATACCAGAAATACATTTTGGAAAAAGCCTTAATAATATAAATTATTTTACAAGTAATCTTTGGTATGCTACCTGTACCTCCAGGACATTGAGGGTGATGTTTTTAGGTACTGTTCTGTCCACCTCAACTCCTTAGTGACTGTAAGCATAACAAACAAAGCACAGCATGATCGTGCATAATTTTTGCAATCTTTGCTTTGTTTGAGCCTGTTATTGTAACCATGCTCTCAGCCAAGCTCATTGATGATCTTTGTGTTTTCCACACACTATTTTGTCAATCATGATGTCCTTCTTCATGGACTGACCCCTCCTGAAGGAAAGACCAGCGTAGCCCCTCCTGAAGAAAAGTCTATAGTACATGAGATGGTCTCTTCATCGTTCTGACTGTACTACCTCCATGACACATTTGTTTGTTCTGACAGTCTACAGTATTTTCAGTATTCTTCATACAAGGGTGCTTCAAAAAGTTCATGAAAAAATTACATCATCTTTAAATCTCAATTTTCTGCAAACTTTAATAAATCCCTGTATAATTCAACCCTAGTTGTACAGTGGTCACACATTGGGCCTCGATCCTCATGTTCAGTGGTTCAAAAGCACCAGTGGCTCTACCGGATAAAGATTGGGCATTCTACTCCCTGAAATGTCTCAGAAACAACCCACCCACCCACCACCACCACCACCACCACCACCACCACCACCACCACACCACCACCACCACCACCCCTTGCCCCACCTCCAGGCTTGCTATGAATCAGCATTGACTCCATGGCAGTAAGTTGGTCTTTGGTGTAATTCAAAGACATCAGTAATATACATCAGTCGTCCTTATTCTTGCTTCTGCATGTTATATAAGGTGATTGAAAACACAATGGCTTGGGTAAGGCATATCTTAGTCTTCAAAGTGACATCTTTTCTTTTTAATACTTTTAAGAAGTCTTTTGCTGCAGATTTATTCGATACAATACATTGTTTAACTTTTTTAAAATCATTTTATTGGAGGTTTGTACAACTCATCGCCATCCATACATCCATGCATCCATTGTGAAAAGCACATTTGTACATTTGTTGCCATAATCATTTTCAAAACATTTTCTTGCTGCTTGAGCCCTTGGTATCCGTTTCTCCTCTCCTCCCCCCTTCATGAACCCTGGATAATTAATAACATAATTTTTTTATGTCTTACACTGACCAATGCTATACCCACTTTTCTGTTATCCATCCCCCTGGGAGGGGGTTATAGGTAGGCCATTGTGATTGGTTCCCCCTTTGTCCCCCTCCCTTCCCATTACCCTCCTGGTATGGCTACTCTCAATCTTGTTTGACTTCTTGACTGCTACTTTTATGGGTGATGATTTGTGAGTTCATATAAGACAAAGTCCTTGACATCAGTCTTTTCTCCATATATTGTGATGGTGCTGATTGATCCAATTGTAAGGATTTTTGTTTATGTTGAGGTGTCATCTGTTCAGAAGATTGTAGTTTTTTAATCTCCATTAGTGAATGCTTCACGTGCTCCTCACTTTGAACAGCTAGTATTTACCACCTTTGTATCACAGCTTGTTAAGAGTATTCCTCCTATCTTGATGCTGCATTCTTTTTAATATAATAGTTTTTCATATTATTTGCTTAGCATACAGATTGAATAAGTATGATGAAAGGCTTCAACCTTGATTCACACCTTTGCTACTTTTAAATAATACAGTATCCTCTTGCTCTCTTGAAACAACTGCTTGTTGGAGTGTGTCCTGGTTCTACATGAGCACAGCTAATTAGTGCTCTGGAACTCCTATCCTCTGCAGTGCTACCTAATATTTGTTATCCAGTATTGTTTATGATCCACACTATTAGGTGCCTTTGCATCATCCATAAACAGATGAACAAATTTCTGGTATTCTCTGCTGTTAGCTAAGATCCATCTGGTATCAGCAGTGATATCTATTCTGAATCCAGCTTGAATTTCTGGCAGTTCCTGTCAAAGTATCTTCAGGAAAATTATACTTGCATGTAATATCAATGATAAATGTTTCTAATTTTCACATTTTGTTGGGTCACCTTTCTTTGGAATGGACGCAAATATACATCTCTTCCAGTTAACTAGTCTTCCAATGTTTTTGGCATACACGAATGAGTATTTTCAGCATTCATCCACTTATGTGTTGAAACATCTCAATTGGTATTCCATTAATTCCTAGAACTTGATTTTCACTAACACCTTCAGTGCAGCTCAAGCTGCTTCCTTCAAGACCATTGGCTTTTGATTAACACTCCCTCTTTAAATAGTTGAGTATTGACCAATTGTTTTTGGTACAGTGACGCTGGATATTCTGTTGTTCGTCCCTGATGCTTACTGTGCCATCCATACCTCGTCCACATTGTTTTTAGGTACTATCACGTTTTTCTGATGCATAGGGACCCTGTGTACCACAAAATTAGAAGTCAGTCCTTGGCCATCCTCACAACTGTTGTGAATGTCTACTCTTGCAGCCACTGTGTCATTGTTACAAGCATGATATCCTTCTCTAGACACTGATCTCTCATGACAACATGCCCGTGGTACACATGTCCAAATCTCATCATCCTTGCTTCTAAATAGTGTTCTGGCTACACTTCTTCCAAGACAGGTCTGTAGGTTACTCTGGATGTCCTTTTAATTTCAGTATTCTTTGCCAACACTATAATTCAAAATTCTCTGAGGTCCGATATATTCACTGTCCATCTTTCACATGAAATGAGACAATTGAAAACTTGGGCCAGGTGCACTTATGTCATCAGAGTGACAGCTTTGCCCTTAGAATCCTTTAATATTAGCAACTCAAGAGTTGAAATTTTTCTTTAGTTCTTTCATCTTGAGAAATGCTGAGTATGTTCTTCCCTTTTGATTTTCTAGCTCCTGGTCTTTATATATTTTATATAATGCTTTTTCTCAAGTTGCTTTTTGAAATCTACTGAGCTCTTTTACATCATTGTTTAGTCTATTCACTTTAGCTATTCTACATTCAAGAGTATGAGTCAGTTCTGACATCCTTGTTCGTCTGTTCTTTCTTTCCTGTCTCTGACTCACTGCCATTAAGTCTGCTGACTCATGGTGACTTTATAGGACAGGGTAGAACTGCCCCTTGTGAGTTTCCCAGACTAACTTTTAATGGGAATAGAAAGCCCTTTTTATATTCTTTATTTATGGTATCCTGGATATCATCCCACAAATTGTCTGTTCTTCTATCATCAGTGAACATTGTATCATAGCTGTTCTTGATTGGCCTCTAAATTCAGGTAGGGTATATTTTGGCTCTCAAGCACTTGTTACAAAATTTTTTGGTGAAGTTAACTGCTGGTGCTTACTCTTACTGATGATATTGAGCTTCTGTATCATCTCTTTCCATCATTTGATTCTTGTGTGTCCCATCTAATAAGGTCCATGGATTTAGATACTATTGATATTGTTGGGGGAAGGGAATATTTCCAAAGGAGAAGTTACTGGACTTGCAAAATTCTATTATGTCATCTCCACTTTGGTTTCTGTCATGACGAGTACATTTTCCTTCTTTATTTCCAAGTTTTGCATTCCAATCACTAGCAAATATTAATGTAATTTCAGACTGCAGAAGTCAGTAACTCTTCAATAATTTCATTTTTTATTATTACTTGATAGGTAGTCTGTGTTCTTCGTTGTAGACATTTGGATGTCTTCCCGTCACTGACAGCATTGTACTACAAGATAGCTTCTCATTTGGATGATGAGGGTGATGCCATTCACTGGCTGGTAGACCATTTGCATGTCTGATTCAAAGTAGCCTGTATCAGTTAACTTCAGCTCATTGATGCATGAGGCTATCTATCTTTATACTTTCCATTTCATTCTTGATGACATTCAATTTTCCTAGAATCATATTTTATACATTCCATCCTCCAATTATTAGTGGATATTTGCAGTGGTTTCCTTTTATTTCAAGCCATACTATATCAGCAAATGAAGATCCCAACAGCTTTTCTTCTTTCTTGTCATTCATTAAGGTCAATTCTACTTTGAAGAGGAAGCTCTTCTCTAGTGTTACTTTGATGTCTTCCAAGCTGAAGAATTTATCTTCCAGCACCATACAACATGCTGCTACTGTTCATAAAGTTTTCCCTGGTCCATTGGTCGAGTTTTTTTTTTTAATAACTAGATCTCTGGGTCCTTCTGAAACTTGTCCAACATGGCTAAGTCTGCTGGTATTTGAAATATTGATAGTATAACCTCCAGTATCACAATAACATGTAAAGTCATCACGGAACACTTCTTGAAAGCGGTAGCTTTATCGCATTATAAGAAATGAGAAAGTGTTGTATAAGAATGGTGTATAAATATTTTTAGCTATAAACATTAAAAGTTCCCAATAAAAATTAAAAAGTAGGGAGGGATTAACTTTATGAAAGAACTGAATTGTGAGTTACTAGCGAATCCAAAAGTCACACGGTCATGTGCCATTGGTTTGCTTGTGCTTATGAGCTGATTTTTTTCCCCCAAGAAAAGTCTTCCAAGGTACTCAGTTTCATTTTGAAATTGATTTGTATACTTATGCTTAAATAGATCTGAGTACAAGCTCATGGCATTAGCATAAGCAGGAATTAAAGGTACTTGTTACCAAGGAAAATGGTAAAGTTTTGCCATTAGCCAGCCCAAGGTTGTCCATAGTGTTAGTGAAATTTGTTGACCTCTGTCCATTTTGCTTATTTTTCAGCTACCTGGGGTTGAGGCATGTGAAAACTATACTTTCCGATACGGCCGAAATCCTCTGATGGAACTCCCCCTTGCTGTTAACCCCACAGGTTGTGCCCGTTCCGAACCTAAAATGAGTACCCATGTCAAGAGGTTTGTGTTAAGGTATTTTGTTTTAACTTCACATAGTACAGCCCAGGGTTTCTAGGCTTTTAGTGTTTTGTTTTGGTTTCTTTTGTGCTTGATCTGTCTGCTGCTTACAAACCCTGTTGTCTCTGGCTGTGTATGTGCACAACTAAGTCAGAGAAAGCGCTGTGTTGTCTCTGCTAGATAGCTATGTTTCTGTCAGTAATCAGCCTGGCTTGACACTATTCAGAGATATCTTCAGTTTTCCTTTTATTATTTCTTTTCTTGATCTGCCACTGTCTACAGGCCTCACACTTTAAACAGCACCAGCACCTCAAAATCATTTCAGAGCACGGTCACAGGAGAACTGAATGCGCCTTACAGTAAGCAGTTTGTCCACTCCAAGTCTTCTCAGTACAGGAAAATGAAGACTGAATGGAAATCCAATGTATATCTAGCCCGGTCTCGAATTCAGGTAAGGACATAGTACATTTGGGAAGAAAAGATTCTTTACTTTTTACTCTGAATTAGGTGAAGGTATTCCCTCAATGCAAGAATACTTTCTTCTATTAAATGACATTCTTTGATGCTTACCTTGCTGACACAACTGCTGAAGACAAAGTGGGTGAATAAGCAAATGTGTCTAAAGAAAGCTGATAGTGCCCAGCTATCAAAAGATTTAGCGTCCGGGGTCTTAAAAGCTTGAGGGTAAACAAGCGACCATCTAGCTCAGAAGCAACAAAGCTCACATGAAAGTACACACCAGCCTGTGTGATCACGAGGTGCCGAAAGGATCAGTTATTGGTCATCAAAGAACAAAAAATCATATCATTGGGTGCAAACCTCCACGATTCGATCGCTGAGGACAAATGGGTACATAAGCAAATGTGGTGAAGAAAGCTGATGGTGCCCAACTATCAAAAGGTATAGCGTTTGGGATCTTAAAGGCTTGAAGGTAAACAAGCGGCCATCTAGCTTAGAAGCAACAAAGCCCACATGGAAGAAGCACACCATTCTGTGCAATCACGAGGTGTCGAAGGGATCAGGTATAAGGTATCATCAGAACACAAAAAATCTTACCATAGTGAGTGAGGTGGGGAGTGCAGAGTGGAGACCTAAAGCCATTTGTAGGCCACTGGAGATCCCCTCACAGAGGGGTCTCTAGGGGAGAAGATGAGCCAGTCAAGGTGCGATGTAGCAACAATGAAAAATATAACTTTCCTCTAGTTCCTAAATGCTTTTCCCCGCCCACCCACCCCCCTCTGCCATTATCATGATCCGAATTCTACCTTGCAAGTCTGGCTAGACCAGAGGATACACACTGATACAGATAGGAACCAGAATCCAGGGCGGATGATCCCTTCAGGACCAGTGGTGTGAGTGGTGATACTGGGAGGGAAGAGGGTGAGTGGGTTGGAAAGGGGGACCTGATTACAAGGATCTACATGTGACCTCCTCCCTGGGGGACGGACAACAGAAAAAGTGGGTGAAAGGAGATGCCAGATAGGGCAAGATATGACAAAATAATAATCTATAAATTATCAAGGGCTCATGAGAGATGGGGAAGCAGGGAGGGAGGGGAAAAAATGAGAACCTGATGCCAGGGGCTTAAGTGGAGAGCACATGTTTTGAGAATGATGAGGGCAATGAATGTACAGATGTGCTTTACACAATTGATGTATGTATGGTTTGTGATAAGAGTTGTATGAGCCCCTGATAAAATGATATTAAAAATGAAAAAAGAAAACAGATCTAATTTCCATTAAATAGTTCATGCAAATTTTATTTTATCTCATTAATTGCCTTCCCTACCCTTATCTCAGTTTCTCATTTTTATAAAATCTGTTTCCATTTCTCCTCCTTTTTTCTGATCTTTTGTTCTTTTGATATCAAATGACTGCCCTTTTAATCTCGAAGGTGTGTATAGATCTTTAAGTACTATTTTTCTCCTCTATAAACCGGCCTTTTATTTGGTTATAATTGGAGTCATGGCAGTAAGTTTATATCCAGACTTCAAGGGTGACTAAGGAACATAGTGTCATGGTTTCCATCAGTTAATCTAACTAAAAAACCCTGTGAGTTTTTGAACCAAGAAATCCTTAGTTGTTACCAATTACATTAAAACAGTTTTATGGCTGCAGGAAGTAGGCCACATTCTTTAACGCATACATCTATGTATCAGCCTCCTCAGCTGATAATTCCTGAGTTACTGGGTGTCTAGCTTTTGAAGTGTGACATTCTGCTTCCCCAAATGAAAAGCAGACCTGGACTGCCCACGTCACTGCATCTGTATGACCTGGTGGAGAGCAGGGAGCACTGTTGTTGCTACATGCTTAAATTGCAAAGGGATGTCTGACAACTTCAATGAGAAATAACAAAGTATTTTCATTGCACAATTTTAAAAGGTGCCCCAATTTTGGAATTTACCTTTTCTATACCTTATATTCAGGAAATCATGGCAGGTAGCCTGTGGAAGATGTTGCAGGTAAAGCCGTCTCCAGAGTAAGCATTTAAATGGACTCTGTGGTTCATAGTTATTGAGCTGCAGACTTAAAAGTCCATAGGTAAATCTCCTTGTATGTCCCAGAGAGCATGTAATGCTCTCCTTTACCAAACTGCTTCGGTCCAAAGTGTTTCGCGATACACTTGCTCCTCTCTTATTGTCTCATTATCCAACATTTTTAGTTTAATAATCTTAAAATTTGATCATTTTATGCATTAGCAGGCTATATCTGGCAGTAATGAACTCCAAGGTGCTCGGTGAGACTAATGCTTGCTATGATGATGAAGGTTATATGTCACCTTGGCTGGGTCATGATTCGCAATATTTTGACTGTGAAGTGATGGTGTAACTTGGTAGTTATGTCATTTGGCAGATATGCAATGGTGTAGTCATCTTCCATTTTGCGCTTTCATGAATAGGGCATCATTTTCAAATATTAAGTTATTACATAACCTGATCTCTGGAACCTAACCATGTCACTAAGTGAGGAGTGAGTGTAGGCACTCACTGATACATTCATATCTATACTTTAGCATTGTTTTACTGGAGTCTTAACTACTTAACTAATCTGTCCTTTTTAACTTTAAACTGTTTCTGAAAGTTGTGTGTGTGTTTTCTCAACTCTCTTTCCATTTGCCTTTTACATTCACCATTAGGGTAATAATGTTAATGATGTAGAGAAATTCTTCTATAATTTTTCCACACTAATTTTTTGAAAATCTTTGTTCACATATAAAAGTAAAATCTCATCATAGGCACTTCCTTGCATCTTCCTATTCTCAAATGTGAACACAGTCTTTTTTGTAATCTGGTAGTGTCAGACCTCTTCTAACTTCAAAGGAAAAAAGAGGTTCAGAATAAGCCTAACCCTGGGCTCCTGTGGGTTGGTAATCAGACATGCCTCCTCTCTCCCACTGTTTTCCAAGGTTGCCACCAGCTGCTCTTTCACAACCCTCTCTCATTTGCCCAGTGCAAGATGTCATTTGAATTCTTCACTGCTACTTCCATGGGTGTTGATTGTTGATCCAAGCGAAATAAAATGTTTGATAGTGTTATTCTTTCCTCCATTTACCATGATACTGTTTACTGGTCCAGTTTTGAGAATGTTTAGTTTCTTTATATTGAAGTATAATTTATATCTTTGATCACTATCTGTAAATGCTTCACAACCTTGCTTTCAGCAAGCAACCTTGTATCATCCACATATTGCAGATTGTTAAGGAGCCTTAGGAAAAAAGCTGAGCTTTTTCTTATCTAGTAAAACTCTGGTTACTTTTATTTTTATTTAAACTGCTTATTCCTTTTTCTAGTCTTATCAGGTTGGCCTTTCCCTTTGCTTTTAAACCTCTTTAAATATTAAGAATATTAGTCCTTTGAAAATACTTTGTTTGCCATTTCTCTTAAATTTGCTTTTATTGTTTTCCCACAGATAAAAATTTGCTTTTAGTGTAATCAAATTTGCCATGTTTTTAAAATCTTACTGCTTATGTATTTTGAATCCATTTTAAAATTTCCCCATTCTGTGTTTATAATGGAAGCCAATCTTTGTTGTATTTTAAGTTGTATTTTTGTTTTGTTTTATTTGTTTTTCACTGTGCGCTCTCCAATCCATTTGAAATGTATCCCATTTTCTATTGAGAGAAACCAATTCAATTTCTAAAAGAACAGATTAATTTACTACATTTTCTATGGTTTATGCCTCTAATTGCTTTGTTATCTGTTTCTATACATAGTGGACCAACTAATGTGTTTTATTTATCAGAAAACCCCAAGTCTTTCCTTATTAAATAAAGATATGCTGACTTTCCATTCATCTTATTATAAGTTGGCAGGTTTTAAAACTTTGGTTTAAGTGTAAACTGCATATGGCAAGGTTTTGTTTTTGACTTCCAGCCTGTTCTTGTGGGCACCCTTGGCGCCCGCTCATCAACTGTAAGGACTAAATGCTGTATCTTACACCCATTTTTCCCTTGATGAGCATTGAATGGTTCATATTACTTTCCCTTTTTCTTGATTTAGCATTTTTAATCAGATTACTGTTAATCTATCCTTTTTACTTGTTAATTAGAAGTTTTGTATTTTTCCATTATTGATTATATTTCTTTCCCCTTCTCTAATTATTACATACATTTCTCATCATTTGAAAATAAGATTGTTCCCGTGGCCCATAGCAGACTACTTTATAAGCCCCTTTTTCCTTACCCCTTTGAACGCTTTAAAATATTTTCATTACTCTTCTACCTTCCCAATGTCTATATTCCATTAAAATTAATATTTTAAAATACTCTTTAAAAATCTTGTGTTCTGCGGTAGTTTAGAGTGGCAGGAAAGAAAGCAGCGTTTGAGTTGTCTGCCGGGCAGTTTTTGCATGTCTTTGGAAAAGACAACAGGAGTGAAGGGCTGCACACACTGGAGGAATACCGTATCTCTCTAGGGGAGGTGATCATATCTGACAACTAGGCACCCAGCAGACTCTAAGTTACAGTGCTTTCAGGTCCAGTGTGGTTCAGACCTGAGCTCTACTGGAAGTGCTTAGTCCTCCTGTGCCCTTTGCCACTTTTCTAAGTATATTCCTGCTGAGAAAAGCTCTCAGTAAGAATAAAATATCATGCTTGTATCTACCTTTCAGAATATGCTGAAATAATAAACTGGGTAAGTGTCAAGTATTTAGTTTGTTTGCCATCAAATCATATCTGGAACTAAAGAGACCAACTGCATAAATAGAATTTGGAGAAGATAATTCTAGTTATATCATTAAACTTCTGACATTGGCCTTCCCCTACTACAAGAGTGGCAATGTTTTCCTGCCAAGGACCATTTGGATAATTTTAGCATCAAGTGTGGCCAGACTGGTCAAATCTTTCATTGACTCACCCCTTATGTGATGACCGGAACTGTTTCCCTTTGGTGAGATGTGCGATGTTAGCTGGTGTTGATGATTTCATGGGACTTACATGACCCATGGACCAGGCATTCTCCACCTCTGCCCTGTTATATGCTCTAAGGTAGTTTGGAAGGAGCATGCATCTAGGAAAATCCCCTGGGAAGCACGTGATGTATTCATCCTTGCCTCTCCAACATTGCCTTCTGGTCAGTTTTAGAGAATGCAAAAACACAAACCGGGAAAAGAAAATACAAATTCTCTTTATGGAACCTGGCCTTAATTTTTTTCAGTTTGCCCCTTTTCCATAATTTGTATTACTAAAAACATAACTATAGTGCTTGTAGTACATGATTTACCTATGCATAAACTAGATAGCACACATTGCCAATCCCTGTACATGTTTTTGGTAATCTGGAATCTTGGGTTGGGGGAGGGGGAAGTTGTGTCTTCCCCAGAACTCCATTTGATTCCAAGATAACGAGAACAAAATAACTTAGCACATTTTTCTTTTTAAGCCCTGGCATCTGCTCATAGCCAAAAGTAAAACCAGTTTATGGAACTTGAATAGCGCCTTCTAATTAGCCCTGTTTCTATTTTATTAACTTTTTTTCAGTTTCAAAACATTTTCTTTATTCTTTTTTTTTTAACATTTTATCAGGGATTCATACAACTCTTACCACAATCCATACATACATCTATTGTGTAAAGCACATCTGTACATTCTTTGCCCTCATCATTCTCAGAACATTTGCTCGCCATTAACTTTATTTCTCTGTCCAAACTTTTTGGAAGGATGGTGAAAGGAAGTTATTGTCAGAGGTTATGATCCTATTTAGCCCATAGGACTTGAGCATGGAGTTATCTGGAAGATGGGATGACTTTAAAGTAAGAATGTAGAGATCATTATTTTGGTCAAGTCCATGCACAGAGATGAGTTTAAGGACTCTATTTAAGAGACTGACTTTAAAAAGACATTGGGGAAAGAATGATAGGTAGAGCTGTAAGAAATAAGGTTTTTACATGGTTAAGGGTTAGAGCAGTGGTTCTCAACCTCTGGGTCACGACCCCTTTGGAGGTCAGACGACCCTTTCACGGGTTGGGTCGCCCAATTCATAGCAGTAGCAAAATGACAATGATGAAGTAGCAACGAAATCATGTTATGGTTGGGGGTCACCACAACATGAGGAACTGTATGAAAGGGTCACGGCATTAGGAAGGATGAGAACTACTGGGTTAGAGGATAGCATATTCAATAAAACAGATCCATTTAAGGGGAATAGGGAGCTAATAATAAATACAAGACAAAAATGTTCTAAGATTAGCTGTGGTGGTAATTTCACAACTTTTTTTATATGTTTAAATCACAGAATGGTATATGAATTATATGTTGCTAAAACAGTTAATTTTTAAAAGTTCATTTCATTCCCATGAAACTTTAAATAAAACTTTGAAAAAAGACCCAAGATATCCCTCGAGGTAATACTTTTCTATGAAAGAGAAAATGTAGATTTATTGTCCAGTAATTTGGAGTTTTTACAAAAGGATACATTTTTCTTCTTTTAATCAGGGACTGGGCCTGTATGCTGCTAGAGACATAGAGAAGCACACTATGGTCATTGAATATATTGGGACCATCATTCGAAATGAAGTAGCAAATAGAAAAGAGAAACTTTATGAGTCTCAGGTAGGTACCTGATCTATGTGATTCGTCATGTCTTACCACATTCATCCTCTGTCTTGTGCCATCTAAGCCACCTCCCAAAAAGGCAGGGCTGAATTTGACCAAAGGCCATATGTGGATATTGTTTTATTTTTCGGTTGTCTCTTTCCATCTGCCATTTTTGGTTGGTGCTGTTGTGTTTGCACAGCCAGAGCTGCCGCCTGTCCTTTGGTGGGTGTGCTCACCCCAAACACACTTGACTCTAAGGACTGGCTGATGCATTTTACTCTCACCTCGTTGTGCTTGGTAAGTGCTATGGTTTTGCTCCTTTGATTAACAAGCTTTGATTCATTGCTTTGCACTTCAGCCGTGACATGGCTACCTCCAGCTATCGTTAGGAGATGGACAAATGCTAGGTGCATTTCAGTTCTTCCTCAAGAGGATGTGAGAATCTGTGCTGATGACTGATTAAATGAGAAATTGAAAAAAAATGCTTTCTCTTCTAGAACCGCGGTGTGTACATGTTCCGCATGGATAATGACCATGTTATTGATGCCACACTTACAGGAGGGCCTGCAAGGTGAGAGCACAAAGGAATCTGGGGACACGAGCAGGCTTTGTTTGGCAAACTCAGTGGTAATGGGGGGAGTTAGAAATGCTCCCTATAGTCTCTTAGTGATTAAAATTGTAGTTTTGAATAAGTAGTTTTGAAAAGAATTATCACTTAAAATCATTTATTAATGGGTTTGTAAAGAGTATAACTAATACAAAGTTCCCTGCTAATTGAAGATTTTCAAAGCTTTTCAAATTGTTTTATAATTTTCAACATGGTGTTTTGCAGGTATATCAACCATTCATGTGCACCCAATTGTGTGGCTGAAGTGGTGACTTTTGAAAGAGGACATAAAATTATCATCAGCTCCAACCGGAGGATTCAGAAAGGAGAAGAGGTACAAAGTTTGGAAGGAAAGTGCATGCTACCTTGTCCAGACCCTGGTATATGGTGGTTTCCTCCCTTACGGAAGGTCACTTGCTCAGTTCTTTTCCTGTGGCTAGAACCTTTCTCATATTAGGTTCGATTTTGCAACGCTATCCTATTTCTCCATGGGGCACATTCAAGTTACACCTTCTACAGGACAGCTTTGAGAGAGTTTAATCTCCACGCGCCTTGTTTTCTTATTTTTCATTCCACAAGTGAACATCCCCATATCATTCATTAGATGACAATGTTTTTATGTGTCGTATGATGTTTCACACTCCCTGTGTTAGTCTGGGTTGACTAGAGAAACAAATTCATAAACACACAGATGTATAAGAAAGAGGTTTATATAGAAAAGCAGTTGAATATTGATAAAATATCCCAGCCCAGTCCAGATCAAGTCCATAAGTCCAATATTAGCCAATATGTCTAATACCAATCTATAAAGTCCTCTTCAGACTCACGAAACACATGCACTGAGACAAATGCAGGAGATCACAGGCCAGTGGGTTGGAAGTCCTGTGGATCCAGTGGCAGGGTAAGCATCTCAGCGCTGGCAGGGGAGTCTGCGTGGCTTCTCCAGTTCCCAGAGAATGGGGTCTATCAGTGTGGTAGTGCCATGTGTCTTGTCAGAGCATCTCCCAGGGAGTGAGCCGAAAGACAAGTGTCTTCCGCCTTCAAGAAGGAAAATCGAGGAGTTCCCAGAATTCTCAGAAGGCCAGACCCACCCAGAGGCCTCATTGGTTATATCTTGATGGACAGACCAGACTCCCACCCCTTCACTCCTAATCCTCTCAGATTGACACCAGATTATGTAACTACCACACTCCCTTAATCTGGACCCATTTTTGCAGTATCCATCTCTAAACATAACTGAGTTGACGTTTGAACGATATAGTAGAATTGTCATTGTGTTTTCCAAGAACACTAAGACCAATGTAAGATGGGGCAGCAAAATTGTGGGCCACCAGTTTGTTCATATTCACTCTCTGGTTATTACATTCTTCCTTAATCATTTTATTGGTGGCTCTTACACTTCTTATCACAATCCATCCATTGTGTCAAGTACATTTGTACATTTGTTGCCATCATCATTCTCAAAACATTTTCTTACTACTTGAGCCCTTGGTATCAACTTCTCATTTTTCCTCACCCTCCCTTTCCTCATGAACCCTTGATAATATGTGAATTATTATTTTTTCATGTCTTATGCTGACCAATGTCTTCCTTCACCCACTTTTCTTTTGTCCATCCCCCTGGGAGGGGGTTATACATGTAGGTGATTGTGACTGCTTCCTTCTCCACACCACACACCCCCCCTCCACCTTCCCTTTCCCCTCCTGGTATGATTAATCTCAGTATTAGCCCTGAGGGGTTTATCTGTCCTGGATTCCCTGTGTTTCCTGCGCTTATCGTACTCATGTACATGCTCTGGTCAAGCCGGATTTGCAAAGTAGAATTGGGCTCCTAGTTGGGGGGGGGAGGGGCATTAAAGAACTAGAGGAAAGTTTTATGTTTCATCAGTGCTATACTGCACCCTGACGGACTCATCTCCTCCCCGGGACCCTTCTGTAAGGGGATGTCCAATTGCCTACAGATTAATTTTGGGTGTCTCCACTCCATACTCCCCTTCATTCACAATGATATGATTTTTTTTGTTCTGGGTCTTTGATGCCTGATACCTGATCCTGTTGACACCTTATGATCACATAGGCTACAACCGCCCCTTTTGGGAAAATGAAGAACCCAGATGTCTTTCCTCTGTAGGAGACCCCAGGCTTTCTTGACTGTAGCTGTGAGATTATACTTACGCATTTTTGGTCATCTTTCTGGAATCTCATTTTTCTACTTCAAGAATATGGGTCTGACTAGACATGGAGCCATGTAAATATCAAACTCACTTGAAAAGTAGGTGAAAAAAGTATTTGAGCCACCTGTTTGGTACCAGTAAGAACGGGTAACCTGACAGTTCTCAGCTGCTGTGGAGCTCCTCAGGCCCGTGGACCCAGTGTGCCTCTGGCTTAGTGTACATCAGTGTTCGCGAGCAGGCTTTTAGAGCCCTGGTTTTCATTTACTTTCTGTAAGTGGGGAGATGATTTCTTCACAAAGCTCCTCTAAGAACTCAGGAAATACCTAACGGTATTATCATTACACGTGGCTAGTCTGTTAATTCTGGTTTATTTCTTTTCTTTGTGGAGAGGATGTGTTTCCAAATGCTATCATATAGGCATCCTCAAACTAGGCCTGCCGAGGACGTTTATCCGGCCTGCCGGGTGTTTTTGCCACATTTGGGTTTTTTTTACTTCAAAATAAGATATATGCCGTGTGCATAGGAATTTATACCTAGGAATTTATTCATAGTTTTTAAAAAAAAAACTATAGTCTGGCCCTCCAATGGGACAATGAACTAGCCACCTATTTAAAAAGTTTGAGGACCCCTGCTATTGTAGACTGCTAAAACTAGAAGAGACTTAGAGACAGTCAGGCCTCCTTCATTTTGCAGTATTCAGTTCCTTGGGGAAATGGTGGCACGTCTCAAAGAAACTAGGTAAATTGCCACTTAGTTGAAGGCAAAGCTGGTTTGAGAGGTCACTACTTTTCGTAACCCAAACATAGCCCTAATGTCAGAATGGATTTGTTACGCATTCAGCTACTAGCCTCAAGATTCGAAACAAACTGGTGAGCCTGCTTCTGTAAACATGCAGTCTTGGAAACCCAAAGGGGCAGTTCTACTCTGTCCTATAAAAAGTCAGATTCAATTGCAGTAGATGGTGACTAAATAGAAAGATTAATATTAGAAATTCTTTTAAGTTAGAAAAGCTGTAGGAGAAATTCAGTTGTTGGTTTCTAAATACAGTTGTCTCCCCAGACGTGCATGCCATACGCGGCAGACAAGAGCAGGGACCGCAGACATGGCAGGTTGCCCCTTCCCAGAGCTGTAGACGGTGCTGGGGAAGCTGGAGAACTGCGCAGATCCGGTCTGGCTTGAAGACATTGCCCCTTTATCTCCTCTGCCCTTTGGGGATCGCTTGTGTGATGTGTAACTTCATTTCTAACAGTGTCCTCCTGGAACCTCAACAAGTCACATCTCCCTTAAATGAGATCCAGGCAGGAGATGCCTCCCTGTCCTATCCTCCCCCGGTCCCTGCTAACACCCATTCTTTCCCTGTGGCAGCTTTGCTATGACTATAAGTTTGACTTCGAAGATGACCAGCACAAGATCCCGTGTCACTGTGGAGCTGTGAACTGTCGGAAGTGGATGAACTGAAGGCATTCCTCAACTGAGCGACAGCGGCTTGTCCCTGGAAGTGAATCAACACACCATTGGAATTTTACAGACAGAAAGATGCTTTTGTTTTCTGTTTTAGGACTTTCTGAAAGATAGCTTCTGGGAATTCTGATTCCCTCGAGACTTGAGGTTAAAAGTCGCCCCAGGAGAAAGCTGGTGCAAACCGCTTCCCTGGAGTTCTGAGGCTAACCAGAATCTCAGATTGCTCCAGCACTTTTGCTTCTGTTTCTTTTCTTTCTCGGTTTTTATTTTCCGTTTGTTTGTTCCTTTGTTTCCTTTTTCTTTTTTTGGTGGGTGGGTTTTGTTTATCTTTGTTTTTATTTTTAATCTCACTAAGGAGAAACTTAATGGGGCAAAGAGCCGATGGCTGCCCTGCCCCATGGCAGGGGCCTCCTATGAATGTAAGACTGAAATCACCAGCGAAAGGGAGACGTCCAAAGTGCTGGCCACGGCCTTATTTGAAAAGGGGCAGGCCCTCTAATTTAAATTTTTTTAAATAAGTAGACACCACTGAACAAGGAATGTACTGAAATGACTTCCTTAGGGATAGAGCTAAGGGATAATAACTTGCACTAAAATACATTTAAATACTTGATTCCATGAGTCAGTTTATTGTAGTTTTTGATTTCTGTAAAATAAGAGAAACTTTTTGTATTTATTATTGAATAAGTGAATGAAGCTATTTTTAAATAAAAGTTAGAGAAAGCCAAGCTGCTGCTGTGACCTGCAGAACTAACAAACCATGTTACTTTGTACAAATGTGTAAATATTTTGAGAAGAAAATACAGTATAAAAATAGTTATTGACCAAATGCTACCAGGCCCTGCAGCAGCTCGGGTGCTTATAAGATGTCCCCAGGGGTGTTACAATATAATTTTATGTTATTAAATATGCCATTATAATTATGTAATAACCAAAATTTCAGCCTATATTGTGTTTTGGATATTTTGGAAATGATGGTCTATTAGTACTTAATTGTTTTATAAACCTTACTTCTGATAGAACGAGAGTGAATGCTATGAGGACAACTTTTATAGCTGTTTTGGTAATTTAAACTAATTTTTTCATATTATATTGTTGCATCCCTACTTCTTCAGTCAGGTTTTTTTGTGCTTACAATTTGTGATAACTGTGAATAACTGCTTAAAAATACACCCAAATGGAGGCTGAATTTTTTCTTCAGCAAAAGTAGTTTTGATTAGAACTTTGTTTCAGGCCACAAAGAATCATGTAAACATAATAGGATAATGTAGCAGGAATTGAAATCTAATTCCTTAGCCTTCTATTTAACACAAAAAAATGGGGGGGGGGGAATTTGGAAAAAAAAAGAGAGAGAGAGAGGTGTGGTGAAGCTTGCAGCTGCAGGAGCCCCCCGGCAATAGGGTTTTGAAAGATGTAATTTTAAAAAGTGTTTGTATGAACTGTTTGTTTACATTTCTTTAATAAAAAACAAAAACAAAAAAACACTGTTTTGTGTTTGCTTGTAGAAACTTAATCAGCATTTTGGAACAAGTTAGCTTTTTATTTTGTACTTAAAATTCTGGTACTGACACTTCACAGGCTAAATGTAAAATGAAGTTTTTTGTGTGCACAATAAAGTGGACTGTAAGCTGTGGGTCTGTCAGTGATACAGTTCTCAACTTGTAATGTATATGGCATGATGTATTTTTATCTTACAGAATAAATCAAGTGTATATATTTTTCTCTTGATAAATAGCTGTATGAAATTTGTTTCTTGAATATTTTTCTTCTCTCGTACAATATTACGACATCCTACCAGTATTTGTCCTTCCAGGTTTTTGTTTTGTTTTCTGTTCTGTATAATAGTATCTAATGTTGGCAAAAATTGAATTTTTTTGAAGTATACAGAGTGTTATGGGTTTTGGAATTTGTGGACACAGATTTAGAAGATCACCATTTACAAATAAAATATTTTACATCTATAACGGCTGCCTCCACATTTCTCTGCGCCAATCTCAGGCTCTCATTGCTGCACTGAAAGCTATGGTTGCTTGAAAGTCACCGACCGTCAGGTTTACCTTTCAGTATTACTAGAGTATTGATAAAATCTATTTGATTCTCTTTCTTTTCAAATAATTTTTTTAGACATAATCTTGTAACTCATTCCAACTACAGGCTCTCCTGTATAGTTAAACACAGGAGGAAGATTTTTCCTTTGAGATGTTTTCTATCAAATATTAAACTTTATGTGTGTTCCATTATTTAAATCTTTTTAAATCATTTTATTGGGGCCTCATACAACTCTTATCACAATCCATACATCCATCCATTGTGTCAAGCACATTTGTACATTTGTTGCCTTCATCATTCTCAAAACAATTGCTTTCTACTTGAGCTCTTGGTATCAGCTCCTCCTTTTTTCCCCATCCCCCCCCCCCCACAAACCTTTGATAGTTTGTAAATTATTAAATTTTGTCTCTGGGCTTGTTTTCAGGTAGCTCTTCTCTGTAGGCCTTATTATCTGTCTATCTAATAGGGATTATTACTGTCATATTTAATGTAATTATACTACTTCAAGGGGTTGCCAAGAAGGAACACTGCCTAAGATGGAAACCTTCCGCACACACACACCCCACACCTCACCCTTCCTAAAATAGATTGCTAACCTGTGCACCTTGAGTACTTCAGAATAGTAAATTAAATCCTTAGAGCATGTATAACCTGGGGAGAAAGTTATAAAATATGATTCTCGACTTATTTCCTATTTGCAAGACTTTCAGCTGTTGGAGCATTCCTTCATCTTCAAAGATCAGCCACAGAGAAAGTTGCTTTGACTCATCACAGGGCCTTCCGTCTGTGCTGGGTGGATGCCAACTGCTCATTGCCAAATCCAGGCAAGAAAGGTATTCCTAGCTTTCTGGCTTAGTGGTCTGAATCTATGGTGAGGCATGGGAAGGGCAGAACATGGTGTCAGGGTTTACCTTTAAAAGAAGTGTCTAACAGAACTCACAATGAAAGCACACGCAAGGCCTTAGCTCCCCACGAGAGGCACTTCTCGTCAGTTGCATTTAATGCCTACAAGGCACAGGTACATCACTGCATGAGGAAGTCCCAGTCCCTTGGATCCCACTTTGTGCCCTGGTGGAGGTGGACAGACATGAATGAATAAGCTAGTATTTGGACTCAAGCCCAAAGAGAGAGAAATCCCTTATATGAGACACGGATAGAAAAATACTTGACAGAACCAATTTGAGAGACATCAAGTTTATTTACATTGGGCTGCTTATGGACCAGGACTGAACAGTACTTCTTCCAGTGGTGACCAGCTGGACAGGAAAGGATCTGTTAAGGGGGTCATGCTACTTAAACTGTTAACACCATGATGCTAACGTACCAGAAACTCATGGTTGGGTCACTGATGACATGTACACTAACCATTCTGATAAGAAAGGAAGTAAGCATTCACAATGCCTCAGTGCTGCACCCTACCTACTTACAGAGGGAAGGCGCCCTCCAGTTGGACTCAAAGACACCTGGAATGCCTGCTTACCTGAAGTGTGGCCATTTTGGAGTATTAACGTGTGTCTACACTCCACCCCAGTACCCTAAAATAGCCCTCAGCAATGTTACTGCCAGTCTTCTACATTATCACGTGGACCTGGTCATTGGAGATTTCCAACCAGAGACCACAACAGCAATAAACCCCACAACAAACCACCCCGAGGCAAAGAATTCCCAAGATGAGCATGGTATCCTATGTGAAGGACAAAAGAGTTAAGACAGAAAAATGGGTCAGTGGATAAAACAAATTGCTGGAAAGGAAGAAAAGGGGACTACTCCCAGCCCGAGTGGTTCCAACATCGCAGTACACGCACCCAGGCCCTGGTCCTGGCCAGAGCAGTTTTCTGTGGCAGGCCAATAACTGAAGAGGTTGGCATTTATCCACCTACAGTAGTCTGGATGATTTCTCATACCAACCGTCATGGCAACCCACTTGGCCAAAAAAACATGGCTGGAAATGGAAGGGCTGAAAAGCCAGAGATGGGAGAAGCGCTAACATGGTAGGTCATGACCAGTACGGAAGATAAGCCTGCAGTGGTGGAGTGTTGCTTGAATTGCCCCTGCGGGCCCTTTGGAAAAGGAAAGCCAGTGTGATCCAGTTGCAGAACTACAGTGCTTCACAGGTTTAGAACAGATCCCTTTGGGCATCATCTCGACCTAACAAATACAGAGGGCAGAAGATTTAGGCTCAATGGGGAATGAAGGACCTCCAATACGTTAATATGTTCAAGGTCTGTATGCTTTTACTTTAGTGTAGCAAGGTACATTTGACCTTATCAAGTCTTGAGGGCCAATCTTTCCCGACCACAAAACACCGAAGAATTTGACCAATAATCCAGTCCCCCATAGCTTGGCGTTGTTGGCCCGTCCTCACAAACTCAGATGTGCCACAAGCACAGCATGTTGGAGAGGGAAAAGGGAGTCATAAGTTAACATTTCTATTACTGGCTGTGATTTCCTCATACCCTCCCCCAATCTAAGCAAGCAATATTGTTGGATAATCACCACCCAGTGGGATGGGGACTGGTAGACTAACGAACCTTCCCCTTTATCATCACAACATAATCCTCACGAACCTAACCCCAAACCTCACTCATTGATGAAACTGGCCTTTCATAAATGGGATGAATAACCAGAGACAAGCTGGGATTGAAACATACAGAGGGATACCAAAAGGACAAAAGCTCCACTGTGGTGCTTTCAGAGTACACACTTTTCCTACCAGGTGGGCATCAAGCAGCTCGCTCCCAGTGGACTCATTGGCATCACCTGGGAAGGTTCCCTGGTCACAGGGAAGTTTTCATAAAAAGCAGTTGCACTCAAACCTTTTTTGTGATGGCTGATTTAAGAGCAGCGTACAGCTGTGAAACTTTGTTTCCTGCTGGGGAAAAATGCCATAGAAAGTGTTGTGATGTTGAACACAGCTTACAAGGACAGTCCTATGGGAAAAACTCAAAGTGTACGAGTGCTGAAATGTCAGCTGATGACAAACTTCATCCTGGACGTCCATCAACTACCCAAACAAATGAAAATGTTGACGAAATTGGTGCATTTGTGCTTGAAGACCAACAGCGGACCATTGAAGAGATAGGGAAGTTATCTGGACTATCAGGACTATCAGTGCGTTTTAATGGAAGACTTGGGAATGAGAAGGGTCGCTGCGAAATTTGTGCCTCAGGTTCTGAGTGACCGGGAAAAGTTGAGTGGAAGCATGCCGTGCTTTGAAAGCACAGCTCTGAAGCAACCCCGACTTTTTTTTCAAAGGTCATTACTGGTGACAAGACATAGTGGTATTCTTATGACCTTGAAGGTAAACATCAATCAAGTGAATGGCAGATGCCACTGTCACCTCACCCAAAAAATGCTTGTCAAGTGAAATCAAAGATCAATTGATGATGGTACTACTACTTTTTTTTTTTAATGTGAGGGAGATAGTGCATTTGGAGTTTGTTCCACAGATCAGGCGGTTAATCAAGCTTTCTATTTAGAGTTTCTGAAAACATTGTGAAACTGTGTGTGACAAAAAAGACCTGATTTGTGCAGACTTGGGACTGGTTTCGCCACAACGACAATGTGCCTGCTCACAAACCATCTTAGTGTGCCAGTTTGGGGCAAAAATACAGCATGCCCCATGCACTTGACTCACTTCATGCAACTTCTTTTTGTTTCCGTGAATGAAAGGCATGAAGTGATTTAATGACGTAGAAGAGTGAAGAAAAAATGAAGGGGGTGCTGTCAGCCATCCAAACAGATGAGTTTGAAAAATGTTTCCATGAATGGAATCTCAGATGTGACAAATGTATTAAGTAAGTGTAACAAGAGTACTTTGAAAATTATAAGCTTGTTTCTGGTCATGTATCTGAGAGGAATTGCTGAGATAAGAGTGGTGAGTAAACATGATGGTGGGGCATGAGGAAAGAAAAAAGTGAAAATTATATAGGTGTAAATATAGATAAGTATATATATAAATATATTCATATATAGATAGGTGTCTATATATACATATATATGGGTGTTGTGTGTATGTGGTAAATACATTAAGGAAGCAGCTGGACTTTGGACTTCAACTTAAATCTTACTTGAATACAAGAACAGTTTGAATAATATACATTGCATGATACCTTTCTGGCCGAACACTGAAGACAAAATGGGTGTATGAGTAAATGTAGTGAAGAAAGCTGATGGTGCTGGCTATTAAAAGATAGAGTGTCTGGGGTCTTAAGGTTTTGAAACAATCAGCCGTCCAACAGGGAAGCAACAGGGCCCACATGGAAGAAGCACACCAGCCTGTGTGCTCATGAGGTATCACCAGGAACAGATATCAGAAGGTCACAAACAATCAAATTGATGTGAAGGAGTGTAGACAAAGTGGAGACCCAAAACCCACCTGTATGATAATTGGGCAGTCCCTCACAGAAGGACCACATGGAAGGGATGATATTTTCAGGGTGCAGTATAGCACTGATGAAACACAAATATCCTCTAGTTCTTTAATATTTCCTCCCATTACTATTATGGTCTTAGTATCACCTCATTAATCTTGTGAGACCTGTGTATATTCACTTGTATAATTAAGGCCATTCAATACATGAAATCCAAGATAGATAAACACTTCAGAAATAGTAATGGGAGTAATGATTCCTTGAGGGGACAGGAAGGTGGCAGAGTGGGGATGGGGGAACTGATAATGATGACTGTATAACCCCACTCTAGGGAAATGGATAACAGAGCTGTAGGTAAATGGATACATTGAATGGTGTAAAATATGGATATATATATATATATATATATTTTACTGAGAGGTGGGATGGGAGAGAGAGGGGATAAAGGGGAGCTGATATCAAAGAGTTTGAGAAGAAATAAAATTGTTTTGAAAATGATGGCAGCCGCGATTGTACAATTGTGCTTGATCTAATTGAATTATGGTTCGTTATAATAAGAGCTCCTAATGAAATGATTTTTCAAAGAAAGTGATAAGGTTTTGTAAAAAAAATAATTTTAATACATAGCTTTGAAAAAAAATCCAGTTTGTTTTGGGAACCCCTCATATGGCAAAGAAGAGTTATGACATCAACTCCTAAATTTGATGATGATTGCAACACACTCATTTGGACAATGGCTGTGAGAAATATTTATTGAGGGGACCCTGTTAGATTGTAGGTTCGAGTTCAGCTCCTCCACCTTCCATACAAGAGTGCCCTGATGTGGAATACCTTGGGGGTCCATGTAGCAATGTTGAGGGACAGGGAACTCCAGAAAGGTAACCTTGCACCATGGGATGGTGGGATACAGCAGACCCAGCAGGACATCCATGAAGACGGTTTCCACACAGCACCAAAGTCCTGAGCTGGGAACAGAGACCAGAGTTGACTGCAAGTTATTGAGGTCAGAGTCCTTGGTGCCACACGAGTCAAGTCCATGTGGGCCAGCGTGGCTGAGGCCCTCTCTAGCAGACCTGGAAGACGTGCACAGCTGAAGCCTGCCCTGAACACCCAGGTGATGGAGTTAACCGTTTGGACCCATTGGCAGAACTTGCCCTCAGTGGTCTTAAGCATCATGCTCCCCAGTAGACCCACTCTTACGATAGACTCAGGGAGTATACCTGAGTACACCTTGTATTCTCAGGGGGAGGCAGGTGGCCAATTTTGAGGGTTAGGACCACTTTTACTGTGCTGCTTCCATTAACATCAGTGGCACTGAGCAGCCTGAGAAACCTTTGATTATTGTCACAAACCAACGTACACTCGGCCCCAGTATCCCAGAGAGAGAGTATCCAATAACCACAGGCTCGCCTCCCTCCTGTCTGTATCTGTTAGTCTGTAGGTCAACAGGATTGTGGTAGTTACATAGTCTGTTGTCAATTGGGAGACTATTAAGAGTGAAGGGGTGGAGTTTAGCCTGTCAATCAGGTCACAGCTTGCTGACCTCATTTGGAGGCACTACGGAGATAAATAGCTCACTAGAGGCGGGACACATGCTCACTCCCTGGAATATATTCCTGCTGACAGGACACATGGCATTATGCTAGTGCCCTGGAGCTGCAGGAGCCATGTAGAGATTCCTGCCAGCGCTGAGATGCTGGCACCGCCACTAATCCACAATACTTCCCACCCACTGGCCTATTATCTTCTGCACTTGACATCATTTCATGTGTTTCATGAGTCTGAAAAGGAATTTATAAATTGATACTGGACATATGAGCTAATATCAGACATATGGACTTGATCTAGACTGGGCTGGTATGTTTTCTGAATATACAATTACTCTTTTATATAAAGCTTTCTTATACACATGTGAATTTGTTTCTCTAGGCAACCCAGACTGACAAAGGGATCTACATCAGTTGTTGGATTTACATGTTGACCTTACATGTTATGCTGGACCAGGCTTCCAAGGAAAAATCTCTAGTTCTTCCCACCATACCCCTCCTTCTGAATCCTTAGAGGATTCCAGGTGGTCCCAGCACGTGGAGTTAGTCATCTGAAAGTTCACTTTCCATACTCCCTTCACACGACATCTTGCCAGAGCGTGTACTGTCGAGGAATCTGATTCCTAGAGGTGGTTAACTAGCTCTTTTCTAGTGTTAGCTTTTACCTTTGCTCTGCACTCTACTGGTTAGAACTTTTGCATCTATGTTCACGAGGGATATTGGTCCATAATTTTCTTTTATGGTGATGTCTCTGCCTGATTTGGGTATTAGGTTATACTAAATAATATAGGTTATAAAATGAATTCAGGAGTTTGCTATACTTTTAATATCCTGTACTAGTTTGAGTAGAAATGGTATCAGCTTGTTTTGGGGAGATTTTTTTAATGAACTGATCAGTTTCTTTCTGTCTTTCTTTTAAATGGGTCTTTCTGTTTTTTCACACTGGTCTGTGTAAACTCAGGTAGGTAATGTGTCCATTGCTTCTAAGTTTACACATTTATTTGAATACAGCCCTTCATAACACTGTTTCATTCAATACTGGTTGATGTAATTGAACTATGGAATGTTATGATATCTGTAAATGCTTCCAGTATAATGACTTTTTTAAAAACGGTTTCATTACTTTAAAAAAAAATTCCAGGCGATTCTGTTGTGATGGTATTTCTTATTTGTGATATTTATATCTGCTTTTGTTTTTTTGTTAACCTTCACAGTGGTTTGTTGGTTTTTTCAAAGAACCAACTTCTTGTATGGTAGATTCTACTGGTCTTCAGGTTAATTTATTTCTACTGTAATTTTTATTACTATTTTCCCTTCTGGAGGTTGAAAATTTGTTTTGCTGTTCTTATTCCAGTTGCTGAAGATGTTGAATTAATGTGTCGACTTTCTTTTTTAATGTGTGCATTTATTGCTGTACATTGCTTTCTTAGTATTTCTTTAGCCAAAAGTTTTGGTGTGTTGCATTTCCATTCTCTTTGCTTCAAGGAATTTTAAAAATCCATATCTTATCCCCAGAGGAGCACAGATCCTGCTAGGGATACATGCCCCCTGCCCTGGTTCTCTGAGTGACATTCTGGGTTTGGCCAGTGAGGCTCAGAAGGGATCCAAAAAGGAGACAGACAGAGAAAGAAAAAAAAAAAAAACGAAGAGAAGTTCCTTCTCACCCTCTTCCTTGATACCAGGAGCACCAGACTTGATTCAGAGGCACAAATAAAAGAAGCTTCAAACAAACAAAATCCATACCTTCTTTTGATTATCCAGAAGTCTTTTAAGCAAGGTGTTATTCAATTTCCATGTACCATATATAAACCGACCTGGATATCTGTGTGGCACCTAATTTTACCACAAAAACTGCATTAAAAATGTACTGAAGGACTCGGCTTATACTCAAGTATACACACACACACACAGTATTTGAATTTTCCCTTGATCTTCCTATCGTTTATTTCCAATTTTATAGCCTTTTGATCTGAGAAGATGGTTTATAATATTGGTGTTTCCAAATTTATTAACACTTGGTAGGTAAAAAAATGGTTAAAGCTTGCTTTATGGCTTAACATATGGTTTCGTATGGAGAATGTTCCATGTGTGATGTAAAAGAATGCAAATTGTGTTGTTGGGTGGAATGTTCTGTGTATGTCGAAGTAGTCAAGTATTCTTCAGTATCATTGTTGAATTTCTTTCAAGCCGTCCTGTCCTTGTTCAGTTGTCCCTTTGACCATTAGGTAGTGTGCTCTTCTTTGTCTCTCTGATAGAGTTTGCCTTGAAGTCAGTTTTACAAGAGGTTAATGTCGTTCCCACATCTTTTTAAAAAGGTCAGTGGCATATACTTCACCTATCATACAGTTTAATCAAATATATTAAGATCTGTGTAGTCATCACCGCAATTTCAGAACATCTTCTTGTACTCATTATTGAGCCAGTCCCGCTTTCTATTGCCCTTAGCTTGATATATTATTACATCCTTTGATTTTTTAACCTGGTTTTATCTTTATGCCTAAGGGTGTTTCTTGTAAGCAGCATACTGATGGGTCCTTTTTCCTTATCCATTTTGCCACTTTTTTTCTCTTGACTGGTATATTTATTCCATTTACATTCACAGTTAATATCAATAGGTATGACTTTATTGCTGTCATTTTTCAGTGTGTATGTATGTGTTTATGTTCTTCATACTTTAATGTGTAGATATTATTTTGTTTGTGGGTGTTTTTGGTTTTTTGGTTTTTTTTATAGTTTACTAGGTCTTTGTAATTTTTACTCTATTTTAATTTTTGTGTGGTTTATCCATTTTCTTTGAAGTTATCTTGTTATTTATTACTTTCTTCCCAAGTTTAAGACAATCGTTTTCTCTTGACCACCACTTTCCTGTTTCTGTTAGGCTGTAGTGGCTTTTGTGTTGTTGTGATGCTTAAACTCTGCCACCAGTATTTTCAAATAAAGGGAAGGTCACCAAAAGTGAACGAGTTTCAGCAGAGCTTCCAAACTAAGAGTTGGCAACAAAGAAGAAATAGGCTGTCTACTTCAGAGGAATTAGCCACTGAAAACCTTATGTGTAGCTTTGAAAAATGTCAGATACTGAAAACCTCACGAATAGCAAGAGAGCATCGTTAGATATAGGGCCAGAAGATGAGCCCCTCAAGTCTAAAGGCACTCAAACTATGATTGAGAAAGAGCTATATTCTCAAAATAGAGTTGAGCATTCTGACATGGAAAGAGTAAATCCTTCAGGACGTTCACTTTCTGATGGATAAAACTCAACATGAGGATAAACAGCAGTAAGTATCAATTAATAATCAGAACTTGGAGCATATGAAATATGAATCTAGAAAATCAGATGGTTTACTATGCTGGGAATGGCAGATTCAAGAGGAATAGCATCACATTCATCATCAAAAGGGACATTTCAAGATCTATCTTGAAGTACAAGATAACTCTGTGATAGGACAATATCTATCCACATAGAAGGAAACCCAGTCACCACAACTATTAAAATTTATGCATCAATCACTAAAGCTAGGGATGAAGAAATTGAAGAATATTGCATCATCTTCATTGTGAGAGTAATCAAACATGCACTCAAGATGGATTGCTAATTACTGGAGATTGAGTAAAAGTTGGAAACAAAGAGGAAGAATTTTTGTGAAATATGGCTTTGGTTATAGAAATGAAGCTGCAGGTCAAAAGGTAGAATTTTATAAGACCAGTGACTTCTTCATCACAAGTACCTTTTACAACACCACATATGGTGATTACATACATGGATTTCTATTGATGTAATACACAGAAATAAAATTGACTACATTAATGGGAAGCTCAATATCAGCACCTAACACAAAGCCATGGGCCAACTATGGAACAGACCATCAGTTGCCCATATGCAAGTTCAAGTTGAAGCTGAAGAAAATTAAAACACATCCATGGAAGCCAAAATATGAGTATATACCCGAATTTTGAAACTTCTCAATGAGAAGACATCAAGAACATCATATATGAAGAAAGCAAAAGGTTATATGGGGTGTGGGGGAGATCATTTGCTAAGGCAAGTGAAAGAAATAATGAAATAAAAGAGGTGAATAGAATTTTTGAAAGGGAAGCTCAAGAAGACAAAGTAACATAATAAAAGGTTCAAAAAATGAATAAATTAAAGGCACAAAGGCTTAGAGTTAGAAAAGCAAAAAAGAAGTATACATTCAGCATATTTTAAAAGGAAATAATGAAAAAAATCAAGCCTTGGGTTGCAATATTGGAAGATTCTATGGACAAAATAATGAGTGATGCAGGAAGCATCAAAAGAATATGGAAAGAGTACATAGAGTGACTGTACCAAAAAGAACTTGTCAATATTCAACCATTTCAGGAGGCAGCATATGACCAAGAACCAATGGTATTGAAAAAGCCCAAGCTGCCTGAAGGCATTAACCAAATATAAGGTTCCCGGAATGGATGGAATACCAATTGAAATGTTTCAACAAGCCAATGAAGCACTGGAAGCACTCATCTATGCCAAGAAATGTGGAAGGCAGAGCTTCTTGGCCAACAGGTTAGAAAAGATCCATATTTGTACCCATTGCAAAGAAGGATGACCCAACAGTATGCGAATTATAGAACAATGTCATGGATATCACATGCAAGTAAAATTTTGCTGAAGATCATCTAGAAAAAGTTGTAGCTGGACAAGGACCTGCCAGAAATCTAAGCTAGATTTAGAAGAGGAAGTGGAATAAGGAATATCATGCTGATGTCAGGTGGATCTTGGCTCAAAGCAGAAAATACCAAAAAGATGTTTACTTGTGTTTTATTGACTATGCAAAAGATAGACCATAACAAAATAGGAATAGCTTTGAGAAGAAGGGGAATTTTAGAACACGTCTTTGTGCTCATGCAGAACCCGTTCATGGTTCAAGAGGTAGTGGTGCAAACAGAACAAGGGAATACTGCATGGTTTAAAGTCAGGAAAAGTGTGCATCAGGTTTGCATTCTCTAGTCATACTTATGAAATTTGTATGCTGGATTATATGAAAAAGAATGTGACATCGGGATTGTAGGGAGGCTTATTAATAACCTGTGCTATGAAGATGACAAACTGTCTTGCTGAAAGTGAGGAATTCTTTTTTAAATTATTATTAAAAGATAATTTTATTGGAGGCTTTTACAACTCTTATAACAATTCATACATCAATTGTATCAAACACATTTGTACATATGTTGCCATCATAATTTTCTACTTGAGCCCTCTTTTTTTCTCTCCATCTACCACCCTCCCATCCTCATGACCCCTTGATAAATTATAATTATTATTATTTTAATATCTTACACCATCCACTGTTTCCCTTCACCCATGTTTCTGTTGTTCATACCCCTCTGGGTGTGTGTGTTATACATAGATCACTGTGACCAGTTCCCTCTTTGTCCCCCACCTCTCCTCACCCTCAAGAAGTCATTACTCCCATTTATGTTCCTAAGGGGTTTATCTGTGCTGGATTCTGTGTGTCAAGAGCTCTTGTCTGTACCAGTGTACATGCTCTGGTCTAGCCAGAACTGAAAGGTAGGACTGGGGTCATGATAGTGGGTGGGTGGGGGTGAGGGGAAGGAAGCGTTAAAGAACTGGAGGAATGGTGTGTGTTTCATTGGTGCTGTATTGCACCCTGGCTAGCTTGTCCCTTTCTTGTGATCCTTCTGTGAAGGGATATCCAGTTGTTATAGATGGGTTTTGGGTCTGCTCTGACCTCCCTGGTTCTAAACAATATATTGTTTGTTTGGAGTCTTCTGGTGCCTATTACCTGATTCTGTCGACACCTCATGATTGCCCAGGTTGGTGTGCTTCTTCCATGTGGGCTTGATGCTTCTCTGCTAGATGGCTGCTTGTTTAACTTCAAGCCTTTAAAACCCCGGACACTATATCTATTGATACACGGGCACCATCAGCTTTCATCACCACATTTGCTTATGCACCCATTTGTCTTCAGCAATCCTGTCAGGAGGGTGAGCATCACAGAATGCCACGTTGTTAGAACAAAGTGTTCTTGCATTGAGGGAGAGCCTGATCAGAGGCCCAAAGTCTGTCTACCTATTCCAATGTGTTCCAATATAGATATATGTACACAGGTCAATATATGGTGATTATCTTTTGGAGGTGTCCAATTATAGGTGTATTTTGGTAAATTCATAAAAGCTTAGCCCCTCACCACTGGTCCCATTGTGGATGTAACAGAGCAATGTTAGTGTTCCATTTTCCATTTGCTGTTCATGTATCACAGTTGAGAGCAGTTTTTGCAGGTACTTTCCACTATCACTGATCTGGTGATGCATGAATGTGTAGCGGCTCTCTCCTTGTAGATGTGGCCACAGGAGGTCTGGATGAGGCTGGGACATGTGGACATGATTGCTGTCTCCTGTCAGAGGGTACAAAGGGAAAGGGGAAAAAAGAGGAAAGAAAAACAAGCAGCCCCCCAAAAGAAACTAAAAGTATCAAAATTTTAAAAAACGGAAATAAACTGGGGGTTGGAAACTAAAAATGAAGTTAGAGGTAAAAATACAAAAGATAAAACTGGATGGGGAATAAAGTAAGGACAAAGAATAGTAAAGAAAAAACAGAAAAGTAAAAAGAAAGGAAGGGATGAAAAGAGCAGAACAAAAATGTGACTCAGAAAGAAAGGCTAAAAAAACCAGAAGAAGGGCACGGGAGAGCAGAGTACAAGGAAAAGGAGAAGACTGGAGGTGGGATGGGGCAGAGCACCTGCCGAGAGCTTCCAAGCTCAGAGAGAGGTGGGGTGGGGCAGTACATTGGTCCTAGACGGTGTTCCTTCTGACTTCCATGTAATCTGTGGTCAGAGCACCCGTTTGTGCAGGCTCACATGGTGGCTGAGGTCAGGATACTTGTTTCTAGAGGAATTATTTTGGGCCCGGAAGGCAGCTAGATGCATGACAGTCGTTTATGGAAGTAGTTTCTGCTCTTTTAAGGAGTGACTAGTACCTGGCACTGCACGGTTTGTGTGTCTGATTAGAGGGAGTTCATGTGCCTCCAGGTGTGATGATGTACCCCGCGCCACATCTAAGAGTGCAAGGTGTTGGGTCAGGCAGAGCAGCGGCTGCATATGGAGTGGGGAATGTCACCAGGTGCTGGGTTGGTGAGGACAGGGCCTGGCCATGTTTCTGGCCAGGAGGAAAGTATGGGGAACAAAGACTCTCACCGTTCCAGCTGCTGGTGTGCCAGGCCACTGTCTCATTTGAAAGCTGCTTGTCAAAGTTCAAGATGGCCTTGCTTTGGGAGATTATCTTCTATAAAAAACAAACACACTGCCATCAGTTGATTCGCATCCTTAGTGACCACACAGGACTGAGTACAACTGCCCTCTGGTGTTTCTGAGGCTACAGATCGCCGTTGAGCAGAGAGCCTCATCTCTCTCCTATGGAGCATTTGGTGAGTTTGAACTGCTGGGCTTGTGGTTAGCAACCCAGTGTGTAGCACAGTCTGCTACCAGGGTTCCTTTGTAGTCTTCTCGTTGGTATTCAATCTCTACCTCTAGCCGTTCCTCTGAAGCTCAGGGCTCCAGGATTATCATCTACATTGGTTTCAGTAGTCTCTGATGTCGTTCTGGTAGCGGGTGCAGTTAGGGTGTCTGCCTAGTTCACCATCTTGCCAGAAGTCCTTATTTCACTTTCTGGATGGTGTTCATGAAACACAAATTTTAAATGTTGTGGATTCCAAGTTATCATTTTAAAATGGTTTTGATTATGCTTTAGGTACCATATATAAGAAGCCATCCCCAATAAAAATTAACCCCTTTGTTTCTTATGAGAATTTGAACTTAAGCTCTGATATTTATGCTTATAATTCATCATTTTTAGTTAATGTTTTTATGTGGTATGAGGTAAGGGTTCAGTTTTACTCTTGAATGCTCCTATCCCCAACAAGTGATCAAAAACTGATGGCAAGGAGGGTGTAGAATGCCAGGCGGGATATGATCAAGTGCAATGTAGCCGAAAGGAATTACTGAGAGCCGAATGAAGGTCGACCATGACAGTAGTACAGGAGAAAAGTAAAAGGAAATAGAGGAAAGAACTAGGAGGCAAAAAACAATTTATAGAGGTATAAATACAGGCATGTACATAAGTAAATATATTTACATATGACAACAGATCTATGTACATTGTATTATGTTAAGTATTAAAACAGCAGATGGACATTGGGCCTCTACTCAAGTACTCCTTCAACGCAAGAACACTTTGTTCTAATAACCTGAAAATGCTTTGAAAAGGATGATGGCAACATAAGTACAAATGTGCTTGATACAATGGATGATACAAGAGCTGTAAGAGTCTCCAATAAAATGGTTTATTTTAAAAAGTGATCATCACAGCACCACTTTAAAAAAACCAATTTATTTTTCCCATTGAATTGGGCTGCTGACCACAGGTTACCCACTCAAAAATCCCTGACTGCTCTGTGGGAGAAAGATGGGGCTTTCTACTCCTGTTAGAGGCTACATCCCAGAAACTCACAGGGCTACGTTTACCCTGTCTTATACGGTCACTGTGAATCAGTATTGAGTCAATGGTAGTGAGCCTGGTTCTGGTTCTGGTAGATGAGTTTATTTCTGGATGCTCAATTCTATTTTGCTTGATTATCATTGCTTTGTGATAAGCTTTGAAATCAGGAGGTGTGAGTCTTTATTAGGATTTAAAGTTTATTGAGACTTGCTTAATATTCCAAAAAATGTTTTAATATTCATGCTTACCTGACACGACCATGCTTATTGTTGGAGTGTGCATCAGTGTAATCAAGCAAACGTGGCTATTGTGTTGTTTCCTGTATCCTACTGTTCTTTAACTTGTTCTATCAATTAAGGCGCTGGGTATTCAAATCTCTTACTATAGTTGTAGATCTGTCTGCTGCTCTTCACAGTTCTCGCGGTTTTTGCTTCATGTATATTGAAAATTTGTGGCCAAGTGTTAGTGTAAGGTTATTTTTTTCTTTTCTTTTTTTCACTTTTGTAACTGGCATTTTATAGGTTGTTCTGAGATCAGGACGGAGACATTATGAACACGTTGTACACAATTCTTAATGTGCATACCAAAACCCTAAAAGAGCATGTAGATACAATTCTTTTCTACATTCCAGGGTCTTTCCAGTTTTAAATGTGGAGGTAATTTTCAAAAGAGGTTATCAAGTACCATTGTCTTAAATACTGATAAGCTGTTACAGCTGAAGTCCCACTAATTCACAATTTAACGTCACACCCACCACACATCCAATGTTCAACCTTTCACAGCACATAACAATGTGATCAGGAAAACTCGACGCCATGACCAGTGGTGTTACCGAGTGCACACAGCCCTGACAAGAAAGCCATGACAGAATGGGGTTCAGACACAATTCTATGTAAAGAAACAACACGTGAACAAAATCTCAAAGGTTCAAGACATACAGATGCATGGCTGTATGTTGTTTTGTATAAGGGATACAAAACCTTGCCCTCGCCCCACGGAATGAAATGCTGACATGCACGAGTCAAATCTCCCCACAATTGAACATCCCACTGTTTTCTGGGTGTACCCCAAAATTAACAACCAGTAAATGGTTTCACGACTTAGGGAAAAAGTATACTTTTAAAAAATGGGATTTCCTCCTCAATGTTTCTAGAATGACTAAAAACCTCACAGTTACAAGAGTTCAGACAAAGATTCCTCTGGATTGTACAAGAAGGGAGATAACCGGGCAGACATGGGAGACGAATATTAATCCGGCTTCTTTTTCTCCTGCTTCGTCAGAGCCTGGGCTCTCTTTTGTTTCTCTATTTTCAGCGGGTGAATTTTTAGTTTTTATAATTTTAATTAATCAGTTTATTGGGGGGCTCTTACAAATCCTGTAACAATCCATCATTCAATAGCATTAAGCATACTTGTACCTATGTTGCCATCAAGCTTTCCAAAACATTTTCTTTCTACTTCAGCCCTTGATATCAGCTTTTTCCTCTGCCTCCTTCGTGAATCCTTGATCGATTCAATATTATTATTTTATGTGCGTCACTGTCCGTTGTCTCCCTTTCGCTTGCACTTCTTTTGTCTGCAGACTTATTCTTTCCTGCTGCCTTGTCTTTGTCCACTTTTGAAGGTGCAGGTTTCGCTGCTAACCTGATTCCTTTTGGGCTCCTCCTTTGCCGCCTCTTTGGGCCACACGGACTTTCCTTTGAGACATCGTGGCTGTGTGGGGGGCACTTGCCAGATGCCTGCGGACCGCGGGGCACCAAGAGCTTTCTTGAAGCTGGGCTGCCTGGCCATTGCTGCTCTGCCCGCTGCCCCAGCGGCTAGGGCCCCCGTTTTGTTTTGATCTTTTTCCCTTATGAATTGACCCCTTTATTATCATGAAAAGACTTTATCCCTTTCTGTGAAAATCCATTGTACTATCAATACAGCTACTGTCTGTACATGGCTTTAGAGTCGTGTCAGAGCTAGCTGTCCTTTTACTTCTGCCCTGTTTGGTGACTTCATGGAACCACATTGAGTCCGGCTGGGAAACCTAGTCCATTCACAGTTAGTGGTATTTGGGGGACAACATCTACCCTCTTGCTGCTCAGTTTTGCCTGCACGTGCTCTCCTTTATTTCAAGTGGCTGGGTGGCCCAGCAGTGAAGCACTCGGCTGCTAGCCACGAGGCTGGCAAGTCAGAGATTTACAGTCTTCTCTTGTGAGGACAGCGGCTCCCAGCCCTCTGGGGTTTCCTAACTGCATGGCGCCTCACAGCAGGGCCGGCAGTGCTTTAGTCTCACGTTTTCTCTCACTGGCTTCGAGGGGGGTGGTTTGGAATGGCGTATGCTTATGATTCCATTTTTGTTGTTGATTAACTACAACTTTGTGTTATTTTAGGAGCTCTTCCGATTGACTTCTATGTTTTGTCACTGAAACTTAGGAGTGTAGGTACAACATGTAAGTCTAAAACACGAATAACCTAAAAAGGGGTTGGATTCTCGAAAAAAAAATGTAGTTGCTCCCAAATTTCTGTTTTTCAAGAAATCTATTTTCCCTAGATTTTAAGAACTTAATGTCTCCATATTAAAAACAAACAACCTCTAAAATATGCAACCTTAACTTTCTAATAAAAAAATGTTTTAAGGAGGAAAGACTAGGGATGCAGATTGCCACAGGTGAAAGCAAACACCTACTTAACCACTCCCCATTGGAATGAACTGCCTTCTAATCCTAAAAATAAATAAATTCAATTTATATTGAGGCATTTACACTATATATGTACAATTCCAAACTTATCTAATGCAGTTGCTTGCATCCTGACTTTTCTATTCAACTACCTATTCAATTAAACTACCTGGAAATGTCACAGGCAACTTAATGTGAAGTATCAAAATTCACTTAACTTCAGCCTCGAATTCATATAGCTCAAGAAGCTATGCAGTTCATCCTGAAAGTTGTGTATTGCTACCTAGCTTCTTGACTCATCAACGAAGCTGAAAAGAATCTCTTATCATAACTATCATACACATAGAACTCAGACCAGAGATCCCAACATAGACAAAGAATAGAAAAGCAAAAAACCTAGGCAAACAATCAAAAGGATTCTTTATTTTAAATGTAGTATCATCATTCATCTAAAATAATTTATAATGGTTAATTATCATTTAAATGTCTCTGAAGTTAAAAGCAATATAGACTCAGCTTTTAAAAATCTCTTTAGAACATATCAAACCAGTGATAATAGAAGCAAGAAAAATTAGCTATCTCCTGTGACGTCTTCTAAGAATGGAAATCATGACAAGTTCCTGGTCAGCTAAAAACCCTTCCAACATTAAAAGAGATTAAAAGGAAGCAGATGAGGGGAGCTTCGAAGGTTCATGAAGAGATGGAATTAGGAGATAATGGAATTTCCTGGGGTTTGTTCTTTTGTACAAAATCAAGTCTTCAGAGTTAAAATTACATTCTGGTTTCCTTCTTTAAGAAAGAAATTCCTTAACGGTAGCTTAGAAATATTAGTGTCTTGATGTACTTCTTCATCTACTGATGGCCACGTGGGACTCCAATCTCCTATCTCCGCTCATCTTCCCAGGCATCTCCATAGGAGGACAGGGCATCATTCACCCTCTCCAAGACATTTCTGCTCAACCAGGAAATTACTTCAGGGATGTCCTTGTCCCGGCAATATTCCGTCTAATGCATCATGTTGTTGAGAGGCAGCAAAGCCTACTGAATCACATCATTCCCATCGGAAGCTTCCAGCTCAGCCTTCCAAATGCCACTGCTGTAAGGCGGAGCCATCACAGATCGCCATAGCGACATAACCTTTCGGACTGAGAGGATCAACCACTCTCAGGCACTGTCCAACTGACACCTGGTACAGTCGATTATTCTTCTGGAAAACAAACAAAACAACAGCAGCTCTTATTTAAAAGCCATCTGGTCAGAACATGGTAAAGAAGACACGGATATCCAGGAGAGATGTGGAGCATTTAAAAATATCCCTTCAAAAGCAAGAGACAGTGCTATGTGGCAGACTCCAGCTTCACCAGTTCCCTCAGCCTGGTTTAAAGACCCTCCCAACAGCAAGTTTCTCACCCCAAAGTTCCACTGCTGGGATCCTCCTGACCCGTGGCACTTCATGAGTCGTGGTGGGTCCGACGAGCGAGTTTCTGACATATCCAAACAAAGTAAATTATTTAAAACCAACTCATGCTCTTCATTATAAGCCCAAACCTAAAGAAAAACAGATAAAAAATCCAGATATAACCTTAGACATAGGACATATAGCTCAGGGCAATGTACCACTTCAAACAGGCCTGGAAAACAAATTAATTTCTCCTCCGTGACCTCATAAAACAAACAGATCAAGGGCAAGAGTACGCTGTAGGCAGATGCCAACTTGGTTCTCTTTACCTAGAGCGCGCCAACAAAGGAGAAAGTGAAGTCTTCGTTCAGGAAGAAACCTACGTGGAAGTTGGATTTCTGTAAATTAAATTTAACCAACTGGCTGAATTTAACTAATTGTCGGAATATAATTATACATTTCTTCCTAATTTTTAAATTTTATTTACTCATTTTTTTCTACTTCTAGGGTCTAGCTTCTTAAATTATTAGCTCATCTTACAGACTGGTGAGCACAGTGAGAGAGCAGCCCTGACATACAGTTTCAAGTGTACAGTTCCCCCCATTCTGTTCAAATGTCGCCCTCTTAATCTTCAGGGTCTGCATGAGCATGCTGACGAGTTCTGGAATGCCCATTCTTCTCATGTCCATAATTAGTCATAATCCAGAGTCAAATGTATTGCATATATTCAATAAAGCACAAATAGGTATCTTTCTGGTACTCTCTGCTTTCAGCCAAGAATTACTTGACTTTAACAATGATATAATTTTTGTTGTGCTTCCCTTCTGAATCTGGCTTGAATTTCTGGAAGCTCCCTGTCAATTTTGTATTATAACCATTTTAAAAATTATCTTCATCCAAATTTTACTTGCATGTGGTATTGATGCTATTGTTCAGTATCTTCGTTCTGTTGGGTTATCATCTTTGGAAGGAGCACAAACATGGAAGTTCTTAGAGTTGGTTGGCCAGGTAACTATCTTCCACGTTTCTTGGCATAGATGAGTGAGTGCTTCCGATGCTTCATCAGCTTGCTGAAACATTTTGATTGGTATGTGGCCAATTCCCAGAGCCTTGGTTTTGGCTAATACCTTCAGTGCAGCTTGGACTATTTCCATCAATGTCACCAGTCCTTGATCACATCAACCAGTTATTTTTGGTACACAGCTTTAGACAGTTCTTCCCTCCTTTTATGCTTTCTGCATTAGTCAAGAGTTTGTCCATAGAATTCTTCGACATTTCAACTTGAGGCTTGACATTTTTCAAGTCTTTCAGCCTGATGTGCTGTGCTTGTTCTTTTTTTGGCTTTCTACCACCAGATTGATTATAATGCTCTATTTTGACTTCTTGAGCTCTATTTTGACTTCTTGAGCTGCTCTTTGAAAAATGCTGTTCACTGTTTTGGGGTAGTTTCTCATCTACTGTGAGTTCAAGAGCAAGGTTCAGTATCTGCTGATATTCCCTTGGGTCTTTTCTTTCTTCCCCGTTGTTTTCAGAGCCTCTTGCAGTCTTCATATATGATGCTCTTGAGGTCATGCCACAGCTCGTTCCTAACTGTGTTCAGCGCATCAAATCTGTTCTGAGGATATTCTCGGAATTCAGATGGGATATACCCAAGATTGCATTTTGATTCTCATGGACTTGTTTTCATTTTCTTAGCTTCAACCTGCACCTGCAAAGGAGCAATTGAGGGTCTACTTCATAGCTGGCCTGGTTTTGGATGAATTAAGCTTCTCCATGATCTCTTCCCACAGGCAGTCAACTTGATTCCTGTGTATTCCATCTGGTGAAGCCCACATGTACCAATGTCACTAAGGATAGAACTATAGGACAGAATACTTTCTTTCCCCTTGAGGTTTCCAAAGGCTGGTAATCTGTATGGGATGCTGAAAGTCTCATCTTTCTCCCGTGTAGCAGGTGCTGGGTTCAAACTGCTGATGTTGGGGCTGGCAGCCTGACATCTACCCTGCTGGGCCCCTGGGCTCCTTCCTTTGTATAGTCACTGTTGATGGTGTTGAAATAAAGGCATTTAACATAAAGTAGTCGTTGGTCTTGCAAAATTCTACGTGATCTCAAGCCCCATTTATCTCAACAAGGCCATCATTGCAGATAGGTTAGTATAACTCCATCACTCAAACTTCAGATCCATTGAAGCCTCGGTGGTCAAACGTGAACTTTTCACCTCTTCGAATGGCAAAGTTCAAAAAAGTTCCTGTTCGCTGTCTGTAGTCTAAACAAAAATCCAATTTATCAATCCATATGGCCAAGAGTGTGTCCTGCACCTTGTCTTGCTGCAGAAACGAAGGGGTGACAATGCTTCAGTCTAAGTGTCACCACACATTCATCACGGTGGGGTTGGTTTTGCACTGTATCTGTATAAAACATCATCACCATGGCTCCAAAGGAGGTTAATAACACCAGCAGGAAGGCCAAGAGGAAAACTCTGAGAACCATGATTGTTACAGAAAAACCCACCATGCAGTTTGAATCTGGTCGCCCTTGTCTGACTTAGCAATGTGGCAAAGTGGACATTATGGACCTCCTTTGGGATCCACCAAAAATGGGACAGAAGCAGATGCTGTAGCAAATGGTGTAAAATCTTAACCACAAACCCAAGAACTCAGACCAGGAAGAGGCTGAAAAGTGACTGTTCATCCGACAGCTCGGCGGCAACAGCGGATCTGAGACAGCGAGGAGCGAGTCGGCTAGACGCCTCCAGGTGGTTTGACTGGAAGTGTTGCAGAATTGAGTGCTGGGCAGTCATGGGGGCCCAGTGGCAGCCAGGGCCGTTTGAAAAACGCAGAGGTTCAGGCAGCCACAGTAGCAGGAAGGGTGGGTGCAATGAAGACGCAACTCATTCGTGACTGGATTTGCTGACTACACGGAAGCTGAGGGTTTCAAATGATCCTCAGCAAGTCTTCAATTGTGATGAAATTGGGAAAAAATATGTCCAATCAGACCTTCCTTACTAAAGAAGAAAAGGCAATGCCAGGCCACAAGCCTATGAAAGATAGGCTCCCTCTGTGTGGTGTGGGAATGTTAGTGGGGATTTTAAAGTGAAGCCAATGTTACTGTACCATTCTGAAAACCCATGGGTTTTAAAACAACCAAACAGAATGAAAAATAAGTTAAGTGTGATGTGGAGGGTGGATAATAAAGCGTGGGCGACCAGACAGCTTTCATTGAGTGGAGACACGCAGTGCTGGAGCCCAGGGTCCAAAATACTTGCGGGAGAAACAGTGGCCTGTAAAAGCACTCCTCTTAATGGACACGATCCTGCTCGTTCTCCAGGCTTGGAGGGCGAGTGGAATGGTGAAACCTCCTTCATCCCTGTGACGCTCTTGCCCCCCCCAAAATGACTCCTCTCAACCAGTCCATGGACCAGCAGGTCTGTACTAATTTTAAAAAAAAATTGTACACCAACACAGTGTTCCAGTGGTGGTTTGAAATAACCTCTGACACCCAGCTGCCCCTTCAAGAGATCGGGAAACAATCACTTTCATGTCTTCCACTGCATTCCCCTTGTGGACAAAGTCCAGGAGGAAGTCTCTTGCAAGACCAGTTACTCAGCATGGTGACAGTTGTGGCCAGAAGCTGTGACAGACTGAGACTTTGACAGCTCTGAGGGGCCTACTGTGGAGGGCAGCGTGTCGGGTCGGCGGGTCTCCAGGTGGACAACGAGGATGCTGGCGAGTCGGTGAAAGCGCAGTGCAGAGCTCGCCACTCAACTTCTGCGTCTTCAGAAGGACCAGCAGGGAGTGAGAGCCCGAGGTCATTAATAAAATAAATGGATGCTACATGGACGGAGGTGGCCACTTTCTAGACCGAACAGTAACTGTGGAGCTGAAAATGAAAATGCCTCTCACTTTGGGAACGTTCTGAAAAGAAGGCAGAAGCAGGTGTCACTTGACACACTTTTAGGGAGAAAGGTCAAAAAGACCCCAGAGTGTGTACTGCCAGCAGCCATGGTGTCAGGAGAGGCTCCTCCCGAACGTCCCATTTTTCCTCCTCCCGCGGTTTCTCTCCGGTTCATGGTGCACCAGGAGGCCAGCACAAAAATCCCCCCCAAAATGTGTTTACTGTACTGTATCTGCATATTTAATGTCCTGTGTTTGCTGTGTTTAGATGTTTTAGGGGGTATTTCCACAACGTAGGGCTACTAACTTCGTGTGAAAGTCCTGGAAAAATGTACTCCTAAGTGTAATTTTGGGGCCTCAGAACCAATTATTTTGGTTTTCCACTATTTCTTATGGGAAAAATATATGTTCAATTGTTGAACTCTTCGGTGTTTGAATATGAATTTGGGACGAATTAAGTTTGATAACCAAGGTATCATTGTATTTTCTAAAACAATGTAAATATCAGTTATCTAAACCTATGATCTACATCATTTAAATGTCACCAGAATTCTAATACGTTCATGTCCATAACACTGACACCTGTCCCAGCAACTCCTACCCAGCAGTGGCACACACACGGATGCACACAGCACACACACAATCTTTAAGACGAACAAACACGCATCTTTCTAATATGTGGTGTCTGAACTGCCCTACATATAGAATGTGCTCCAGATCACTCACAGAGCTCAGGTGACCCTGGCAGAGACGTCTCAGGTGGCCCTGGCAGGGAAGCCTCACCATTCTCGCTTCTAAGGCACAGCCGGACTGGACTTCTTCCAAGACTAGTGTGTGTGTGCTTGTGGCCCTCCTTGGTACTTTCAATATTCTTCACCATCCCCGTAATCCCAATGCATCTCTTCTTCTTCAGACGTTTTTATTCAACGTCTAACTTTCGTATGCATAGGGGCTTATGAAAATACCATGATTGGGTGAAGCGCATCTTAGTCTCAAAGTAACATCCTTGCTTTTCGACACTTTAAAGGTCTTGGGCAGCAGATTTACCAACACTGTTAGGTTACAGTATTTTATAAGACAAAATCAGATTGAAATTACAATTTTATATTAAAATTAGGGGGAGTTTTGGGGGGCTCATTTTTAAAGATCCCTTTCAAATGTTGATGTTAGTGAAAAGATACATATACCCTGAAATTAAATTCTGTGAATAACGTGTCAAAATTACGTTGCAGTTTCTTTTGATCAAGCAGTGCAAATTAGGAAACTCCATAAAAGATACCCCGATTCCTTTAATGTAGTTTTAATCCCTGTTCAGGCAGAAGGTGCACTTCCTTTGCCGTTTTAAATACATTGTTGCAGCCTGTATGCTCAATACACTCACGTTCTTCCTGACAATGGACAGAATCTTAGGAAAATCAGGGTCTTAAACTTATCTCAGTTCCTAAGCCCCAAGTGCTGGCCCTGGGCCCCCGACGGTACACACCTGATTCGGGTCACCATAGTCGCACACCTTCAGCACCACCAGGCTTCCTTTCTGGCTCGGGCGACCCTGGGCCACCAGACATTTGTTGGTCTGGGGGTGATAGAGCTGCAAAAGGAGAGAGGGCTCTTGACAACATGGAACACTGAGAAACCGGGATGTCAGAGAAGCTGTAGGATGCTTACAGCGGACGTTTTCAATGGAACGTGAAGGTATTAATCCACAGGTGTGAACGCAGACAGTCATAGAAAGGTAAGTATGGTTCATTCCTGAGTTCTCACCTCACTACCTGGGAAGACCAATGCAAGCCGGACCACATTCTTGGCAGTTTTCCACTGCATGCGTGTAATGACCATGGTCAAGTAGAAACCCTACCTAAAAACACAAGTTCACCTGTCTCCTGTGGGGTTGAAGGAAGCACACACATCCCTGTCCTAAAGATCCTTACAAGGCAATTGAGGAATAAGAACCAAAAATTTAAGTAGGAGCAAATAGAATGCAAAAGTGCAAAATTGTCATAATAATTGAATTTAATGCTCAATCTGGATTCTTTGCGGACTCTAACGGCAATGGGAATTCCAAGGGCAGATTAAAAACACTGCACCTACAAGCATGTAATGAATTACTTATTATAAATCTTCTCCACGTTCTTTTTACAAAGTGGGTTTCATATGATTGCTTTCTGGTCTCTTGCTTACCCACTCTCCACTCCCCTTTAATGGCTTCCTATTGAGCTTTGAAACCAAGCAAAACCTCCCCACCACCATGGCCCAGGAGGCTCTGAGGGCTCCCGCAGCCCTCTTCCCCTAGGGTTTAGAAAGCAGGGTGCCTGCTCCCCTGACAAATGCCCCAGCCCTACCCAGAGCCCCCGGCTCTTACTGTGGTCATCACCCTCTGAAAAGCCCCCAAGACGAGGGCAGTGTACTTCCACTGTCCTCAAGCTTCTTATAGTTTTAGAATGTAAGACGTACAGTCCTGTCCTCCTTTCAACTAGAAACAGCACTTGTCATAATCACAAAATTATTTGGGTGTATTTCATCTCTGTCATCCTCTTGCCCACCCTCCAGTAAGGGACGGTCATTGTGTCCGTCACTGCGGCCCTAGCGCACACGGAGTGCCTGGTTTTGCAGCCGGCATTCAATAAACACTCGGATAAATAAACGAGAATACATGTCAATACTGAGCATCCCAGCAATATTATTTAAACTAGTGATGGCAAGATGACAGTATGAGGAGAAAAAAACGTAACGAGCTGAGTAGCAAAACAAATGTGGTGACGAAATTTCAGTAGATAAAGTTCAAAGGGGAAAAAAACCAGTAGCTAAGGAAAAAGATATTATAAGACATAAAAGAGAGGCAGAACTAAGAACACTAGGGAAAGGGCTAATCTAACGTGGGTACAGGGTCCGTGTCGGCTCTAAATGAGATTCAAAGTGCAAGGGAAGACACGAGAAATGAGGAATTGCAACTACTTGGCTATACACTGGTACTGTTTCTACTTAACAAGAACATACCTAATTAATGAACATCTTTTTTTTTTCAATCTCAGAAGGTAGCAACCAAAACTTTCACCGAAGCCACTGCCATAGACTCAATTCCCTCTCAAATGGATGCTTTGCGCAGAGAAGAGCCCTGCGAGTTTCCAAGACTGTCCATCTTTACAGCAGAAAGCCTCTTTCCTGTCCCTCAGCTGCAGGTGGTTTCAAACTGCTGACCTTACGGTTAGCAGCCCAATCCATGGCCCACAATGCACGAGGCTCCTCCAGGGAGAGCAGGCGCAGGAACACGCTAGGCTTACTTCTACCTTCTTTCCCTTGGGAAGCGGCCTGGGAGAAGTGCCTTCTTTGTAGCACAAAAGGGGCAATGGGGTGGCAACGAGATTTACCCTGCGCTTTCTGAAGGCAAGGTCTCACACACACACACACACACACACCATCACTATCACCACACACACACACCCATCTGAAGGCAAGTTCACACACACACACCCATCAACACACACACACCCATCAACACACACACACCATCACCACACACACCCATCAACACACACACACCCATCAACACACACACACACCATCACCACACACACACCACCACACACACCATCACCACACACACACCATCACCACACACACACACACACACACACACATCAACACACACACACACACACACATCACCACCACCACTACCACCCCTTATACAACTGTGACTGAGTTACAAAAGGGAGAGCTCTCAAGGATGTGGGAGGCCAGTGTGCTTCCTGGCCAGATTGGAGGGGTACTTAGACTTTGGATTGTAACATTACACCTCCACTGCATTTGCTTCTCGGTTTCCCATGTCCCACTTTTTAAAGTTTGCTTTATACCATTTTGCTTTTATGAAAGACATTCATTAGTACCTATTTTCCTTAACTGAAAGAAGCCTGAAAGGATTTTCATTTTCACGCGAAAAAGGGAAATTACAACATGCTCCAGGTTTGTCTGCAGCACGCCACCTGCGCCATGAGACTGGCATCGCCAAGCACCTTCCTGGGGAAACGAGGCTCAGTATCTGGGCACCAAGCTGCCATGTCTTGAACTGTGTCAACAAGCACTATGTGGTAAGTGTTACTTTAGGTTTTATGTGCTACTTGGTATGAAGTGATGGGTTATGTTTAGGAGGTGGGGCTAGGGAACACTCAGAAAATATTCCCATATGAATGAACAGTAATTGCCTCTTTGCTTTAAGCCATTTTAGCTACAAAAGGTTACATTGAAACACTTTCCGTTCAGATAGTGGGGAAGCTGTATTTATGTGCATATTTACATGTGTATTAACTCTCTTAAAAGCTGTCAGAGGATGTCACTTTATAGCAGTTATGCATCCTTTGATGTATAAAGGGTCTTAATATTAACGACAAAGATATTAAATTTCTCAGGCCCTGTAACAAGAATATAACATAGGGTATACTGTAGTCTATCAGGAAATACTTTGAAAAGCCTCCGTGTAACTTATGACAGTTTATGGGTGTGTTGAAGCATCTCCTAAGCTACAACTTCTAAGAAACATTTCAAGATTATTTTCTTACCCTCCCACGTTGAAGAACTTTGGGGCGTTTGGGCCCTCTATTAACAAAAACGGGCTGCTGTGGTTTGGCATTGGGCCCATATATCTGCATCTCTGGGTAAATATTATCCAAATACCATTTAAATGATTTACAACCCAGCTTCCTCCTCAGTTCAACCCGCTCACTGATGTTCCCATAGTTCCTGGTCTTCAGATCTGGTCTCAAGGAAAAATACTGCTCCTGAATTAAAAAAAAAAGAGAGAATAAAAGGATATTTTGTTAAAAAAGAATACCAAGCATTACATGTTAGGGCTAAAGAACAATGGAGAACAATGCATGATGACCTATACTTTTTATGTTGGTTTCTCTTGATGTTACCAGAAAAATGTCTCAGTGAAAATCTTTGGCATAATTAAGTCCCATGCTTAACTACCAATGAGAAGGCATCTTAATTGTAAAATATACAATTGAGAAATATCAAAATATATCAAAATGTGCTGTAGATGAAATAGTGATCTCAAATCTTTGTTCTCAGGGTTCTATATTCTTAAAAAATATCGACAATCCCAAGAGGATTTATTTGTGATTTATACCTATTGGTACCACTTTAGATTTTAAACTAAGGGTTTTTTAATGTTTTAATTAATTAAAACAATAATTATAACACAATATCATGCTTTGAAGAAAAAGAACCATATTTTCCAGAACTAAAATTTAGAAGAATGGTGGTATTGTTCGACCTTATAGTAAACCTTTTAAAATGTCTAGAATAGGAACCAGCTGAATTTTCATATCTACATGCAACCTATTATATTATTTTGGCTTAAGTATATTTTAAAAATTGTGACTGTGGTAGTTACATAATCTGGTGTCAACTTGAAAATATTAAGAGTGAAGGGGTGGAGTCTAGCCTGTCAATCAGGTTGCAGCTTGATGACCTCATTTGGTGGCACAAAGGAGATAAATAGCTCACTGGAGGCCAGCTACATTCACTCCCTGCAAGACATTCATGAGGACAAGTCTGATGGAGCTACACTGATGCAGCCAGGGCCCTCAAGCTGGAAGAGCCACGTGGAGACCCACACAAGCGCTGAGATGCTTCCACCACCACTGGATACACATTACTTTCCATCCACTGGCCTGTGCTCTACCTACATTCTGCATCATTGCATGGCTGCGTGAGTCTAAAGAGGAATTTATGGACTAGTAATATCGGACTTATGGACATGAACTGGACTGGCATGTTTTCTTAATGTAAAATTGCTCTTTGATATAAAGTTCTCTCTTACACACATATGAGTGTCCATGAATTTGTTTCTCTAGTCTACCCGGACTAACACAATGATCTCATGCAAATATGAAGTTAAAAAGGGAATAAATATTTTAATATCTATTTCAGATAATGACTTCTATTTTTCTTTGATAGTATATCAAAACTCAAGAACTTGAAGGTTAGTTACAAATGGAATATGAACTCTTACCACAGAAGTTTTCACAGTTTTACATTAAAATCTGAAGTCTACACGACAAAATCTCTTGTGCTTTTAAGTGCTAGGAAGCGCCCATTAATGCCTGGAGGCAGCAGTCAAGAAATCACGGATCGAAAGGCCTCTTGAAAGCATTTCACAGCCAAGGTGTCACTGTGCAGACTGAGGTGTGCACGACCCAAGCTGTGGTGCTTCGGACGCCTCAAGTGTCTGTGGACGCGGGACAATGAAGGCAAAGTTGATGTATTTGAATTACAAGGTTTGGCTAAGACTATGCAATACAGCTGGATTGCCAAGTTAAAAAAAAGAGTTTCTTGGAAGAAGTATGGGCAAAAGGTTCCTTCGAAGTGAGGACAGTGAGACTTCATTTCGCTTACGATGGACCAGTTATAAGGAGGGGCCAGTCCCTAGAGATAATGTCATACTTGGTACAGTAGAGGATAAGCCAAATGTAAGAAGACTCTCATTTGTAAATTATCAAGGGTTCATGAGGGAGGGGGAACGGGGAGGGAGGGGAAAAAAGGAGGAGCTGATGCCAGGGACTTAAGTGGAGAGCAAATGTTTTGAGAATGATGAGGGCAACGAATGTACAAATGCGCTTCACACAATTGATGTATGCGTGGATTGTGATAAGAGTTGTAGGAGCCCCTAATAAAATGATTAAAAAAGAAGAAGAAGACTCTCACCTAGCGGGATTGACACAGGAGCTTCAGCGGTGGCTTAGCCACAGAAACGCTTGCGCAGATAGCGCGGGGCCAGGTCGTGCTTTGTTGTGTTGTGGGCTGGGTTTTGTATCACCAATTACAAGAAATAAATGGCATTTTTTATTTTTAAGAGATGCTCCTTCAGAAAAGCACTAGGTTCTGTTCGTAACTCAAACAGCCCTGCAAGAAGGCTTTTTCCTGGAAACCAGAATGCAGCCAACACGCTTCCTGTGCACTTACCCGTTTGTCACGCAGACTAAGATGACAGGTGCGCAGACTGACCGTTCTGCTTCCTTCATCATGACATTCCGAATGAGGTCGGCGTTCCCACACCTTACCTGCTGGGTGCACGGCAGGGAGGGTGCAATGGTGCCATTGCCTTGGTGGATGCCAGTGTTGGAGTCCACTGTTTGGCACCCTTGGTGCAATGCCAACGCCGTGAAAAAGGAATCTGAGTGTGGAGAGAACTTTGATCTGGGAAACCTGCTGCGTGGGTCACTACCACCCTGGTATAGGTTAAACGGTATTCGCCTAAAATATGTGTTGGAAATAAGTAAATAACATCTTGAAGTCTTATTTATCCTGCCCATGCAGATGGCATGCTGGTTGGAGGAGGGTCTCGCTGTTGTGGCAATGTGGTCCTACCAGCTGAGGCAGCGTCCAGATCTGAGGGATATAAGGAGGAGGCAGCAACGCGGGCGTGGAGGCGACAGCGGGGCACTCGTTGGAGAGAGGCCCATTGGAAGAGAATAAATACGCCTTTGAAAGCTACCCACGATGTCTCTTCCTTGGGCTGCCACAGACTGACTCCTTGGGGCTAGGAGCACCCCTGGACTCCTGTGTGAATCCTCTCTGGCTGGCTACGTTTTCGTTGATTGTTCACTTGGAAAATGAAGAGTCACATGAGGTTAGTCATGTCGATACATGTGAAGAGGAGAGAAAAGAAACGGCGTGGCCCTACACGGAAATGTCAAACAAAACAAATACCCCAGACCGAAAAGGAAGGCAATGGAAGTCATCCCCCAGCCCCGGGTCCCAGAAACACCACCGCACCTTGTACTCATCCAGCCACACGTGAGCCAGCCGCAGGGAGTTGTGGGTCATGGTGTCCCGCCCTTCAGGGGAGCCGTACGGGCGCCTCTTCCTAAAAATGTGTCCCACCCGAGAGCACGGGACGATGAAGAGCCTGCCCCCGCACATCCAGATCTGGAGAAATGCAAAATATGCATTACAGTTGCTTCAGAGTTGTTTCCCTGTGGGGAGCACTTGATCTAGCAGCCTTGGAGGCGGGCTTAGCGGGTTACCCGTGGCTGCTAACCACAAGGCTGGGGATTCGAAGTCACCAGCTGCTCTTGGGAGAAAGGCGAGGCTGGCTGTTCCAGAAAGGCTCAGTCTAGGTCACGGGCTACATCTACAGGGTCACTCGGAGTCAGAACAAACTCAATGGATGGCAGGAGGGTTTTTATGTTTGGGCAAGTCTAGAAGATGAGAACACGGAACTAATGATTTCTTTGTCTTTTAACTTTAAAATTCAAAAGACTGTAAAAACAAGCAGCCCTCCTGACTTTTAAAACGTAGTGGTCGAAGCATTTTTAAGAATACAACCAGCTTATACATAAGGACACAAGGTCTTGGGTGCGGCATGCATGACGATCCCGCTGCCTCAAGCAGGAGCCAGCAGGTGAAGCTGGGCTTTGCTCGGCAGGGGACGTCTGAGTTATTTTGCCTTCATGCAGCCTGTGCCAAAGACCCACCCGTCACCACAGAGTCCTGGGCCGCGGCCTTCCCTCGCCTCTCATGTTTTCCACTTTCAGGAAGTGAGAAGAAGGGGGCCTAATGAATTTCTCCCTCAGGTTGGAAGCAACTGGGTGTACAGAGGAGTCAGCAAGCTCTACCTGCGGTGACCCTTTAACATCTACATTGGAATATTTCTGAGAGTGAACTAGGAGCTAATGATAATTTTCCCAGGAAACAGCTCTGAGCTAGGACTGTCTTAGGCCAACAGAAAAACCGGGCCACCCTGGCTATCTGAATCTAGTGGTGTCAGTAAAATGGACAGACTGGCAGGGAGGAAACAACACCCGACATTGCATCCACGTTAAGATTTCCTGGATTATACTAAAGCCCTCGTTGCAGCATGCCTTATCAACGTGACGCTTTCTGAGGGCTTTCGGGAGTTTCCGTGGATGCTGCTCCTATCACGTTCATGAAGGGCGACTTGCAGGAAAATGCTCAAGGAGACTCGACTGGAAGCATGGGATGGAAATCATACCCCACCACTCACAGCGCCAACAGGGAAGCAAACGCCAAAGACAAAATTACCCTAAAGGAGATTTCCAGATTTTCTCCTCCCCAGATATCCATGCCGCTGTCATACTGGCCCAGCTCGTTGAAGTAGTGTCTGTTCATGGCAAACAGCCCGCCAGCCATGGTCGGCGACCTAGGAGAGGAAGGTCATGACCATCGGTGATGTGAGTTACTGCTGACTTTTTAAAAATACAATGTGGCTTGGAAATGCTACACAAAACAAAATCCGGCATTGACTATTATAAAAACAAATGACAACCTTTGATTGCTCGTGATACACCTGCCAGATACATGGCACATGAAAGGTACTTTTCAAGTAAATGAACTCAGAAAAAATATATTTTTTAAATTATATCCATGCTTACTAGAAATCTACCTCAAATGAACGATGAAAGTGGGCCTGCCTAATTGACAAAAGCTTGAGTTGAGAGGGTATTAGACCAGTGTTCTCAGCTGGGGGTCATTCGGCCCGAAGCAGACATTCCGAAAGGCCCCGAGACATATTTAATTGTCCCAACTCGGGGAGAAGATGTTGCTGGCATGGAATGAGTTAAGGCGTAACTGCTCTCACAGAGACACAAGTTGACTTCCGGCCACGATGGTTCCTAAACTTACATTAAGGCAGATCTTCACTGGTGGGTCTCGACCCCTTTGGGGTTGAACAACCCTTTCACAGGGCTCGCCCGATTCATCACTGTAGCAAAATGACAGTGATGAAGTAGCATCGAAAATAATTTTATGGTTGGGGGTCACCACCACATGAGGAACTGTATGAAAGGGTCCCGGCACGAGGAAGGTTGAGAACCGCTGGATTAAGGTAAACTTAGATTCCAGTGCCCTAAGCCGTATGCAGCAAAATTATTTCTTCAGAAAGAAAACATCAATATTCTTTCAAAGTGTGTCCGATACTTTGTAAACCCCCCCAAAAAAAAAAACACACACCCCCTGAAGCAAACAGGATGCTACAGCCAGATGGAAGAGGCGTGACCTACAACAGAGACAAATGTACGGGGGTTTCAAATAATGGAGCTCTCAGTAGACTTTAAAGTAACGCACAGTATGTTCACAGCCACAAAAGCCAAGAGTGAGAACCCGACCGAGAATTAGGTATTATTCTAAAAATCCACAGCTCCACATATCTGAAAAACATGTATGGGAAATAAAGACACAAGCTGTTTTACAGAAACAAGAGTAAGTCCAAGACTGTCAGAAACCGTGGGAGCCAGGATGCTGGACCGGTGCCTTCCAAGTCCTGAGAGCAACACCTTCCAACTAGAATCGGGTAGGCTTCAAAATAACAATGGAATCGAGACCCCTTGAAACAAGACAAAGATCCACAGGGAAGGAAGGAAACACGAATGAGTTCTTCAGCCAGAAGAAAAGGGCCCTCGTTGATGCTTGGCAGAGACAGAAAGCAAGAGTAAAAAAGAGGAGGTACACGTAAACTGATGTTGGTTATATAAAAATGCACTGCAGGTGCTCTGGTATCCATAGGGTCGCACAAACCTACACATGTACATTCGACAACAGCACATGACTTACTTAGGAAGGGGATAACCGACTACGAATATTCAGAGATCTTTGCATTATTTGGGAGAAGCCCGGGGAAGTACTAACTTATATTATTAGTGCCTGCATTACATTAATTTATCATCTTAACTATATTGTGCTTTGTGAAGGCAGATTTATATTATACTCTCTAGGATGATCACTGAAGGAAGATATAACTTCTTTTTTTAAAAATACTTTTATTTATTGGGGGCTCTTACATCTCTTATCACAATCCACACAGTCATCTGTTGTGTCAGGCACATCTGTACACATGCTGCCATCATCATTTTCAAAGCATTTTCTTTCTACTTGAGTCCTTGATATCAGATCCTCATTTCCCCCCCTACCTCTGCCGCCCTCCCTCATGAACTCTTGATTAAGTTATAGATCAGGCATCCTCAAACTATGGCCTGTGGGCCACATGCGGCCCACAAGGACATTTATCCAGGCCGCCGGGTATTTTTGCCCCATTTTGTTTTTTACTTCAAAATAAGATTTGTGCAGTGTGCAGAGGAATTTATTCAGTTTTTATTTTTAATTATAGTCTGGCCCTCCAACGGGTCTGAGGGACAGTGAACTGGCTCCCCGTTTAAAAAGTTTGAGGACCCCTGTTATAGATTATTGTGTTCATATCTTAGATCGTCCTCTGTTGCCCTTCACCCACTTTTCTGCTGTTCAGTCCCCTGGGAGGGGGCTATATGTTGATCCATGTGATTGATTCCATCTTTCTCCTCCACCTTCCCCCATCCTCCTGGTATCTCCACTCTCACTGTTGGCCCTGAGGGGTTTATCTGTCCTGGATTCCCTGTGTTGTGGGCTCTTACCTGTAGTAGAGTGCATGCTCCGGACTAATCCGATTTGTAAGGTAGAATGGAGGTCATAATAGTTGGGGGGGTATCATCCAGGGTGGATGATCCCTTCAGGACCAGGGGTGTGAGGGGCGATACTGGGAGAGTAGAGGGTGAGTGGGTTGGAAAGGGGGAATCGATTACAAGGATCTACATGTGACCTCCTCCCTGGGGGATGGACAACAGAAAAGGGGGTGAAAGGAGACGCCGGATAGGGCAAGATATGACAAAATAACAATTTATAAATTATCAAGGGCTCATGAGGGAGGGAGGAGCGGGAAGGGAGGGGAAAAAAAGAGGACTTGATGCAAAGGGCTTAAGTGGAGAACAAATGCTTTGAAAATGATTAGGGCAAAGAATGTACAGGTGTGCTTTATACAATTGATATATGTACATGTATGGGTTGTGATAAGAGTTGTATGAGTCCCAAATAAAAGGTTTAAAAAAATTAGTTGGGGGGAAGGAAGCATTAAGGAACTAGTAGAGAGGTATGTGTTTTGTTGGTGATGTACTGCACCCTGACTGGCTCATTTCTTCCGTGTGACCCTTCTGTGAAGTACACTTAAATTGTATACAGATGGGCTTTGGGTCTCCACTCCATGGCCCCCACCCCCAATTCACATTGGGTATGATTTTGTTCTGGGTCTTAGATACCTGATACCTGGTTCCATCGACACCTCATGCTCACACAGGCTAGTGTACTTCTTCTATGTGGGCTTTGTTGCTTCTCAGCTAGATGGCTGCTTGTTTATCTTCAAGCCTTTAAGACCCCAGATGCTGTATCTTTTGATAGCCGGGCACCACCAGCTTTCTTCGCCATATTTCCTTATGCACTCATTTGTCTTCATTGATCGTGTCTTGAAGGTGAGCATCACAGAATGCCAGGTTATTAGAATAAAGTGTTCTTGTGTTGAGGGAGTACTTGAGTCAGGCCCCAAAGTCCATCTGCAACCTTAATTCTTAACATATAGATGGAAGTACATAGATCTGTTCCCCTCATTACATATAAATATATTTACATGTGTACATGCCTGTATTTAGACCTCTATAAATGTCCTTTGCCTCCTATTTATTTTCTTTATTTCCTTTTACTTTCCTCTTGTCCCACCATCATGTTCAGCTTTCATTCAGGTTTAGTAATTCCTCGCTGCCCCACTAGGCATCCTACACCCTCCTCCCCATTGATTTTAGTTCATTTGTTGTTTCCTTGTCTCTGGTTTGGTTCCCCTCCCACCCCCCCCATTCCTTTCTCCCACCTCCCCTTCTCCCGTATCCCTCAAGAACCGTCGTTCCATTGTTTTCATTTCCAAATTGTTTATCCTGCCTATCTTATCTAGATAGATAGACATGCAGAGACATTAATAAGCACAAAAACCAGGCAAAGCCAAACAAAACAACAAAGTAAGGCACAACCAACAAAACAATAACATCAACAACAAAAAACAAAATAATAACAGCAACCAAGTCAATGACAAACAGGGAAAAGCCTATAAATAGTTCCAGGTCTGTTTTTTGACCTTAAGGAGTGTTTTCCAGTCCAGTCTGATGGGGTGCCACACTCTGACTCCACAGTCTATTTTTTGAATTCCCTGGGGATTTCATTGCTTTGCTCTCCTTGCTGCTCTGGTCCATCCCCTTGGTGTTTCTCCCCAGTGTAAAATGGTTTCAGATCGGGCACAATTCCCCCACTGTGCCTCTAGTGTTCCCCCCCTAGCATTATGGTTCAGTGAGGGACGTCATGTCTCATGGTGGGGCTGGCCCTATGGTCCTCTCTGTGCATTGTCTGCTCTGAGCAGGACTATTGTCCTCGGGCTTGGTGGGCCAGGATGTGCTCCCCTCTCTCTCCATCCCTCTTGTTTCTCCTGGGAAAAATTGCTAATACTGAGGTCATAGTTGGCAAAGAGAAGGAAACTAAACCTGCCCTCAGTCCAAACGGAGGCAAAGGAGCAAGAAGCGTGCGGAATCAGTCAGATAAGTAGAAAGGAAAGAGTGTTCGCATAGACTTCAACACAAAGCAATGGGCCACATTACTGAATGTCATCAACAAAGTGCCCTAAGCAAAAGACATAGCTTCTCACCCGGGTTGAAACGCTCAGCATCAGAAAGCAAAAACAACCGCACAGGGGGTACAAGTTTCCAAAGGACACATAGAAAAAGTACGGCCACAAGAAGATGGAAAGTAAATCCTTTTAAAACAAGGATTAAAGAAGGCCGAATGTCCACATTAATGTCCCAAAGTGAAAACAAGGCCGCATGTCCGCATTAATCCTAGAATAGAAAGCAAAAGTCTCATTATTACAACTTCTAGAATAAAAGAGGGACAATTCAAAATAATAAATGGTTTTATTTAGGAGGAGAATACAACAGTTCTAAACTACCATGTGTCTAGTAACACAGTTTCAAAATAAAGTAAATAGCAACTGAAGTAATAGCAAAACAGAACAACTGTAGCAGAACCTGATAACACTTTCCATAACTGATGAAACGGAAAAACCAAACTCACTGCCATCAAGTCGGTGCGGATTCATAGCAGCCCTACCAGACAGGGTAGAAGCGCCCCCTGTGAGTTTCTGAGCCTCTAACTCTGCGGGCGCAGAAAGCGTGTCTTTCTCCCGTTCGATTACTGAGAGAGCATACAAATTAAACTAATAACAAACATAGAATACCTGAATAACATAGCCATCAAACTCACACGGAGAATTCCATTTTCAATAATTGCAGGAACCAAACTTTTTCAGGCACCCATGGAATAGTCAGAAAGTTAACCAGATGTACACTGTGCTTGACATGATGGATGGATGGCTGGCTTGCTGGCTGGCTGGCTGGCTGGATGGATGGATGGATGGATGGATGGATGGATGGATATAAGAATTGTACGAGCCCCCAATAAAATGACTTAAAAAAAAAGTTAACCAGATGCCAGGCCATATAAATCAAATCTGAACAATTTTCAGAGGACTAAGAATCTCTGATGACAATTAAAGGAATGAAAAACAGATCTCCGTATGGCTAGACTCTAAGAAATGTGCACAATAGGTTAGGGGCCAGAGAAAACAAAGCGCTGTAAACAGAGTTAATGAAATGGTGATGAAAGCATGGCAAGCTCCCTTGTGGGATGCAGGTAACCCACTGAAAACTTACAGCCTTAAAATTCATATATTACAATATAATAATCTATACATCGAATTCAAGTCATTATCAACCTTGCTGTCATAAAAGCGAAAGCTAACAGAACAGGGTGGATATAAAGTAGAAGAGTTAAGAAAACAATGTATGAGCCCCCAATGCAATGATTTTTAAAAAAGAAAACAAAAAAACACAACCCACTGCCTTTCCATCCATCCCAATTCACGACAACCTAAGTGTGACAGACTCCAACTAGCTGTCCTCTCTAGGGAAGTAGCCCTTTCTTCCCGGGGACTATCATCCTCACTGGACAAGGATTGTTACAAGGCACTGTCAAAGCTGGCGGGACTCACAAGGACACAATCAGCCCAGAGGACGAATAGACACGTGATCCCCAGCCTCCATGAGACCAACAATAGAGGTGCCAGGCCACTGCTACCGACTGTTACGACAGGGATCACAACAGAAAACTATGGAACAGAATGAAAAGTCATAAAAGAGACTGGGCTTCCTGTTCTAGGAGAGCCTGGTTGAACCCCCAAGACGAGGGCCTTTAGACACACTTCTGGCCTAGAACTGAACTCAGCCCCATGATTCAGTTTTCAGCTAAAGGACCGGCCTGTAGAGTGAACAGTAAGGTCAGAGAGGTTTGCGCTCCTTGGAACAATCAACCTCATGAGGTCAAAAGGGCAGTAGATGTCCAGGTATCAGCTCAGCAGACAGAAAGGGTAGGAAACCTGGGGAGAAAGGAGGAGGAATACTGTTACCTGACAGGGATGGCGATCCAACGCCACACAAGAAAACACGTGTGCATTGTATGGAGACACCAAAGGATCACGTGTGCATTGTATGGAAACACCAAAGGATCAATATATCAATATATGGCTCCCCAACTCACAAAAAGAAAATGTTGGCAGAACAAGAAGCGGATTTCTTTAAAATCTGTAACCAGTACAGTAACTAAAATGAACCACAGTCAAACACGAGAAGATAGAGAAGACCAGGTGAGTCAAGGAAGTTACAGCATCATTCTTCACAAAGGGATGGTTTAGGTTGACTACAGAGGAACAGGCTGGTTATGGAGGGTCAAGAAAGTAACAAAGACCCAAAATAGACATGGCTAAGAGTCTGCTTTCTGGGAGAGGGGCTGAAAAGAGGAGCTACATGACAGCCCGTTGGTTTTTCACCCTGACTTCTCCCACCCATCTGATTGTTACTGTGGCTTGCCGTCTCGCAAGTTTATCGTCCCACCTGCAGAGCCAGGGAAGGGGGCATGGGCATGCCTCTTCAGGCAAGGCATCCCGGAAAAGCCAGTGCCACCATGGGAAGACGGGAACGCAGGGGCAGCTGCGTGTGCCCCGTCATGGACCTCACTAGTACAGGGAAGCACTGCAGCAGAGCCGAGGGAGTCGACGCCGGGGCCAGTGCGGGCAGACCACAGCAGGCGCCTGGGGCTGCGCCGGTGCCCCTGGGCATCTGCCCTCGCTGGTCTGCTCAGTTGGAAGGAAGCCACAAACACTAAATGGCCTGCTGAGAAGCCAAAGGCAATCCGTCTCAAATGCAAACTCAAGGTCATTTAGTCAATTCCAACTCAGAGCAATCCTATGGGACAGAGCAGAACTGCCCCTGTGAGTTTCTGAGACTAGAAATCCTTTCAGGAGCAGAGAGCTTCCGCTTTCTCGAGTGGAGCAGCTGATGGTGTTGAACTGCTGAAGGGGAGTGGATGTAGTGGAGACTAACGTCCACCAGCAAGACAGTGGGCAGCCCCTCTTAGAAGGGGCTCATGGAACGGAGGGTAAATCCAGGGTGTCGTGTAGCACAGTTATCCTCCAGATCGCTAAGATTTCCTCCCCTTACGTATCTAATGTACTTTTACGTGTGCTATTTTTTTCACAATAGAATAGTTCAAACAAAACAAAATGGGCTAGAACCAAGACCACTCTGAAGTTATTTTAGATGTTTAGAAATAAATTTAAAAGAAAAAATAATAAAGGAGAGCTAATAAAACTGATACACTACGACTTAGAAATTGCACTAGCAGGGCACCATCCTTTCAAATCCTCAATGCAGAAAGGTCATTTTCCCAAGCAGTCCTTGTTCTGCACAGCGTGATTCATGCAAAGAACTGAACATTAAAGATCAGACCAAGAAACCATGGCATTTCACGTCAGATGGGACACTACCACGGTACCTCATGCCACCACCACTGTCGGGGAGGGTTGGCTTTCGCTGCCATTCTCACTAAGGGATAAATCCTTGCGTGCATGGAGAATTTCTTATTCACAAATCTTTCTTTACCTGAGGACTTAGGAAACTGCATAAAAGTCAAGTCCAAAGCCACGAGTCTACCTCCTTCAAAAGAGGAGGAAATGCCTTTAAAAGGTTTTTGCTTCTCTGCAGGCAGGACTTTTTCCCGCAGGAAGGAGAAAGAAGCCTTACTTTATTGGTGCTGTCGCGCCGTCTGGTCCTCCCAGTTCAGCAAGAGGCACGAGGTCCCATTTAAAGTGCAGACCCCAGTTGAAGCCTCCTCGCACAATAGGGGACGCGCTGTAGATGAGCGTGTCTGCGCTGATGATGTCAATCACTGGGCAAACCACGGTGTGCGGGTCCTCGTGGACGGCGGCCAGCAGAGGTTGAAGCCACATCTCATTTACCTCACAGTGGCTGTCGAGGAACACCAGCACTTCTCCTGCAGAGACAGAGCAACAGGTTTGGGGGATCGATCATGCTCCGTGTAGCCACTGCTCCCCTCGACAGGAGGATACACGTGCACGGCCTGGACTGGAACTGGACCTGCGACCCTGTAACCCCCAAGCAGTATTAAAGCACAGCTTTTCTGCCGACTGTCAACAAGGGAAGTCCTTTAGCCCTGAATTCTGCCTGACATACCTGAAGAACAACTATACAAATAATAGATACAACAACTCAAGAGAAAAGAAAAAGAGAGAACCCTAGAGACAACTCAGAGTCTCTTCAGTAAAAAGAATCAGAGACCAACTTTAACAATTCAGATCGTTGGGATGGTCAGGTAATGAGTGACTCAAGATGCTTTTATACAGTATCAGTGGGCACCTGTGTGTAGACAGTTTGATAACAATTATTTTAATGGAACTATTATCAAATTTAATATATATATTTAAAATACGTTTCCCTGCTTTAATAGAGTATGGTGACCAGAACATAGCTTTATGTTGATTCAGAGATGTCATGACAGTGATGAATCATTGCTATAAGAATGGCAATTCTCTCAAAAGTAAGAGAAGATTGTACACCTGTGATCTGTACCTGAACGTATCTGTGAGGCTGGTGATGCACATCTCCCTGGCCCCTGGGGCTTCCATTGACTCCGCACTCCCCTTTGTTCCATGTGTCTTCTTACCTCTCTCATCTCATTCACCAGCCTTCTTAGTCCTCCTGGCTCACACTCCAGACTAAATCCACTGTCATCGAACCGATTCCAACTCCTAGTGCCCTTGTGTAGGGTGTCTGCAGCTGTAAATCTTGATGGGAACACACAGTCTCATCTCTCTCCTGAGGAATCACTGGGGGGGTTGAACCTCCGGCCTTATGGGTAGCAGTCTAATGCTTACGCGACACAGCCAGCAGGCCTTCTGCAATGGTTCACATTAGTCAGACAACGCACCTACCTTCCAGCTAGCAAGATAGAAATGATAACAACTTTATCTTCCATTTTTAGCTCTTGTTGACAACTATTGAGAAGGAAAGATAATTTCTGATAATCCCAGGATTATTCTGCGCAACTGAAAAACTCAGAACCGGGAGGGGGGAAGAAAAAAAAAAGAGGACCTGATGCAGAGGGCTTAAGTGGAGAGCAAATGCTTTGAGAGTGATGAGGGCAAAGAATGTACGGATATGCTTTATACAACTGATGTATGTATATGAATGGATTGTGATAAGAGTTGTATGAGCCCCTAATAAAATGTTTAAAAAAAAAAAGAAAACCTCAGAACCTGATCAGACAGAATTATTCATCTTCTAAAAGGTTATTCGTGAAATACATCTATCTAGATTTTACATGAGTTACTTAAGACATCATAGGCCTCCTGTTCCAGTTAATGATAGCAGAAAGGAAGCATGTTTTCAGGGGTGACTGAATGTCGCACATGGCCTTAGGCGGGACAGACAGCACCATCCAGCTGGCCAGCGGTTGGGTGGTGGGGATGGCGGAATGCACAGCATCAACAATTTACTGTGAATTTGGCCAAGTCAACTACGGTGCCTTTCCTCGGTGAAGCGGAAATATGAAAAGACTTTTGAAAGTTCTTAGGAAATGGAATTAAAAGAGAGGGGAATGTTCCATTAACTTTTGGAAGCTTCTTTGCTTTTCCTAATTCTAAACGTATCACCCTTTACTATTAAAACCAATTTAACTATGTAGATCTGATTACACATTGTTATAATAAACCTGGTGGCATGCCAACAAAATCTAATATATGATATTTATTATTTTTCTCCATGTGAAAGGAATTTTATTGATTTTTCAAAAACTTTATTGGCATATAATTCACATATCATAATTCATAGTTCAATCACATCAAGGATTGCACAATCATCACCACAGTCGGTTTTAGAACATTTTCTTCCTTCTTACACTCAGCGTTATTAGCTCCCCATTTCCCCCCAACTTCCCCTACCATAGACGCAAGGTACCATTAATTCAGTTACAGTTTCTATAGATTTTCCTATCCTGTATTTCACATACAGAAAAACTTCAAATAACAAACAAAAAAAAACCTTAGCAAAAACAATAAAGTAAAACATAAAGCCTCAGTAGAAAAGAAAGCAGAAATTATTAAAAACTAGAATAAATTTATATGGATCTAATATATCATACTTAAACCAGGACCAACAAATAATAAATTTTTAAAAGCTATTGTTACCTAGAGAAAAACAAAATTCACACTAACTATACATTGTAAGAATACGTTTAGAAAGAAAAAAAAGAATACATTTCAAGTGGCACAATCTTGAAACTGTCCCACAATTCCAACTTGTTTGCATCTAGTTATCTTAAATAACTCCACATGGTCAAAGCAGTACATATGTATTTGTCTAGAAATTTTTTAAAAAGACACTGTCGTTGGTTAAGGGAAAGGGGGTGGGAGAAATTAGTTGGCATCCGTGTAGTTGGTCCACATTTACGGGAAAGAAGGGGCGGACGAAAGGTTCTGAAAGGGAAATCATCCCTTAATGGAGCCTATGGGATTAAAGAAGGAGAGCTGATGGTGGGCAGGGCCAACCACCTAAACCCCGAGCACCGGGTCATCTGGACGGAGTGAACAGGGCACAGAATGTGCTGTCACTGCTGGGGACTCAATGGATGATGCCCCACCACGTCCAGAAATTCTCAGATTATCTTCCCAAAGTGTCCACAGTATTTATACATTACCTGCAATTACACATAATATGTTTAGATTGTTTCATTTGCTTCTACTTGAATATATTTATTTTATGAGTATATTTATTGTTAACATTATAATATCACCTAACTTACATAAATGTGTATTTTGTGCACAAGACCAACTTTCTTTTTTAAAAAGGGAAAATGTACAAGTTGGACCGATTTAAAGCTATATCAACTTAGAAAGAGACACCTTTCTCTTGACGTCAGAAGAACTGAGAACTAGTAAAATCAGAACACCTTTCCTGTCATACAACTCATTTTTCATGCTCTATCCTGTCACCAAGTAGAAACTGTAGTACCTGTCACCAGAGGTATACATTCCACACTTAGAGAAATAGCGGTCTAATTCAAATCAAATAGTGTGGCACACTCGTATCTCAATGTTGTCTTAACATTTTAAGAAAGAGTGGTCTGCTCTGGGCCAGGGGTCAGCGGTTGCCAATGTCACGGGAATACAGGTGAAGCCCATCTTCCCTGCTCCTTCCCGTTGGGCCAGACCTGTGTGGTGCACTGCATGAGATGCTTGAAGACAGAGAGAAATGGGATATTTTCCTCTCCTGCTCCCCGCACCCCGCTGCCCAGGACAGAGCTCAAAGTTATCCAAGCTCTGCCATTTCTGAAGTGTTAAGAACATTAGCCGAACGTTTACAGTGCAGGTGCTGCTTGTAGTTATCCGACACCCAAGGAAGGCCGGGCCATCAGGACACATACTTGAGTGTTCTCGTAAGCAAACCATCGACTCCCACTGCCCTGGCTCTCCCGTCCATTCTTAGCCCTGTGCTGACCCGGGTAGTGAGTTACTGAGAGAAGATGCTGCTGGGCCCCCTTCCCATCACATCTTCACCCCTTGACTTTCAAGTGTTTCCATGGGGGTGGGGAGGTAAAAGGTAGTTATATCTTAGTGGTACATTTTCTGTTTATGTAAGTGGACAAAACATAATGTATCTTTGAGAGGTGAACATCTTTCTAGTATTTTATGCTTTCATTTAAGAGCCATCTGCCATCAGCAATGAGATCTATCTCATTCGATGTCTCCTTTTGAATCCAGCTTGAATTTCTGGCCATTTCCTGTCAGTGCACCTCTGTAACTGGTTTTGAAATATGTTCAGCGAAATGTTATTTGTGGCGATTATTAATGACATTGTTCGATGACGTACACACTCTGTTGGCTCCCCTTCACTGGGAGTACTGCCTCTCACACACTCTTCCCCTCAGACTTTTGGACACGTCCTCTGGAGTGATCACCCTGGGACAGGATGCCACGCTTCGTAAAGTCACAGACCAGGGAAAAGGAGGGTCAGCAATAGGGGTGGACACAGTGGCTGAGACCATGGCCTCAGACAGCCCCAGGGGTGATGGTCGTGCAGGGTGGGGTGATATTCTGTGCTGTGGTCGAACGACACGTGTAACTAGGGCTTACAACTAGATTGATTGCGTCTGACAACAACAAGCAGCAAGAGCCACTGCAAACAGGCCGATAAGGAACACGGTGTGCCCCTCATAACCTGCGCTTTGGGCAATGGGTTTGAAAAGGCCTTTCCCCTTCTGCTAGCTGGCCTTGCCTTTTCCAGCACCACCGTTCACATGCAGGAGAGAGCCGTGCCAGCCGGGCTCCTGGGGAAAGCGAACTCTCACAGTACCTGTTGCATGAGCCGCTCCTATCATTCGGCCTCGAATCAATCCCTCGCGCTGCTTATTCCTCAGTACTTTCGTTTGCCCAGGAAGGTATTTTTGGACATAGTCATCTAGCTCTCCTTTCAAATCATCTGAAAAGAGAGAGATGCACAAGTGTTCAGACCACAGCTGGGATGGAGACACAGAAGCATATTCCCAGAGTCACTCCAAAGTTGTGTCGGTGCCTGCTCCGATCCACAACTGGTAGCAAGCAGCCGGTTCAACGCCTTCCACACTTGTTTAAGAGAAACTGCAGCTATCCTCTCAGGAAGAGGAAGAAAAGAAATGGTGGCTAAGAGTTGGAATATTAGACCTTTTCAGACTACAGTCTTAAAAATAAACAAAGTCTTTTATAAGACTACTTGAGCTAATCGTATTACAGACTTGCAACTATGTCAACACAAATGGAATGATACTTTGTATAGGGAATAGTTGACATGACAGTATCCTAATATTAAATAACATATCGATTGCACATGGTTCCTTAATTGTACTTAAGTCACATATAAAGCAAAGTGAAATATATATGTGTCTTTTGTTTCAGAGTAATTTATTGTCCTAGTCCATCTCAGAATAGCTAAGAAACAATCTTTTCTAGTTGAAAATAATTATATAACAGTATCAGTAAGTATATCCTTTTATTAATTTAGTACCTTTCCCCTAAGATTGCTAAACATCTTTTTAATACATTCTGGCTCATGCATCCTTAAATGTAATAATAGCTTTTAAATATAATAGTAAGTTAAGAAAAGAAAAATGAGAAATATTTTTGTTTTTAAAAAATCATTTTATTGGGGGCTCTTACAGCTCTTCTAACAATCCATACATCAATTGTATCAAGCTCATTTGTACATATGTTGCCATCACTATTTTCTAAACATGTTCTTTCTACTTGAGTCCTTAGTATCAGCTCCTTTTTTCCCTCCCCACACTCCCACCCTCGTGACCCCTTGATAACTTATAAAATATTATTTTCATATCTAACACTGACCACTGTCTCCCTTCACCCATGTTTCTGTTGTTCCTCCCCCTCAGGGGTAGGGGGTGGAGAAGAAATATTTTTCTATAGTGAATATTTAAATTGCCTTTACTGTCATGCATTTTCCCTTTAGGATAAAACAGCTATGAAGTAAAAAAAAACATTTTAAAAAACTTTTTTACAAAAAATCATTTTTTATTTTAAAGAACAAAATACACTGCAAATTAAAAATTTAGTATATCCAATCTTAAGCTTGGTTCACTCAAAGATATACCTTTTTAGAAAACATTCACAGTTTTGAAATGAAGTTTTCTGTTGTTAGTGTTATTTTTGTGTTATCTTGTCATGGGGAATATACTCTGCAAAGCACACAGCTCGAGTGTCTGCAGGTCCATCGCAGGGGCACTGATTACAAGCTTCAAATTGGCAGCTGTTCTCGGTCTCCGTTTTCCAGAGGCTCTCCCCAGTGAACACTGCCTCTTAAGGCCTCCATCAAGCCTCCTGAGTTGCTCTTGTCACTTTGACCCCACAGAGGTAGTCCTCAGGGCGCCCTGGGAGTGCAGCAGCTAATCAGGGGGCTGCTAGCTGAAAGAGCCGCTGCTCCACGGAAGAAAGACGCAGCATTCTGCTTTGTACACCTTTAAAGGTCCAGAGCCCTATGGGCACCGCTACTCAATGGCATCAGGCTTGGTGTGGTTTCAGATAGATCTTAAAAGAGAGTAACGTGCAAGGTAGATGTGATAGGTAGGTTTATTGTGCCAACCTGGCCAATAGGAACATGTGGGATTAATCAGGTTGCGGCCTGATTGGAGGGCAAAGAGATACATGGTTCGGCAAGGCCTGCCCCTCTCTCTCTTGCTCTCTGGTGATCGGAGCAGTGCCTGGCTGCTTTAGCTAGTTCTCTGCCTCAACTTATGAGCTACACTACCTGTGGGCCAGCCAACCGTGGGTTGTGTAGCTAGTGCTTGAGGTTCCTTCGAGACCTGCTTCGCCACGCTGTTGGTGTGTACACTGCTTGAGCTCGAGGCTGGAAGATCCTGTCGTCTTGTATGCTTGAGTTTGATATCCCATTCGGGCCTGCTTCCCTAAGCTCCTGAGCTGCTGACTGCTGGTGACCTGCCCTGCTGTTTGCTGCCTGTGGCTGGACTGCCTACATTGCCCGAAGGAAGACTCAGCTCTCTGCTTCCATGATCTTGGACCCAGCAGCCCTGGCAAGTTCAAGTGAGCCCTCTGTACGTACCACTTTGTGGACTAATTAGCTGTTATATTGCTTTGTGCTGTATATATCTATTGATATATATTAATAGATATGTATTATTCATAAGTGTCCTGGTTGTTTCTCTAGAGAACCCTGTCTAACAAAAGTAGTTCCTGGAGTGGTTCTAGGGCAGTGGTTCTCAACCTTCCTAATGCCACGGCCCTTTAATATAGTTCAAGTTGTGGTGAGCCCCCAACCATAAAACTATTTCCGTTGCCACTTCATAACTGTAATTTTGCTACTGTTATGAATCAAGTGAACCCTGTGAAAGGGTCGTTCGACCCCCAAAAAGGTTGCAACCCACAGGTTGAGAACCCTTTCTAGAGAAACAAGATCATAAATATGGCCTTCTCAAATTGGCTCTCCAGCCTGATTAGACTTAACACACTGATATTGCTACCTCTACCCCTACAGCCACGGCTGAGTCTGCCACTCTTACTGCAGTGGGTGGGGTGACCCCGTGGGGGGAACTGGCAAAGCTAATATCCACAGTAACACCGCCAATAAACGAAGTGCTGGGGAGAGGAGAGGCTGTGGGAGATCACGTGCTTGATATTTACCAGCAGTTTTGTCGGGATGAGAAGTATAGGGAGGCTGGTTGGCTGGTCCTCCTTTCAATAGGAAATGTGATCAAGGAAAGGGATCATCTCTGCACATCAGAAGCACGTCTCAAGTGGCGAATAACAGACCTAAAAGCTTCTGCATGTGCTACAAAGGAGAGCCTTCTCTCCTCTCATACAGAGCCGACATTGCCGAAAACCAACTCCAGAGTCTCCTCACAGGAGTAGCTGAATTACAGCGTCAGCTGAATTGCAGGTCTGGATCAGTGTCCGATATTAAAGTAAGAGCATTCATCAGAAGTAATGGGGCCCTGAAACCTGGGATGGAAACATACCGGCTGATGATCCAGAAGAGGAGGATATTGAGCCCCTAGAGTCGACTGAGCCGCCCCCGTCAATAGATCCACCCTTCCCAGCTGAGGGGATTAATCCACTGTCAGTAAAACAACTCACACCTGAGCAGATTACCAAACTGTTATGTTTACTAATTGAACTAAAAACTATTTTTAAAAGACTTCAGGGGATATTTTTGGGTTAGAGTTTAACTATTATGTCGCGGGTAACCTAGCCTCCTTGGCTCCAGAAGTCTGAGTGTGAAGTGCATAAGAATTTGAAATTTGGTTCGGAAAATTTTTCAGTTACCTGCCCTAGCTTTGGCCCTGTGAGTTGCTAGTGTTCACAGCACCGAGGCGTTCACTCCATTACGGTCAGTGCATGTGCCCAGGCAGGTCCGCGGGCACAACGATTCTGTTACCGGGAGTCTGCTGTGTGTTCCACCTCTGCCGCCTGCGGCGATGAAAGAGAGAACGTGGGAGCCATGCGGGCCAGGCTCTAGTCTAACATCACTCTGCCACCGAAGAGAGTGGATCTTGATCAAATTACTAAATGTTCTTCTCTACAAAATGGGGAGATGAGCAGCCTTGGAGAGTTGTTGAGACTTGATTGACTCGTATAAGTGAAAGCACACGGCATTCTTAGGAAGAGTCCATGTTGAATTTTAAACAGAAACAAACTCCCTGCCATCGAGTCGACACTGACTCAGAGACCCCCTGTGGATTTCCAAGACTGTGACTGTTTACAGGAGTAGAAGTCCAGCCTTCCTCCTGTGGAGCTGCTGCTGCTTTTGAACTGCCAACCATGGGGATCACTTCCCAATGTGTAGCCATTACACCATCAGGGTTCCTCTGAATTAAAGAAAGTATTCAAAAATAAGGAGCCCTGGTGGCACTGTTGAGTAAGTGTCGGTCTGCTAACTGCTAAGCCGAAAAAAAAGAAGAGGCTATCTGATCTCTCAAACAGTAACACTCTTGGAACCTCTATATATGGCACTGCTAGTTGGAATTGATGCAATGGCAGTGCTGTGTGTGTGTGTGTGTGTGTGTGTGTGTGTGTGTGGTGGGGGTGACTTTCATTTCTAAAACTGAAATCAGCAGGAAGTCAAAGATCTTATACAATTTATGCACAAGGAAGTCAGAGAGGGATGGCAGCTGCTGGGGTTTTTATGAAATTTCTCTATTTCTATGACTATCACTACCAGGCAGGAGAAGAGAAGTGCTGTAAAGAGGTACCATCTCGACCACCCACGGGGGCAGTTCTCCTGTCCAACAGGGTCCCTGTGCCTCAGAGTCCACTTGATGCCAGGAGGGACTGAGAGTTACCCTAACGAGGACATCCAGATGTGCACCCTGGACATTTAAAAGGTACCATTGTTTTAAAAATTACAAAACACTTGGTCATGGGTGACAGTATTAAAATTCAAAGAGTGTTAAAAAATTCAGATATTTCCAGGCCTTTTTAAGGACAATTTACTCTTTGTGATTAAAAATGAAGGAGAGACACAGTAAAATACAAAGTCTAAAAAAAGGATGTGTGTGACTATTTTACATCTCCCATAATCTAGCATATGACATGAGGAGGCCCTTCCACTTATTGATACACCATTATTTTATCCTCCAGATTGTTCAATAGTATCAGCTGGCTCCAGGATTTGGTTCAGAACTTAAGCAAAAAGCCCAAACAAATCCACTAGTCATTTAGAAAGACCTCATATTTCAGGGACCAGAGGCTCCCGGGACAGGGGTTCATGCTGGCCCCCCAGTCCTCACAAAGGAGAAGGTGGGGCTGCTCACGGCCTCACCTGCTGTCCCCCCACCCGGGCACTTTCTGGTCACTGATGCTCAGCCCCACTGCACAAGCCAGCAAAGGGGCTCCACGCTCTTTAAAAGAGGACACAGTGAGCTTGCTTTGTTCTTGTAAAGAACAAGTTAATCCACAGAGGAGATGACTGAGGTGGTTCTATCTAGAAAGGCAATTTGCAGGGCAATTCAATTTAGAAAATCTAGAAAACGAGTGATTTGGGATAAACAGGCTGTTTCTCGAGCAGTCACCTGCCTGTGGCGTTAGATAGAGAAATGTTTTTTTCGGTGGTTCTTCCCTACTATGACTGTGAGCAAAGGTTAATCAGATCTTCCTCTAACTCAGTCAGGAATCTTTAACCTGGGGATTTAATATGTGGATGGCTCTTTGGGTCGCACTGCAAATGAGGCTTCTGTAATATAGACCCACGCTCCATTTCATAATCTAACAATTACGCATGTAACCTACAAACCAACACATTAGGAAACACACACATATCCTGGGGAAACGCAGAAAAGTGGAGACGTGGGAAGGGCCTCAGTCGGAGGCCTTCACGGACTATGTGACAGAGGGAGGAGGGGAGATGGCGATCGGTCTAAAGCGGGAGTCGAAGGCGCTTTCACGAGGCACCAAGAAAGGCCTGACCCCACTGCTGTCGAGCTGGCTCACACTTGGAGTAACTCCCAGACCAGAGCAGAACGGTCCCGTCGGGCTTTCAGAGCTGTTCATCGACAGGGCAAAGGGCAACCTGCCTCATCTTTCTCCCGTGGAGCAGCGTGTGTGTGTGTGTGTGTGTGTGTGTGTGTGTGTGTGTGTGTGTGTGTGTGTTTTCAAACCCCTGACGTTCCATCTAGCGGCCACGGTGCTGCAAAGGTTCCTTGAAGAATGGTAAAGAGAGAGGACAGTATCACTCCCCTGTCACGAATTAAACTGCCCCCACCCCAAATATGTGTCGGAATTGTAGCCCTTGTACCTCGGGATAGAATCCCACGTAGTAACAGACATTATTTATGTCAAGGGGTCCCGATCGGAACAGGGTGTATTTTATTTAACCTTTGAGAAATAAAGGGCAGAGTGAACTCAGAAGGAAGCGAGCACAGCGGGGGAAAGAGAAGACGGCTTGCAGAGATCTCTGAAGCACTCAGAAGACCGCCCGCGGGGACCAAGAGCCTTCCCCTGGACCTGAGCCCGACTTCACACTTGGAGCCTCATAAACGATGAGAATTCAAGTTTCTGCTTGGTGAGTCACCTGCTGTGGTGATTCGTGACAGCAGCCCCCTCAGTGTGATTTAACAAAGGGTCATTTAATAGTTCCATACACTTCCCCTTTAAAAAAGTCACCCCAGCAGCCCACAGGAAAGCACCCCTGATGTGAACAAGGAGGTCCAGGACGGAGGGGCCGGACAGCCTTCGTGAAGGAAGAGCATGCATTAAACGGCTGAATGGCGAGCAGGAGGGGAGGGTACAGAAGGCAGACAAGGGAAACTGTGGCCTGGGTTTTAGACACGGATAAACAGGAGACTTCTAAAATCGAGATGAAGGGTTATTTGGGGAGAAAAAGATGATGAGGTGAGCTTTTAGATCACTTTTAATTGGCAGTAAACAGTTTGTTGGAAACAGCTTCATGGAAACAGAAACGCAGAACTGGGACAATATGACTCGGAGAGAGATAATGAATGTAGCCTTTTTGACCTAGATATGGTCGCGGAAAATAAGAATGTGGACGGGAGAGAAGAGGGTGGGCAACGACAAGAAACATGGGGACTGTTCATGTTTGGAAAAGGGGCTACAAGATGTCCAACCTATCCAATCTGGAAAGCAGAGGTGCTTCAGAACGGGGAAGTCACAAAACTTTAGTGACACATTACATCGAAAATATTTGTTCCTCCAAATGCCGCTTAAATGCAGTGTTAGCTTGGTTCCTTTTTACACATAATTTAGGAATTCAGGGGCAATCGGCTCGCCCAGTCTATCCTTTGTGCTCATCAGAGACTGGGGGCAAAGCCATAAGGCAATTCGGCGGAGGAGAGAGAGGCTTTCCGATAAACAGTGCTGGTGCAACCGGGCACTTGCAGGCAAAATAAGGAACTTCAAACCTTACCAAAAGTAGGAACAATAGTTCCATGGTTTTAATGTAAAACACAAAACTATAAGACTTTTGGAAAACAACATAAAGGACTATCTTTTGGACCCAGGGTTAGGCAAAGAGTTTTAAAACTTAACACCAAAAATCGGATCCACAGAAAGAAAACCTGATATTGTGGGCGTCCATCTAAATGAAAAACTTCTGCTCTATGAAATAATCGTAAAAACAGGACCAAAAGGCAAGCTACAGACTGGGGGAAAATATTCATAACGCATATAGCTAACAAAGAAGCAAAGAGTATCCAGAATATATTAAAAACAAACTAACGAAAGGAAACCTTTAGGACTGGGGGATGAGTTATCATAATGTTGGGAAGGTTTTATGGCTATAGCCACATGTCAAAACTTACCAAATTGTACACTTTAGTTTGCTGTTGCTGCTAGCGGCCCTGGAGTTGGTTCCGACTCACAGTGACCTGATACATGATAGCCAGAACCACTGCCCAGTCCTGTGTCATTTCCTCACTCACCACTCCTATGTTTGAGTCCACTGGGGCAGGCACCGTGCCAATCTATCTCGTTGAGGGGCTTGAAATAACTGCATGTCAATTATGCTTCACTAAAACTGTCTATTACAAGATCTGACAATGTTTACAGGTACAATCCAGGGGCTTGTTCTTCCGTAGGTTGTGCAACCTGCCACCTTTCTCTCACAAGGGAGTTGCTCCTCCTCCACTAGCATAACTCACGAGCCCCCACTGATGCTCTGGAGTTGCTGTGGTCACTTTGAACCCCTGAAGCAGATCTTCAAAGAGCATGATGCTCAAGATGGACATTGCTCACTAATTTACCTAAATTAGTTTGGTTTTAAGAACTTCTGAGGATATTTTTAGTTGAAGTTTTAAAGCTTATCTCAGAGCAATTGTTTCAGGGATTCAACCAGTCTCTGTGAAAATTTTAATTTCTGTTCCCCACTCCCTATTGATTTGCTATGTATAATTTGAAGAACAACAGCCAAATTAATTTAATATTAAGCCCAGCAGAGTGGGTCAAGCCTGGTCCTGAAGCCAAAGCACCTGGATTTGAATTCTGCTCCCATCTCTGACAAGGTGCACAGCTCCAAACACCTAACATAGATAGCAACTCTGCACCTTAGTTTCCTTCCCTTATCTCGCTTATATTATATTACATTGCTTATTCTGGATGGTGCCTGGCACGTCTCTGTTCTGTGCATCCACCTAAGCTCAATCTTGTAGCAACTCACGATTAATCTGGAGAAATCAAGTCCCCCACCCCCTTCTCTCTGAATCCAAAGACATGGAAACTCTTGGGTCACAGGAATCGCTACGGGCTTTCTCCCTCTGTGCACCCCCATTCCTTAGTGCCCCACACCTCTAGGGCAGTGATGAGGCCGCGAAACAAACAACAAACAAAAATGATTTCTCATAAAATTCTGTCTAACTTTTTAAAAATCAGAGCATTGGAAACAATCAATAGAGGAATGATCTTACAAATTATGGCTTGCTTCAACCACACACACTACTATAAATTATTTTTCTTAGCCACATGAAAAAATACTTAAAATACAAAGTTCAAGTGAAAAAAATCAGAAGAGAAATGAGCACTTTCAATGATAGCAATATAAAAGGCAGACCCACAGAAAAGATGTACTACCAAATGTTAACCGTCTTGTAGGTGATGCTGCTCTGCCTCCATGGGTTTACAAAGTGAGCATTCCTGAGTGTCACCTTCTGAACCAAACACACAGGTAGTCCCAGGAGCACAGAGGGGACTAGAACATATGTACATGCCTGTAATTAGGCCTCTATAAATGTCCTTTTCCTCCTGGTTCTTTCCTCTATTTCCTTTTACTTTCCTCTTTTTCCACCATCATGTTCAGTTGTCATTCAGGTTTAGTGATCCCTTGATGATACATTGCCCTTGATTCAGCCCCACTAGGCATCCTATGACCTTCTTTCCAATGATTTTAGTTCACTTGTTGTTCCCTTGTCCCTGGGTTGGTTCCCCCACCACCCGCTTCTTTCACCGATGAAACACACAACTTTCCTTCTAGTTGTTTGGTGTTTCCTTCCCCCTACTATCAAGACCTCAATTCTGCTTACAAATTGGATTAGTCTAGAACATGTACACTGCTACAGATAAGAGTGCACAACACAGGGAATCCAGGATAGATAAACCCCTCAGGGTCAACAAGGAGAGTCGAGATACCAGGAGGATTAGGGGAGGGTGGGGGAGAAAGGGGGAATCGACCACAAGGATCAACCTATAACCCCCTCACAGGTGGATGAACAACAGAAAAGTGGGTGAGGGGTGACAGAAGACGATGTAAGATATGAAAATAACCTATAACTTATCAAGGGTTTGTGAGGGAGGGTAGGTGGGGGAGGGGGAGGAAGAAATGGGGAGCAGATATCAGGGGCTCAAGTGGAAAGAGAATGCTTTGAAAATGATGATGGCGGCATATGTGCAAATGTGCCTGACACACTGGAGGAATGTATGGATTGTGGTAAGAGATGTAAGAGCCCCAATAAAAGTAAGGGGGAAAAAGATTGTTTCTTAGTCAGTGTTACGATTCCTCTCCTTTCATGGTGGCCCAGCGGGTAAGTGCCCAGGTGCTTGCTGGAAGATACGTGGTACACGCTGCAGGAAGACGATGAACATGCTTTCCACACGGATGACAGCCTGAGAAACCCCAGGGCAGTGCTCTACTGTCCCAGTGTCTACGAGGTGGCATCGACTTGACAAGATCAGGGATGGAATGTTTCAAATACAGGCGCACCAGAATGCATTTGTTTCAGTGGGGCAGTTGGTGTGACAAGCGCAGGTCAAAGGAAGCTGGCATTACAATGCATGTAAAACGCCCATCGCAACAGACACATACTTTGCTTGAAATGACAAAATGATGGAAATGGGGAAGAGATTAGTGGTTGCCAGGGACCGGAGAGGTGAGAGGGGTGGAGGTGACTATAAAGAGGTGGCAGGAGGAAGAGCTCGGGGGTGGGGGGTGGCCATGGTGCTTATATAAATCGACATGTGGAACGTGGTGGCAAGGGATGCGTGGTGCTGGTGAAGAACACCGAAAGGAGCAAGGGCTGCCAAAAGGCCAAACAAATCTGTCTCGGCAGGGTATCCCTGGGAGCAAGGAGCGCGAGCTTCGTCTCTTATACTTTGGACCTGCTGTCAAGAAAGACCAGTCCCTAGAGAAGGACTTCATGCTTGGTGAAGGAGAGTCGGCTGGCCCTCGATGAGATGGACTGACAATGGGCTCAGCATAGGGACAATTCTGAGGCTGGGGCAGTACCTGGCAGTATTTCGTTCCGTTGTGCATAAGGTCGCTACGGGTCGGAACCAACGTGATGACAACTAACAACACAACAGACACTCCTGGGTACGGGAGAGGGAGAGGCTCAGCCTATCGACTGGGCCGCTACCTGCTGACACTACACTGGTGTCATAACCCTTTTCTCTTAGGAGACACTGAGAAAACGTTCTCTCTCTCTCTCTCTCCACTTTGCTGCTTGCCAGACTCCGCCTGCCTCCGGGGGCAGCCCCAGGTGGGTCTGAGAGCTGTTGGTGCCCTGCCACCACCAACCTTGGGTCCAAGTGACTCTGTGCTTAATGTCCCTGCATTCCGCTTCATCTTTCGGCCTCATCGGCCTGCGGGTATGTGAGTGGCTTATAGACTTGAGTTGAACTGGGATACCTTCTGGATAGATCCTTACCTCTTGTTAGAAAGCTATTATGTGTGCGTGTCCCTGGGTTTGCTCTCTAGACAACCTGTGCTAACACATGGAATACAGACCCAGACCTGGAATGACAGCAAAAGAGCCACTGGGGGAAACTGGGTAAAGCAAATACAGACTGCTTGAATTGGATTCCTTTCCAACAGAAAGTTGTTCTTGTTTTAAGGGAAAGTTTTCAAGGGCTAAATTTGGGCAGGAGAGTTTGCAAGCAGCTGTGCAGTATCAAAGGAGAAGCATGTATTTGCCACTGGCCTAAGAGGCGAGTCATCTTCACCAGGTCTGTGACTGGTTAGCTTTGTGGCTGTCTGTCAACAGTTGACCAGCAGATGGCCGGGGTCCAGCATCCCCAGGCCCAACGCTCCTTACCAAAATCACTGTCATCATCCACCAGGATGAGTTCATGAAGGAGGTGTGCCGGCGTCCGGTCTATGACACTGTGCACAGTCCGGAGCAGGGCAGAAAAGGCTTCGTTGTAGAAACAGATGACAACACTAGCAGCTGGAAGGTCAGCCGGGTAGGACTTCTCTTGACATCTGCAAAGATAAATAAGGGGAAACGCTGACACTTTAAAATGCTCAAAGGTTTCATATTCACGTTCTTTCTGACACGATGACAGGATTTCTCAAAAAGCATTTAAGAAAACGTGATTTCTTATTTTTAAGAGTTTCCATTTTGTTCCTCATTTCTCCCTTACTTTTGACTTAGTATTTGAAAATCTTACTTTTGCTCAGTAAAAGATGTCAGTAACTTATGAGACATCAAGTGAAAGTAGAGCTGCTGTGCCAGCATGCTGACAAAACCACTGAGGTGGCTCCAAACAACAACAGAATCCATTAACTTACAAATACAATCCCAGAGGCATCTACGTCCTCCAGCTCTGTGCCCGACCTTCCTCCTGCCTCCTTGCCCTTCAACTCAGCCAGTCCCTTGTGCAAAGCACAGTCGAGTGGCTTCATGTTTTCTTAAGCCGAATGACTGCTCTCCTGTGACACCTTCCCCAGCCACTCTGGTTTTCTGTGCTCCCATCTAATCAGCTCTTACTACCGCTCCCGCTAAGGGGATGCGGTACAATCTATGTGCCTGCCTTGCTAGGCTTGGCCTTGTGGGCTCATGGGCCATATCTTACTCTCTCTTTCCTCGTAGGGCCTAATTTGGTGTCTAGCAAGAAGTGTCCAGCAAAGGCTGTCTGGGGGATGACTGATCAGACGCTAAAAGCCTTTGAAGGGGACAAAAAAAGAATGGAAACCATCAACCCTCAACAGCACCCATCAGATAAAAGCAGATGGCGAGGTGAGCACATGCCTCACTGGCCTTCATTCCTTTTGCCATGAAACCAATAATGATCATTCTTTTAAAAATGAAATAAAATATTATTTAATTATATGTCATGCATACCCCCCTCCTCTTTCCCTCACGATTGGGAATTCTAAAAGAGACACCGTAGCTTGAGAACGTCATTATTATAACATCAGGTGGTGTGGCTTCAAGAATGACGAGAAGGATAGCCTGCTTTAGGGTTTCTAGCAGGCTGAAAACCGGGAGCCCTGGTGGCGTAGTGGTTCTGTATTGGACTGTTAACTGCAAAGTCAGCAGTTTGAAACCACCAGCCATGCTGCAGGAACAAAGTGAGGCTTTCTACTCTTCTAAAGAGTTACAGTCTCGGACACCCGCATGGGCAGTCCTGCCCTGTCCTATAGGGTGGTTATGAGTCGGAACTGACTAGATGGCAGTGAGTTTGAGTTGGGTGTAAGCTGAAAACTGAAGCCTAGTCGCAAACTCTTAATAGCCTTAGGACGAGGTATGACTGGCACCAAGGACAGAAATGCTATTCAAAAGAATTAACGGGAGTTAGTACGGAACATACGCAGCATTCCTTGTATCCGGCACATCTCTATGGTAACCCAGGCGGTTACTAATAAGCAAATTAAAGGCATGTTTCTGATAGCCCAAGTCTCTCAACTCCTGATCATGCTCATTAAAAATCATACCTGCAAAAGAAAGAAGTTATGGTCAGTGTATTCAATCTGAATAAGATCGTCCCAATTATTGCTATACTACTACAATCTTGAGAAAACCTTGACTTTACTCTTTTACAACCAGATAATTACCATGTTTCTCGAATCTAAGTTGCCTCCAATTCCAAGAAAGTGAATTGAGGTTAAGGTCAAATTTTCAGTCTAGTTCAAACTAAGTGTACACTAACCATAAATGAAACATCTTACTAGCTGTAACTCTTAAGAGCATTGTATTATAGTCAAGAAAGAAATTCACTTGTGATTAAGATAAAAATTAATGTAATAATGATTTTTCCATAAAAGCAATGGACTACAGAATCAAATGGATCTCAGCAGGTCCCAATTACAAGCAATTTTTTAAATGAGACACAGACTACCCACCAAGAAGGGTTTCCAGAACCTGCCTGGTTCTAATTTGAATTTGTCTCATACAAGTAATTCTTCTCCAGACATAATCAGAACCACTCTAAGTCAACATTCCCGTTCTGATATTGTTAGGAATCCTACCTTCCTATAGAGTAATACAGTCTTTTGTGCTGCTCTTTCCAATATCAAACCTCTAGCCTCTACTCACAGGGTCGCTCACTTGTAAAGGTTATTTCCAAAAGTCTTTTCACGAAAAAAATGAATTCTAATGAATGTTAACAGATGCCCCCAAACAAAAACCAAACTCAGTGTTATCCTGTGGATTCCAACTCAAAGGGAAACTATAGAACTGCCCCTTTGGGTTGTGGAGACCGTAACTCTTTATGGGAGTAAAGCTTCTTCCTTCTCTTGCAATTTGTGTTAGTCTGGGCAGACTAGAGAAACAAATCCCTAGACACGCATATGTGTGTAAGAGCTTTTATATAAGAGCAGTTGAATATTGAGAAAACATCCCAGCCCAGTCCAGGTCAAGTCCGTAAGTCCAGTATTAGCCCATATATCCAATACCAATCTAAAAAGTCCTCTTCAGACTCATGAAGCACATGCAATGATGCCAAATGCGGGAAGTGGGTGGGAAATCTTGTGGATCCAGTGGCGTAAGCATCTCAGGGCTGGCAGGGGTGTTCATGTGGTTTCTCTGGCTGCGAGGCTCTAGCATAGTTCTCTGTCAGTAGAGCATCTCTCAGGGAGTCGGCATAGAGAAAGAGTGTCTCCCACCTCCAAGGAAGAAATACCAGAGATTCCAGAATCCTCAGAAGGCCATGCCCACACAGTGGCCTCATTGGCTGTGTCCTGACTGACAGGCTAGCCTCCACCCCTACACTCTTAATCCGTAAATTGACACAAGAGTATGTAACTACCACATTATTAGACTACACTATTTTGTAAACGTAACTTATATACTAGGAAACCAGAAAATTCACATGACTTCCTCTGTTGTGAGATTTGTCTTTATTGCAGTGATCTGGAACTGAACATATAAGGTCTCATCAGGTTTGGAGGAAGGCTTATTAACAACCTGAGATATGCAGATGAGAATGAGGACTTGAAACACTGACTGATTAAGGAAAACCAAAATCCTCACAGCTGGATCGGTGGGTAACATCATGACAGAGAAAAGATTTCTTCTTGCTTGGATCCACAATAAGTGCTCATGGAAGCAGCAGTCAAGAAATAAATGACACATTCCATTGTGTAAGTCTGCAGCACAAGACCTTTTTCGGGTGTTAAAAAGTAAGGATGTCACTTTGACCAAAGGCAGAGTATTTCCAATGGCCTCATATGCATACGGAAGTTGAACACTGAATAAGGAAGATCGAAGGATGGATGCAATTGAGTTACGGTGCTGGCAAAGAATAGTGAAAGTCCCACAACCGGCCAAAGGAACAAACAGATCCTTCTCAAAGGAAGTTCAGCCAGAATGCTTCTTAGAAGCGAGGACGGTGAGGTGTCATTCTCAAGCACTTTGAACGTGTAATCAACAGGGGACAGTCCCTGGGAAAGGGCATCATGCTTGGTAAAACAGAGGAGCAGAAAAGTGAGGAAGAGCCTTGGAGAGATGGGGTCAAACCGAACAATTGTGAGGATGGTGCAGGACTGGGCAGGTTGTGTTCTACTGCCTGTGGTCGCCATGAGTTGGACCTGACTGGACAGCACCTCACAGCAGACAGGCTGCTGCAGTAATTATCTAGGTAAGCATGATCCAAGAACCACGAAAAGGCTGTAAGACAGAAAAGACAGCGTCTTGTAACTTTTTGCCTTCACCCGAATAAACCTCCAAGTTGCAAACACAACTAACTTTCACAAAGCATTCTCACTAAGATCCCACATTTTCCATTTTTGCTGGATTATACACACTGAGGCGGATGCGTCCTCTCTGGGGTACTCCACTGCTGTGTATATCAAGAGGGACATTTTTGGATGTAGTGATCCAAAAGAAGTCTGAGTTCCTGAAGTGTGTGTTTGCTAGCTGTAGCTTGTGAGTCAGTGTGAAGGTGAAAGAATGTAAAGATTTGCTCAAACCTCGGCTTAGCTGTAGTTTCAGGGAATCTGGCTGCTTCAAAGCCTCAGCTGACCAGTGCTCCTTCCATTCTGCCTTGTTCATTTATCCCATCAGTCTAAGTAGACCGAGACACCTCTTGATCTCCCTATTAGTAACTTCCATTGACGATGAATGCTGACAGATGGTTTACGGCATGTTCCCGTTTAGTGATGGAATACGTGGTTTGAGAAGTAATCAGATCAAAGAAACCATTACCAAGAAGTTAGTTCACTACCTCACTTACATTCAACACATGAAACACTTCTACAATCCTCCAAGAGAGGTAAAATGTCCTTTTCCGTACATTCTTCAGAATGACGTCAAATACTATTCTATTTCTTTTTTGCCTTCATGAAGGTCTAATGTCAGACCATGACTATCTTCCAATAAGGATCACCTTCCAGCTGACTTCCATGTATTCCAAAGTCACTCGACAATGAGACAAAGTGTCTGCAAAGAATTCACTCAAAAGTTCTTCACTTCTGTGATATGCAATTTTTCAACTTCAGCCATTCTAAAATATGTGTAGAAGTATTGCCTATCCTGTCTCTGGGGATGCTCACAGAACAACACAAAAAACCCAAACCAAACTCTCTGCGATCGAGACGATGCTGACCCACAGCTACCCTACAGGACAGGGTAGAACTGTCCCCAGGAGGTTCCGAGACAGTGACTTGACGGGAGAAAGCCCATCCTTTCTCCAGGAGTGGCTGCTGGTTTCAAAATGCTGACCCTTCGAGACACAGCCCAATGCATGACCACTACACCCAACAGCACACATAGCAAAGAGGGAAAGTGGGGGTGGCCACAATAAAAGAAGGGTGTTGAAGTGCATGGGTTTATCTCGCACATATACACTTCTTAGGCTCTTGGCCGAAACACAGGTAACCAACAGTATGACCAGAATGCTCCTATAAAGGTCGATACTGCTTTCAGGCTTAAGAACTACGCAAACTAATGTTAAGTGCAAACATGAATTAACCCTTTTTAAAAATTTAATAAAGCATTTTATTGGGGGATCTTACAGCTCTTACAACAATCCAGACATCAATTGTATCAAGCACACTTGTAGGTATGTTGCCATCATCATTTTCAAAATATTTTCTTTCTGTTTGAGCCCTTGGTATCAGCTCCTCTTTTTTCCCTCCCTCCCTGACCCTCATACCCTCATGGATCCCTGATAAATTATAAATTATTACTATTTTCATATCTTATACGGCCCGCTGTCTCCCTGTGCCCACGTTTCTGTGTTCATCCTCCTGGAGAGGGGGTGGCGTTATAGGTGAATTAACTCTTAAGTGGTCGGCAACAGTCAGGGCGGTCAGTATGAGCTTGCTCGTGAGTTGTCAGGAAAGTGTTAAAGGAACACTTACGTCGCTTCCACCTTTTGAATTTTGATGAATGTTGCTATGAACAGGCATGTGCAAGTTTTTCTTAGGAACACCTGTTTGCTGGGTGTGGTTTTCTTTTTTTGGGGGGGCTTATAGAACCAAGAGTAAAACCGCTGGGTTAGAGGATAATTTGATGCTTAACTTTTTAAAAAAAATCATTTTATTGGGGGCTTGTAAATTCTTCTCACAATACAAACATATTGTGTCCAGCACATTTGTACATTTGTTTCCATCATCATTCTCAAAACCTTTGTTTCTACTTTAGCCCTTAATATCAGCTCATTTTTCCCCCTTCTCCAATCCCCCCTCCCTCATGAACCCCTCATAATTCATAAATTATTATTCTTTTGTCATATCTTACACTGTCCGACATCTTGCCTCACCTTTTTACCCCACCCTCCCTGCATCCTCCTGGTATCACCACTCTCACCACTGGTCCTGAAGGGGTCATCTGATCTAGATTCCCTGTGTTTCCAGTTCCTGATGCTTAACTTTTTAAGGAATTGCCAGACTTTTCCGTTAGCAGAGGCACCATTTCATATTCCCACCCACAACACAGAAAGTTTCCAATTTCTCCACATCTTTTCCCAAGAGACCTACGAACGCACAGCTCACAGTTGGTACCGACTCACAGCAACCTGGAAGGCTGAGCTAGAATGGACCCTGGGGGGTTCTGAGACTCCAACTCCCCAAGGGCAAAGAGTCTCCTCTTTCTCCCCTAGCCTCCCTGACAGTTTCCAACTAGTGACCTAGTGATGAGCAGCCCAGCATCTTTGCCAACACCTGGTATTATTTTCTTATTATTTGTACTGTTGTTAAATTCATTCTAGCGGGGTGAAAGGGCAGCTCATTTGGTTTTGATATGACTAATGATGTTAAGTATCTTTTCACGTGCTTTCTGGCCATTTACTTATCTTTGGATAATGTCTATTCAATTGTTTTTGTCGATTTTATATTCACTTGTTTGTCTTTTGTGGTTGTGTTAGAAGAGTTTTTATATTCTGGATGCTAGGCTTATCAAATATATTATTTAGAAATATGTTTACCTATTCTGCCATCAATCTTTTACCTTGAGAGTATTCTTTGATGCCTGTCCAGGTTTTCAATATTGATGAACTCTAATTCACCTACTTTCATTTTGTTGCTTATGCGTTTCATGTCATATCTAAGAAACTATTGTTAAGTCCAAGGTCCTGAAGAATTACCTCTATATTTTCCTCTAAGCTTATTTCAGTTTTAGCTCTAATATTTCAGTGTTTATCTATTTTGTGTTAATTTGTGTATATGGTATAAGGTACAAGCCCAACCTCATGCTTTTGTGCCTGCACATCTAGTTGTCCCACAGCTATTTGTTGAAAAGAATATTCATGAAATGGTCTAGATACCCTTGCAGAAAACTGACCATAGGTAATATAGGTTTGTTTTTGTACTATCAATTCTATTCCATTGATCTATATAACCTTCCTTAACAGAGTATCACACTACTGTACAAAATTTGAAAAGTTTTGAAGTTGGGAAGTGTTAGTCTTCCAACTTGCCTCCTTTTCACGACTGTTTTAACTATTCAGGGTCGCTTACAATTCCATATGAATTTTAAGATATTAACCAAAAACAGGCAATAGGATTTTGATACTGATTGCATTAAACATACAGATCACTTTGGGTAGTAGTGCTGTTTATGTGAAGTTCTCCAATCCAGGATGTAATTCCATTTATTTTAAGTATTCTTTCATTTCTTTCAGTAATTTCTTTATAGTTTTCAATGTCTCGCATCTCCTTGGTTAAAGTTATTTCTAAGTATTTTGTTATTTTGGATGCTTTGGTAAATGGATTTGTAATCTTACTGTCATTTTTGGATAAATCATTGCTAGTTTGTAGAAATATACTTTTATATACTGATCTTGCACTTTGCAACTTTGGTGAATTTAGTTATTAATTTTAATTAATTTAAATGAATTAGGATTTTTAATAAGGAATTTAGTTCTTCAGTTAGGCAATTTGAGTCTGTAACTTCAAATCTCTACAGTTCCTTCACTACTTCTTTCAAATGTAAACACAAATTTCACTCAAAATGGTAAACCCAAGATACTTCTTCCTTTTTTTAAAAAACATTTTATTAGGGGCTCATACAACTCTTATCACAATCCACACATACACATACATCAATTGTATAAAGCACATCCGTACATTCTTTGCCCTCATCACTCTCAAAGCATTTGCTCTCCACTTAAGCCCTTTGCATCAGGTCCTCTTTTTTTCCCCCTCCCTCATGAGCCCTTGATAATTTATAGATTGTTATTTTGTCATATCTTGCCCTATCTGGAGTCTCCCTTCACCCTCTTCTCTGCCGTCCCTCTCCCAGGGAGGAGGTCACATGTAGATCCTTGTAATCGTTTCCCCCTTTCCAACCCACTCACCCTCTACTCTCCCAGTATCGCCCCTCACACCCCTGGTCCTGACCCAAGATACTTCTTTAATAAAAGCTTTACCTTTACCAAAACAACTACAAATAAAACAAAAGTGCAAGCAACTTTCCCATTATAGGATTTTGAAGTGTCTGGGCGATCATTTGAAAAAGATAAGGTACATTTTATAGAACCTTAAATGGGTATTGGCTTCTGTTTCCGTATTTCACTTTATTTATTAGAAAGCCATGTGGGTTTCTCTCTCTGGTTTTCTTCCTAGAAGACTTGTGAGCAACAGTCTTCTATGACAAGAAAAGTTCTACTGTCTACATTTTAAATATCGCTAACATGGCTCGTTCGCCTCTTAAAACGCAACCAACTAAATTCCATTGCAGGTGTCTTAACTCATAGTATCCACACACACGCAGACAGACACCCCACAATCCTTCCTTCCAAATTGGACAGAATACAATTCTGAAAAAAAAAAAGAAAGTTTTCCATTCTATGACTGGCTTAAATAACCTCTTGTATTTAATATCAAGAGTCCAGTGTGTTCATAATTCTTATAAGTAGAAATCTTTTAAGGTATAAGTAGTCTCAGATTTCTGTTTCTAAATCGAATACCTGTTTTTTTATTAAATTTGCCTTTCAAGATACGTTAAATACATTCAAGCTACCTTTCAAATACTTGTTTTCCTCATTTAATATTCCCAGCCATTAAAATCTCCCATTCCATCTTCCTTCCAGCCCTTTAAGCTTTGATTTTCTCCTTTCTCTAGACCTAGTAAGTTTCTTCCAAGTGCCCGTACAATACTGAAGTCAGAATTGGCCAAGTTAGAATTTAACTTCCCACTGGTACCTCCTACTATCATAGCCCTCAAAGAGCTCCAGACCAAGAGAGAGCGGTGAAGAGGGAAGAAGACACATTTCCAATCCTCTGAACATCCCACCAGTCAGGTCTAATTAAACCTCACCTTCCCATCATTAAATACTTTGAAACGACTGCTAGTAAAATCAAGTCCACTTACCCAGTTCAGGAGAGAATTTTATGTTGCTTTTTTCTGGATCTTCATTATTATTGTCTATCATGTCGCCCACCCTGTTTGCTTTGAATTGTAGCTCTAATACTCGACCTTGTGTGAAGCGGGGATAGAATTTTTTGGGAAATGGCCGGTGGGGCTCGGACCCCTTGACGGGCACATTCTTCAGTGGCTGAGTCACCTCGCTGAAGTTGAAGTAAATAAAAAGCAGAGCTGTCCAGGTCACAGACGTAAAAAGGCATCCATAGCAGAAATACCGAAAGGTGACACTTCCCATTATAGACCTAGCATAGCTGAAAGGTCATGTTCAATTTCCTATAAAAGAAGGGAAAATCTGTTAGATAGCTCAGTATACTTGTAAATCATCTACCAAAGTCAGCCTCCTGGTTCCTCACACTGCCAAGTAATAAGCACGTTGAAATCATTTACTTAGGATCCTGTGCATGCCCCTAAACCATTCAAATGTAAAGTATCTTGTTGGATAGCGTTTAACAGAAAACTTAAGAGGTTACAAATTAAAACCACAGGCAAGCGTCTTGGTGCTGAGACCTGAGGCAGCAAAGGGTGGATGGGCCACCCTGCCTGTGCGCCCAGGGACGCCTCCCCTTTGCACTGGCGGGCATTCACGTGGTCATTTATTCAGGTTTAACTTTTCATGAGAACAATACAAATGCTGTGTATATTGTGATGGGACTTCGAAGGTCCCTGCCAACTCGAAAATCACATGATTCTTTTTTAAACCCAGATCTTAAAATCTGTTCTGAAAAATGAGCCACTTGGAAGAAGGAAAAAAAAGTTCTGTTTGCAAACAGTGGTTAAACCTGACCTTGTGCCTACTCTAGATTCAACAGTTACAGTTCAAATTGATCATGGAAAGCGTTCAGGGCACTGCTTCCCCTGCCTCGGGTCCTCTGAACCAAAGCAAAAATCACAATCTCTGGCTTGAAACAACAAGTTTTACCCAAATTCTTGGTGATAACAGGTCCTTGTGGAGACCGCACACAGCTTCCTGAGGAATCCTTGTTGACGAGCTTAAAGCATGCAGTGGCCATTCTAATGAACCGACTCGGGGCAGAGAAAGCCTACACACACACACACACACACACACCACACACACACACACACCACACACACCACACACACCACACACACACCACACACACACACCACACATGCACGCATACACGCACACACACCACACACACGCACATACACCACACACACACGCACACACACCACACACACCACACACACACCACACACACACACCACACGCACGCATACACGCACACACGCATGCACACACACCACACGCACACACCACACACGCATGCACGCACACACGCATGCACACACACACACGCACACACACCACACACACACCACACACACCACACACACACACGCACACACACCACACACACCACACACACACCACACACACACACACACCACACACCACACACGCACGCACACACACACGCATGCACACACACACCACACACACCACACACACACCACACACACCACACACACACCACACACACACACCACACACGCACGCATACACGCACACACACCACACACACACGCACACACACCACACACCACACACGCACGCACACACACACGCATGCACACACACACCACACACACCATACACCACACACACGCACACACACCACACACCACACACACGCGCACACAATACACACACGCACACACACCACACACACGCACACACACCACACACCACACACACCACACACACGCACACACACCACACACACGCACACACACCACACACACGCACACACACCACACACGCACACACACCACACACGCGCACACACACCACACACGCACGCACACACACACCACGCATGCACACACACGCACGCACACACACACCACACACACGCACGCACACACACACATATACACACACGTATATATTTTTAAAACACCTCCACAAGGACCCTGTCCTGTCCTTTAGTGTAATCAAGTCGATGTCGACTCATTGCGACCCTAGAGGACAGGGTAGAACTGCCCCTGTGGGTTTTGAGACTGTAACCTTGACTGGAGTAGAAAGCCCACTTTTTCTCCCCTTGAAAAGGATAGCACTTACTTATTACTTAATATTTGTAAACAATAAAACAAACACATTCGTGGCCATCGAGTCAATGCTGACTCACAGTGACCCCACCCCTGTGGGTTTCCGAGGCTGTAATTGTTTATGGGAGTAGAAAGCCCAGTGTCTCTCCTGAGGAGTTGCCGGTGGTTTCGAACTGCTGACCGTGTGATCTCAGCCCGACGCGTAACCACTACCCCACCAAAATATCAGGACAAGTAAATGTCATCAAGCCCCACTGCAAGAGTTAAAGTGTATTGTGAAAGGTTATGCTCTAAGCCTAGAAAATAGTGAGCCAAGAACTATTAGGTATCTCACTCAGTATCAATTTCAAAGATTTTAAATGAAAGAAACAAACAAAAAACCCAGAACAACAACAAAAACCCTACCAGCAGCAGTTAATCTCGGAAGTGGCTGGAAATTACTACAGTCAAAGGAAAGACAGGCATCAATCAAAGGCCTGCCACGGCCATTGGGAGCATCTTTTCAATTACAGACGTACTCAAGTACAAAGACAGTAGTCGAAATGTTCTCTAAGCAAGATGAATGGAGCCAACCAAAGCAAATGAAAAGACAAAAAGCTGCAGCTTTGGAAAGCTTACTGTTCTGACATTCTGCTAAAAACATCAGGTTTGACCGCAAGAGACATTGTGACTTCCTAATAGATTTGCTTGGGTAAGTGGGTAAAAGGCAAGCCCAACGAAGACCAAAGCACTGCTTCCCAATAGGCTCTGGAACCCTGGTACGCTGGGAACCAACAGGCTACTCCACACACGAGCCAATTCCTTCTTCTTTAACGAGAAGTGGATCCATGGATGTCAGCCTTCAAGCACCAGCTCTCCTGGGACAGCGGGGAGGCACTGGCTGCTAACCAAAAAGGTTGGCTGTTTAAGCCGCCCTCACGGGGGAAAGAGGCGCTTCCCTGAAGATTGACAGCAGTTCTAACTACTCTCATCTAGAAACTCACTCTGGGGTCAATTGACTCGACAGCACCAGGATGATTGGGTTTTCTCAGTCATTCTAAGCCTTCTCGGGCCCGCCCATCTCTGAGTCCTTGGCCCTGAACTCGAAAAAGGGACCATGGAGAAAACCTGTCAATTCTCTTAACCAATTACAGGAACCAAGAGAGCATTTCCACCAGACAGCTCTGATATTTGGCTTCGTTTTTCTCGATCCTAGTCATGCTGGGCCATGTCCAACCCCCAAATCAAATCCACTGTCCAGTCTGTTCCAGCTCACAGTTCAAGGCTCTCAGTCTTCACAGAGGCAGACGGTCACATTCAGCTCCAGCAGGAGTGGCTGCTGATTGGGAAATGCTGCCCCGAAAATAAGACACTGTCTTATCATTCTGTTTCCTCAAGAAGACACACTATGGCTTATTTTCAGGGGATGTTTTAGCTTTATTAAGTAAAGTACAACAATCTACATTGATTCAAATAGAGTTAAGTCGTCTTCCTCTGGAAAATCGACCGCAGTGCTGAGTAACATGGCAGCCCCAGCGTAACTTCTTCCCCAAGGGCACACAGGACCCAAAGCAGAGCGTCCTGCTCCTCACTTCACTGAGGGGACTTTGACTTTCCCTGTCTGTCTCCCTCTCTGCCTCAGCTTGTAGCACACACAGAACGACCGGCTCTGACGGGGGAGCCGACCTCGCGGATGGGGCTGCCCGCACCTCTCCCGTCCCCTCCGAGACAGCAGCTGTCACGCTGGGCACATGAGCAGGGCTGCCGTCTTTGTGGCTGCTCTACCTGGTGCGCTGCAGCCACGCTATCACGAGGTCTTATTTTCTTACATTGTGCAAATGCTTAGAGATCCTGCTACAGCTTAGTTTATGGGGTGTCTTATTTTCGGGGAAACACGGTAGTAGCTAGTGTCTAAATGACTGAATCACCTGAGCATATCGTCCAAAACCTTTCAAGGCCCTGCCTTCCAGATGTCTTGATTTGTGTTCCTGCTGTGCCCCTCACCCTTAGTCTACCCAAGTCACCCCTGGCCCTTCCCATCACCTCGCTAAAGATCTGATATGTTTGAGGATGGTGAATTAAACAAAGAGACCAGCTACACAGTCCCTCCCCAACAAAGACATGCACGTCCAAACGGAACAGGATGATAATCGTATAAACTTCAACTTCAGAGGCAAAGCTAGAGAAGTAGATTTAATACTGACTAGAGTCAATAGCTAAATCAAAAGCAGTCAGCGAGGAGACAGGCAGGTGAACTGTGGGGTTGGCCTGACACAGTTTGGCCATTGTGAACATTAAAAAAAAAACTGAAGTACATCTCCGCCGGCCTTTGACCCGCCGGCCGCCCTTGAGTTGGGGCCGCCGGGCCACGGAAGTCGGAGGCCGCCCCCGGTGGCAGAGCGGCTGCCATGGCCAAGTACCTGGCCCAGATCATCGTAATGAGCGTGCAGGTGGTGGGCAGAGCCTTTGCTCGGGCCCTGCAGCAGGAGTTTGCAGCCAGCCGGGCAGCTGCTGATGCCCGGGGCCGGGCCGGCCACCAGTCAGCAGCTGCCTCCAACCTATCGGGCCTCAGCCTGCAGGAAGCCCAGCAGATCCTCAACGTTGCCACGCTGAACCCTGAGAACATCCAAAAGAATTATGAACATTTGTTCAAGGTCAACGACAAATCGGTGGGTGGCTCCTTCCACCTGCAGTCCAAGGTGGTCCGTGCAGAGGAGCGCCTTGACGAGGAGCTCAAGATCCAGGCCCAGGAGGACAAAGGGAAAGAACAGGCATCCAGGACGTGACCTCTGCCCCCCCACCCCCTAATTTATAGCCCACTAATAAATGCCATTTTCAGGTCAAAAAAAAAAACAAAACTGAAATGTAGTTGATTATTTCATACAGTTAATACATAAATTATTTAAGAACAGTAAAAGAGGTACACAAAACTAGATTGTTATAACAAAGCGTTTTAAAATATTAATTATTAAAATAATTTTAAATATTAATAAAAATGTTAACCAGTACTTGACCAAAAATAATAAAACTGCTACTTAAGATAGTTCCACCTGGCTTTTTTTTCCATTGTGAATTTTTATAAGCAAAATTCCTTCCAGACAGTAGCCTGACAATAAACAATGCACACCACTGGCTGGCCAAACGAAGGGTGGGCGCCGCCCTTGTTGCCATCTCTCCTGATGATCAGACCTGGCCGGCGAACCTTCACACGCCTAGCGGCTGGTTCCACAGCCTTGCCCCATGCACGGCTCTTGTTCTACCCACACTCTCAGGGATCCGGCAGGACTCAATCCCTAAGGTCGGCCTCGTAAGACTGGCAGAAATGCAGCGCTGGAAACAGCCTGTCATGGATTAGTTCTCACTATGGGTGTGCACCAATTCCTTCCATAACCCTGCCCTGCCCCCAGCTGCCCTCTGGGTCCAAACGAATTCCTTCCAGGAAGAAACGCTCTGACCTCAGGCACCAACTGAACCCACATAAACTACTTCCACACCAAGTCCCTGAATCCAGACCACCAGAGGGCAGCAGAAATGGCCTCTAAGAACAGGCTTCCCACTCCCCATTCCAGGAGGTCCTTGCTGGTGGGGTGCTGACCATACCAGGGCTCCTGGGCCCCGCTCTGCTCATTTTCACACTTCCTTGCTTGTGTTTTCTTTCTTTTGCGTCCCTTGTTTTTTAAAAAATGTTTATTGTGAGTATGTAAGTCTCTGCCTCTGTTTTCATGCTAATTGCAGTGGTCTCATACCATGTTTATCATTTTGTAATTCGCCATAATGTTTTCCAGGTCCATCCATGTCACGAGGTGCTTCGTGTTTGCGTCACTTTTTTAAAATGGGACGCGCACTATTCTGGTCTGTGTGTGCGTATACCAGAGTTTCTTGATCTGTTCTTGTGCTGATGGGTATTTGGGCTGTTTCCTACTTCTCGCTACTGTGCACAGGGCCACACGAACATGGCAGTGCATGTCTCTTTCTACTGCGTCAGGGCGGGCATACACCCAGTGGAAGTATTATGGGATCATATGGAGTTGTAGTCCTGGTTGTTTTAAGGTAGCGCCATATGGCTTGCCAGAACGGCGGCACACATTTGCAGTCCCACCTGCCGCGTAAGAGGGTGCCGGTCCTTTCACGCTTCCGCCAGCATTTTTCTTTTTTTGAACTTGGTTATTGTTGTTGGTGTAAGGTAGTATCTCGTCAGTGCTTTGATCTGAATCTCCTGGATGGCTACTGAGCATAAAGAGCTGTGATAGGTTTATTGTGCCAACCTGGCCAACAGGAACATGTGGGATTAATCAGGTTGTGGTCTGATTGGAAGGGCAAAGAGATACATGGCTCGGCAAGGCCCGCCCCTCTCTCTTGCTCTCTGGTGGTCAGAGCAGTGCCTGGCTGCTTTAGCTAGTGCTCTGCCTCAACTTATGGGCTACACTACCTGTGGGACACCGTGGATCATGTCGCCAGAGCTTGAGGTTCCATCAAGACATGTTTTGCCATGCTGCAGGTGTGTACCTCCCTTGAGTTTGAGGCTGGTGGATTCTGTCGTCTTGCATTGTTTGAGTTTGATATCCCATCAGGGCTTGCTGTATAAATCAATCTATCTATCTATCTATCTATCTATCTATCTATCTATCTATCTATCTATCTATCTATCTATCACTGCACCTGGATTGGTTCTAGAGAAACAAGATCATAAATATGGGCTTCTCAAATTGGCTCTCCAGCCTGATTAGACTTAACACACTGATATTGCTACCTCTACCCCTACAGCCACGGCTGAGTCTGCCACTCTTACTGCGGTGGGTGGGGTGACCCCGTGGGGGGAACTGGCAAAGCTAATATCCACAGTAACACCGCCAATAAACGAAGTGCTGGGGAGAGGAGAGGCTCTGGGAGATCACGTGCTTGATATTTACCAGCAGTTTTGTCGGGATGAGAAGTATAGGGAGGCTGGTTGGCTGGTCCTCCTTTCAATAGGAAATGTGATCAAGGAAAGGGATCATCTCTGCACCTCAGAAGCACGTCTCAAGTGGCGAATAACAGACCTAAAAGCTTCTGCATGTGCTACAAAGGAGAGCCTTCTCTCCTCTCATACAGAGCTGACATTGCCGAAAACCAACTCCAGAGTCTCCTCACAGGAGTAGCTGAATTACAGCGTCAGCTGAATTGCAGGTCTGGATCAGTGTCCGATATTAAAGTAAGGGCATTCATCAGAAGTAATGGGGCCCTGAAACCTGGGATGGAAACATACGGGCTGATGATCCAGAAGAGGAGGATATTGAGCCCCTAGAGTCGACTGAGCCGCCTCCGTCAATAGATCCACCCTTCCCAGCTGAGGGGATTAATCCACTGTCAGTAAAACAACTCACACCTGAGCAGATTAACAAAATGTTCAAGCTGAAATGCCAGGTGGGGCTGCATCTGTAGCACTGCCTGGGGGAGATGTCTTATAGGGGTGTCCGCCTGGCAGGCCGTGAGTCACATTTGGCCTACGATGCTCTGAAATAAAATGAAAATAGAAAAAACTGTTATGAAGAAAATAGCGCTTAGCCTAAGCTTTTCTTCATAACAATTTCTTCTATTTTCATTTTATTTCAGAGCATCGTGGCCACAAAAGATCATCTCGGGGACCACATGCAGCCCACGGGCCACCAGTTTGACACCCCTGACTTACAAGATATTACTGAGAGCCCCCAGGAAACACCCCTACTACCCATTATTTGCTCTAGACCTATAACTGGAATTAAGTCTCCGAAAGTTCCTAAAGGTGAGGTTCAGATGATTACTCAGGAAGAAGATCTGCTTCTGCTTTCTAAAACGTGTAAGCCTGGGGTGGGATACTGGTGCAAGGAATGGAATACTAGACCAGTCTGAGTTTCTTGATATGGGGCCCTAAGCACAGATTCTTCCTTCAATGTCTCAGCAAGAGAGGTTGAGAGAGGATCTAATTGCTTACTTGGTTGGTTCACTGAAGCATGGGCTGCCAGATGGCCTAGATTAGACCAACTTGAGGTAAGAAGGCTTCCAAAGGTTTAGGGAAATTGGTATGTTGGAATGGATCTCTCTGAATAATCCCATAGACCCAAAAAAGGGCTGCCCCGAGGACATCCCTTTCACCACACCATCAGGAACCAGTTTGCGCAGTGGGCCCCGCATCTCTGACGACTCCTGTGATTGCTATTTTATGTGCACCAGGACTAACATTGGGAACTTCCCTGCGTGAACTCCGACGTTTGCCTACAACAGGGCTGATTGGGCCCCGTGGTGGTAGGGGGCAAGTGCCAGCAATGAATCAACAGAGATGGGGTGGATGTGGTTATCGTATGGACAGCAAATTTTCCATAGTAATCAAAGCAACCTGTCTCGTGTGGAGTTATGGCACTGGCTACCTAGGAGTGAAATACATGGGAAACCTACTAAATATTTACGTGATCTATATAGGCAGAAGAATGCTAGATCAGGTAAACAGCAGAAGAGAGGGTCACAACTGCTCAATCAATTCCCAGACCTGAGCCAGTTTACAGACCCACAACCTCTTGAATAAGGGGGAGGCCGGGTCCCTTGTAAGGAGGACCCTGCTACATCGCTGAAGGTTTATACTGTTAGTCTTTCTTCCAGGCTTCCCCAAAGGGACCTGTGGCCTTTCACAAGAGTGACTGTTCATTGGGGGAAAGAAAATAACCAAGCTTTTTTCAGGGATTACTGGATACTGTCTCTGAACTGACACTAATTCCAGGTGACTCAAAATGTTTCAAAGGCCCGCCAGTTGAGCGGGGGCTTATGGCGGTCCAGCTATCGATGGAGTTTTAGCTCAGGTACGCCTCACCATGGGTCCAGTGGGCCCTAGAACCCATCCTGTCATATTTCCCTAGTTTCAGAATGCATCATTGGAATAAACATACTTAATAAGTGGCAGGACCCCCATATTGGATCCCTAAAATGTGGAATAAGGGATATTATGGTAGGAAAGGCCAAGTGGGCGCCATTAGAACTGCCATTGCCTAGGAAAATAGTAAACCAAAAGCAATGCCACATTCCTGGAGGGATTGCAGAGATTAGGGCCACCATCAAAGATCTGAAGGATGCAGGGGTGGTGATTCCTACATCCCCATTTAACTCACCTATTTGGCCTGTGAAAACACAGATGGATCCTGGAGAATGACAGTGGATTATTGTAAACCTAACCAGGTGGTGACTCCAACTGCAGCTGCCTTTCCAGATGTGATTTCATTGCTTGAGCAAACTGATATTTCACTGTTCAGCTATTGGTCTGGCTAATGCCTTCGTCTCAATACCAGTCTCAAAGGACTACCAGAAGTGGTTTGCCTTCAGCTGGCAGAGGCAACAATACATTCACAACTCTCCCCCAGGGGGACATCAACTCTTTTGCCATGTGCCATAATTTAGTCTGAAGGGACCTTGATCACCTGTCTCTTCTGCAAAATGTCACACTAATCCATTATTTTGATGACATTATGCTGATTGGACCCACTAAGGAGGATGTATCAAAGACTCTTAATTGGTACAATATCTGCATGCAAGAGGTTGGGAAAGCAACTCAACAAAGATTCAGGCACCTCCCTCTCAGTAAAATTTCTAGGGGTCCAGTGGTGTGGGACATGCCAAGATATTCCTACTAAAGTGAAGAATAAGCTAGTGCATCTAGCCCACAGTACCCCCTGCCCCAATAACGAAACAGGAGGCACAACAGCTAGTGGGCTTCTTCAAATTTTGGAGGCAACATATCCCTCACTTGGGTGTTCTACTTAGACCTACCGTATATACTTGAATATAAGCAGACCCGAGTATAAGCCGAGGTACCTAATTATTACCTGGGAAACCAGAAAAACGGATTGACTCGAGTATAAGCCTAGGGTGGGAAATGCAGGATGTGAATTAACACAGAGACCAGAGGGGAGAGACGGAGTGCAGCCACAGACACATCCTTACCAGTTCAGCTGCTGGTGTAAATGAATCACTATGGATGCTTCTGTGAATTGGAGCCGTCATGTCATAGGATGGCTCTGATTGGTTAGATGTGAGTAAACAAACATTCAAAGCCCTGAAGTGTCAGTGGGGCACTAAATGAACAGTGGAGGAACGGCAATCCACTGACCCGTGTATAAGCCGAACCCCAGTTTTTCAGCACATTTTGGAATTATATATGAGTATAGACCGTATTTATCAAGTGACACGAAAGGCCTCCAATTTTGAGTGGGTCCCAGAACAAGAAAAGGCTCAATAACTGGTTCAGGCTGCCATGCAAGTTGCTTTGTCACTGGGACCATATGACCCAGCTGACCCAATGGTGCTAGAGGTGTCAGTTATAGATAGAGATACAGTGCGGAGTCTTTGGCAGACCCCTATTGGTGAATCGCAGCGTAGACTGTTGGGATTTTGGAGTAAAGTCCGGCTATCTGCATACAAACTACTCCCCTTTTGAAAAACAGCTGTTGACCTGTTTCTGAGCCTTAGTGGAGACTGAACGCTTTACCATGGGCCACCAAGTCACCAGGAGGCCTGAGCTTCCCATCAAGAATTGGGTATTGTCTGACCCACAGTCATAAAGCTGGATGTGCACAGCAATACTCCATTGTTAAATGGAAGTGGAATATAAAAGATCGAGCTAGAGCAGGACCTGAAGGTACAGGTAAGCTGCATGAGGAAGTGGCCAAATGCCCAGTCTCCACTCCTGTCACACTGCCTTCCTTCTCCCAGCCTGCACCTATGGCCTCCTGGGAAGTTCCTTATGATAATTTAACTGAAGAACAGAAAATTCATGCTTGTTTTACTGATGGTTCTGTGCGACATGTGGGTACCACTCATAAGTGCACAGCAGCAGCACTACAGCCCCTTTTTCACAGTGGTGAAGGGAAATCCTCCCAATGGGCAGAACTTTGAGCAAAGCACAATTTGCCTACAAAGAAAACTGGCCAAATGTGAGCTGGTATACTGATTCAGGGGCTGTAGTTAATGGCTCATCTGCATGTTCAGGGAATTGGAAGGAACATGATTGGAAGATTGGTGACAAGGAGAAATGGGGAAGAGGTATGTGGACAGACCTCACTGAATGGGCCAAGAAAATAAAGATAATTGTGTCTCATGTGAACGCTCACCAAAGATTTAGCTCTGAAGAGGAGGATTTTAACAATCGTGGATAAGATGACACGCGCTGTGGAGACCAGTTCTCCTTTTTCCTCCGCCACTCCTGTCATTGCCCAATGGGCACATGAACAAAGTGGACATGGTGGCAGGAGATAGAGGTTATTATGCATGGGCACAGCAACATGGATTTCTACTTACCAAGGCTGACTTGGCCACTGCCACTGCTGAGTGCCCCATCTGCCAGCAGCAGAAATCAACATTAAGTCCAAGATATCCTCGGGGAGATCAACCGGCAACTTGGTGGCAGGTGGATTACCGAGGACCGCTTCCGTCATGAAGGAGGCAGTGTTTTGTTCTTACTGGAATAGGCACCTATTCTGGATATGGATTTGCCTTCCCTGCATGCAATCCTTCTGTTAAAACTACTATACGTGGACTTACAGAATGCCTTATCAACCAGCATGGCATCCCACATAGCATTGCTTCAGATCAAGGAACTCACTTCACAGCAAATGCGATATGGCAATGGGCCCATGCCCATGGAATCCACTGGCCGCATCATGTTCCTCATCATCCTGAAACAGCTGCCTTGATAGAACGATGGAATGGCCTCCTAAAGACACACTTACAGTGCCAGCTAGGTGGCAACAACTTGCAGGGCTGGGGCAATGTTCTCCAGGAGGTTGTATGCGCTCTAAACCAGCAGCCAATATATGGTTCTGTGTCTCCAACAGCCAGAATTCATGGGTCCAGGAACCAAGGGGTGGAAGCTGGAGTGGTACCACTCACTATTACTCCTAGTGATCCACTTGCAGAATTTTTTCTTTCTGTCCCAGCAACCCTAGGCACTTCAGGCCTGGAGGTCCTGTAGGATCCTGTCATCTTGCATTGCTTGAGTTTGATATCCCATCAGGGCCTGAGCTGCTGATTGTTGGTAACCCACCCTGCCTATATTGCCCAAGGGAAGACTCAACTGTCTGCTTCCTTGACCTTGGACCCAGCAGTCCTTGTGAGTTGAACTGAGCCCTCTTTACTGTTGTGTGGACTAGTTAACTGTTATATTCCTTTGTGCTGTATAACTAACCATACATGTATAAATAAGTTTTCTGGTTTTATTTCTGTAGAGAACCCTGCCTAACACAACATCTCATGTTTGTTGGCCATTTGGCTGTTGTATTTGGTGAACTATCTGTTTATATCTTTGCCCACTTTTTTAAAAAACATTTTAATAGGGGCTCATACAACTCTTATCACAATCCATACATATACATACATCAATTGTATAAAGCACATCCGCACATTCCCTGCCCCAATCATTCTCAAAGCATTTGCTCTCCACTTAAGCCCTTTGCATCAGGTCCTCTTTTTTTTCCCCCTCCCTCCCCGCTCCCCCCTCCCTCATGAGCCCTTGGTAACTTATACATGCCCACTTTTTAATTGAGTTATTTTTTTTCTACTTAAGGTGTTGCAGAGTTCTATAGATTTCAAAGATTGGTCCCTTATCTGTTGTGCTGTCATCAAAGATTTTTCCATAAACAATTAAACAATAAACACTTCTGAAGCACCTCTAGAGGGGCAGGCTCTGTTCTAGGTGCTGGGGATAAAGACTGAATGGCAAGGTCAAGAGTTGGAAACCATAGGTCAGCTCCAAGGAGGAAAGACAGGGCTTTCTACTCCAGTAAAGAGTTAGTCTTGGAAACTCAAAGGGGGAGTTCTATCCTGTCCTAAAGGGTCACAATGAGTCAGAATTGACTCGGTGGCTCTGAGTTTGGTTTGATTTGGTTTTTCATTAAATTATGGAGTATAGGAGTTGACGCGGAAGAACGCCTAAGGCCTATGGAAGGTGGACACAATGCTTAAGCGCTTGGTTGGGAATGGAAAGTGTAGAGTTTACCAGTAGCTCTGAGGGAGAAAGGTAGGCAGGCTGCTTCTGTAAAGAGTTCAGCTTTGGAAACTGCACCATTCTACTCTTTCCTACAGGGTTGGCCATGAGTTGGAATCAAATGGGTGGCAACAAATTTATTTGTTTTGAGTTGAAAAAAATCCAAAAACCTACATCCAAAATGAACAGGAGGAAGTACGGATCCTATCTAATATCAGCGTATCAGGTTTCCTAATTTACACATAGTAATCATAGCAAAGGTTCAGTCCCACCCCTAGAGGGACCAATCAGAGACGGGGAATTTCCCATTAGAGACTAAGAACTCTAGCTCGAGGATACTTGCTTTGACTACAGATATATGCTGACCCCTAAGTGTTAGTCGGAGCCCTGGTAATGTAGTGAGATGTTGATCCCAAGGTCAGCATTTTGAACCCACCAGCAGCGCTGCTAGAGAACACCGGGCTGTCTGCTGCCCTTGTCTTGGAAACCCCAAGGAGCAGTCCTCATCCTACTGAGTGGGAATCAACAGGCTGGCAGTGAGTGTGGTTTGGGGAAGTGTGAGGCAGGGGCAGCACACCTTCAGTAGTGAACATATAGGAGTAGATACAATCAGCTCAGGATCCTTGTAGCAATCGACTTCATTATACAATTAATGTATTTGTACATAAATTCCCAAACCAAACCCACTGCCATCGAGTCCACTGCAACTCACAGTGACAATATTACAGAGAGCAGTAACTCCAAAATACGAGAACCCCTGAAGCAAATATTAAAAATAAAGATTTCTGGGGCTCCGGGCCAAATATCGGATTTCCCTATATAGGGGTAAGGGAACTCTATATTTAGTAAGATTACTGGGTAATTCTAATACACAGCCAGATTGGGGAATCATTGGTATAAAGAAAAGTCAAATGAATTCTAATCCCATCTGTCAACTTACTGATGACAGCTTTGGAAAAAATCACCAAATTTTCTTAGCCACATTTAAAATAAACAATATTACACATTTGTTATGTACTTAGAATTAAATGAAATATTCAGAATTACAAGAGATAATACATATACTGCCTCAGACACAATAAGGGGAACATAAAACGCAGTGACTTGCAGTGAACCTAAAACCCCCCACAAGCACTCTGACTGTTTGCTTTGTCTTTCTCTTGTTGAGGTGGGGTTATCCAGTGCTTGGCTGCTGGCCTCCCTGCTGTCAATATCTAAGAGCAAAATGAATGCATTTTGCTGGCCTCATAGACCTCACCTTTAGAAGGAAGCTCCAGTTCCTTTGTGGAATCTATATGAACGATCAAACAATGGGCTAGAAACTGCAAGTTGCTTTCTGCGGGTAAAAATCCTTTCTGCTGTCAACATCCAAAGCTGAAAGCATTTAAAAGGCACGTCAAAGCAAACATGTAGGGTCAGTTAATACAAAATAACCAGTGAACCAACCTTCTTAATCATAAACAAGAAGGGGTAAAAAAAACAAAACTTCAGTTATATATTAATGTAACATAGTTTTCAAAAGTTAAATGAACAGAAGCCTAGCCAGTTGTGCATGGAGAATTTTAATTGAGTCAGGCTAGTACTGTTTTATGTTCCTTGGACATAGTTGAGGGGCAGATGCTCTGCAAACTGAGAAGTGGGTTTTGCAGGATTGCTGGAAGGAGAACGGGGCAAGGGAGTGGAAGGTACATTGTGTGAGATGACGATGATGATCCAGTGTAGATTTCTGTCAGCGACGAGAGGGGAGCACGTGGAGGAATGAAGACGTAAGGAAGCGTGTGCATAAGACACCAGAGCCTTCTTTGAGTTGAATAATTGTTGCACACGACAGAGTGAGCTGGATAGGACGATGCCTGCCACTGAGATTTGAGAGACGAGCCAATGATAGTACAACACTACAAACACATGGACGAGAGCTAGCTGAGTAAATGAAGTTCGCTGCAACCGTTCACAGAACTCACAAACCATACTTACAGTTAAGTGGTTTGTTAGTACTCTCCACATGACAAACACCTGAGTTATGTACAACTCACGCTATAAAAACCAACCCCTGTTAAGCATATGATATTACAAGTTAAGGTACAGACTTCTAGTAAGATGGAAGACAGAGCACCGCTTACTTGTGCTTATGCAGAACCTGTACATAGACCAAGAGGCAGCTGTTCAATAGAACAACTGGATTCCGCATAGTTTGAAATCAGGAAAGTTGTGCATCAGCGATGTAGCCTTTCATCCAATCTGTATACTATAAGCAAATAATTCAGGAAACTAGATAACAAGAAGAGTGGCAGCGTCAGGATTTGAAGAAGATTCCTTAACAATCCGTGATGTGCACATGCCAGTCTAGCTTGCTGAAAAACGAAGAGGATTTGAAGCACCTACTGATGAAGACCAATGACAACCTACAGCCTTTAGTATGGATTATCTCAACATAAGGAGAACAAAAATCCTTATAAACTGGATCAACAAGGAACATCGTAATAAGTGGCGAAAATATTCAAGCTGTCAAAGATTTAATTTTACTTGGATTCATAATCAACACCCATAAAAGCTACAGTAAAAATATCACATGATGTACTGCACTGGACAGATCTGCACGTTACATCTCTGTAACATGGTAAACAGCAAAGATGTCACACTGAGGACTCTGGTACACCTGACCCAACCTATTCTATCATATGCATCATATGCATAATAAAGTTGAACAATGAGCAAGGAAGACCGAAGAAGAATCCATACATTTTAATTATGTCTTGGTGAAGAATGCTGAATAGATCATGGACTGCCAGAAGGAACAAATCTATCTTGGAAGAAGTGAGAGGTTCAAAACAGAGGACGGGGCTGAGCACCGGCCAGAGGAAGGCCAGGGCGACAGACGTCCCTCCTGTCGGTCCTGGGTCTTTCGGTACTAAGATGAGAGGTTGGAAACGAAGAAGCGAAACAGAGATAGAATTTAGCCAGGAATGTGGAGTTGAGAAAGGTCTTACTGAGGCAGGGAAAGAACTTCCAAGAGAGCAGAGAAAGGGACGGGGGCATCTTGAACCTCCAGGCGGGTTCCGAGACCCAACAAGTTAGGTCAGGGAAATCATGCCTTGCAGTGAGGCGGTGGGACATATATCGGGCTTGAGCCAAGGACGTATGTGCTGATAAAAGGAAGGCAGGCTTTCTGGGGCTGCAGTTGCAGGGTCTGAGTCAGGATGTGGTCTGTAAGTAAGTCATCCCTGAACACTAAGGGAAGGGCTGTACAGATCTGGTCCTGGGATAAGCTCCTTGGAATGCTGGAGGCAGGGACTGCACAGTCCAGCTCTGGCCTTGAGGGGGGGGGGGGGGGGAAGAGGCCGCACAGTCCAGCAGGCTATCTTTCGGGAGAGCTGGGGGAAGCGGCTGCATGGTCTGGACCTGGCCCAAACAAGAAGTACATCCAGAATGCTCTTTGGAAGCCAGAATGGCAAAGTTTCATCTCACAGATTTTAGGAATGTTATCAGAAAGGATTAATCCCTGGAGAAGGGCATGTCAAAAAAGAAGGCTTTCAACAAGATGAACTCACGTAAGGTCTGAAACAGTGGGCTCAATGATTTTGAGGATGAGCAGGACCAAACAGTATTTTGTGTTGTTCTACTGCACACGGCGCCACTATAAATTATAACTGACTGGCTTAGCGACACCATATCAGAACAATAGAAACCACCGCTTCTCAGTGGGCACCAATGGTAAGAGAGGTGTAAAGCACTTTTGAATGAGCTTTTTTGTTGAATTTACCATGTGGTGGTGGAATGGTGTGGGAAACTATACCAAGAATGGTTGCACAACTGGAAGAATATAATGAAGGTTGGTGATTCTACCTAGTGAAACTGTTGAGATGGCAGGTTTTGTTAGGCTTATTTTCACCACAACAAAATCAAAAACCGAAACAAAAGAGTCACCTGGCAATGATTAAAACCCCCACACTGCCAAACAGAGCTCAGTTGTGACTGTCAATGTAAACATCTTACTTAAAATACAAAGTGAAAATTTAAGAAATGTCTGAAACATGAGGACAGCCACGAGACATTCCAGATAGCTTCAAGGGTAGACTTGAACAAATGGAAAGATGGGCTGCATGTTCCCTTGGGAAGAAGTCAGAGCAGGCAAGTCACCACCCCCATGCCATTTGTACAAGATCCAATTACGTATTATGTACAGAACTTAGAATAGACAGAGATAACATCACTAATCAGCAAGTAAATGAATGATTTTTTAATAAATGGTAATGAGACAACTCTTTCACCGTACAGAAAAGATTAAACTGAACTCATTCCTCAAACCAATCACTATGATACACCTGATACAAACTGGAAGGTTAAATATAAAAGATGAAATCACATTCCCACTGAGTCTATGCTGACTAATGGCCTAGTGCTTACTCATTGGGCTGCTAACTGCAAGGTCAGCAGTTGGAAATCAGCAGCTGCTCAGTGGGAGACAGGTGGGCCCTCTACTCCTGTAACAAGTTACAGTCTAGGAAACTCACACTTCTGTCCTGTCCTATAGGGTCACTATGAAACCATGCAAGCACGAGAAAGAAAATATGGGTTAATACCTCTATTTTCAAGGAGTGGGCGGAATTCCTGAAACTATGACTGAAAGCAGAAATAATGCATGAGAAAGCAGATAAACTGGTGTGTATATATATATATATATATATATATATATATATATTATTTATTTTTAAAAAAACCAAAACCTCTGTCTAACAAAAGACACTGTAAGAAAGTAAAAACACAAATGAGAAATAGTAATTGCAACTTACATCACAGACAAAAGGGCATATCCTTGTATTAGTTTTCTGCTCACAGAGAACAATTGTGATGATGGTGCAGGGTTGGGCAGTATTTCGTTCTGTTGAATAAAGATAAGGTTGCTATGAGTTGGAACGGACTTGATGGCACCTAGTAAAAGCTACGTGCAGCAATTACTTGGTGCTTTAACAAAAGATACATCCTTTCAGTTCACATGGATCAGTAGTCTGAGCATTGCTTAGCTCTGTCCTCTGCTCGGTCTCACAAGGCTTGAATCAAAGTGTCAGGCAAGTAGCAATCTTGTGAAGGGTTGAGTGGGAAAGAATCTCATCCAAGTACTTTTAGGCAGAATTCATCTCCTTGCGGCTATAAGATGAAGGACCGGGTTTTTTGTTGTCAGCTAGAGGCTACTGTAGACACTAGAAGGAGGTTCTCCAACTAGCCCCTAAATCCATCAAATCAGCCATGAGAGTCTTCTGCTCCAGTGTGCTATAGACAGAGCCTATAATGTAATCACAGGAATGCCATCTATCATCTTTGCTATTTGAGACCGTTACGAATTTGAATAATGACGATCACTATAATGTCTTGATAATTTAGAAGAGTTTATTTGGTTATAACCAGACTGCTAGAATCTAAAAGTGATTCTTTCATTAGAGTCCCGAGTCCACATTTAGTCCATCTTTAAGGCTGAAAAACTCATGTATCACCTGTCTAGGGTTCAAGCAAGCATGAACAGAAGCAGAAAGCAAAATTAATGAATCAATTGTAACTTCGAGAAGAGTAAACATATAACAAAATTGAGTATAACATCCTGGTTACCATAACAAAATTATGTTGTCACCTCCTGGTTATCATGACAAGATTACACCACTCACATTACAGCATCACAGGGAACCATACTGAATCAGAACAAATGATACACTGAAGACTAGTCAAAACTAACTGTAGTGTCCAGAACCTGGGAACATGGGAGTACATTCTAAAATTAATCACCAGCAGAGACTTTCCCATAAGGGGAGGGAGAACAGGCAGGTCACCTAGAAGCCAACTTTCTGAGATGGGCAGGAGGAACGGGCAAGTTATTTAGCAGCTTACAAAGATGGGGTTTCTTTTGCTAGTCTGCCTCAATATGTCACGTTCGTGGCTAAGGTGTGTCTTACCCAAGAATTTCAATCACTTCATACAGCTTGCTAAGTTGAATAATGGAAAAGGAAGACATAAGGTTTGATGCACTTCAAGTATGCTGTTGGTAAACAATACTGACAATATCTTGCCAAAAGAACAATCAGTCTTAGATTCAATAAACTGTTTCTTAGAACTGAGGATGGTGAAACTTGTTTACTATGCACATGCCATTTGGAAAGACCACCATATCTGGTTAAGTAGAGGGCCAGCAAAAACTAGGAAAATCCTCAACAAAATGGAATAGACAGTAGAGGCACAATGAACTCAGGTATAGCGACTGGTCAATGTTCTGACAGCAGCTAACAACACTCAAGAGATTGGCATGGGACCAGAGTGGTTTAGAGTTTAAGTTCTCCGCACAGGATTTTCAAGAGGGTATAATTTACAGTGGGAGCCCTATATCCATGTTTGAGTCTCCCCATAGATTCTGTCTCCATTGAGTTCTCTTTGATCACTGACTGGCAAAGTGAAAAGGTTTGCCCTAGGGCACAGTGTTTGAAAGTGAATTCCTACCACTTCCTTAGTTAGCTTAGGGAGGGCAGCTTCAACTGGGGAACTTGCTTGCCTTGGATGGAAACTGGAGTACTGAGTCAGAACTGACTCAATGACACCCAACAGGAATCTAAACTCCTTGTTCGTGGGGTGACTTGTGCCTCTGTGGAACTTTTGTAACTTTTGGCATTGCTCAAGGACACTTGTGATGCTGGCTGATTTGTTGACCTGCAAGGCTAGCTGGACGGCTCTGCCTGGGGGTCACTCACACGAGGAAGGAAGGGGTTGGTTGTGTCTCAGAAATGCTCCTCGTCCGGCTTTGTCTGATGGCTCTAGAGCAGCGGTCCTCAACCTTCCCAGTGCCGCGGCCTTTTATACAGATTCTCAGGGTGTGGTGACCCCCCAACCGTAACATTATTTTCGTTGCTACTTCATCACTGTAATTTTGCTACTGTGATGAATCGGGCGACCCCTGTGAAAGGGCTGTTTGACCCCCAGGTTGAGAGTCGCTGGTAAAGTGGATATTAACATCATGCAATTATCTTGTGACCCGAGTAATGGGAAAAATAACAAAACAAAGCAAACTCAATGCTGACTCATAGTGAACCTACAGGACAGAACTGCCTCTGGACTTCTGAGACTATAACTGTTTATGGGAGGAGACCGCCTGCCTTTCTCCGGCGGAAAGGCAGATGCTTTAGAGCTGCTGACCTTTCCGTTAGCAACCCAATCTATAGCTGCTACTCTACCAGGGCTCCTTGAATAATAGAAAGTACTCATGAAAGAAAGACTACCCCAAAAGATCTAGTTCAGTATGAAAATATATAAACTCTGTGTGTTCTGATCACAAGTTAGATTCCATCCAAACCACTTGTGTTGCTATCGGGCTCTCTCGCTGGTGTTACCTGCTAACCTACTCTTTTTTTTTCTCTAACTTTAACTCTCACACTCACTGCAATAGACTCTGTGCTGATTTATAGCCACCCTATTATATGATAGGAAAGAGATCATAATTCTTCTATGGAATGCCTCGTCTTTCTTCAGCAGTGGGTTGGGGATTTTCAACTGCTGACCTAGCAGTTAGCAGCCCCATCTGTAACCCAGTATGCCACAGGGCTTGCCTCTGCTGCACCAGAATTAGAGGTAAAAATTTTCTATTGTTGAAAATCAAGACAAATTCAGAAGAGGATTTGGCACAAAGAACTATCACAGCTGATGTCAGATGGATCTTGGCTAAAAGCAAGGAATACCAGAAAAACATATATTTGTGTTTTTTGATTATATAAGACATTCGACTATGTGGATCATAACAAACTATGGATAACATTAAGAATTGCAATTTCAAACACTTCATTGTGCCCATACAGAACCTGTACGTGAACAAAGAGGCAGTCATTGAACAAGGGAATATTACGTGGTTCAAAATCAGGAAAGGAATACATCAGACCTTTCACCATACTTATTCAATCACCATACTTATCCAATCTTTAAACTCAACAAATAATCCAAGAAGCTAGAATCTATAAAGGAGGAGGAAGCAGGATTGGAAGAAGATTTGTTAACACTTTTTGAAATGTAGATGACAATCTTGCTTGCTGAAAGCAAGAATTTCAAGGACTAGCTGATGAAGATTAAGAACTACAGACTTCTGTATGATTTACAACTCATTGTGAAGAAAACAGAAATCCTGGACCAATCGATAACATCAAGGTAGATGGAGAGAACACTGAAGTAGTCAAGGACTTCTTGCTTCCATCCAGTGTTCAGGAAAGCAGCAGTCAACACATCAGCAATGCATTCCACTGGGTAAAGTTTGAGGTACAAACTTCCTCAAAGTGTTGAAGAGCAAGCATGCCACTTTGAGTTCTAAAGTTCTTTATAACCCAAGTCATAAAGAACCGTGGTGGTCTGGTGGGTTACGCATTGGGTTGCTAACCTCAAGATCAACAGTTTGAAACCACCAGCTGCTCCAAGGGAGAAAAATGAGGCTCTCTACTTCTATAAAGATTTAGTCTCGGAAACCGACAAGGCCAGTTAGGCCTGAGACAGACTAGCACTAGCCATGTAATGCTCCTTCCCACTCCCATCTCGGAACGTCCCACTAGTGATTGATTTTAAAATATTCTCTTGTGCTCTAGAGATCAGAACATTGTAATTAATAATATTGTTCCTTTTGGTCAGGAACCAGGATATTGCTATTTTTATTTTCTTAACCAGGATGTTATAACCAATGCTGTACCCTGTAATGCTCACTAACTCTGAAGAATAATAACATTAATTTTGCTTTCTACTTCTGTCCACACTTGCTTAAGTCCTAGACAAATGACAAATGAGGTTTTGCCTTTGAAGATGGACTGAAATGCCCACTCAGGACTGCAATCAAGCAGTCACTCTTACATTCTCGCAGTCCGGTTATAACTGAGTAAAAGACTTCTAAGCTTCAAGACATTGCAGTAGCTGGCATTTATTTGAACCTGGTGCATTGGCTGGGAAAGCCACTGTGTCTTGCTGCCTCCACTGGCAGCTGCTCCTGGAAGGGTGGGACCTCTCGGGAAGGGCCCCTGATAAAACTTTCAGGGCTCAGAATCCTACTCTCCCAGCCGAGAGGCTGCCGGGGGATGCTGGAAATCAGATGGAGTATTCTGTGTGAAACCTCCGGAGGTCAGTCTGACTACGAGGCTGGTCTGTTTGGCTAGAGGTGGGGGATGGATGAGCCCACAACTCTCCTCAGCACCTTCTCACCAGGATGCCGCTTAGGAAGTCTGGTACCTTGATAAGGGGGCTGCTTGTCTTTACAAGCTGCACCTTAACAATTCTGGAAAATCTGGTTAGCCACGGCTGTCTGTCTTTTTGTGTAAATTGGTGGTCTCTCTTTTGGTGTTGTCTGTCTGGTTCTTTGGCTTTTTGTACATGAGCATCTTTATGTTTCCCCTTCAACCCTTCTGTCTCTCCCCCTCCCAGTGACTGGGCTATTAGCCTCTCAGTCACAGACCTGACTAACTTGACGTCTGGACAAAAAGTGTTCCTTTGGCTGTGGTTATCTTTTTGTTTGTTGTTAGTGGGTTTAAATTGTTGGCTAAAAGTTGGCTAACCAGGACCAAGCATTTTTGGTTTATAAATATAAAACCTTTGTGAGGTACTTTTTTAAGAACATTGAGTGGTTTTAGGCACAAACCTGGGATTTGGTTGGATTAACTGAATAGATCATTAATCTAACCTGCCAGGGCACTTGACAGAAGTTTAAACCTTAGGAGGTAGACTTCTTTGTGTTTGTGCTTTTGTTTTTATTGTAAAAATAATTAACAACTTTAAACAGCTTACACAGAAAAGGTCTGGTTTGGTTTTCAGTTCTCCTGGGTTAATTTTCTGCACTGTCCCCTTCGTGTTGTCTCCGAAGGTCTTTTACCTTTTTAAATTTTTGTTTATCTGCTTTGCAGTGTTGTTTAAAACAGATGACCTGTTGAGCTCTATCTTTGTTGCAGGACTTTGAGTAGTTTCACCCAGAGGTTTGGGAACCGGAATGTGTTTTTGAATGGGCAGTTAATCTTTGCTTCCAAGAAACACGCTGCAAGTTCAGCATATAAAAGGTGTTTTTCTTTACTTTTTCCTTCTAGTAACTTTATATAGTCTCTTCTTTGGAAGGGAACTAATGGTTTTTAACTCAGAAAAATTATGTAGTGTGCATTTGCATGTAATTATAGCTCTAATCTGCAGATGAGGTGAGCACCTGAATGATTTCACTGTAAGTGGCACTCCCTCCTAGTTGTCTGCATCTTACTGAGAGAGTGAAAACGCAGCTCCGCCCAAGTACTCACTCAATGCAAGAACACAAATGGGTGCATAAGCAAATGTGGTGAAGAAAGCTGATGGTGCCCGGCTATCAAAAGGTATAGCGTTTGGGGTCTTAAAGGCTTGAAGGTAAACAAGTGGCCATCTAGCTCAGATGCAACAAAGTTCACATGGAAGAAGCACACCAGCCTGTGTGACCACAAGGTGTCGAAGGGATCAGGTATCAGGCATCAAAGAACAAAAAAAATCATATCATTGGAAAGGAGGGTGAGTGCAGAGTGGAGACTCAAAGCCCATCTGTTAGACAACTGGGTACCCCTTTACTGAAGGGTTGTGGGGAGGAGAGGAACCAGGCAGGGTGCAGGGTAGCAACAATGAAACATATAACTTTCCTCTAGTTCTTTAATGCTTCCTTGCCCCACTATCATGATCCCAATTCTACCTTACAAATCTGGCTAGATCAAAGGATGTACATTGGTACAGATAGCAACTGGAAACACAGGGAATCCAGGACAGATGACCCCTTCAGGACCAGTGGTGAGAGTGGCGATAGCGGGAGGGAGCAGGGAAGGTTGGGTAGAAAGGGGGAACAGATTACAAGGACCTACATATAACCTCCTCCCTGGTGGATGGACAACAGAAAATTGGGTGAAGGGAGACGTCAGACAGTGTAAGATACGACAAAATAATAAAATTTTATGAATTACGAAGGGTTCATGAGGGAGAGGGAGTGGGGAGGAAGGGGTAGTATGAGGAGCTGATATTACAGGCTCAAGTAAAAAGCAAATGTTTTGAGGATGATGATGGCAACAAATGTACAAATGTGCTTTACACAATAGATATATGTATGGTTGTGATAAGAATTGTGCGAGCCCCCAATATTTTTTTTTAAAAAAACACACACAAAACAGCTCAAATAACCATCTTTTCTTGGTTTGTTTTACATCTTTTGGGTCACACTTTTTGGCTGCTCAGTGAATTTCTGTACAAAAGACTTTTGCCACTGGAAAGTGCTCTCTCCACTCCTGGCAGCTCAGAGCATTCTCTGTAACACCCCTGGTTCTGCCTGTACTCCAGGATCCCTTTGTAAAATTAAAAAAAAAAAAAAAAAGATCTGTGGTGGCTCCAAGCCCTACGCATCTACTTGGCTTCTTGGGCAAAGCCTCCCTGGCTTGCCTGGATCTGTTAGCTGTGGTCTCTGTCCCTGATTCACCGCAGGCAGCAGCCACCATCATCCCCTCGTCTGTGAGACGCTGCCTGCCTGCTCTCACCTGTAAAGAGCAGAAAGTGGCAGCAGACGCTGGCTCCCTGCTCTGCAGAACTCTGGGAAAGCCTCTGCTTTTGTCCCTAAACTCATCACCCCACTTGAAGGGACTGCCAGCAATGGCTGGGCTTTTCATGTCGGAGGAGCACAGCTGTGTTCACCACGAGGCCCAAAAAGCTGTGCTGGGTTTCAGCTGGGAGGGGGCATGAAAGGGAATAAAACAAATTGTTTTTGTTTTTTTAAGATCAGGATTAATAGAAATTACTCAAGAGGTTCACAGAGCCTGGAGAAACAAGTGAAAGGGCCGTAGCGGTACACATACACCAGGACAGACTGCCTCTGTGGGTTTCTGAGACCGTAGCTGTAGCCTTAAAGGAGCAGGTCAGACCCCTCGGGAGCCGATCAAACCAGACAGGGCTCAGATTCAGAGCAGAGGACTCTTGGGAAGGAACCAATGCACGAATTATAATGTTTTTTAAAAGCATTAGAAAAAAGAAAATAATTAAGTATTAAAACCTTTGCACAATCAAAGGAAAAGTTGTGTTTATATTTCAACAGATAGTAAAAAATATGTATACATTTCTCTTGGGTGTGTCTACCTTAAGCAGGTTGTCTCTAGAGATTACAAGGACAGTCTCCATCAGAGACCTAGTAATTTCTCCTGAGACTCCTGAACGCATGTTTCTGGCCAAGCTGGCAGTGCTTGTTATTTCATCTAAAGTCAGCGCAGATCACTCTCACTGGGCTGACAGGATCGGTGGTTTTCACCAATGACACTCATTGAACTCCAGCACCATGGGAAGACAACAAAAAAACCAAAAAAACCTCCTTCTCAACCAGAAAGGGCGTGCCTGGAACTTTACTTGGGTTATAACTCTTATCCATTGTGTGTAAAATCTGCAACAACAACAACAATTGTCTTGAAGCTAAAATGCAAGTATAAATGTCTTGGTTATCTGTTAATTGGACTAATTATAGATTTTTCTCCTTAGCAGGAGTGACTTTTGCTAAATATAAAAATAACACACTGCACAACTTGGCAAAGAAAATAACAACTTATGGAAGTTTTCATTTATTATGAAATTATAAGAGTGGTGTGATAACGATGTCCAAGGCCAGATTCAAATATAGTTAATAATTCTGTCACTACTGTTCATTGGGGTTCTGATAAAAAAAACTGTCCTAAAGGTATAAATGCAACTATTTGTATTTAAGTAAACAATGCTATATGGAATTATACAGAATCTTTTATTGGGTTAACATTAAGAAGTGAATGGCATAATAAGCAGTAGGCCTAGCCCGTTTCCATCTTTGTTCCTCTGAGCAGTAGGACTCGTAAAAATTGCTTGTAGCTGCACAGCCAGAGGTCAGATAAAGTCACACTGTTTATTCAATTGTTTTCTGGGAAGAACATGGGAAGTTAAGGTTTTAATCCCTAGACGTTATCTTTGGTTAATCCTGTCTAAGATGGCAAAAAATAAATGAAAGTTTTAAGTTAAGGGGGCAAGAAGGCCCCTTAAGCAGAGACTATGATGCTTAATCAAAAGAGCTGACACTGGGAAACTGGAAAATGGACATAATTAAGCACATACATACTTTATCAAAAATGTTTTTTGGAACTATGTAGGCCTCAAAGGTCCAAAATCTCATGAAACGTTGTCAGTTTAAAGTCCAACAACATCATCAGATTAGAGATTAGCACAAGACTTTGAGTTAGGATACCTTTTCAGATGCTTTTCAAAGTGTAGGACACTACTTGTGAAGGACACATAGCACAATGCCCCGACACTGCATTTCTAAATTAATAGTATGGAAAGCTCAGGAAAAGAATGCCTGTTATGCAATGTCACCCTATAGATTAAAGTGAAACCAACTCCATCAGTCTCCCAGTCACAGTCTATTTATGTACCACACAATCCAATATCCTTCTTCCGAAAAACAATCCTAAGGAAAAGTTTGCACTGGAAACACCGGAGTCCCAGACTCCATCCAAGATATTAACCCCTGCTCCTGAGCCGAGTATCAGAAAATACAGGTAATGAGAAATATCCTTTTAAACCACCTGAAATTTCACTACTATTAATGTTCTGTTATATATTCTACTGGCTATTTGTAATCACTCTACAGTAATTACAAAATGTGATACAGCTATTGGTAATTACAGGGAAAGAATAAGACCTAGGAACAAAGTTGGATGACTAGGGGACAACAGAGGGAAAAGACTCGCCCGGCTTCCTCTCTGTCGCCTTCCACTTGTCTGTCCTGTGGGTCCAACAAGTCCCCAGCAGGAAGGGAGGAGAATGAGCCACTCCCCCTCCTAAACCATGAGTGGTTCAACTGCTAGGCACTATTTAGCTTCATGGCTTTCTGATTAATTTTCTTTGTAGGCTTTAATATTTAGAATGTTTTTCTACAAAGAATGTATGTTTCCTTATTAATCAAGGTAAATAGTTTCTTTAAAAAAACCATCCGATTTAAAATATAACAACAAATTGGAGGAGGATTAAAAATGTAAGACTTTCAAAGAAACCTGATGGTCTTTTCTTTATCTTTTGGCATTGTCAGAATTTTTACTTGAGCTATTCTGATGGAATAGAATCCCTAAAATGAAAGCAGTGTATTTTATTTTAGCTAATCTATGTACTACTTTCTACCCATATATTCTACATGGCCATGAGATACCATTTTTCTACCCATTTAGAACATAGGGGCTGCTACTGCTGTTGAGATTACACACACACACACACACACACACACACCAATTCAGCAGTTTCTCCAAGGGCCGTTTAGTGACACGGACTACATTCCCTGCGCTTTGCAACCATTCTCCCTCTCACTCTCTGAGTTGATCCTCCCACAATGGCCCTTCAATGCCTTTCGGAAGTCAAGAGGACGTCCAAACCCAGATGCACAAACATAACAGAAAGGGCTGGAAACTCGCTGAAATGAAGGACTATTTTAATTCCATTAGTTTATCAAATATTTCAGAAGAAAACTTGAATATTTAACAAATATTCTGGAAGCATGATTTGAAAATTTGTTTTTCTTCTCTGAACCATTATCTAATCTGAAATTCTCATGCCTTTAATATCCAACTTTACTAAAATGCTAAAAATGAGACAATTCTTTTTTTTTCCAAATATTTTTATTGGGGGCTCTTACATTTCTCATCACAATCCATACATTTTTCCAGTGTGTCAAACACAATTGCACATATGTTGACATCATTTTCAAAGCATTCTCTTCCCACTTAAGCTCCTGATATCATATCATGTCCCCATTTCTTCCCCCTCCTTCTGCCACCCTCCCTCCCTTAAGAATTCTTGATAAGTTATAGATTGCTATTTCCATATTTTACATCGTCCTCTGTGGCCCCTCATTGATTTTTCCATTATTCAACCCCATGGGTGGGGGTTACAGATTGATCCTTGTGATCGGTTTCCCCTTTCTGCCCCTAATTCTCCTGGTATCTCTACTCTCATTGTTGGCCCTGAGGGGTTTATCTATCCTGGATTCCCTGTGTTTCCGGCTCTTATCTGTAGCAGTGTGCATGCTCTGGTCTAATCCGATTTGTAAGGTAGAATTGAGGTCATGATAGGGGGGGGAAGAAAGCACCAAAGAACTAGGGGAAAGGTGTGTGTTTCATTGGTACTATTCTGCCCCCTGACTGGCTCATCTCTTCCCTGTAACCCCTCTATGAGGGTGTGTCCAATTGTCTACAGATGAGCATTGGGTCTCTACTCCATGCCTCTCCCCCTTCCCATTCACCTTGGGTATGGTTTTATTCTGGGTCTTAGATGCCTGATACCTGATCCCATCGACACCTCATGATCACACAGGTTGGTGTGCTTCTTCCATGTGGGCCTTGCTGCTACTGAGCTAGATGGCCGCTTGTTTACCTTCAAGCCTTTAAGAACTCAGACGCTATCACTTTCACCACATTTGCTCATGCACCCATTTTGTCTTCAGCGATCTTGTCAGGAATATGAGCATCACAGAATGCTGGATTGTTAGAACAAAGTGTTCTTGTGTTGAGGGAATACTTGAGTTGAAGCCCAATGTCCATCTGCTACCTTAATTCTTCATATATAGACATGAGTACATAGTTCTATTCCACTCATATTTATATATATATATTTACATATGTACATGCCTGTAATCAGGCCTCTATAAATGTCTTTTGCCTCATAGTTCTTGCCTCTGTTTCCTTTTACTTTCCTCTTGTCCCACCATTATGTTCGGCCTTAATTTGGGTTAGTGATTCCTCACTGCTACATTGCACTTGATTAAGCCCCACTAGGCATCCTACAACCTTCCTTCCATTGATTTTAGTTCACTTGTTGTTCCCTTGGACAATTCTTTTTAACAGGACATCTTTCTTATTCCTTCAGTATAAAATAATTTTCATGACATTTGATGAATTTTAAAATGCTCGTTTTTTAATATTATTTACTTTTCCATAGTTTCTAGCTCCCCTGTAAAAATACTTTATTCTAAACTGTCAAACAGCACACAGATGCTGGCCTTTCATAATTAAAAAAAAGTCAGGTTGATAATTTAGCTTGACTATCATCAGAGTACAGATATTCATTTCCAGAAGTACTTTTTACTGACATCCCTTGTGAAACTACCAGGTGATGACAACATGAACGTAACATAATATTACTTCTCCTTGTCTAGCCAAGAAAGCTCTGCCACTGACAGTATTTTGTAATCACAGGCAAGGGGATTACTGAGGTCAGAAAGATCCGATGCAAATTCCACGAACACATGCTCCCTGGAAGGGCTCCTTTCGGGCATCACTCTAAGTGTTGTGAATCTCTTCTAAGAAATGTCATATCTACATATGATATCTCAAGTACAGAGAAAACCTGTCTTAGTTATCTAGTGATGAGATAACAAATTCCACAAGTAGGTGTTTTTAAGAAATGAAAATTTTCCTCGCAGTCCAGGAGGCTAGAAGTCTGAATTGAAGGCATCTGCTATCCCTTTCCCTCCTGTCCCTCTCTGCTCTGGGGAAATCTTCAAGTGGCTTCTACTTTCCCCTGAGGTGCTTCCCTGTTTCTGTGCCTAATCTGCTGGAGGATGCGTCTAAAACACCCCAAACAGGCCTTATTAACTTATCAAAGGAACTCTCTTCCCAAATGGGATTATGTCCAGAAGCCTAGAGGAACAACAGATTTGAGGGGGTGGGGGTCACAGTTCAATCCTGAACAATAATGCTGATGGACGAAAGGAAAACCAAATTTTGAAAGAGGCAAAAGCTTAAAAAGAGATCAAAACTGAAAGGGCGGGACTAAACATCTAAACTAGCGAAACTTGGGATGCCTGATCGATCATCCCAATCAAGTGACTGCAGGTTGACAAAGGCTGACCGCATCTTCTCATCTCTCTCTGATCAAATGCACAAGTAGAAAGTAGATGGAACTAACCTGTAGAAGAGGAGTACAGTAACCACACCTACCAGCTTCCAACCTCCCGGGACAGGTACAAAGTCTGTTATCCGCTACGAGGCACATCTGTGTAATAAGCATTTATTTCACTGGCCTCACTGCATTCTAGATCCACATGTTACGCTACAGGTTGACCTTCTCATTGTTAGGACCAATCACTTCTTTAAAAACTCCCTGCACACCCCACAGGCTGCTCCGGATGGCCCGACAGCCCAGGAAGTGCATTTGTTGTTGCTGTCATTTTCTTGGCACCCAACCACAACAGTATTAAGTATAATGATCAACACAAGTACAAAACTAAACTCACTACCACTGAGTCGATCCCAACTCAAAGTGACCTTACAGGACAGCACAGAACTACTGCTGTGATATTCCAAGACTGTAACTATTTATAGAAGTAGAAAGCCCTGTCTTTCTCCCATAGAGCAGGTGGTGGTTTTGAACTATGAACCTTGCAGACTACAGCCCAATGTGTAACCACTATGCCACAGTACATAACCACTCACTACATGAAAACTCTGTTAGTTCTTATTCCCTCAAAACAAGACACCCCCACCCCCAAACCCACTGCAATGGAGTCTATTCTGACTCATAGTGACCCTAGAGGACAGGGTAGAACTGACCCTGTGGGTGCCCAAGAATGTAACTTTTCTTAAAAACAATTTGAGTTTAATAACATTTTATACCAGACTTCAGGTCACTATGAACATAAGACTCCTTACTTAGAAAAACTTCCCCTAAATAATAGGAAGCAAGCATAAGATACACTCCTCCAGTCACTAGTACATATGAAAATACAATGTTGACCAGAGATAAGCAGGAAAACAGCTAAGACTAACATTAGGGCAAGGGGTTTTGTTGACAGGAAAAACAAAAGCTTACAGCCAGCAATGGCAATATCACTGCAACACGGGGGAGCGGCAACTTTTGAAGTGGAAGAGCCAATCATGTCCCTCACAACAGCTTACAAATTATTTGAGAGTCATAAACATATTTTTATAAACAAATCACCGTTATCTGAAAAATGTTTTTAAAATTTGTCGATTTTACTTCAGAGCCATGTGTACGTACTGAAAGAACCCATGTGGCTCCCAAGCCCCATCAACAGTGAACATGAGTTCCAATCTCTCCACATCCTCCCCAGCATTAGTTGTTTTCTGTTTTTTTTTTATTGGTCTAGCATTTTGGGTGTAAAGTGGTAACTCGGCGCTTTTAATTTGCACCTCCCTCATGGCTAGTGATTGTGAGTGTTTTTTAAGTGTTTGTTAGCCATTTGTACTTCACTTCCAGTCAACTGTCTGTTCATGTCTTTTTTGCATTTATTAATTGGATCATTGGTTATTTTCTTATTGAGTTGTTGAAGAGTTCTGTATATTTTAGTAATTAGACCTCTATCTGATGTGTCATTGGTAAAAAATTTTTTTAAATTTCCCAGTCTGAGGGCTTTCATTTTACTCTCTTGATGAAGTCTTTTGATGTGCATAAGAGATGTAATTTCAGCCTGTTCCAGTCATCTAGCTTGTCTTCTGCTGTGTGTGCCTCCACCATATGTGGTAGTCTATGTATGCCCTGCAATAGGGCCTTAAGTTTGTTCCAGTTTTAACTGATGATGCTGATAGCTTTGGGATTTACATTTAGGTCTTTAATACATTTTGAGTTCATTTTTTGTGCATGGGGAGAGATAGTGGTCTTGTTTCATTCTTATGCATATGGAAATCCAGTTTGTCCAGCACCATTTGTTGATAGGGTTGTCTTTCTCCCATTGGATCTTCCCAGGTTTTCTGTCAATGATTAGATGCCTGTAGGCTGATACACTTATGTTTGGATTTCTGTTCCTATCTATTCATCCATGTATGTCTTGTTGTACGAGTAACAGGCTGTTTTGACTACTGTGGCTATGTAGTGATTTTTTGGTAAGGCAGTGCTAGGCCTCCTACATCATTCTTCTTTTAAAGAAGTTCTTTGCTTATCCTGGGTCTTTTGCCTACACATATAAAATTGATCATTAGTTTTTCCAGTTCTTTAAAAAATTTATTTGGGGTTTGTGGGTATTGCATTGTATCTATCAATTGTTTTAGGTAGTATTGATATTTTTACAATATTAAGTCTGCCTATCCATGAGCACTTATGTAGGCCCTTCTTAGTTCAAGAATGTAACTCTTTACATGAGTAGAAAGTCTCATATTTTTTTTAAAATCATTTATTGGGGGCTCTTACAACTCTTATCACCATCCATACACCAATTGAATCAGGCATGTTTATACATATGTTGCCTTCATTCTTTTTCTAGACATTTACTTTTTTTAATCATTTTATTAGGGGCTCATACAACTCTTATCGCAATCCATACATACATCAATTCTGTAAAGCACATTTGTACATTCACTGCCCTCATCATTTTCGAAACATTTACTTTCACCTAAGCCCCTGGCATCAGGTCCTCATTTTTCCCCTCTCTTCCCCCTGTCCCCTCCCTCATGAACCCTTGATAATTTATAAATTATTATTTTGTCATATCTTGCCCTGTCTGACATCTCCCTTCACCCACTTTTCTGTTGTCCATCCCCCACGGAGGAGGTCATATGTAGATCCTTATAATCAGTTCCTCCTTTCCAACCCACCCTCCCTCTACCCTCCAAATATCGCCACTCACACCCCTGGTCCTGAAGGGATCATCTGCCCTGGATTCCCTGTGTTTCCAGTTCCTATCTGTACCAGTGTACGTCCTCTGGTCTAGCCAGACTTGCAAGGTAGAATTGGGATCATGATAGTGGGGGGGGGGGGAGCAGAGGAAGCATTTAGGAACTAGAGAAAAGCTGTATGTTTTATCATTGCCACATAGCACCCTGACTGGCTCGTCTCCTCCCCAAGACCCTTCTGTAAGGGGATGTCCAGTGGCCTACAAATGGGCTTTGGGTCTCCACTCCACACACCCCCTCTCATTCACTATGATAAAATTTTCTGTTCTGATGATGCCTGATCCCTTCAACACAGGCTGGTGTGCTCCTTCCATGTGGGCTTTGTTGCTTCTGAACTAGATGACCGCTTGTTTACCTTCAAGCCTTTAAGACCCCAGATGCTATATCTTTTGATAGCCAGGCACCATCAGTTTTCTTCACCACATTTGCTTAGTCACTGCTTTGTCTTCCGGGGTTGTGTTGGGAGGGTGAGCATCATAGAATGCTAATTTAATAGAACAAAGTCTTCTTGCATTGAGGGAGTACTTAATTGGAGGCCCAATATCCTTCTGCTACCTTAATACTATACCTATAAATATATGCACGTAGATCTATTTCCCCATCCTCATATATAAATATATTTGCATATGTGCATGCCTTTATCTAGACCTCTATAAATGCCCTTTGCCTCCCAGCTCTTTCCACTATTTCCTTTGACTTTCCTCCTGTTCCACTATCATGCTCAGTCCCCACCTGGGTTTCAGCAATTCCTCTTGGTTACATTACCTTTGATCACACCCTTCCAGGCCTCCCATACCCTTCTCGCCACTGATTTGATCATGTGTTGTTTCCTTGTCCCTGGGTTTGTTAACACCAATACTTTTCCCCCAATCGCCCCCTCTCCCATGTCCCCCCGGAACTATCAGTCCCGTTGTTTTCTCCTCCAGAGTGTTCATCCAGCCTATCTTATTTAGACAGACCTGCGGAGATAATAACATGTACAAAAACAAGACAGAGCAAAACCAAGCAACAATATACAGCAAAACAACAACAAACCAATTACAAAAAACACAACAAGAAAGAACAGCTTGTAGTTAGTTCAAAGACTGTTGGCCTTTAGGAGTGTTTTCTAGTCCAGTCTGTTGGGACCCCACGCCCTGGCCCCAATGTCCACCTTCAGCATTCCCTGGGGACCTCGCCGCTCCGTTCCCTTGTTGTTCTGTTGCACCCCCTTAGTGTTTTGGTTTGGTGTGGCGTGGAAAGCCTCATCTTTCTCTTGTGGAGTGACTGGTGGTTCTGAACTGCTGAATATGTAGTCAGCAGCCTAACATGTAAACTAGGCCACCAGGGTTCCTTCTACTGCTAACTAAAAGAGCAGGCTAAACTCAAAGAATAAAAATGAAGAGGTGATAAATGAGCTAAAGAAAAAACATCGCCACTAGAAATAAGTATTATGAGGTAGCCAATAACTGAGGAGAAACTAAAATGTTTTGGGGTACCAAAACCCAAACCCATTACTGTCAAGTCACTTTGAACTCAACAGTGACCCTACAGGAGAGAAGATAGCTGTTCTGAGATTGTGCATTTTTATGGAACAGACAACCTCATCTTTCTCCCTTGCAGCAGCTGGTGGGTTTGAACCAGACCTTGGGGTTAGTAGTCCACCTTATATAACATCACCACAGGGCTCCATTGTTTGTGGGGCATAGTCAGTAAAAACTGCTATGTGCACATCCACAGCCAATAGGTTTTCCAAAACCAGATTGGTGCTGGGATCCAGAGAAAGACCATGTTAGGCTCTACCCTACAATCATGCTCCTGAATGTTTTATTTTGATAACTCAAGTATATTAGTCAAGTAGGCAAACCAGGCATAACTGAAAAAGAACAAAATACTAGTCCAGACTATAAACAAGTAAAGATAAAACAAGTTTCTTGTCATTTACATTGTTTCTTTTAAAAATGGACAAACTGAGTTGCTTTAAGGATACACAGCTAGAAGGGGAAGAAACTAAAATTTGAACTCAGTGTATGGCCTATCAGAGCCAATGTCCATCATTTTAGTTTCCCACCTGGCAGGGAGCTGACCAACAACTTCCAGGATGCCATTCTTTACAGAGTGGAAGTCATCCAGTGTTTCTTTAGCATTAAACACTTTCATCCCACAAGATGAAAGATATATGCTTAGACTTCCCTCAGGGTTACAATGTAGTAGATAGATTGTAACAGAGGCTTTCTGAGGTTATAAATCTTTATGGGAATATATAGGCTCATCTTTCTCCCACAGAGTGGCTGGTGGATTTAAACAGCTGACCTTGGGTTGGCTGTCTGATGCTTACCTGACAGCACCACCAGAGTTCCCTGACTATGTGCCCATAACCCGTAACCACATAATTACTGAGCAGCAACACCTCCTCGGCCATAGTTTCTGCCTTTCACAACAAAAGGGCCCTCACTTGTACCCTATACTTTATGCTTTTCCAGTGTAATGATGTCATTTACAGTGAGAGCCTGCTGAGAGACTCTTTACATGACTGAGCAAGTGCGAGCCAGTGAGGGGGACGGTCCCCAAAATATCCATCCTGCAGTAGATAACCATTCCTTTAAGTTTGAAACGAACGTCTCAGAGAAACTAGTTTAAGAGCTGTTAGTTTACATGAGCCACAGCCCCTCCTACCCTGAGACAGAATTAGATGGTACCTGGCTGTCACTCCTGACTGCTGTGATCAGGGCCACACGATTGAACACCGATAGAAGGGGAGGAAAATACAGAACAAACTCCGATTCTTAAAACACCTACCAGGGGTCGGCAAACTTTTAACACTAAAGAGCCAATCTTGTCCCTCACCACAATTTAAAATTTATTCAAGAGCCCTAAATATATATTTTACAAACAAATGAAATCACCATTATCTGAATCATATCCTTTAAAAATTTTTAAAAACATTTTATTAGGGGCTCATACAACTCTTATCACAATCCATACATATACATACATCAGTTGTATAAAGCACATCCGCACATTCCCTGCCCCAATCATTCTCAAAGCATTTGCTCTCCACTTAAGCCCTTTGCATCAGGTCCTCTTTTTTTTTCTCCTCCCTCCCCGCTCCCCCCTCCCTCATGAGCCCTTGATAATTTATAGATTGTTATTTTGTCATATCTTGCCCTATCCGGAGTCTCCCCCCCCCCTTCTGTGCCGTCCATCTCCCAGGGAGGAGGTCACATGTAGATCCTTGTAATCGGTTCCCCCTTTCCCACTCACTCACCCTCCACTCTCCCAGCATCGCCCCTCACACCCTTGGTCCTGAAGGTATCATCCACCCCGGATTCCCTGTGCCTCCAGCCCCCATATGTCCTTTTAAATTTTTATAAATGAAACTATGATCTCTTTATTTTCGTCTTTAATTTGACTTCAGAGCCACAGGTGTACTTGAAAGAGCAGGATATGGCTCCTGACCCTCAGTGTGCCCTCCCTGTGCAGATTTACTGGCTCACTTAAGACTACCGGAATCCCTGAGACGACTGCCCTGAGAAACTCTTTAAACTTTAAACCCAAACTGAGGTCATGCTTTAGGGAAAAGACAGAGTGGCCCAGGAGTAGGGTGCTCCATTCAGAAACCATCTAAGTGAGACCAAAAGGTGGACAATTACTCCCAGGGTGAGGAGGAAAGGGGGCATGGAAATACAGTACTAGAAATGGGACAACCGAACACAAATGACGACAATGGTCACACATTATGAAACATGTCACTGGTGTCACTGCATCACCTATTTAGAAAATGCCAAATGACACCTACTTTGCAGTGTAAGCTTTCATAAAAAATACAAGAAGTTCTTAAAAAAAACCAAACCAGACTAAGTTCTTAATAATACCGCAGCTCCCTCACATCTGTCCGTTCCCAAGAGGAACAATGCTGATACCTGTGTGCCACACCAGTTCCCAGAGGTTCCAAGTGTGATTAAGCGGCAGCCCAATGTGTAACCGCCATGCCAGCAGGGCTAAAAGCACGAACGATACAACTGCTCACAATACACGAAAGTCTATTAGCTCTTATGCCCTCCTCCAAAAATAAGCCACTGTCTTCAAGTCAATTCCAACTCATTGCAACCTTTCAGGCCAAGGTAGAACCGCCCCTGTGGGTTTCCAAGATGGTCACTCTTTACGTGAGAAGAAAGCCTCATCTCTCTCCAGTGGAGTGGCTGGTGGTCTGGAACTGCTGAATCTGTAGTCAGCTGACTTGAAAATATGGCCTTTACTGGCTGTCAGTCCTCCCATACCTGACTTTGGCACTTCCAGAGCAATGCCCCGGAACTAACCCCCAAATATGCAATGCGGACTTGAATTGTCATGTTTGGATCTGCCTGACGGCACCCAAGCTCAGAAAATCAGGTTTCAGCAGAAAAGGAAGAATTGGACAAATTCTAACATGTACTAATTTTATTTCCAACTAGGAAAATTAACTACAACAGAGCTTTTACAACTTTTGTTGTATATGAAACAAAATAATGCACAGAGTTTGCCGACAAAGCAAACATTCCAAAGTGATAAGCCTTTGTGTGGAAAGTAAAAGGTTTCAAGGGGTATAATTTGAAATCATGAATTGGGTGGTGTATGAGTGTGTGAAATAATAAAACTTGGCTTACAGTAAGGAAGAGTGGCATAAATCACAGCCAGATGCAATATGAAAGTCCTGGGACCTGAGCCTGTAGCTCACTCAAGATGGTAGCAAGTCAAAAGCAGAAGTTCCTAAGCATAAGGGTGACTTCCAGTTTCAGTTCTACCACAGAAAGAGCATGGAAAGCAGAGTTCTATTCTCACAAGCGAAAGCTCACCTAACTAAAAATCAGTAGATGCATTTGGATTGTGGTGCGCATGGGAGAACATGAAAAGCCCCGGGACTGCCCAAAGAGCAAGCCAATCCGCCTCGGGGGAGTACAGCCAGCAAGCATGCTCCTTCGAAGCAATGATGGTGAAATGTCATCTCACGTACTTGGAACATGTTATCGAGAGAGACTAGTCCCTGGAGAAGAGCATCACGTTTGGGTGAGCAGGGTCAACAAAAAAGGAAACTTCTCAGTGAGGTGGACTGGCACCGTGGCCGTAAGCAAAACAAGCATGAGCACGGTGCAGGCCCAGTCATGATTTGTCTCGTTCAACACCGAGACACCATGAGTCAGAACGAACCGGAAGGCCCCTAACTCTGCAGTCAATGAAGAGAGAAGGGTAGTGAAGAGATGGAAACATACTCAGAAGGCCTTTCTGAGAAGGAATGAATAAAAGTAGTTTATTATTCTTTTTTAAATCATTTCATTGGGGGCTAGTACAACTATTATCACCATCCATCCATCCTTTATGTCAAGCACATTTGTGTCAAGCACATTTGTTGCCATCATCATTCTCAAAACATGTTCTTTCTACTTGAGCCCTTGGTATCAGCTTCTCATTCAGTTTATTCTTGTTTTGTTTTGGCTGGATTTTCTTTTTTTTTTTAATTTAATCGTTAGGGGCTCATACAACTCATCACAATCCATACATACATCAATTGTGTAAATCACATCTGTACATTCATTGCCCTCATCATTCTCAAACATTTGCTCTAGTTTATTATTCTTAATGGACCCAATGAGCCCTGGTGGCCTGGTGGATTAGGTGCCGTACAACCCACTGCAAGGCTGGCGGTTCAAAGATGTCAGCTGCTCGGCATGAGAAGAGAAGTCTATCTGTAGCCCTGTCTTTGGGCACTTCTGTGTTGTCATACAGAGTAGCTGTGAGTCAGAGTTGACTAGATGGCAGCAAGTTTAATAACCCTTATGAGCCCAATGGCAACGGGGTACTTAGATTGGAAGGAGGCCTTGTGGAAATATGGTGAAGCACTGAGCCGCTCATCAAAGGGCCAGTGGTTCTGTCCACCTGCCACTGTGCTGACGAAAGGCCAGAGGACCAGCTCCCATTCCGATTATGTGGCCGCCAACGGGGCTATTCCCGCTCCAACCCTTTAAAGGAGGGTTCTTGCCTTCTACTGGCCAAGAATAGCCAGGCAAGGCACCAAGTATCCACACCAGCAACGTTGTATTAGGGAAGAGAGCCAGCTGTCAAGAGACACGAGGGCTTATGTCACACTTACCCTTGCCTCCCCAAGCTAGAAGCTTCTGGGCTTGTATCACCGTCCTCCCAGGTACACCAGGGAGGTTATACATGTTTATTAAAAGTCGGGGGAAAGGTGGGGTTTGCCTGGAACACTAAGTTAAAAGAGTTCATGTATAGTTCGTCAGGATCAGTTCTGCTGCAAGGCTTGCTGGGACTGGTTAGCTGGACTTATTCTGGGATGTCAAGCATGCTTGGCAGGCAGCCCCTCTCTTCTCTGGTTTTATATGGGCCACAGTGTGCTTTCTCTTGTGCGTAGTTGGCATCTGGGCTTTCTGAACAACTTTAGGCGAATACCCCAACCTGCCTGTTTGTTCCAGGATGTGGTTTCCAGGCTGTACTATTTCCTAGTTTTCCTTGGATTGTTCCTAAAATAAGGTTAGGTAAGGAGCTCCTGGGGGTCACCCCTCTCCCCATCCCAGTTACAACCTAGGAAACTATCTATCTATACACCAAACTCACTACCACCCTGTGACTCCCAGGAAACCTTGGCGCAGTTTGATTCTGTCCCTCCGGGTCTTAATGGACGCCACCCATTTTCTTCCTTTGGAGAACGAGGCACACAGCTCTGGACTTCAGTTCAGAAAGCAAGTAGTACACGAGGCTGTTGCATTGGATCTTTTTCAGTGGCAGAATGCTCTAAAATAAGGGCGATGTAGGCATTTCACGAACCATTGTCTATCCTCCCATCCGTGTTCCCAGCTTTCTCACAAATGACTGAAAATGAAATCTGATGTTAAAAAGGTGCTGCCGCTCCCCGGGGCACCCCCCAGAATGCGGCATCCTGTATCTATGTAAACAAACAGGGCCCAAGGCAACGCGTTGGGGTTCCTAACACACGGGTCTCCGCTGACCTACGGGGAGCCTGCCCGGGGCCGGCAGGCCACCGTGGGCCGGCCCTGGCGCACTCCGGGGAGCCCAGCCTGCGGGGACCATGCTGGCGGCCTTTGGGGCCACGTGTCGATTGCGTCCCCGGCCCGCGGACTGAAGGGGGAGCCCCGCGGGGGGTTGGGGGGGGATGGAGAGAGGACTGGGCACACGCACCCCGGGGGTTACTCACCCGGACAAGCGTACTCCAGGACTGCGGTCTTTCGGGGCGCGGACTGCGGCATCTCCTCTCCCGCTCCAGCCCGAGCTGGGCTGCATTCACTGCAGCGGGGGCGGGGGACTGGAGCACCCCCCAAAAGAGAGCATAGGATCAGGGGGCGCTCGCGGCCGCAGGTTCTCACGACCCTAGGCTTGAAAACCTGAGCGCCTGCGACTCACAACCGCACTCCCTGCGCCCCCACGGGGCCACGTGACGCCTGCCCCACGTGACGGCGGGCCCGCCCCGCCTCCGAGCGTCACGGTGACGTCATCGCCTGGTGGAGGGCCCTCTGGACGAACTGCCTCCGCTTCCCTCACCCGAGGGCCCTCAGCCACACCTGGGCCATCGATTGGCTTCCAACGCACAGTGACCCTGGAAGGCAAAGTAAACCGGCCCCTTGACTTCCCTCCAAGACCCTGGGGCGCAGCCAGCCTCGTCCTTCTCCCAGGCGCCAGTGTGTGGGTTCCAGTCACGGAGAGCAGCACCGTGCAACCAAGGATGCCCCCGGGACTTAGCAGGGGACTCCTGGCGACCACCCTGTAACTGTTGACTGGAGGAAGAAGCCCAGTCTTTCTCCCGCAGAGGCGCTAGTGGTTTCGAACTGGCCACCATGCAGATGCCAGCCCGAGCTTAACCCCATACACCAGGGACCCAACAAAAAACCCTGGCATCAGTTCTCCGTTGTCCTGGGGTGCTGGCCTTGGGTTTCTTTCTCTTACAAAAATAAGTATATAAAATCCCTCCTGGCTTCACAATTTTAGAACGGGTAAGTGTTCATTTATAGAAAGGGCTTCAGGTCTTCCCCACTTTTTCAGCAAGCAAGGTTGTGTCATATATATGTGTATATATGTGTGTGTGTATCAGGTTGTTCATAAGCCTTCCTCCAATCCTGAAGCTTCTCCAATGTCTGTTGAGTAGGCAGATTGAATAAGTGTGGAGAAAGGATGCACGCCGGATTCACACCTTTTCAGATTTAGAAGCAGGTACTGTGCCCTTGGTTTGTTCTTACACCTGCCCCTTGATCCACGTACAGGTTCCACAAGAGCACAATATCATGTCCTAGGATTCCCTTTCCTTTTTTCTAAGGCTAGCTATAGCTTATTATGGATCATACAGTCGAGTGCCTTAGCACGGTCCATAGAACATAATTAAACATCTTTCTGGTATTCTCTGCTTTGAGCCAAGATCCAGCTCACATCAGCAATGATATCCCTTGTTTCGTGTCTTCTTCTGAATCCAGCCAGAACTTCTGGGAGTTCCCGGTCAATATACTGCTGTAACTATTGTTGGATGATCTTCAGCAAAAATTTACTTGCAAGTGACATTAATGATGTTGTTCTGTAAGTTGAGTTTCCTGTTAGATCACCTTCCTTTGGAATGGGGACATACATGGATCTCTCTTCCAGTCAGTGGGCCAAATAGCTGTCTTCCATATTTCCTGGCATAGATGAGTGTGTGCTTCTAGTGCTACATCAGCTTGTTGAAACTTATCACTTGGTGTTCCATCAATTCCTGGAGCCTGGTTTTGGGCTAATAATTTTGGTGCACCTGAATGTCTTCCTTCCGCACCATCGTTCCTTGAATTGTTGAATGTCTACCTCTTGAAATGGATGAAGCTAGACTACTTATGTCTCTGTGCATTCTTTCTTTCTTCTCTGGATGCCTCCGGCATCATTCCATATTTTTTTGCCCATAAAAACGTTCAATATTGCAACCTGAGGCTTAAACTGTTTCCCCAAACCATTTTATTAGGAACTAATCCAGACCCCACACTATTCCATAGTTCAATCACATCAAGCAGTTTTGTACCATTGCTACTGCAGACAGTTTCAAAACACTTTCTTCCTTCTTGCACTCCTTGATATCAGCTCCTCTTTGCCCCACCTCTGTCACTTCTTCAAGTCTGAGCTTCATATACCAAAAAACAGAAAACAAAACCAAGATTCAAGAAGGTTACCCACAAGGACAAAATATTTCAGAGATAAACCCTAATATGAAAAGGAAAAAAAACCACAGAAATCATTGAGAACTAGATAGAGCCCAAAGCGTATCCGAGGGGAGACCAAGTGACAGAGTTTTAACCCTTCAAGTCAGATTTATCATTTTGATCTCCTAGAGTCTTCTCTCCAATGCACTCTGTTTGGTAACCAGTTTGTTTCCATCCCTCAATTATGGTTAGAGGAGAATCAGTAGAGTCTTATTCCTGTGTTGATCTCACAAATGCATTTTGGGATGCATTTTGTCATCCCTAGCCTTTTAAAAACCAGAATTTCACAACTTAAGCTCTATTATTCCCTCCTGCTGCTTTGGGTGATATAATTTACAATCCTTGGGTCACGGGTATTGGTGTGCTTCTTCCATGTGGACTTAGTTGACATCTCATTCGAATGGCTGCTTGTTTGGAAACAAGCTTTTAAGACCCCAGATGCTATTCCATCTGATAGCTGGGCACCATCTAATCTCTTCACCACACTTCGCTGTACCACCCTTATCTTCTGTGGTTCTTTCATCAGGCCAAGTATTGAGTAGAGCCATGTCATAAGCGCTAATTGTTCTTAGTGTGGAGCTAGGATTAAGTGCAACTTCAAAATCCATTCCTGGATCTATGTGTATCTGCCTCTGGTTTCCTTTAGAGAGCTCCTTGTAAATTTATGGTAGAGAATCTTATTGATCATCTCCCTGGTGATCTTTTGTTAATGGTGTCATTACTTAACCTATGGTACTAATTTTTAAAACACTTGAGAGAAGATTGAACAAGTGTAGGCTAACTATATATCGCAATACCTGAATTATTCACTTATACATAATAAATTCTTAATATGGCTGGATGTTATGTACACAAACAACGGGAGTTGATTGCTAGGCAAAATTTACAATAATATTCACTGACAATGTCAATCACAGGTCTACCAGAATAATACATATCTTAATATAGTAAGTAGGCATTGATGTACTAAGTCAACGTTGCTCTGTCTACCAATAGTTCAATACTCTTGGTATAGCTGTCTTCTGCTTCTTCACACACCATGTAGTTTCAGCCTTAAGTCCTCACGTTACAGGTGTGTGTAAGGTAGAATCTAGTTCAAATAATGTAGTTTCCACATCAGATCCCTCAGGTATGGCTTTTGGAGGGTGTTGCGGGCCTTGAAGAGCCAGAATTCAATGCCCCAATATTCTTTGGCACTTGGTATGTGTCTCCAGAAGGTGTACAGAGACATAGGCCAATGCGGCTTATTAGGTGCGTATTACTAGCCATACTCCCCACTTAGGGTCCTTAAAAGTATTATTAGTCATCCACCCCCATTTGTAAGTTGGTCCTCCCCCTTTTCTACCAACAAATATGCACTTGTCTTCTGTCAGACATACCTGCTCTTGACTTGATTTTCGGCTCATTGTTCAACAACTGTCAATCAGCTAGCTTGTTGAAGGTCTTGCTCTTGACGTTGAACTTCTACTTTACCAAGCATGAAATCTTTTTTCCAGGAACTGGTGTCCCCAGATAACATTGCGAAGTCTGTGAGATGACACGTTACCCTTCTTACTTCGAAGGAGTATCCTGGCTATACTTCTTTCAAAGACAGCTTTATGTGCGTCTCTGAAAGGGCACAGTACGTTCAAGGTTTTTCCCTAGCACCATAATTAGAGTGCATCAACTCTTTCGTGGTCTTCCTGATCAATTGCTCAACTTTCACATGCGTACGAAGGCTCCCCTGAGCAAAATACTGAGTGGTGCAAGAAGCATTAAAAGACGATGACAGGGGTGTGGGAGGGAGGAGGGGAAAAGGAGCTGATACTAAGGGCTCAAGTAGAAAATGTTTTGAAAATGATGATGGCAACATAAGTACAAATATGCTTGACACAACTGATGTATCGAATGTTATAAGAGCTGTCAGAGCCCCAAATAAAACGATTTTCAAAAAAGACAATGGAAGGAATGTACGGTCACTAATGAAAATACCTGGTCAATGTTCAACCATTTCAAAAACCAGAGGTGATGCAGGAATGAACACACGACACAGGGAAGGCATTAGCGAAAAGCCAACTCAAAATTCACCACCAGTGAACCAATCCCCGCCCTGAGGTTAGAACATAACGGTTCCTTTGGGTTTCGGAGGCTGTGCATTTTTATGGGAGCAGAAAGCCTCATCGCTCTTCCGCAGAGCAGCTGGTGGGTTTCACCAGCATGAACTAACTCCCTATGCCACTAGGACTTCTTAGTGCAAGCCAAGGCTCCAGGAACTGAAGCTATAGCAAAGGAAATGTTTGAACAAGCTGATGAATCACTGAAAGCTCTCAGTTGTCTATTTCAAGAAATTTAGACTATCGCTACCTGGCTGACTGGAAGAGACACATATTTGTACACATTCCAAAGAACTCAACAGACGGTGGCAAGTGAAAAGGTGTGTACTATAAACTTAGCACACGTTTATAAGTTGGTAGTGTTAAGTGCAATTGATTGCAACTCATAACTTCCCTGCACACAATAGAGTGAAACCCTGTCCTGGGCCTTTGCCATCTGTGTAATCATTGTTGAGAGGTGTACAGCTAAAATGAAGTTTAGATTCTGATGAAGACAAGTCTTCAGTTAGCTCTTCAGGGATGTTTTCTTACATTCATTCGACCCAACAAATGACCAAGAAATCCACAGAACATAACACATAAACTGTATTTTTATACATTCTTAATGTATATTCTTTTTTAAAAGATCATTTTATTAGGGGCTCATACAACTCTTATCACAATCCATGCATACATCAGTTGTGTCAAGCACATTTGTACATTCATTGCCCTCATCATTCTCAAAACGTTTGCTCTCCACTTAAGCCCCTGGCATCCGCTCCTCATTTTCTCTCTTCCTTCTCCTCTCCCTCTCCCTCATGAGCCCTTAATAATTTATACATTATTATTATTTTGTCATACCTTACACTGCCTGATATCTCCCTTCCCCCACTTTTGTGTTGTCCATCCCCCAGGGAGGAGGTTATATGTAGATCCTTGTACTTGGTTCTCCCTTTCGAACCCACCCTCCCGGTATCGCCACTCTCCCCACTGGTCCTGAAGGTATCATCTGCTCTGGATTCCCCATGTTTCCAGTTCTGATCTGTACCAGTGCACATCCTGGTCTAGGCAGATTTGTAAGGTAGAATTGGGATCATTATAGTGGTGGTGGTGGGGAAGCATTTAGGAAGTAGAGGAATGTTATATGTTTCATCGTTGCTACACTGCACCCTGACTGGCTCATCTCCTCCCTACCATCCTTCCGTAAAGGGATGTCCAATTGCCTACAGGTGGGCTTTGGATCTCCACTCCACACCCCCCCTCATTCACAATGATATGATTTTTTTGTTCTTTGATGCCTGATAACTGATCCCTTCGGCACCTCGTGATCACACAGGCTGGTGTGCTTCTTCCATGGGTGCTTTGTTGCTTCTGAGCTAGACGGCTGCTTGTTTAACTCTTAATTTATATTCTTTAATCTAATATTTTATTGGTACATATTCCAGCCTCACATTTTTCATAGTTAATAAAGGGAACTATAGTTGCCTAAGATTTAAATGTGGCCATTGAGATCAAACTAGCTCAATCCTTATTTTCATCTTAGTAGTGTTGATCATATTAAACATGAAAAAGGAAATTCTACATTTCCAGTATAATACAAAAGTGTAAACATAATAAACTACATTCTTGACATAAAGTAACTGAGTAATATATTCGGCAGCATATTTCCTTTCTTTCTTAGCTATTGTTTTCCCATTCAGAAATCAGAGACTTGTTTTTCCATCTCATCTTTTTCTCTAGATTTGAGATATTTTGAAGAAGCCTTAATTTATACAAGTTATTATGAACATAATTTTCATCTATGTGTAATATGCGCTCAAAGTTGTGGGCTATGAGATATGATTTTTGAAAATAACAAGACAGTCTTACAACATTGTTTCTTTAAAAATAGCCTACATCCTAGTATCTTTTGATGCATACCATCAAAACATAATCTCTTTCAAAAATCTCCTTTGTGCTTGATGTAAAAATTAGTCACCAGGGGACAACACTGGAGACACAGTGTGGGAATTACACCTGACCTGATCCCACCACACCGAGGCAAATCACTGGGGGAGTGCAGCGGAACAGCAAGGGAATGGAATGGCAAGGTCCCCAGGGAATGCTGAAAGTGGACTTTGGGGCCAGGGCGTGGTGCCCCAACGGACTGGACTGGAAAACGCTCCTAAGGGCCAGCAAACGATCCCTGAACTAACTACAAGCTTTTCTCTTGTGAAAAAAAAATTAGTCACAATTATATCATCCTTTCCGATGTCGAAATGATTCCATAGCATCTAGTGTTTATGTCCTGCAATGGCTAGCTTCACAGATTCAAGATGGCTACTTAAACTAACGGTTACATTTTGGAAGCACTTTCAGAAGCACTGTAGTACCGACACAAGATCATAAAAAGAATTACATGACATCAAAATTAGATTTAAAATAGTCATATGATACTTAGGTATGGAAAAAAACCATATCTGGTCATTTTGACTTTGGATATAGACTTCCGTCCTTTAAAAATTATGTAAAAGTTCTAGGGAGTATCCAGGTAGCTGAAACATACCAGAAGACTCTGTAGAATTACAGACTCGTTAAAACTCAAGTTATTCAGAGTTAATAATGACTCCTAGATGAATGATTTATATATTTCTTTGCCTGGAAGTGAACTAGTCAAAGGAGGAAATGCTGTATTCTGTGCTTTTCTTTCTGTTCCTTAAACAGCACCTGCTGTGGCTTTCAACCTTATGCTTTATTACTTCAAAACGACAAAGGGGGTTCACATTTCATTAAGATATGTAATCATAAAATGTTTTTTTAAGATATGTAATCATTATTGGATTTTAAAGAAACACAAATCCCTTAAAAACAAATTAGGGAGACTTACCGCAGAATGGTGAACTGGGCAGACACACTACACAGGCCCTGCACCACAGACACCAGCGCCCGACTGCAACAGAGTCAGATGATAACCCTGGACTGACCGCTGAGCTTCAGAGAAAAGGATAGGGAAGTGATGAAACAGTGACGACAAGTAAGGAGCCCTGGGGGTGTGGTGGGTAAGCACTGGGCTGTAACCACAAGTTCAGCAGTTTGAAAGCTTACCAGCTGCTCCAGGAGAGAAAGATGAGGCTTTCTACTCCCATAAAGTGAATGCGTCTAGGAAACCCGTGCCTATCAGGTTGTCATGAGTCAGAACTGACTTGGTGGCAGTGACCTTGGTTTGGAAGGAGCTGTGGTGGTTGTAGTGGGCTATGAATTGAGCTGGTAACTGCAAGGTCAACGGTCTGAACCCACCAAGGGCTCCTAAAGGAAGGTTGAGGCTGTTTCCTCCTGTAATTATTTAAACGTCTGGGCAGTTCTAATCTATGAGTCAGAATCAACTTTATGGCAGTGAGGGAAAGAAGCTGAACAGACACAGCCAGACAGAGGAATTGTCAGTATCTGATGTGGGCTAGTCATTTTTGAACTTTTACCTGTAGCTTTCCACTCAACAGTGGCCTGGCACATTGAAGACTAGCAGAGACAAAGGTAGGATCCTTCCCCCGCCCCCTCTGGGGATCAGAATTGTGGCCAGCCCCCACCCTCACCCCCCCAAGGCTAGTGACATGCAGCCACTCCTTGTGCAGCCTCAGCTGTGCCTGAGGCTGGAGATGTACTCTCGTATCCATCAGGTGTTGGGTGCACTGTGCCTAGAGGTGTGTGGACTGTCCTTCATCAGACCAGCAAAGCACACCGTCCCTGGTCACCCAAGGAGGCAAAAGAACTTCCACACCAGCTGCCATGCCTATGAGTTGGCATCAACTTGATAGCAGCAAGGGTTTTATTTTGAGACCAGCACAATTAATTTTTAAAAAGAACAGAAGTATTTGAATAAAGCCTAAAAATTATGTGGGACACCATCAAGTGGAACAGCTTATAGTGATAGCAATTCCAGAACTAGAAGAAGCAACAAGAAACACAAAGAACATTGTCTAAAAATAATTGTAAGAAAATTTTATAAACATCACGGAAGATAAGAAGATATGCATTCAAGAAGTTGAATGAATCTCAAATAGGATTGACACCAAAAGACAATCACCACAGCCTATCCTAATTAATCTTCCAAAACCAAAAATTGGGAAATAGCCCTGAGAGCAGCTTGGGGAAATAAATTTTGCGTCGGGTCCAACCATCATTGTTTTTTAAACAGTGTTCAGTCATTTAAAATTTTAATCCGTGTAAGTTAACATTCCATGCATTTTATCCTGAAAAGTTTTCCTACATATGTATAGTTTCCTTTTTTAATACCATTTTAATTTCTATACCATTGGTTAGATAAATGATCAAGTGAGATTCATACCAAAAATGCAAAAGTAGATTAATATTAGGGGAAAAACTCAGTGTAATTTATCACATAAACAAATTAAAGGAGAACCATCTGATTATATCAGTCAGTACAGAGAAAGTATTTGATAAAATTCAGCATCCATTCCTGATAAAATCACTCAGCAAAGTAGGTAGAGGAAGCAAGTTTCTCAACATAATAATGGCCATATATGCAAAATGAAAACCTGGTATCTTCAATAATCCAATAAAAAGATGAGCACAAGACATGAATAGACAACTTATCAGAGACAAAATATAAGTGGCCAACAACCATATGAAGAAATCTTGATCATTAGCAATAAGAGAAATACAAATGATGAGATCTCACCTCACATGGACACTTTTGGCAAAATTCAATAAAACAGAAAATGTCATAGTGAATATTTTGTTGTGTATGAGAGGTTGGAGACAGAGATACAGAACAGAGATAGACACATAGATCTATTTCCCCATCCTCCTATATATATTTGCATGTACATGTCTTTGTCTAGACCTCCATGAATGCCCTTTGACTCCTAGCTCTTTCCTCCATCTCTCTTGACTTTCCTCCTGCCCTACTACCATGCTTCATCGCCACCTGGGCTAGAGTATACCTCTTCTCTAAGCAACCTTACCCTTGATCATTTCCCACCAGGCCTGCCACTCCCACTTCTCTACCATTTGGGGTCCCATGTTATTTATAGGTCAAGTATTAAGGTGGCGGAAGGACCTTGGGCCTCTACTCAAACACTCCCTCAATGCATGAATACCTTCTTTTATTAAATTGGAACTCTATGATGCTCACTCTCCCGACACAACGGCTGGAGCCAAAGTGTGTGAACAAGTAAATGTGGTGAAGAAAGCTGATGGTGCCCGGCTATCAAAAGAGATAGTGACTGGGGTCTTAAAGGCTTGAAGATAAACAAGCGGCCATCTAACTCAGAAGCAACAAAGTCCACATGGAAGAACACACCAGCCTGAGTGAGCGAGTGGTCCCAAAGGGATCAGTTACCAGGCATCAAAGAACAAAAAATCATATCATTGACTGCACACCTCCATGATAGGATCGCTGAAGACAAAGGGGTGCATAAGCAAATGTGGTGAAGAAAGCTGATGGTGCCCGGCTATCAAAAGAGATAGTGTCTGGGGTCTTAAAGGCTTGAAGGTGAACAAGCGGCCATCTAGCTCAGAAGCAAATAAGCCCACATGGAAGAAGCACACCAGCCAGTGCGATCACGAGGTGCCCAAGGGACCAGGTATAAGGCATCATGCAAAAAAAAAAAGATATAAGTGTGTGTATGTATGTGTATATATGTGTATATGTATATATGTATGTATATATATGTATATATATATCATATTAAATGAAGGGGGAAGTGCAGAGTGGAGACCCAAGGCCCAAGTGTCGACCAATGGAGATCCCCTCATAGAGGGGTTTAAGAGAGGAGATGGGTTAATTAGGGTGTAAGGTAGTATCGATGAAGAACACAGCTTTCCCCCGGATCCTGGATGCTTCCTCCCCCCAACTACCATGATCCGAATTCTACCTTGCAGGGCTGGATAGGACAGAGGCTGTACACTGGTGCATATGTGGGTTGGAGGTACAGGGAATCCAGGGTGGATGATACCTTCAGGACCAAGGGTGTGAGGGACGATGCTGGGAGAGTGGAGGGTGAGTGGGTTGGAAACGGGGAACTGATTACAAGGATCCACATGTGACCTCTTCCCTGGGAGAGGGACAGCAGATAAGGGGGGAAGGGAGACTCCGGATAGGGCAAGATATGACAAAACAACGATGTATAAATTACCAAGGGCATATGAGGGAGGGGGGAATGGGGAGGGAGGAGGGGAAAAAAAGAGGACCTGATGCAAAGGGCTTAAGTGGAGAGCAAATGCCTTGAGAATGATTGGGGCAGGGAATGTATGGATGTGCTTTATACAATTGATGTATGTATATGTATGGATTGTGGTAAGAGTTGTATGAGTCCCTAATAAAATATAAAAGAAGAAAAGAGAAAAAAATGATTAGGGCAAAGACTGTACAGATGTGCTTTATACAATTGATGTATGTATATATATGAACTGTGAAAAGAATTGTATGAGCCCCAATAAATTGTTAAAATTAAAAAATAAATAAATAAATAAATAAATACATTCTAACAAAAAAAAAAAAAAGAACAGAGATAGAATTTATCCTTGAATGTGAAGTTGAGAAAGATTTTATTGAGGCAGGGAAAGAACTTCCAGGAGGGCAGGGAGAGCAGAGAAAGGGACGGGGGCATCCTGAACCCCTGGGTAGGTTCCAAGACCCAACGAGTTAGGTCAGGGAAATCGTGCCTGACTGTGAGGCAGTGGGACATATGTAGGGCTTGAGCCAAGGACGTACGTACTGATAGCGGAAGGAAGGCCTGATGCTGCAGTTGCAGGGTCTGAGTCAGGATGTGGTCTGTGAGCAAATCATCCTGAAACGCTGAGGGAAGGGGCTGTACAGACCCGGCCTGGAGAGATAAGCTCCTTGGAATGCTGGAGGCAGGGACTGCACAGTCCAGCTCTGGCCTTGAGAGGCGGGGAAGAGGCCGCACAGTCCAGCAGGCTATCTTTCCGGAGAGCTGGGGGAAGTGGCTGCATGGTCTGGACCTGGCCCAAACACAAACCCTTATGCTTAGCAAACTCAGTCAGTCTTACGAAGATAAATATTTAATATCACCATTGTTAAAAGGAAAAACAAAGAAGAAAACGTGTGCTTATACACCAATTGACAAGACTTTGATGACTACAGGGAGGCCAGGGATTGGGGTGGGAAGAGGGAAAGAGGAGGGATAGGCTGGCGAGGGACGGAAAAATGGAGGGTTTAACAGGGAAAAAAAATAAAGTAAAAATTGCTCCACGAAAAAACCCACAAAAACAAGAAAGGTCGAGATGCTTTACCCTTCAGATTTAAATCTTGCTCTGAGTGACTAAAAGGAGGAAAAGTAAAACTCAAGTGGGCTTGGAGTCTTCTTTTACTTATTAAAAGATCATTTTATTGGGGTTCTTACAGCTCTTAAAACACTCCCTACATCGATTATATCAAGCATATCTGTACATATGTTGCCATCATTAATTTCTAAACTCTGTATCAGCTCCTCTTTTTTCCCTTCTTTCCCCCACCCCGTGACCCCTTGATAAATTATAAATTATTGTTTTTTTTCCTTTCTTACACCTACCCCTGTCTCCCTTCCCCCACGTTTTCTGTTGTTTGTTCCCTGGGGTGGAGGTGTCAATCATTGGTTCCCTCTTCCTCCCTTTCTCTCCCTACCTTCAGCACCTACCCTTCTGCTATCACTACTCCTGTTCCTGTTCCTGGATTCCTTGTGTCAAGAGCTCTTACCTCTTATCTGTAACTGTGCACATGCTCTGGTCTAGCCCGCAGTGAAAGACAGGACTGGGTCATGATGGGGGGGGGGGTGAGGAAGCCTCAAGGAACCAAAGGAATCATTTGCATTTCATTGGTGCTATACTGCGCCCTGGTTGACTCATCCTTCCTTGTGACCCTTCTGTAAAGGGATGTCCCATTGTCTACAGATGGTTTTTGGGGTCTCTGCTCTGATCCCCCTTTCTGAAAAATATGTGTTTGTCTGTTTGTTTTGAGTCTTTTGATGCCTGATACCCAGTCCCATAGACACCTCATGATCGTACAGGCTAGATGCTTTTTCCATGTGGGCTTGTTGCTTCTGTTAGATGGCCGCTTGCTTAACTTCAAGCTTTTAAGACCCAAAACACTATATCTTTTGATAGCCGGCCACCATCTGCTTTCTTCACCGCATTTGCTTATACATCCATTTTGTCTTTGGGGATTTTGCCTGGAGGGTGAGCATCACAGAATGCTAGGTTGTTAGAACAAAGTGTTCTTGCGTTGAGGGAGGTCTTGAGCAGAGGCCTGAGATCTTGGAGTCTTTAGTGACATACAAGTTCATTTCAAACATATGAAAAAATAAGTTTCAATAAGCAGATGAAGCATTGGAAACCCTCACTAGTCTATACCAAGACAGCGACTTGGATCAACTGACTGAACCAAGTATTGTCCCTATTCCAAAGGGAGGTGACCTAACAAAATGCTCAAATTATACATCCAGACATTGCTATCACATGAAAATAAAATTTGGCTGAAGCTCATCCAACAATGGTTGCAGTAGTGCATTGACACTGAGCTTCCAGAGATTCAGGCGGGGTTCAGAAGAGGATGTAGAACAAGGGATATTATTGCTTATGTTAGATGGGAAAGGAAAGAATTGCAGAAAATGTTTACTTGTGTGTGTTTTAAGGTTATCTATTTCTTTTATTGGCATATGTTTTACATATCTTAAAATTCAACAGCTCAATAATATTAAGAAGAGTTGTGAAATTATTACTGCTATCAATGTTAGACCATTTTCTTCTTTCTTGCAGTCATTGTTAGCTCTGCATTTCCTTACACCTCCCCTGGTATGTCCCTGGGGAATTATTAATCAAATGATAAGGTGTTACATTTTACCCTAACTATCAGAATAGACCTTACAATGCTCTCTGCCTGACAGCAAAGTATTCCCATCCCTGGACTATATACAATCAGACCCAGCAAAGGGATTTGGGGCTTCCACTGCCATCCATAGCCTTCTGCAAACCAGCTGTTCAGAATTTAAACTGATACCATTCCCTCCTCCAAATTTGGCTTCGGTTATTTACAATCCTTGGATCATACAGGCTGGTGTGCTTCCTCTGCGTGGGCTTTATTGACATCTCACTTAGACGGCTGCTTGTTTAAGAAAAGCCGTTTAAGACCCCAGATGCTATTCTTTCCGATACCTTCGCACCATCTGATTTCTTCACCATATTTTACTGTAGCATTCATATCTTTAGTGATTTCTTTATGAGGAAACGTATTGAATAGGATCAGTCATAAGAACTAATTGCTTAGATTAGGCCTACAATAAAGTGTGAGCCCCAAATCCATTCATATGTCTATGGTTTATCTAGTCCCTGGCTCACTTTATTATTATTATTTTTCCGTTTTATTGGTGCATAATCCACATCATACAATTCAATCATTCAATTGTGTCAAGAAGAATTGTACAATCATTCCCACAATCAATTTCAGGACATTAACTTGGGTCACTTTAGAGATATTATCATTTTATGATAGAGAACATTATGTCATCCCCCATGAGGCATAAGGTAATTCTGTTGATAGTATGATTAATACAGCCAGTAGTTTAGAATGTAAAACATTGTTAATAAAGGGAAATTCTAGTTGTAAAGGCCATTTTTTGTACCACAATACTGAATTGTTGACTTGTACAGATTGAACTCTAAGGTGGTAAGACACTATTTACAGGAACAAGGAGGGTTGAGAACAGGGCAAAACTTTCAATAACACTCTTTCACAAAGACAGAACTATGCCTGTTAGACGAATACGTCATAACTAAAGCAGAGACAGCATGAAAATGGCCAATATATGTTATTCTGAGGCCACCATAACATTGGGCACCCTCAAAGCATGAGGTCTGAACCAAAGTCCAATGATTACCAATTCCATAACTTTGGGATAGGCACCATCTGCTTCTTCTCACTCGAGGGTGGTTCAACCGTAAGCCCAAGGGCATATTTCAGTGCCTTAAATCTGCTACAAGTGAGTTTAAGGTCAAGTTCAGTTCATTTAGTGGGGTTTCCAAACCGGATCTTTCTGGTGTGGCCTGTGAAAGATGTTGTGCCCCAAAAGAACAGCATCTAAAGCCTCAGTTGTCTATAGTCCACATGCTGGGTCATCAAAGTCTGGATAGAAACTAGATCAAGTGTGTTCACTTAGGTTTGGGGCTCCAACCTAATTCTAGCCCCAAACTGAGGACAATTCATTCTTACGACTTGACCCTGGTTGATGCTCATTCTCATGAAGAGATCACTGAAGATATGAGTGCTATAGCAAAGTGTGGTAAAGAAACTAGATGGTACCTGGCTGTGGGGGGAAAGGCCAGCCCCCATAATTAATTGCAGGTCCGGTAGGTACAATTGTACGGCGATAAGAAGTAAAGATTATAGTGAAGTCATAGCATGAGCGATAGAAGAGAGATTGAAGTAATGGAGTCAGGCACAATTCATGGTAGCATGCTCACCTCAGCCCCGCTTGATGGTCCTCATGGGGAGAGCCGGAGAGCTGAGAGCAGAGAGCCAACTTTATTGCTAACCAAGGCTTATAACTATTTAGGGAGGCATGATTACAGGTAACCACACATCACAGGAAGGGGCAGTACAATAGGCATACATATCATAGGAAGGGGATGTATGATAGGCATAAGAGTGACAGGAAGGGGATGAGCTAGGGGTGTGCGCATAGGAATGGGAGGAACTAGAGGTATACATGTGACAAGAAGGGCAGACCCTAGATTCATGATGGTGGCCTAACCTTGGTCACCTTTGGGTGGGCTTGACCTCTCTAGGGCCTCCTACAAGGAAACAGGCAACTACTATCTTTATCAAAAGGGAGTGAGTCCTACTTGTTGTGGGATAAACAGTGGTGTCTGCTTGCTCTAGATGACTGATAACCCTTAGGGAGAATAACCCCTGACCTACTTCTGTTGACCTCCATGTATATAGTCATTTGCTATGTGTAGCAAGCAGCTAAGTTTGGCATATTTTGGGGGGAGACAACTTGGGAGAAATCCTTCTGTTTTCCACACCTGGCCACAAAAAGATGTCTTTCTCCTCAGGAGAAAGGTTTTCTACACCCATAAAAAGTTATAGTCTCAGAAACCCATGGGTGGAGGTGGGGCGAGGTGGTCTCTATGATTGGCATTCACTTGATGGGAGTGAGTTTATCAATAGAATTACCTTATGTCCCAGGAGGATGATTGAAACTGTTCTCTAACAAAATAACAATGATTATATAAACCATGGATATATGAATGGATCTTTGGGTTGAAAGGTTGGAGATGGAGGCGTGCAGCAGAAATAGAATTTAGCCAGGAATGTGAAGTTGAGAAAGATTTTATTGAGGCAGGGAAAAATGTCCTGTGAGGGAAGGGAGAGCCGGAAAGGGCCGGGGAGTAGGCATCTTGAGCTCCCAGGCAGTTCCACGACCCAAGGAGTTAGGTCAGGGGTGGGGGGGACTTATATAGGGTATGAGCTTAAAGGCATATGAGCCAGTAAGGGGAAGGAGGGAGACTCTTTGTGCTGCCGTTGCAAGTTTCAGGCCAGATGACGTTTGTTAGTAAATCATGTTGTTCCCAGGAAACAATGTTGCGGGGGGTGGGAGGGGTGGGTGGGGGGAGGAGCTGTTCTGTCCAGGGAAGTAAGCTTTATGAAATGCTGAAGGCAGGTGGTTTGAAGTTCAGGTGTTTAGAAATTCAGCCAGATCATTGTCTTCTCAAGAAGCTGGTTCAAGGGGCTGCCTTGGCCCAGACCCGGCCCAAACAAGGGTCCTACTTCATTCTAGCCCAAATCTAAGAACAGTTCATTTTTATGACATGGCCCTGCTTGATGTTCAACCTCATAAAGCGATCACTGAAGATATGGGTGCTGTAGCAAAGTGTGGTGAAGAAACTAGATGGTGCCTGGCTATCAGAAGGATTCGTGTCTGGGGTCTTAAAGACGTGTCTTCAAACAAGTAGCCATCTAAATGAAATGTCAACTAAGTCTACATGGAAGAAGCACACTAACTTGTGTGATCCCAGGAGTGTGTAGTATAAAATCCATATGTGAAGGAGAGAATGGTATTAGAGCTTAAATTCTGAGCACCGAGTTTTCAGAAGGTTATGGATGACCGTGGAAGCTCAAAATTCATTTGCAGGGTCCCCATATATATTAAGCCTCTGGTGAATCCCCTCTGACCAAAGATGAGGAGTGTAGATAGCTTTGTTTTCAGACAGAGCATTGTAAAGTCAGTTATGGCAGATGTAGTTAGGGTAAAATGTAGTATCTTATCATTTGATATCCCTTTAGACTCATTTAAAAATCATTTTATTGGGAGGTCTTACATGTCATAGCATTCCATCATTCAAATGCATCGAGCATAATTGTACATTTGCTACTACAAACAGTTTCAAAATATTTTTTCTTCTTGAATTCTTTGATATCAACTTCCCTTTTACCCCCTTCTTCCCTCCACCCTTCCCCCAGGACCCTTTATTGTTATATATTATTGTTTTTATTATTATAGCTATATTTGGCCATATTTTATCCCATCCAATATTTCCATTCACTTACAATTCTGTTATTCACTCCCTTCCAGGGAGTTATGCAGTCATCACTGTTATGAGCTCCCCCTTCTCCCCCTCCTGCCTCCTCTTCCCATAGCCTCAGGAAATCACTACTCCCGGTGCTGTTTCTGAAGGGTCATCCTTCCTGGCATTCCTGCCTGGAACAATCTTAATTATACAAATGAACCTAGGTAGGTCTAACAATATTAATGAGCCTTAATAGTAAAATATAAGCCTTAATAGCGAGGGGAGGAAATAATAAAGAACCAGAGGATAATTATGTGTTTCATCAGTGCTCTACCACACCCTAGATTTATCATCCCTTCTGTGTGGCCCTTTTGAGAGGGACTGTCCAATTATCTTGCAGGTGGGTTTTCGTCTCCACTAAATCCACACCCCTTCACATTGATTTGGTTGCTTGTTTCTGAACTTCTGATACCCCTTCCTGTGGACACCTCATGATCACACAGGTTATATGCTTCTTCTGTGTGGGCTTTGTGTTGCTAGATGGCTACTTGTTTAACTACAAGCCTTAAGACCCCAGATGTTATATCTTTTAATAGCTGGGCACCATCAGCTTTCTTCACCACATATGTTTATGTACCCATTTTGTCTTTAGCCATCTTGTGGGGAGGTGAATATCAGACATTCTTAGAATAAATCGCTTTCACACTTAGGTAAAATTTTAGTAGAGGCCCAAAGTCCATCTGCTTCTTTATGGAACTTACATATATGTACACATAAAGAAAAATACACCTATAATTGTATATTTACACATTTATGCCTATATATAATTAATACTTTTAGTAGGAAAAGTCCTAAGAGCTAGGTCTTGCCAGGCAACCAGTACCACCTGCATCTGTTATGTTATATTTAGTGGTCTTACCTGAAGTTCTCCCACTGTTTTTTTGGGTCCATTCAGTTCCCTTTTCTCTATTATCTTCATGACTTAAATAAGTTTCACTAGTCTAGCTACCTCCTGAGAATGCATCTGGCAGCAACTCTAACCTCAGGAAGTACTTTAGGTGCAGAAGAGGTATGGCGCCTTAGCTTCCTTTTCTCTGACCCTTATGACATAGTTACCAGGTGTGTGCGTTAGTGTGTAGACTAACCACAGAACCTACAACTGAAGTAGTGTCGGGATCAGCAGATGGATGACCAGAGCCATAGGAGGAGGCAGACATTAAAGAGGCAACATTACAAAAAATGTAGAAAAAACAATTCTGAATGACAGTAGGGATGACAGGAACAGTATCGTCAATGTAAAAATAGAGATTTTAACCTCCAGCTGTGACTGAGACCACCTCAAACTCCACTGTAAAAAGATTAGGGTGGAATGTAATCCCTTTACTCGGGTCGCATCCCTGATGTATTTGAAAGGACTTTTCTTGGGGGTGTGTGGACTAATTCCTATGTAAGTGGAGGTGGATAAAAATCGTACTTGCTTTTGCTAGGGCTGAGTCCTGCTCATCCACCTCTGGTTCTTTGGACTTACACCAATGGCCTGCCATCTCAATTCTTATCTGATTTGCCTGGATTCATTTGCCTTTCTAATCATAAGTCTGATCTATAGACATTGGATTTATCCACTTTGGCAGTCTTCCTGTAGTCTGTCTGCTGGCTGAAGCTCTTCGAGTCAGGAGAAGCCTCTAGCTTAACATTTGACCCATGAACGTGCAATCTGCCTAGACTCAAATTAGCCTGCTTCTGTGACTAGGTGAGCCATTTTATATAAATATATGATTTTGCTTTTCTGAAGTGCTTTAAATTCTATAGCATTGAATCAGTTATGACTATTAATAGAATTAGGAGCCCTGGTGACGTAGTGGTTATGAGGTGGGCTGCAGCTGTAGTTTGACAAGGCTGGGCTTTCTACTCCTATCAGTAGTTGCAGTCTCAGAAACCCACAAAAGAGGTCACTGTGAGCCAGTATCAGCTCAATGGGAGTGAGTTTATCAATAAAATTACCATCTCCCCAGGAGGATGATTGATAATTTGTTCTCTGACAAAAAAACAATGATGTCTCTAAGGTGAACTAGAGACATAAAAACTATGGATGGGTGAAGGGATACCGCGGCTGGTCTAAGACCTGAACACTTTGAGAATGATGATGGCAACAAATGTACAAATGTGCTTGACACAATGGATGGATGGATTGTAATAAGAATTGTACGATACCCCAATAAAATGATTTAAAAAACAAAAGATGTGAATATGCATATATACAATTTATCCAGGGTTGGGAGGATGGGAGAGGGAGGGGAAAAGAGGAGCTGATCATAATGTTTTGAAAATGATGATGGCAACATATGTACAAGTTTGCTTGATGTAGTTGATTTATGGATTGTTACAGTATTTGTAAGAGCCCCCAATAAAATGATTTTTAAAAACCCTACCATGGATCCATGAATGGGTTTTGGACAACCCGTGTCAGAGTCAGATGGAGAAATTAGTGACAGATCCTCACAAAAGCAAACCCTGTACTTCACCAGTAGCAAGGAAGTTTCACAAGTAATTGGACATATCCCTTACTCCAACCAGTTTTATGCTAGGATTTAACTGTGTGACAATTCACATTTCTAGTGTTCAAGTTCTTGTCATGTACAAATATAGGAGCACTGAGGTACTACGAGGTGGCGGCGAGGGGAGGCACTCCTCTTGCAGATCATACTGATTGTGTTTTGTTTTGCATTTTAGTTAATTTCATGATGTCCCAAACTACTTGTACTCTTCGATCTCTGTGGGATTTTTTTTTTTTAGAGTTGAGTTTGGTTTATTGAACATATTACAAAAGAGGGTATAGTCATAAAGACCAAAGCCCATGTCATCATCAGAATCTTCAGACTCTGTGGAGGGATTTTATGATTTTATTTTTTTTACCCTTTATTAAAGAAAATGATTTGCTTTTGTCTCATGTGTTGTCCATGGAGTTTTCTAACTCTGGGAAGACATTCTCCAAATACCACTGGAAGGACTTGCAGCCCAGTTGTTTCCTTAACTCCACGCGTTCACTAACGTTCCCGTACCTCACTGATTTCACACCAGGGTTTCGTGCGAAATACACCTCCTAAGTGGAAATAGAGAGTCATTTTGTCAAAACAAAACATTTGGCTATGAAATGATGAAATTTAATCTTTATGTATATGTTTTAATCATCTGATTTAAACTATGCTTTTAATTCAGGGAATTGATTGGACATCGAAGGGGAGACCCCAGAAGTAGGGAAGTCATAGAGGTCTCTCCATCAGCCCCCTTCCTCTCTTGTCTGCTCTGTATCCTGTACTCTACTCTGGGTTTGGTCAGCTCCAAGGGTATACTGTTGTTTGTTCGGCTTCCTGTCCCACAGGCTTTTTGTCTTACATGCTTTTAGTAGGAAAAGTTCTAAGAGGTAGGTCTTGCCGGGCAACCAGTACCACCTGCTCTGAAAATGATTACATTAGAAGGTCCTGGGTGGTGGGGGCTGGGAAATGTGCACCGAGCTCAAAAGCATAACAGCGACCAGGTTTACTGGTTCGCTGGAAACTGGTGTGGAATTGAACCCCTGACTAGGCTACGTAATCAACCATGTCCAGCCTTCCAGAAATGCTGGCTCCCCTTGCTGATCTTAATCCTTTCCCTTTCTCGTTGCTTTCCAGAATCCCCGGTGACACTGGGGTATTGTCCATGAGGCTACTAAGGGCAAGGCCAGCAGTCCAAAAGCCAGCTGCTCTGCTGGAGAGAGGTGAGGCTTTCTATTCTTGGAAAGGTTTGCTGTCTTGGAGTGAGATATCATCTTACAGCCACAGTGATAGCCCAATTTAAAAAAACAGTACATGCTGGAGAGGGTGTCTGGAAATCGGAACTCTTCCACGTCGCTGGTGGGCTTGTAAATATGTACAAGCACTGTGGAAAGTGATCTGGTGATAGCTAAAGCAATGGGCAATAGAAATACCACACAGCCCAGCCATCCTCCAGTGAAATAAGAGCCATAACACTAACAGATGTCTGCTCCCCCGTGTTCATTGCGGCACAGTTGACCATAGTAAGAAGAATGTGTGTACCTTGAAAGAACAGAGTCTAAAGTCCCAGTAGTCTATGCCACAAGACCTGTGTCACCAAAGGCTTCCTAGAAACTGGGTCAAAAGTGTCCAATTAGGAACCGAGATGGGCATATTCTCCCCTTGAGTTCTCCATATAGGTATTGTTAAGCACTTTTCCCCCTGTGGGAGGTTGCTACTCCCTGTCTTCCTAAAAACTGAAATATAATGGTCTTTTCCAAGATATGCCATATATACTCGTGTATAAGCCAAGTTTTTCAGCAAAAACTGGGGTTCAGATTATACATGGGTCAGTGGTACCCCAGTGAGGTGTAACATCTCGCGGGTGATTGCCATTCCTTCGCTGTTCATTCAGAGCCTCAGTGACACTGCAGGGCTTTGAAAGTTTGTTTACTCACATCTAACCAATCAGAGCCGTCCTATGACATGGATGGCTCCAATTCGCAGAAGCACCCGTAGTGATTCACTTATACCAGCAGCTGAACTGGTAAGGATGTGTCTGTGGCTGCGCTCCGTCTCTCCCCTCTGGTCTCTGTGTTAATTCACATCCTGCATTTCCCACCCTAGGCCTATACTCGAGTCAATCAGTTTTTCTGGTTTCCCAGGTAATAATTAGGTACCTCGGTTTATACTCGGGCCTGCTTATATACGGTATATGCCCTCTTCGTCCAGTCTTGATTTGAATTTGCAGTCAAGTTTCCTTCTCACTCCGAGAGGAGGGTCTTTTGGTCCATCGAGAGTGAGTTTCTGTGTATGATGAGAGTTGTGGGTGATGTTTTGTCTTTTTGCAAATGGATATCCAGTGTTGTCAGGACCATTTGTAAAAGAGAATGTCTGTTCCCAGTTGGGGGTCTGGGCCCTTGGTCAAATATCAGCTCTGCATAGGTGGGTGCATTTACTTCCAGACCTCCAGTTCCCCCTCTCTGAGTTTGTGTGTGACACTGTACCAGCACCAGGCTGTCCTGATGCCCGTGGCAAATAGCAGGTTCTGAGACAGAGCAGTGCGTCGCCTCCTACTTTGTTCTTCCCCCTTAGTAGTGCTTTTCTTATCTGAGGTTTCTTTTCTTTTCTTTCCATGTAAAGTGCCTTATAGTTTTTCCATCTCTTTAAAGAATGAGGAGACTTGATTGGTGGTCAACCGTTTCAAGAGGTAGCATATGATCAAAAACCGATGCTATTGAAGGAGGAGGTCCAAGCTGCCCTGACAGCATTGGCAACAACCAAGGCTCCGCTTAATCTTGGTGCCCAAACTAAACACAGACAGCACTAAAAAGAAATTATAGCCCAGTATTTCTCATGTAAGGAGATAAAACATTCTCAACATAATCCTAACAGTATCAGAATAATAATACATTGTGACTCAATGGAACTCAAGCCAGGATGTCAAGATGGTTCAATATTAGAGAAACAATCAAACTAATAAACTGCATAAATGAAACTAAGGCAAGAACCACATGTTCATATGAATGGACCCAGAAAAGCTATTTCATAAAAAATCTGATATCCATTCCTAATTAAAAAAAACAAACACCCAACAAAGTAGAAATAAAAAGGAAACCAGTCAACATAATTTTAGAGGCATATTCATACATGCTATATACAGATATGGCCTATGAAGGATGTCGTGTGCCTGGAAAGAATAGAGGCCATAAAAATAGCAAGGATCTAGCAGTGTATGGTAGTTTGGGGCCACCATTCATGGTGCATCCTTAAGGAAAGAGATCTGAACCAAAGTCCAATGTTTGCCATGCAGGGAGGGGGACTTGAAGCCCAAGCTGGTAAAGATTAAGGATTGCAACCTTCAATATGGATTGCAATTCAATGTAAAGATCCTAGCATCTTGACCAATGGAGAGAAGATTGATATCATCAAGAATTTCATCTTACTTAGTTCCACAATCAACGTCCATGGAAACAGCAGACAAAAACTCAAACGATGCATTGCATTGGGCAAGACTGCTGCACAAGACCTTTTTTAAAATGTTGAAGAACAGGGCTGTGACCTTGAGGACTGAAGTGTGCGTGACCTAAGCCATGATCTTTTCTATCGAGGCATATACGTGTGAAATTTGGACATTAAATAAAGAAGCGCAATAAACAATCGATGCTTTTGCATTACGGTGCTGGTGATGAATAGTGGAAGTACTATGGAATGCCCAAAGAACTAACAAATGTGCTTTGGAACAAGTGCAGCCAGCGTGCTCCTTGGAAAAGAGGATGGCGACAGTTCTAAGTGGAGGGGCAGTGAAAAAGAGGACGGTCTTTGATGAGATGAATTGGCACAGTGGCTGCAACAAAGGCCTCAAACATCAGAAGAGTTTTGAGAATGGTGCAGGGACCAGATGGTATTTCGTGGACATAGGGTTGCTATGAGCCAGGACTGACCCAACAGCACCTCATAACAATAACGTCAAGTGCACACAGACAATGCTCTGCATCCTACCTAGGTGAATAGCGACTAGGGTCTTAGACACTTAAGAGTGGCCATCTAAGGTGTAAATATCAGCCTTTCCTGATTTGGAACAAAGAACATGGAAGAAAAATCAAAGAACCCAGAAAACAATTAGTCTAAATTGGGACTGATGGACCAAGTGAATCCCAACCTCCATGATCCCGAGACAAGGGGAACTGGGCTGATGGCCAGGTAGCCCTGCTGCTCGCTCTGAAAGGGAGCACAGTAGTAGGTCCTGGATGGGGTAGGAGAAAAATTTGGAAGAAAACTCAAAATAATAACTTAAAAAACTCAGCTTTACTAGTCTGACAAAGACGGGTGGACCCTCTCAGATGATGGCCCTTTGCCATGCTTCAGCCCTACAAAAACGACCCTTGTGCTTCCACCTTCTGGCAAAGGACAGGCCAGCAAGGTTAACAGTGCCACCAGGAGGTGCACACTCCTCGGAACAATCAAATATATGAGATCAAAGAGCCGCATGTGCCCGGGAGTCAAGCTCAGAGGGGTTCGAAGCAGTCAGTGAACAGGGCAGAAGTGGGAAGAGAGCTGCTACCCTATAGGGGTTGTCATCAGTGTCACAAATAAAAATGTGTATGAACGTTTGTACGGGAAACCGATTTACTCTGTACATTTTTACCAAAATCACAACAATTTTTAGAAAAATGACCTTTGCTTTTGCATGGCTATCTAGAGTTGGCTCATTTCATGGCTGTACTACTGAGCGACTGTGTCAAAGTTTATCTCTTCTTCTGTTCATGAGCGTTTGCATTGTATTCAGAATTAGTTCACAAAAACAATGCTATTTATGAACATTTTTGTGCATTGTGTGGTGTATTTCGCGTAAGAATGTTGGACTGTGTGGTTGTGGTGATTAGCACTCCCGTGGCAGTGGAGTGATGTTCCTGTTGTTTGCCAAGTGGCTATGTGAAAAGTGTTGAGATTTTTGTCCACATTTCCTGATGACTAGAAATAAAATGTTATTGCTTTAACAACTTAAAAATCTAAATTAAAAAGAAAGATGCAAGTTTAGACACATAGAATTGACTAATTGGGAATAGGGCCTGGGACTGGCTGCATGTGGGGTTGAAAGGATGCTGTTAATTTAAGGAAAACAAAGGGAAAAATTAGGATCCGGCAAAGTGGACGGTGTCTTCAGAACGATTACTGTCTGAATGCTCAATCATCTTTCCAAATAAGGGATGTTGCCTACCTTATATTCATCCAGCCAAACATGCACAAGTCTTAGATTGTTGTATATCATGGATTTTAACATTAAAAAATTATCCGTGAAATGCATCCTGCTGATATGTCCTACTCGAGAGCAAGGTATAACCAAGAGTTGACCTCCACACATCCAGATCTAGAAATAAGAAAACCAAAACATCTTTATGTGTCTTCCGCTGGATTTTAAAACAAACAACCACAGCTAAAATGTATTAAGTTAATTTTATCCCTCACAACAACCCTATCATGTACCTACTGTGATTACCCTTCTCTTACCAATGAGGAAAGTACTACATGGACTAGCTAGGAAACTTGCCCAGCATGACATAGCTTCAAGTGTAGAGCACAGGGTGTGAAACCAGAAACTCTGACTCTAGAAACAAGGCTCTGAAACGGAGTTGATTTTCTTTCATACATGACCCCTGCAGATGCGGATGCTTGTGAGGAATGGAAACATGTTATTCTTAAAGTATCTGAAGTGACTAACCCTGGATATAAGCAAGTAGCAAGAGAAATGTTGGTCATGAAGGACTCCAATGATTTGTCCATGGTTTTGTACTTAACACACTTCATAACCCATACATTTTATTTTTGTTTTAAATTTGTTGACAATTTTATTGGCATATAATTAAAAAACCATACGATTCTATAGTTATATTAAGAAAAGTTGAACAACAATTGACAATACATTTTGGGACATTTTCTTCCTTCTTGTGACATTTGCTATGAGCTCCCCATTTTCCCTTATTCTCCCTTGCTATATCCCCAAGAAACCAATAATCCAGTTCTTGTCTATATAGACTTACCTACCCTGGGTTTCATATACAGAAAAGCATTTTAAAAAGAAAACAAACAAACAAGCTAACAACAATAACAAAGTAAAACAGAGAAAAACATCAATAGAAAAGGAAGCAGAAAGTTATTAAAAGACCAGAACAAATTGAATCTGGATCAAAAGGGAGATCAGTTGATAAGGTGTTAAATGTCAACCTAATGTGTGTGCAACAATCCATTTTCCAGTGCATTCTGCCTGATTACAAGGCTAATCACACCCCTGGTCAATGATCAATGGGAAACCACTAGAGACTAAATCCATGTATAATTCCCCTTCACTTTTTAAAAAACGGAAACAACTTTTAAACATGTCAAAAGGAAGATCAAATGAGAACTTCCCTGACTACAACTGCCATAATCAACTTTACAGTGCTGTCTGATAACAAGGCTTCACATCCCTCAACTATGATCAGAGCGGATTGATTCATCGGCGGCTTCATCCATATGTGGACACTGCAGATGGATTTTAGGCTTCCACTGTCATCTATAGCCGCCTGCAAACTAGGTCCTCTCAATGTAAGCTCTGATGCTAGCCCCTCCTTCAGATTTGGATTTTATTTTCACAGTCCTTGGATCACTCAGGCTGGTTTGTTTTTTCTATGGGGACTTAATTAATGCCTCACTTAGGTGGCAGCTTGTTTGAAGACAAGCCTTTAAGACCCTATTCCACCTGATATCTAGGTAGCATCTACATTCTTCACCACACTTTGCTATAACACTCATATCTTCAGTGATCTCTTCATGAAGGTAAGCATCAAGCAGGGCCATGTAATAAGAAACAATTGTTCTTGCATTTGGGCTAGAATTGAGTGGGAACCCAAAATCTATTCATGTGTTAATGGCCTATATATATAAACTGCTTCACCTTAGATATATATATATATCATTATATCTTAGAGAATAGTATCAATCATCCTGCTGAGGCATAACATAATTCTATTGATAAACTCACTCACTCTCATTGAGTATAGGCCGACTCAATAGTGTGTGTGTTTCTGAGACTGGAACTGTTTATGGGAGTAGAAAGCCCTGTCTTAATCCTGAGGTTTCAAACGATGAACCTTGTAAGTCAAAGCCCAACTCTGTGTCATTAATTTGGCCACTGGGATAGATTCTAAAACACAGTTGAGAAGAGGAATTTATAAGTGGACAGGCCAGCTGTGAACCTTAATTCATGAATTGTTGACTCATACCAATTTAAACTCTGAAGTGACCGGACACCCTTTACACAAGCAATGGGGTTGGTGACAGGACAAAACTTTTAATAATCTTCAGTCACACGAGCAGGGCCACACCTAGCCGATTAATACATGTCATAATAAAACAAGGTAGGCATTAAAATAGTAAGTATATGGTATTTGTGGGCCACAATTCATGGTACTCCCTCAAGGCAAGAGATACAAAGCAAAGTCCAACATCTGCCAGGGCTAAGTACTCAGAATAGCAGTCATCTGCTTCTTCTCACACTAGGGAGTTTCAGCCTTAAGTCTAAGAGCTACAGGTGAATTTGAGTAAAGGCCATGTCAATTAGCGGGGTTTCAATGTGGAGTCCTTCTGGTGTCACCTATGAAGGATTTGTGTGCCGCAAAAGAACAGAGTCTAAAGTTCTAGTTGTCTATAGCACATGGCTGTGTCGCCAAGGGCTGCATAGAAACTAGATCAAAAGTGTCCCATTAGGAACTCAGGACCAGGCGTATTCTCCCCTTGGGGGCCTGTCCATTAGTATTGTTAAGCATTTTCTCCCCAATATGATCTTGCCCCTCCCCATTTTTCTACAAACAGAAATATAATTGCCTTCTCTGAGACATACATGCCTCTCTCCCTCAGTCTTGACTGGGATTTCCAGCAAGGTTTGCAATTGCTCTGATATAAATGTCTGTTGGCTTGGGGTAACTGAACACAATTTCATATGGCAGCAACTGAATGCTATTCCTCTCTTCGTATCTTGAAAAACTGATCGCAGCTGAGGCCAGGTCTCTGTCAAAGTGGTTTTTAAGATGCACGTTTAGATGGGGTGATATCTATTTCATGGATGCTAGGCAGGTTTTCAGGGAGCCCTGATGACATAGTAGTTATGAGTTGGGCTAACAATGTCAGAAGCTGGAAATCACCAGCCCCTCCAAGGGAGAAAGACAAGACTTTCTACTCCCACAGAGTTACGGTGTCAGAAACGCACAAGGGCAGTTCTACCCTGTCCTATGGGATTATTATGGGCTGCTAACTTTCTGAAATCTGCTCATATAAGAAAATGAAGCTCAGAGATAAGATTAACTTAGACATAGACTAAGTACATCTCTGTCGGGTGAAGAGACAAACAGAACAAAGATAAGTGAGATAAAAATGTGAAGGGTCATAATGGAAATTCTACATCCCAGACTAACGCAGAGCTCGAAATGACTCTTCTGAAAGTTTTTTAGAATTTGGTTAAAGTTTTAAAAATTGTGTTTCCTAGCCAGATGATAAACATCTGGGTAAGACCCAAGTATTTGTTTTGAGGTCACCCCCCTCCAGCTATATCTACTTCTATTTTCTACACTAATCATTCATTACAGCATCACAAATTCTAAGAATGATATTTATGTTGATTCCTATTTAACAGACAAGGAAATGAAGAACTAGAAAAGTTACTGACTTGATCACGTAGAAGTTTGTGGCAGTAAAGTTGGAACTCATTTAGATGTGCTCCAGTGAGAATATTTGAGTAAAATTAATGTTTTAATAGATATAAAATGTATACACCATAAAATCTACCCAGTTGAAATTATACAATTTCGTACTTTCAGCATCTTGAAAAGGTTGCGTAACCATCACCACAATCTAATTCCAGAATATTTTCATTATTCCAAAAAGAAATCTTTTGTCTATCACCAATCACTCCTCATTTTCTTCTCTCCAACTCTGGTACCACTCACTTTCTGTCTCTGTGGATTTTCTTCATCTAGCGATGTCACTTCCACCACGTGTCTGTCCATTGGTCACACTGTGGTGGCTTTGGGGCTGCTATGGTGCTGGAAGCTATGCCAGCCGGGCCCAAGGTGGACAGGTTTCCGTAGAGCTTCCAGACTAAGAACAAACAATGAAAGAGGACTGGGCTCCCACTCTGGAGGAAGCAGCCTCTGAAAACCTTATGCATAGCTTTGAAACATTGCCAGATACTGAAGGTTTAGTGAATGGAAGCAGAACTTTGTCAAAGAGGGTTCCAGAAGATGAGCCCCTCAGATCACAGGGCACTTGAAATGAGATGAGCAGCCACCGATTTGTCAAAGTGAAGTGGTCCATAGTGATGTGAGTTGGGTGAAATCTGAGCAAGTTCAGCCTTTGGGATCTTCATTTGCTGTCAGGGTATGACTCAAGGGTGGGGAGAAACAGCTGCAGAAATCTCATGATCAGAACAGGGAAGGTGTGAAATACGAATCTAGGGAAATCGGAAGTGAGATGCATAAGGATCCCTAGCCTAGGCATTAGTGAGCTAGAATGGACTGGTATTGGCCACTTAAAAAATCATATGATTTACAATGCCAGAAATAATGCAATCAAGAGGAATGGCAAGGTATTCATTGGCAGAGAGGATATTGCAAAATCCATCATGAAGCCCAATGCAGTCTGTGAAGGGTTATGACTATCCACCTTCAAGGAAATCCAATCAGTACGACTATTATTCACATTTTTGCACCAACCACAAAAGTTAGTGATGAAGAAATTAAAGAATTCTGCCAATAATTTCAGTTTAAAATTGTACCTTCAATCAAGATGAATTGATAATGATCGATTGGAATGCCAAAGCTGGAAACAAAGAGGAAGGAAAAGTAGTTGCAAAATATGGACTTGATGATAGAAAGGTAGCGAGATCCCATGATAGAACTTTGCAAGATGAATGACTTGTTCATAGAAATAACTTTTTTATTCTCTTTTTTAAAAAAGATCATTTTTATATGAATATAGAAATGGCTTCCAAGGCAAAATTAGTTTAAGAATTTTAAAAAGATTAAAATTTGGATGTATGGCAACTATTGCTGGTAAATTTAGATGAGCTTAGATCCAGATTCTATTAGAAAATTATCAATATCATATGAAAAAAACAAAATATGAAAAAAAGATCATTTTATTGGGGACTCTTACAGCTCTTATTACAATCCATACATCAATTGGATCAAGCACATTTGTATATATGCGCCATCATTATTTTTTAAACATTTACATTCTATTTGAGCCATTGGTATCAGGTCCTCTTTTTATCCTCCCTTCTCCCTGTAAATGCTCCTTTTTTTTTCAACAACACAAAAGGCATCTCTACACATGGACTTACATAGACGGCATCCCTACATGTGGAATACACGGAAATCAAATCAACTACTTCAGTGGGTAGAGATGCTGGAGAAGTTCTCTATCAGCAGCCAGGGTTGACTGGAACAGGTCATCAAGTGCTCATATGTAAGTTCAGATAAAGCTGGGGAAAATCAGAACAAGTCCACAGGAGCCAAAATACGACCTTGAGTCAATCTCGATGGAGTTTTGAGAACATCTCAAGAACAGATTTGACACATTGAACACTAATGACAAAAAAACCTGATGAGTTGTGGGGACATTAAAATTGTCATTCATGAAGAAAGCAAAAGGTCATTAGAAAGACAGGAAAGAAAGGATTAAGTAGGTATCAGAAGAATCTCTGAAACTTGATCTGATTGTAGAGTAGCTAAAGAAAATACTTTCTTCATCCTGAAGAAAGGATGAAGTCAAGGAGATGTGAAGAAAATTTCAAAGGGCAGCTTGAGAAGATGAAACCAAATATATAAAAATATATGTTTTTAAATCATTTTATGGTGGGCTCTTACTGCTCTTACAACAATCCATACATCAATTGTATCAAACCCATTTGTACATATGTTGCCATCATCATTTTCAAAACATTTTCTTTCTACGTGAGCCCTTGATATCATCAGCTCCTCATTTTCCCCTCCCCCTCCCTCATGGAAACCAAATATTAGAATGAAATGTGCAAAGGCCTAGAGCAGCGGTTCTCAACCTGTGGGTTGTGACCCCTTTAGGGGTCAAGATCCTTTCACAGGGGTCACCTGATTCATAACAGCAGCAAAATTACAGTGATAAAGTAGCAACAAAAATAATTTTATGGTTGGGGGGTCACCACAACATAAGGAACTGTATTAAAGGGTCGCGGCATTAAGAAGGTTGAGAACCACTGACCTGGAGTTAGAAAACCAAAATGAAATAATACACTTGGCATAACTTAAACTAAAAGAGTTGAAGAAAAATCAAACTTCAAGTTGCAATTTTGAAAGATTCTATATTGAATGATGGAAGAAACATCCAAAGAAGATAGAAAGATACACAGTCACTGAATCACAAAGAGCTACTGGGCATTCCACCAGGTTAGGCGGTAGGGTAAAACAATACTGAATGGCGCTGAAGGAAGTTGTTCAAGCTGCACTGAGAGCACTAGCCAAAAACAAGGCTCCAGGAATTGATGGATTACCAACAAATATTTCAATATGTCTATGAGACACTGGAGGCACTCATTCATCTATGCCAGGAAATTTGGCAGGCAGCTACCTAGCCAAACCGACTAGAAGAGATTCACATTTATCTTATTCCAAAGAAGGTTCCCCAACAGAATGTTCAAACTATAGACAATATCATTGATATCACATGCAAGTAAAATTTTGCTGAAGATTGTCCAACAATGGTTGCAGCAGTTCATTGGCAGGGAGCTGCCAGCCGTTCGGGCGAGATTCAGAAGAGGACGTGGGACAGCAGGACTTCGTCTCACATACCTTGGACACATTTTTCAGGAAAGACCAGTCCCTGGAGAAGGAAATCATGCTTGGTAAAGCGGAGGGACAGTGCAAAGGAAGAATGCCCTCAATGAAATGGAGTGACACAGTAGCAGCCACAGTGGTCTGGGGTATGGACACAATTGTGAGGATGGCACAGGACCGTGCAGCATTTCTTCTGTTGTGCATCATGTCGCTATGGGTTGCAACCGCCTTGATGGAACTTAACAACAACAAATATTTTACCCGAATACACTCGTGTAATATGTGGCCTTTGGGATCTGACTTTCACTAAGAGCAGTCATTTAGGACAGTCGTTTCAAGAGGATCCTCTGAGCGGCACAAACAGGTCCCACATTCAGATGCTAACCAGAGGGTGGTGGATTACTCGAAGGCACCTCAGGAGAAAGATTGGTAGTATACTTCTGAAAAATCAGCATTGAAAGCCCGGCGGTGCACAGTGCTGCTCCGACACACAGGGTTGCCATGAGTCAGAATCAACTTGGCCGCAGCTGGTACTGGATATGAAGGGGCTTCCAAGAGCTCATGGAAAATGAAACTTAACGATAACTGACTTCTTTCCACAAACTTTTTGAAACCTCTTTATATTTTTAAGGCTATTCATTTGTCTTCGGAATTTATAGTTAGAAGGCAGCTTCATTCCAAATCAAACTAAATACATTGTTTTTGAGTCAAGTATCAACATCAGGACTCTCTAACGCAGACTGGCACTGCGTGATAAGGGATGCCAAGACTTTAAATCTTGAAGGAAGACTGCCACATCTTTCTCTTCAAGTAGGATTGGTGGGTTTGTACTGCAGACATTTTGGTTGGCTGCAGAACGACTAACTGCCACCAGAGCTCCTAAAAGTCCATTTAAACACCTCTTACTCAGAGTCCCCTAATTTTATAGTTGGATAAATTGAGACCTAAGATAACCTATCTATGTCAGGGTATTAAAAGTCCCCTTACTTCTGTTATTTCAACTATATCAAGATATATATTGGGAAATTTTAATTAAAATATTCAAGACATTACATTAATGTGATATGTCATCAATTAGAAAAAGATCATACGTAAGAAAATCTAATGTTTTATTAAATATTTTCAAAGAGCAGTATAATTTCCTGGGAGCACTCAATAATATAATGGTACTGAATGTAGGAAAATTGGGCATAACTACTGTATAGTGTTACACAACTTAAAGTTAGATCTCACTCTCTGTATATAAAGATAATTTAAAAAATGCATTCTGAATTACCCTGAGTGAAAGTTCCAAATTTTCTCCTCCCCAATGATACATGCCCTTGTCATATTGTCCAATTTCATTGAAATAATGCTTATGGATAGCAAAAATTCCTCCAGGCATTGAAGGTGACCTAGGAAAGAAACATAAGCACTGTACTGATTCAATAGAGATGACTATGATGAGTTTTTCTGAAAATTATATGAACTATTAGTAGTAACTTACAGTTAAAAACTAGAAGATAACCATATTAACCCCTATCAAAATTGTGATCTTAATGAACATTTAAGTATGTAAAATTATCAAATTAAAACTGCAGCCACTTAAAATTAGGCAATGCACTTTAGTTAAATGTCACCAAGGGTGGGGGAGGGAGGGGAAAAATAAAGAGCTGATACCAAGGGCTCAAGTAGAGAGCAACTGTTTTGAGAATGATGATGGCAACAAATGTACAAATGTGCTTGACACAATGGATATATGTAAAGATTGTGATAAGAGTTGTACGAGCCCCAATAAAATGATTTTTTTAAATTGTCATTGAATTAGATAAGTAATATATTTTAATTGTCTTGGTAAGAGTGAAACGTAAAATTGAGAATATGAGTTTCCCAGAGAAGTACTGCTTAAATTGGTTAGAGCTTTCCATTTCCAAGGACTGTGAGTGAAAACCATGTCACAAAGCATCTTGGATTGTCCATTAATTCTAATAATGAATGCCAAACTCTAGACAGTTTGGAAATAATTGTAATCATTCATTTATTCATTGTTTTGGCTTTTTTCATTGTTCTTTAAAAGTATTTAGCACCTAGGATATTAGGGATAAATGTTTTAATCAATGGACAAAGGTCATGTGAGGGCTAGGGTAGAAGTTACAGAAATGAGAAAAAGGTGACGGAATTTGGATATGTCTGGCAGCAAAGTCCGTAGTGAGCTGAGGCTGAATTCTTGGAGTGTTTTGAAGATGGAGTCATCGGTCTTCTTATGGAGGGATGTGAGGCGTTGAGAGGGAAGAGGCAATTCAGGGAGGTGACAAAGAACCGTTTTCAAGCTTTACAATTAAGGCACTTGACGTGGCTGAGGCTTCTGATAGTTAGGATTTTATGTGAACTTGGGAGAAGCCCAGGCGTGGTAAGTGGAAGGGCAGTGAAAAAGAGGAGGGCCCGGGCTCAGATGGAGCAACGCAGCTGCACAGCTATGGCTCCAGCAACAACGATTATGAGGATGGTTCACGACTGGCCGTAGTTTGTTCAGTGGTCACTGGGAGTAGAAACCAACTCGGTGGTCGCTAAAAATGAGGACGACTTCGATGGGACTGGTTGAGCCCTGTGGCTGTTGGGGTCAATTGACGTCACTTCATTAACAAAGACAAGGGAGGTGTGATTACAATGATGGACTGCAGAGTCAAAGCATTCATCAGAACAGTCTGACTCACGGGGATTTATGTAGGGGTGTGATTCAAATAATTTAACAACTGGTGCACTGCCCTAAGGACCGTTTTAAATATTAAAAATGATATACCAAAAGCTAGTTTATTATTTCATAAGGTTAATACTTAAATAAGAACAACAAAAGAGGTACACAAAACTAGATTGTTATAAGAGTTTTAAAATATTAATACCTGACAAAACCCAATAAAACTGGATTTTTAAGATTTTTCCATATTGCTTCTTGATCGGCATTCTCACTTGTGATCCTCTGCTTTCACCTGAGCACCATCAGCCAGGTGATTTATCCTTAACCATCTTCTCATTATAGGAGGGTCCCATTCCTCTACAGGCCACTTAGACAGTCTTCACTGTGCTTGATATATTAGAAACAGGTGACTTCACTTCTTTGTACGTATCATGGTCATCTTTGAAAAACCCCTTTCTGCTTCTGATGAATGTACAGTAATTGTTCTGACAATATTTTCAGTCCTCTTTCAGGAATTTCAGAATTCACTCATAATATCTTGCGGGAATTGGGGGCATGACACAAAGCAGAACCGAATGACAGTCTGTCACCCTCTGGCTGTCTGGCACAGTTTCTCTTTATGCTACATGTTTGTTTGTTGAAGTAACAAGTATAAGGGAATAAAATGTAGTATTTCATCAAGTATAATAAATTTTATGAAATGAATAAATATTACAAGAATAGTTCCATCTGATTTTTTGAGCTATGGAAGGAACAAACATTACTACAGGCATGTAGACTATGATGCTGCACAGATGAACATTAACAAACAGTAGTGAATGTGAATTTGTGATTCCCACATCTAGAGAGAACCTTGATTGCAAGTGTCTTTTAATAAACTGGTTCACTGAACTCAACAAAATGTTAGGTGTCGGTTCTGTGGGATCAGTGCAAACCAGCTGATTCCCACTACTGGATTTATGTTATTGGCTACATAACCATAGTGTCCCTAGGAATGAAATAGATAGGAAATCTACTGAGTATTTACTTCATCCATACAAGTGGAAGTATTCTAAATCAAGTATATGACAGTCTAACTTGAATTGTCAGGATAGAGATTCGAAGCTCCTCAAACTTGAGCCAGCTACTCAGCCTTCAGATTCATGGTTACTCAGACTTGGGCCAATTTCAGTGGACCTCACAATCCTTGGAATGAAGGAGAGGTCAAGTCGCCTTGAAGGACAGCCCCACTATTATACTAAAAGTGCACTTTTCTGAGTTAATTTTTCTCTGAAAGGGATCTTTATGAGAATAACTCTTCACCAAGGTAAAATGGATCATTAGAATTTGGGGAGATCTCTGGAAATTGGCTCTGAATTGACGTGAATTCCAGGAGACTCTGTCAATGTGGCTGTGTTAGTCTGGGTTGACTAGAGAAACAAATCCAGAGACACTCATATATGTGTAAGAAAGCTTTATATCAAGAAGTAATTGTTTATCAAGATAACATCCCAGTCCAGTCCAGATCAAGTCCATCAGTCTGATACTAGTTTATAAGTCCTTCTTCAGTCTCACACAGCCACATGCAACGATTCAGAAATCAGGAAGATCACAGGCTGGTGGGTGCAAAGTCTTGTGGATCCAATAGCAGTAGTTGCAGCTCCAAGGACTCTGGCAGCAACCATGGAAAGTCACCAGGAAGGTTAAGGCACCGAGAGAAAGGGAGGTCCCCAGCACCCTCTTTAAGAGAAGGCCATGCCCACAAGGAGGTACCATCAGGCTATGACCTGACTGACAGGTTGAATACCACCGCTACACTTTGATATATCTTCAAGTTGACATGAAATTATGCAACTACTACCAGTTCAGGCGTATGGAGGTCAGATTATTAACAGAGCTTTAGCTTAGTGCCATCTAACGCTGAGAACACTGAGTGCCTGAACCCACCCTGGAGGGTTTCTTAGATCCAGAAGGTGTAACTGAAATAATCATACCCAGCAGCAGTCGGAACTCCCACCACAGAGTACATGTGGAGTAAGGGCTATAAGGAGAGGCAAAGCCAAATGGAAGCCCTTACAATCGGCCCTGTGTAGGAAAAGAGTAAACCTAAAGCTATCACATTCCTGGAAGGGTTGCAGAGATAAGTGGCACCACCAAGGACGTGGCGGCTGTAGATTCTCCCTGCATCGCAGTTGACTCCCCTATTCGGCCTGTGCAAAAAGTGGGTGCATCTTGGAGAATGCTGGGAGGTTATTATGAACCTAACCCAGCGGTGAGTCTAATGATAGTTGCGTTCCATATGTGGTTTCATGAATGAGCAATGCAATACATCTCTAGGTACCTGATAAGAAGTCACTGATCTGTTCAAGGCCTCTTTTCCAATCCTGGTTTCAAAAGATGCTCACAAACAGTGTCACTGTCCTTCCTGAGAAGTGTACCAACTTTCCTCAGGGGTCTATCCGTACCATATCATAATGAAGTCTACAGACATCTTGACCACCTTTTCCTTCCACAAAATGTCACACTGAGCCATATTGATACTATTGTACTGATTGGGGCTAGTAAGGAAGAAGTATCAATGACTCTAGACTTACTGTTAAGAGATTTGTGTACTAGAGAATGATAAATAAACTTGACACAAAAACCCTGACATGCCTTCCATGTCAATGATGTTTCTTGAAGATTTAGTAGTATGGGTCATGTTGAGATATTTCTTCTAAAGTGAAGGGTAAGCTATTGCATCTGGACTCTCCCATAGCTAAAATGGAGTCAAAATAACTGGTATAAGTTATGACTATGTAATCAATTACAAAAAGGAAGACAAATTGCTATGAACATTTTTTCCTTGCGCACGTGCCTCAACTGTTTTGTTTTTTTTCATGTATAAAGTATAATGTAAATGAGGATGTATGTGTTTGGATTTACATGTGTTAATTATATCATGTGAAGCAGAAGAATGACTTTATAATTGTCAAGTTTTTGAGATCATGTATGGTTTAAGGAGGTGCGTATAGGTGCCAAATTGGGGACTATGGTGATTAAGGTTGTATAGGAGATTTGCTAAGATCAGTCAGTCAACTGAAAGGGAGTTTCCTCAGGGATGGGGCACGAATCAAATATGTACATGGACATTCTGGCAAAGCAGTCTAACCTTTTGCTTGCCCTGAATCCTGCCTCTATCATCATCTGACCTCTGATTCTTGAGACTTGAGTTAGCGGTCTCTCGTATTGCCTGTTGATGTTGGGATTCATTAGCTTCTGCAGTCTGTGAACCAGCTTCTTCCATCTTACCTGTTTCTTTTGGATTCATCAGCCTCCCTAACCAGTGAGTCCACAGCCTGCCATCTGACCTGCCATGAAGCTCTGCAGCTACTGGATCAGGAGGGGCCTCCAATAGGACATTTGACTCACAGATGCGGTGTTTTCCAGCCTCTTCAACTGTGAGGTCCATTTCCTTGAGATTATCTATCTATCTATCTATCTATCTATCTATCTATAAGATTTAGTGAATTTTCTATGGTAAAGAAGCCAACTTCAGAGCAACGGTATTATATAAGATTAGTGACTTGTGGTGAGCCTTTTAGAAAACGTAGGCTTGAGAAACCAAGCATGGTCAAGATGGCTGCTCTTTACAGAGGATCCTCTTTACAACAATCAGAAGAGCAACAGGACAGAAAGCACAGCCTCCCTGGGAACTTGGAGAACAATTGAAAAGATAAGCCGACCAAGCTCTCTGTACCCTAGAGACTGCGGGAGTGGACAGCACCAGGGAGGAAGGAGGAAAGCCACCCATGAGGTACACAGAGACTCTCTCCCGGACGCTCATGAATGCTGCTGCCATGTTACCTATCCCGCCCCCACCCCACTACCTCCGCCACAGGCCACCACTGGGAAGAAGACACGAGGATGTAGCATCGGGAAAATGGAAACATTGAGACCCTACTTTTGTTGAATCGCTTCCGCCAATAGTGCCAACCCTCCCACCTGTACAAATTACTCCATCTTTGTCTGCTGAGTCATCTCGGGAAAACCACTATCCCTTCTAATGCCATCTGATGAGAATAACCTTCTGATGGCTGCTGAGATGGCACCCGAGGCAGCGTTTGAGGCAGGCACCTTACGAAATGTTGTTGTATGTCCCCCAGGACACACGCCTACCACCTATCTTTGCTTCTAGATTTAGAGATAGACTTAGGTCCCAGCGAGTCCTGAAAGATGAAGTACAAAGGGTGACCCAGGAAGAAGTATTTATATCCCCCCAAAATGGTTTTTTCATTCTTTCTCATACATGCACAGAGAATATATGTCAAGAATGGTTCTTGAGGGTGTGGGGCAATGGTGCAAGAAACAGAGATGGATCAGCCTGCGTGTGTTGACATGGATACACTGAGTAGAGACCCTGTATTCAATGTTTCAGCTCGAGAGGCTAGGGGAAGATCTAATAGTTGGATTGGCTCACTGAAGTATAACAGGTAATAGTCCAAACTACAACATTTTTAAGTGTCAGACCTGCCTTGGTTTACAGTAAAAGTTATCCAAAGGTTTAGGGGTGTTGGCATGTTAGAGGGATTTATTAGTTTCGACCCACAAGTCCACACATGGACTGCCCATAGAAGATACTTATTACCACAGCAGTAAGGAACAAACTTGTGAAGGGATCCCCAATATCCTTGATAACTGCTCTAAGTCAGAGTTGACAGTAAAATCTGCCCTAAAAAGGACCCTAGAAGCTTCAAGTTCTATCTCAAAGCACAATGCTGTCTGTGATAGACTAATGTCTAAATACATACAAGGAAGACCAGTTGATATGATTATTATTCAAATTTATACAGGAATCAAGTAAAGTACATCTGTAGAAAGAGAAGGTGGAAGGGTTCAAGTAGAAAGCAAATGTTTTGAGAATGATGAGGGCAACAAATATACAAATGTGCTTGACACAATGGATGGATGGATGGATTGTGATGAGAGTTGTATGAGCCCCCAATAAAATGATTTTAAAAATCACATTAGAAGGTCATGGAGAGAGCAGGGCAACATGGAACAGAACAGGTCTGGCGCTAAACTCTCCTCTGAGTAAGAGATCAAAAGGGCAGCAGTGACCTGAAGCCAAGTTCGGGGGCTAGGTAAGAGGAGGAAGGGCAGCCGGAAGCACAGGGAGGACATGGGATTAGTGACGGCCTGTCGAGGGAACTGCAATGATGCGCTGAGTCCAAAGGTGCAAGGATGGTCAGATGTAAACTATGATGTGCTCTGTCAGCCTGCACCTAGTTCACAATAAAATATTTTGCTATAATGATAAAAAAAAGAAAGAGATAGTGGAACATCTCAATATCATCAGCCAAAACAAGGACAGGGGCTCAGTGAGGAACAGAGCAACAATTGCTCTTACCCAAGGAATGGGGCTAGAAACGTGAAGGTGGATCAGCCTGAGTGTGTTTACATGGATACCCTAAACATAGATTCTTTACTCAGTGTTTCAGCTCAAGAGGTGAGAAAAAGGTCTAGTGGTGTATTTGATTCTCTCACTGAATCACACATAGTTTATGTAGTGGTTGAATCTGAGGGAAATTAAAACAAGTTCACAAGAGCCAAAATACTACCTTGAGTAAATCCCACGTCAATTTAGGGACCATCTCAAGAATAGGTTTGACACGCTGCACACTAATGACCAAAGGCAACATGAGTTAGAGAATGACATCAAGCACATCAGACATGAAGACAACACAAGGCAGTTAAAAACACAGGAAAGAAAAGACCAAAGGAGATGTCAGAAGAGACTATGGAACTAGCTCTGAACATAGAATAGCTAATGTGACTAGAAGGAAGGATGAGGCTTAAGACGGCTGAGTAGGAACTTTCAAAGGGCATCTCGAGAAAGCAGGAACTAGTGAAATGTGCAGACTTGCAGTGAGAAAAAGAAGGGTCCTTTGGCATTTATCAAACATGAAGAACTAAGGAAAGAAAGTCAAGGCTTCAGTTGAAATATCCCAGGATTCCACTGGCAAAATATCCATCAAAAGAAGTCAGAAGGGATTCCCAAGAGTCACTGTGGCAAAAATGATTGGGTGATGTTCAAACATTTTAGGCAGTAACTTATGATCAAAACTCAGTGGTATCCAGGAAGAAGTCCAAGCTATACTGAAGGCATTGGAAGAAAACAACAACAATAAAAACAGACTCCAGAAATTGATAAATACTAATAAAGATGCTTGAACAAATGTATGTAGAACTGGAGGTGCCCACTTATCTATTTGGAAGACCCCCCACCTGACCAAATGACTGCAAAGAGATCCATGTTTCTGCCTATTCCAAAGAAAGGAGATTCAACAGATTGTGGAACTTATTAAATATTATTATTAATATCACATGCAAGGAAACTTTGCTGAAGGTCATTCCAAACCAGTTCCAGCAGTGCATTGACAGGGAGCTACTGGAAATTTAAACTAGGTTTAGAAGAGGACATGGAATGACATGGAATGACCATGCTGACATCAGATGGATCTTGGCTCAAAGCAGAGAACACCAGAAAGATGTTTGCCTGTGTTTTCTCGACTATGCAAAGGCATTCAACTGAGTGGATTAAAACACACTTGAAATAATATTGCAAAGCCTGGGAGTTGCAGAACACTGAATTGTGGTCATACAGAACCGGTACCTGGGCCAATAGGCCATCCATTTGTGGAACAGACCAAGGAAATACTGCACAGTTTAAAATCAGGAAAGGTGAGACATACTTTCCCCATACTTATTCTATTGGTATGTTGAATGCCTTAGGTCCAGTTCCCTAGAAAAGAAAAGCCAGGGAAGCTTACACAGGTAAATACAGAAAAAAAAATGATTCACACAGTTGTAGAAACAGGCAAGTTCCAAGTCAGGGGAGGTTATAGTCTGTGGGTCAGATGGTAAGTTTGGAATGCTGACTAACCTACAATCAGCAGGAAAGCACCAGGCTTCTGGCTTCAGAGGCTCATGAATCCAAAATTGGCAGGTAAGATGTCAAGTTGCTAACTGTGCTGAGGCTTGGCAGGTGAGCTGGAAGACCACTGGCTCAAGTGCAAAGAACAGAAAGTTGGAGGATGAGCCAGATGCATCAGTCGAACCCAGTAAAAATCAAGCACATTTCCCCACCGCAGTCATGTATCGTGAAAGCAGATCACATCCCTCAGGAAACTCCCTTTCACTGGATTGGACCAGGCCTGAGTAAGGCTGGTGCATCCTACCCAAATCTTAGGGTCTATAGCAGATCTCATAATGTAGGTGATAATATTGTATTAGATCACATCACGGGAGATTACTAGGTTTAACTACCAAACCACAGAGAATGCTGGCTCAGCCAAAGTGGCACAAAACCGTAACCATCTCACTGAGGAGCTGGAGTCTCCGAAGACGAGTGGGGCATTAGGGTTGAAGGAAGGCTTATGACAGCTTGCAATAAGCAGGTCCATGATGGTCTCCTGGAGCTGGTGGGATATACATTGGTGGTGGGCAGCCTAGTGCATAGACTCCTGCCCCACGGGAACTCCGACATACATTGGAGTAGAGGAGGCAGTGAGAGATTTGAGGTTCACTTGTGGCTGTTTTTAATGGTTGCAGAATATTCTAATGGTGAATCTAGGATAAAGTACTGAATGATTTCTGAACCCCTTCCAATTCTTAGACCATTTTTATTTTATCATTGAGTCAGGAGACAAGGCAGCTTGCCAGGAACAGGCAATTAAGGAGAGGCCAGGGATCAGTATTAAGTAAAGTCGTAAAGATCTCGAATTGCTAACCACTTTAGTGAACAAGCCCAGGAGCTCATGAGGGACCAATAAAGCATTTTCAGAGAAGTGTGAAGTTGGAGATAATAAATGTGTGCACCTTAGTACCTACATATTAGTATATTTGCAAAATGCACAAGCTTTGGTAATGTAAGCACAAAAAAAGATGGTGAGATTGGTCTGGGTTTAGGAATTTGCAGGACTCTATGGTAAAGGTGTGGTTAGTAAAGTTATTGAGAAAAGAAAAAAATGTATAGATCAGGACATCGAGGCCACATAAGAAGAACAAAAGCTACCAGCGACAAAAGAAATGGAAGGAGTAAAGATCCTGATGATGCCCAAGATGTATCGCCACAGGAACAGGCGAGGAAGATCTTTGGTGGTGGTCCAAGAAAGGGGGGGATAGCTATTCACTGAGAAGAGGAGATAGTCAGGATACAAAGGACTGCTTACAGCTGACCGTTCTAAACTAGCTAATCTCAGTGTTGTAGCACATATTATGTCATCTATGGCATATGTTAATTCTCATCACAACTCCGTGATAGAAGTACCATGGCTCTTCAGACTGTACATGTGAAGGGGGACCAGTGCAGAGAGCTTCAGTCACCTGTGCAGCAGCATTGCTGAAGATCGTTGTTGTTCGCTGTGCTTGATCGGTTCCAATTCATAACGACGCCATTGTGTCAGAGGAGAACACGCCAGAGGCTGTTCACTGGGTGAGTTGTTCAGAAGCACATCAAGGGCCTGTCTTTTGAGGTATTCTCGGTGGGTCCATATCTCAAACCTTTCAACTAGTACCTGAGCACTTCACCATGTATTTGCCCGATCCAGGGATGCTCTTTACACTACAGAGCTGGCACGTTTACTCCCGTGCGTTTTGAAGCATCAAGGGTAATAGCAGGAGAGAGGGCGATGATGAGCTTGCTGCCAACATGAACAGATGCGGGGAGTTTCCATCCAGGGGCCTCACAGACAGAGTGAAACGCATCAATTTTCAAACGTGGAGCAAAGAATGGAGACTTAAAGGCCAACCCAACTGTTCATTTAGAGATAGGTTTCCTAAGATGAAGATGCTTACGAAATTGCAGGCTATATATCTTATGGATGACCTTGGTACAGAAGTCTGCTTTTACTGGGCTGTGCACAGGGCTGACATTTCGTTCGATGATTCAGACACACCGGTTCCCAAGAACCACGTTGATCATCAGAAGAGCGGCCGCCGTGAAATGCGAGGGTCGCAACCACCGTGATATTCTCACATGTGCTAAGATGCCGCTGCCAACCGCTCACAAGGCAACCAAATGCCTACAAAGATCCCCTAACTCGAGAATTGTAGAAACAAAAGAAATAAAACAGTTTTATTTACGAAACCCAAGACGTCAAAAGAATCATCTCTGAAATGCCATTAACACAGGAGATCACCATACACGTACTCTATTGCCGCCCCCCAGCAGATATCTTACCTGACTGGTGTAGTGGGTCCCTCGGGTCCCTCCTGCTCATAGGAGAAGACTGTATCCCACTTAAATTGTAGAGACCAGTCAAAGGCTCCTCTCACGACAGGGATGGGGATATACTCCAGGGTTAAATGATCAATATCGTCAACCACAGGGAATACCACTGTTTTAGGGTCTTTGGAGATAGCAAATAGCAAGGGCTCTATCCACCCTCTAGTCACCTCGCAGTGACTATCCAGGAACACCAGCACATCTCCTGCGGAAGCAACAACAGCCGCATGTTAGGTCACATGACTGATGTAAGTGATAACTCAAATTGAAGTTCAATGCAATGAATATTGTTTGAGCATTTACTCTGTGCTTGACTCATGAGGTTCTTTTATTTATTTTTTTTACCTTCCTCGAATTTAGTTTTTCTTTTTTTTAAATCATTTTATTTGGGGCTCATACAACTCTTACCACAATCCATACATACATCAATTGTGTCAAGCACTTTTGCACATTTGTTACACTCATTATTCTCAAAACATTTGCTCTCCACATAAGCTCCTGGCATCATCTCCTCATTTTCCCCCTCCCTCCCCATTCCCCTCACCCTCATGAACCCTTGGTAATCTATAAACTATTATTTTGTCATATCTTATTCTGTCCAACATCTCCCTTCACCCACCCTTCTGTTGTCCGTCCCCCAGGGAGGAGGTTATATATAGATCCTTATAATTGGTTCCCCCTCTCTACTCCACTCTCCTGGTATCGCCATTCTCACCACTGGTCCTGAAGGGATCATATGTCCTGAATTCTCTGTTTCCAGTTCCTATCTCTACCAGTGTACATCCTCCATTCCAGCCAGATTTGTAAGGTAGAATTGGGATTATGATAGTGGGTGGGGAGGAAGCATTTAGAAACTAGAGGAAAGTTGTATGTTTCATGATTGCTACACTGATTCCTGAGTGGCTCCTCTCTTCTGTAAGGGGATGTCCAGTTGCCTACAGATGGGCTTTGGGTCCCCATTCCGCACTCCCCCTCATTCACAATGATATGAATTTTTGTTTTTTGATGCCTGATACCTGATCCCTTCAAAATCTCGTGATCACACAGGCTGATGTACTTCTTCCAAGTTGGCTTTGTTGCTTCTGAGCTAGATGACTGCTTATTTGCCTTTAAGACCGCAGACGCTATATCTTTTGATAGCCGGACACCATCAGCTTTCTTCACCACATTTGCTTATGCACCTGTTTTGTCTTCAGCAATCGTGTCGGGAAGATGAGCATCATGGAATGCCAGTTTAATAGAACAAAGTATTCTTGCATTGAGGGAGTACTTGAGTGGGGGCCCAATGGCCATCTACTCCCTTAATACTAAACCTATAAATATATGCAAATAAATCTATTTCCCATCCTCATATATAAATATATTTACATATATACATGCCTTTATTTAGACCTCTATAAATGCCCTTTGCCTCCTAGCTCTTTCCTCTATTTCCTTTGACTTTCCTCTTGTCCCACTATCATGCTCAGTCTTCATTTGGGTTTCAGTAATTCCTCTTGGTTACATTATCCTTGATCACACCCTACCAGGCCTCCTGCACCCTCCTCACCACCGATTTGGATCATTTGTTGTTCCCTTGTCCCTGGGTTTGTTAACACCACTTCCTTTCTCCCTACATCCCCCTTACCCATGGCCCCTTGGAACTGTCGGCCCCCTTGTTTTCTCCTCCAAAGTGTTCATCAACCTATCTCATTTAGACAGATCAGTGGTGCTTTTAGTTCTATTGGGAGGAAACAGCATCTTACATCACTAGGGAAAGAAAGGCACATAAAAGCCACAGGGAAGAATCACTTCCTGCCAACGAGAATGGCGCTAACAAAAAAGACAACAGCAGGTCAGGCTGCGAATACGTTGGAGCTCTGGCACATTGTAGTGGGAATATAAAATGATGCTGTAACTTAAGAAAACTGGTTGGCAGTTCTTCAAACATAGGGTTAGCACATGTCCCAGCAATTCTATTACTAGGTATAATCCCAAGAGACATGATTGCTTAAATTCACATGAAATCATCTACATAAATCATCACATAAGCTTTATTCTGAATGCCAAAAAGGTGGAAACTGCCCATATGTCCTTCGACTGAAAATGGATAAATAAAATATATAATATACTTACATTCATATAATGATTATCTAGTCGTAAAAAGAAAGAGTACTAACACATGCTATAACATGAATGAAACTTGAAAATGAGCTAAATGAAAGAATCCCGACACAAAAAACTATATATTATGTGATACTATTTAATGAAATGCCAGAATATGTAAAAAGATCTCTAGGTGACTCAAATAGTTTATGTTTGCTTACTAACCTTTAACTTGATGATTCAAACTAGTCAACCGTGCCATGGAAAAAAGGCCTGAAATTTCACTTCTGTAAAGATTACAGGTCAGAAAACCCTATGGGGAAGATATACTCTGTAATACACGGGGTCTCCATGAGTTAGAATTCACCCAATTCACTCAATGGCAATAGCTTTTTGTTTGTTTGTTATTTATTTTCTCATTTAGGGAGACAAAAATTTGATTAGTAGTTGTCTATAATGGACAACTTGGGTGGAAGAATGGAATAAGGTGGAATGGAGAATGATTGTTAATAGTTATCAGATTTGTATGTGTGTCTGTGATTAACTGTTCTAAAGTTAGATTGTAGTAATAATCATACATCCTTGTGGATATATTAAAATCTTTGAGTTATATATATTTAGCAATGGTATGGTGAATTATAGATCAGTAAAACTGCTTAAGTATCATTAAGAAAATAAAAATCACACAGCAAAGAAAGACTATATCCTATATCCCTTGATATGAAATGCAGCAATTTTTACACATATAGTTTACAACATAGTCTTTAGTCATTAAAAATGATATAATCTTACCTCTCAATTAAAATGACTTTTAAAATCTATCCATCTATAATAAGCAAATTTATCCATCTATATTATTATCTATCTATAATAAGCATATTTATTCTACCAATATCTTGAATAAACAGGACTCCTGGTGGGAACACTTTTGTTTTGTTCTTGCACTGTTCCTTCAAGTCTACCAAGAAGGAAAGGCCTTTCCCTACCCTTGGATGCAAACCACAACTGTCCCCAGGATTTTTCTGAATACTCTGAGACAATTAGAAGACTTAGTCATACTAAGTCACAAACATAGCCTCCATTCAGAGGTTAGCATTTCCAACCTTTGTTGTCAATCAATACTCCCTCACTTCATGCAGACCCACTCAATAACACCCCCTCTTTGCTTTAGCATTTCCCGGAGAATTGTACCCCATCCACTTCTCTGCCTGGGCTTTCCTTATCCCTTCAGGGCACCGACCCGCGAGCATGCCCACTCAACAGCCTGCGTACTGCACTCTGTTCCAGACCCTCCCCTGGGGAACCCGCCCTGTGACGGGGGCTAACAGGACGGCCCTTGGAAAATAAGAGTTTCCATTTGAAATAACAAATTGGTTTTTCAAAGTAGAATGGTGGGATTCAAAAGAAGATTCGAGATGTATGTGACTGAAATGCATTTCTGCTTCTCGGTGTAAGCCAGTAGACACACAGAGCGCCTGGCGTGGATTCCCACGTGTGTGGCCAGGAAGGCCTCTGCCCACAGACGCTGGGCCACGTGTGGAGTGAGATGCCCATACCTGAAGCAAGAGTTGCTCCAATCATCTTTGCGCGAATCAGCCCCTCTCTCTTTTTGTTTCGTATAAGCTTAATGTGTCCTCGAAAGACTTCCAGCTGATAGTCCAGTTTTTCTTTCAAATCATCTGGAAAGTATGAAACGCTTGTTAACTTGTAACCGACTACGACAGAAATGAAAAGATCAATCTGTCACAATGTGATTAATGACTGATACGATTCTCTTTCACAGAAGCTCCCATGTTAAAAGAAAGTCTTATCCCATGTAAGGGAGGGAGGGAAAGAAAAGGGATTCATCATCAAAGTTAACATTTCTTCTATGTTCCTAGTCAAAGACGTCTATTTCGATAAATCGGAGTTTAAGGAAAATGTTACCGGGCGAGTCTGAGGTCTGGAGGGAGCTCACAGCAATCTGGCTCCCTTCTAACTGCGTTAGTGGCCCTGTAATTGCAGGGCTCTTCCTTACGTTGTCATGCCATTCTAGGTCTCAGTGTCATCACCTGCAAGGAGGGCTATTCACTCTGTTCCTTGCAGGATTGAGGTGCGTGGGAGAAATACGCTCCCTGGCGCAGAGCCTGGTGCCTGGTAGCTGCTCGGTACTTGAATGTGATAAAGATGACTGCCAGAGCGGTACGAACAGTGCCAACCTCAAAGTTGAAGCTTGGCATTGACCCGGAGGTGCCTCAGAAGAAAGACTAGAAGATGTTTCTTAAAGAAGTCAGTTATTGAGTCAGTTTTATAATGTACACTCGAGGCCACCATGAGTTAGAATGGACCAAATGGCAACCAGTTAGTGGTTTCTGATAATAGAGGAGGCTGGGGTCAGGTGAGCTGGAGACAGATGCCTCTGAGATCTGAAGTCCAAAAATCTGTATCAGACGGTTGGGGGTTGACGGGCTCATAAGTACCGTAGAAGCAAAGAAGTCTCTTTGCTTGTCTGTTAAAAAAAAAGGGGGGAGCTGTGGCTTGCTCAGGGGTCGGACACGCAGGCTGCCCAACACTGCATTTGCAGTGTCCGGGACTCCTGGACACAAGGGCGATCTGTGAGCAGAGACGTTTGAGAGATCAAAGCAGTGCTGGTAGCAGTCACCTTGGACAAAAAGGGGCGGACTGGGCTTTCCGAGTATGGCTATGGGCCTGGCTTGCAGTCAGCAGGGACTACGACCACGGGCATGGTTCCCGGGGTCTGGCTCCCTCCGCTGAGCGAAAGCATCACGGTGCTTACTGGCATCCGTAGGGAGAGACAGACTTCAGTTAAAAACCCTGATGCAGGATTGCCTTTAACTTGTGCTTCGTCAGAAGCCAGAAGACCCCATTTCTAGTGCTTGAGGTTCTGGATGAGCTAAAGGCTCAGTCCCTTGGTGGGTGGCTCCAGGAGGAGAAGGACAGCCCTCTCTTGGTCATCAGCAGTCGTCCCCAGGTCCTTGTGAAGGGCGATGGCAATGCCCAGAGACTGGATGAGCAGGTCACCAAACAAGGCACTCACCTCCAGATGTGATTCTGAAGGGTGGGGGTGGGAAAGGCTGTCACCCTTCCTGAGACTGTCAACCTGGAGAAGCGTCCTACGTTTGTGGATAAGATGCTAGAATTCCACCGTCTCGTCCCACCCCTGTCCCCTCTGCTCCTGGCTGTATTGATGATTTCTTGCTTAACAAATTGCTAAACACATTGCTCAGTGTTCCTGAATAATCTGAGCCACAGCTGCCAGAGGGGAGCTGGGACATCCTCCCCAAACACGCCTGACCCCATGTACAAGCCGAGACAGCAGTACTCTCGCAGCCCCAGAGGAAGAACGCTGTTGGTGTCCGGCCTGCACCTCCGCTTCCAAAGCACCGCATTCATTTCAGTTCCATTCCCCGTCTGGGAGGAGGTGCACAGAGAGGCAGTTCCCCCAGGGTGAACGTCTGAGCCGTCTCCTTTCCTTCTCCCAGTGTTTTTCATCATTCTATTCTTGACAGCTCGTCATGAGTGGGATTCACAGTGGCTTAGGACTTACATTTGAAGCCTCTTCCAATATTTCTATCATTGCTACCATGATAAATGAGGATAATAGACTCCAAAAAAGGCATCATTGATTGGAGCACTAACCAGTGATTCATGGGAGTTCTGGCCCCGGTGAAGGTACTTTAAACTTGTTTTTGTTTTTTTCCTGTAAAGCGCATCGATCACCTCACTGCTCTGCATTAAGTCTTGAACGGTTCCCCCACCCTCTAGATAAATTGCGCACGGTGCCCAGTTACAGCTAGCTCCTTTTCACCTCTGGGGTTTTCCCCGCCCGGCCCTCTCCCCACACCCCAGTTTTACCCCAAATTTGAAACTGATCATATTCCTTCTTGCCCCTGGACGTCATCCGATGATATTTCCTCCACCCTGAATGCTCTTTCCTACTCTCCACCTGGATAACTGCAATCCACCCTCGAGACTACCATTGAGGCGACACTTCTTCCTTCTGGTCCCTTGGACGCCAGAACCAACCACCAGATCAGCCGGAGCCTGACCTAGTCTTCTGAGCATTGACAGCACTCAGCACGCGCCACACGCGCCGGGCTCAGCCATCACTCCCCAGAGTCTTTGAATGAAAAAGCTTAGTAATTGTAAGAGACGAGGCTGCCTTCAGAATAGATTAAATAAATTATTAGGGTCTCATCTTACCAAATTCACTCTTGTCATCTACTAAAATAATTTCTTCGAGGATGTAGTGTGGGGTGAGTTCCATGACACTTGATATTACCCGAAACAGGGCATTAAATTCTTCATTAAAGAAGCAAATAACCACACTGGCAGTAGGCAGATATTTGGGATACTGTTTATTAAGACACCTGTAGGCATAAATAATAGGGGAAATGCTCAGTTAAATGTCTGAGATGTTTTAGAGTTTAATTTAATAACTTTTACTTATTTTCATTTTTATCTATTGCTTCAGTTGATAATCATATCAAGTACTTTTAAACATACAGAATGCCCTTAACCTCTTACAATATTCTAATATTTTCTTTTTTAAACGTTTTATTGGGGCTCATAAAACTCTTATCACAATACAACTCTTATAATACAACTCATATCACAATCCATACATACAATATTCTAATGTTTTCTAATTAATTTCTCCTTTCTTCATAGCAGTCAGAGTTGCTCTCTCCTGAGTCTCTTTTGGTCATCTTAGTTGCATTTTAAACATAATCTAAGCAAAACTTATCTAGTTTGATGTGTTGTTAAAAAATGAATTAATAAACTTATTTACACAGAAAAGTTTTCATCAATTTTGTTCTGTTTCATTTTTAATACTTTTTTGTGTCTGAATTTGCATTTCAATCCATCAACTCTGCATTCAACAATTCAAATCCCCTGTATTCTCTCTTATCCCACCCCTCCTGATTTCTCTTCTCCTCCAGATGGACCTCCATCTTACCTTTCACCCAAATTGCTACCTGCCCGTCTTAATTTCCATTGCTTCACCTTCCCGCTCTTCTCACCCTTCCCTTTAGAACCTCCAGCGTCTGTTCCCTTTGCTGTGCGAGTCTCTGTCTTGGCTTTATCCTTACAGTAGTTCTCACACCCAATCTTTGTGCTTTCGTGGTTGACTAACTTTACTGTTGTGTTCTCCAGTCTGCCCACGTCATGAGGTCTTTTGTGGCTTCATCTTTTTTTTTTTACTTGCACAACACTTTGTTGTATATCCCAAAATTTTTTGTTTTAATTTGTATCAGGGTTTCCAAGATCCTTTCAGATCTGCATTACTCTCCCTTTCTGCATCAACCCATTCCTCTCTCCTCCTTACTCTTCATGCTTCCAAGTTTCCCTGGCTTTTGCAGAGACCCTATCAAAAGCCAAGCTCTTTCCACCTTCAGGATATTTCTCTGTGCTTCTTTACTCATCAGAACCCTCGTGGCACTGTTGGGTAAGTGTTGGATGGACAACCACAAGGTTGGGGGTTCAAGCCCACTAGTGGCTCTGCAGGAGAGAGTTGAGGCTGTCTGCTCTACAGCCTCTGAAACTCATAGGCTCATCCTGAGTCAGGCTCAGCTTGATGGCAGGAGTTCTGGAGGGGTTGGGCAGGGAGATGAAGGGGTTCCTGCTACTTGGAATGTTTTTCTGCTCTTCCAGACTGCCCTTCATCTCTCATACCTCAGCTCAAATATAGCTTTTCATGGAAAAATGGCCCTCATCCTCTGGCAGCCCTTATGCCTCCATTACCATTTCCACCTGGCTTTTAGTTTTCCTGTTATATAACCTCACTGCCCACTTCCTTTTCTCAATAGCACTTTTTACATCTACAATGAACCATTTTTTAAATTTGCGCAATAGCAGTGTGCTTTGCTAAACCACAAGTCACGTATCTGACTTCTTTAACATTTCCCCCAGCATCTAGTGAACGGTCAATAATCAGTAATGTGTTATAAACATTTCTGCTGAATAAGAAGAAAGGTGAAAACACCAACTCACTGTGCCGGGAGTCAGTGCTGATTCATAGCAACCCTATAGCACAGAGTAGAACTCCCCCTGGCGGCGAGGCTGTGAATCTCTCTAGGAGGAGAAAGCCTCCTCTCTTGTGTGTTTTCCGCCAAGTTACCACGGCAACGAACAATAATTCAAAACTTCCAAAGTTTTCTTAACCCATTCTGCTACTGATGAGCATTTGGGATGTTTCCAACTTCTTACCATTGTGAACAGGGCCACAGCGAAGATGCTGTTACGTGCCATTGAGATGGTTTCTACCCATAGCGACCGTAAGTACAACAGAATGAAATACTGCCCAGTACTTCTTCCCAAACATATGTTTGTCTTTTTAGTCCATTATACTTCCAATATTACAATACTTTCTCCAGCACCATAATTCAAACGCTTCGATTTTTCTTCAGTCTCTTCTTTATTCAGTGTCCGACTTTCATATGCATCTGAGGCCATGGAAAATACCATGACGGGTCGGTGGCACCTTAGTGCTCAAAGTAATATGCTTTTCAATACTCTAGAGAGGTCTTGCGCGGAAGATTTACATAATGCAAGGTGTTTTGATTTCTTGACTGCTGTTTCCATGAGCACTGATTGTGGAGCCAAGCAAGACAAAATGCTTGACAACTTCAACCTTTCTCCATTTATCATGATGTCCAATTGTGAAGTTTTTATCTTCTTTACATTGAATTGTGATCCCTGTTGACTTTTGCAATCCTTGATATTCATTAACAAGTGCTTCAAGTCCTCCTCACTTTCAGCAAGCAAGGTGTCTGTCGTCTGCATATCACAGGTTGTTAATAAACTTTCTGCCAATCTTGATGCCACATTCTTCGTCATATAAGACAGCTTCTCTGATGATGTGCCCAGCATCAGATTGAATAAGTATGGTGAGAAGATACAACCCTGACACACACCTTTCTTCATTCTAAACCATACAGTGTTCCCTTGTTCTGTTTCAATGACTGCCTCTTGATCCATATACAAGTTCTATGTGACTTTATTGAAGTGTTCTGGAATTTGCATTCTCCTCAAAGTTATCCACAGTTTATTATGGTTCACACAGTTGAGCGCAGTGGCATAGCCAATAAAACACAAGTAAACATCTTTCTGCTATTCTTGGCTTTGAGCCAAACCCATCTGACATAAAACATGATGGTATTCCGTTGTTGAAAAAAGGTATTTTCATATTGTTGTAAAAAGGCATTTGCTAACAATAAGTCATTGATCCTGAAAAAATCTGTCATGCAATCTCCGGTTTTGTATCTACCACGAAGACTACATTTTCCAACTACTGTTCCTCCTTCCTTGTTTCCAACGTTTGCATTCCAATCACCAACAATGCATTTTGATTGTATATTTGATCAATTTCATTCTGAAGAAGTTGGCTGTGTCCTACAATTTCTTCGTCACTAGCTTTAGTGATTGGTGAATAAATTGGAATAATGGGTGTAGTGATTGGATTTTCTTGTATGGGGATAAAGATTATCCTATCACAGGCAGCATGGTACTTCAAGATCTATCTTGAAATGTCCTTTTTCACAATGAATACAACACCATCCCTCTTGAGTGTCATTCCCAACATAGTAGACCATGTGATTTCCTGGCTCAAAAGGGCCAATGCCAGTCCGTTGAACTCACTAAAACCTAGAACATCTATCTTTGTGCATTCCATTTCATTTTTTCCCATTTCATTTTTTAATGTCTTCCATTTTTCCTAAATTCATATCCCATGTTTTCCAATTCCCAATGATTAGTTGCTGTTTGCAGCTGTTTCTTCTCAGTTTGAATCATACCTCATCAACAATTAGGGTCCCCAGGGTGGTAGCAGCTAATCTCTAATTTCTATGCGGGCTCTGCTTCTTCCCTGTTCCTCCACTACCTTATTTCTGCCACGCCATGACTCGCAACACTGTAGCTGCAGTCCAGAGTTCTGAGCTCTCCATTTGTTCAGTAGGTTTGTTCCCAAGAGATAAGCTGGAGGAACTGCCTACATTATCATCTTGTCCCATCTCCAACATATGTATCTGATGAAAAAAGCTTTCATTATGCTAGGAGTAGAGAGGAACTTTTCAATCTGATAAAGAGCATCTATTAAAAAAAACTTAACCTCATATGTAATGGCAAAAGACTGGGTGTTTTTCCCTAGGAACAAGAATAAGACAAAGATATCCACTCTTACCTCTTTTATTTGGCACTTTATTTGAGGTTTTCGTCAGTGAAATATGTCAGGAGAACGAAAGTGACAAAGCTAAATAGCTTTGTTACACTTGACTGAACAGGGCAGAGGCTAGGCCAAGAGCAAATGCCAATGCTCAAGGGTCTCTAGGAATGGCTAGAAAGAGGTTGTCTTGACTGAAGAACTGTATCCTAATTCATTCCTCTTCCAAGTTGATCCTAATCCTGAACTGTAACTTGTTGCTTCTCCAATAAACTCCATAATCATGACTATGGTCTGAAAGTTCTATGTGGCCACTGCAATGAATTATCAAACACTGTAGAAGCAGAGAGTGCCATAGGAAGGCCGAGAGCAGACGTATGTCTGAACTTCACACCTCATAAAAATAAGCTCTGGTAATGATGACAGTGATTTTCCTATGCTTAAAGTTGGATGAGTATTAATGCCACTTCATTTTTACACTCGTGTAAAGGTTCAATGACTCAGTATCGTTAAGAAGTCAATTTTCCTCACATCAGACTTAATGCATTTCCAAGAAAAATTATAGCAGGCTCTTTTGTAAAAACTGGCCGACAATACTAAAATTTATACAGGAATGCAAAAAACATAAAAACAACAAAAATAAGTTAGAAGACTAACACTATCTGATTTCCAGGCTTATTATAAAACTATAATCATCAAGATAGATTAATATTGGCTTCAAAATACACAAATCAATGAAACAGATTGGAATTCGGAAATCAATTCTACATAGATGGGAAATGGATTTTTTTTATAATCCACTATATAAGAGATAGTCTTTTAAATAAATGGTCCTGAAATAACTGGATATCCACATTAAAAAAGATTAATTTCTAGCTGTACTTCATATCACACAGAAAAATTAACTCAAAATAGACTGTAAATCTAAATTAAAGAGACAGAAGTATAAAATCTCTAGAAGGAAATATAGGAGAAATCATTGTAACTTTAAATTAGGCAGAACAAAGTGGGAAAAAAACCAAAATTTGTTAAAAAAAATAAAAATGGACCTTATCAAATTTAAAACTTCTTTTGGTCAAAAGTTTCTTTGTAAAGAATAAAAACTTAGTCACAGACTGGGGAAAATCTTTAATAATCATTTATCTAGTAAAGGTCTTGCAACCCTGAGTACATTTTAAAACTCTTATAACTCAATAAAATAAGCAGACAATCCAATTAAAATATACACAATATTTGAACATCAGCAAGTAAAATATACAGGTGGTAAGTAGATCTCATGAAAAGATGTTCAATGTCATTAGTTATCGTGACAATACTAATTAGCATATACTTATTACAATCACTGAAAAGGAAAGGGTGATCATACCAACTATTGGAGCTTCTGTGGAGAATGTGAAATGTAAAATAATAACTTAAAATCGACTTGAACTCTAGCTAGTGACTTTTAGCTGTTAAAATGTATTTTGTATGAAACTGCTTTTGCACAAATCAATGATATGTATTATTATATACATTAATGCTTGCTTCACTCTTTAGATGACTATACTTTTTGCTTTAAAAAATCATTTTATTGGGGGCTCATACAACTCTTATCACAATCCATATATCCATCCATTGTGTCAAGCACATTTGCACATTTGTTGCCATCATCATTTTCAAAACATTTTCTTTCTACTTGAGCCCTTGGTACCAGCTCCTCATTTCCCCCCTCCTTCCCTACTCTCCCCTCCCTCATGAACACTTGATAATTTATAAATTATTATTACTTTGTCATATCTTCTTTTTTTAATAACAAATAATAATGTAATGGAGAAGGAAATAAAAGCAGCCTAGCTATTTTAGAAGATGAGATTTAGAGAAGAAAGAAATTATGATATGGGGAGAAAGTCATAACTTATAGGTACTCAAAATGATTGATCTTCCTTTGTGGGAGTTAAATATTAAGTTGAGAAACAAATTCTTCTAATTAACTTTATTATTCTGAGGTTTATATGAATATAAGCTCTTTTTCTTTTAGTACTACCTAGATATATTTTGTCTATTACTGCTCTTTGGTGAGCCATAGGGTAAGTGATATTATCTAGCTAGGAAATTTATTGATTCCAATGTTTGCGTTGCAACTTGTCAATGCACCATGAGCCCTTTTTCTCCTGTTTCCTTGGACCAGGTTTTTGTTTCTAAGCCACTAGAAACTGCCTGTTATCCTGAACTTAAGTATTTCTCCTTTAGTCAAGGAAGGGGATGCATCTCTTTGGCTGAGAATTATCAGAAGATGTTAAAAATTTATTAACATCCACAATTGAAGGAATAATGAAAACAGTAGCCTTAGAAGAACAGAGAGAGTGATGTTTAAAGCATACTCGATATGAAGAACTTATTGGTTATTTTAAAAAGATATCATGGGTTACTTAATTCTTTGAACTTTTGGAGCACAGTCTGTGGCAGCAGGGAGGGTATCCTCTATAATATAAGTTCTAAACTCTTGAAATAAAACCTTGAGATCATCTGATTCCAAATCCTAAAATTTAAAAATCTCTAATAGGGATGCCTAATGTGCTAAAATTAAAATCTGCCAGTAATTGTTTATTTACAAAATTAGTAGGGAGAACATACATCGTATTCCTTGAATCAGGCACATCTCTCCTCTTGCCCAACTTTCTACTCACAACGACATTGAATCCATATCGTGACATTCCATGAAGAAGTTCTGAGTCGGAAAAGTTTATATTCCTAACTGCAAGAAAAGATACTTAGAGTCAGGCCAATAAAGGCTTACCACCAAACAGGGCAGTAGGAACAATTTTCTGAATTCACTTCTTTTTGTTTGTTTTTATATTATTATTTTAATTCACTTCTTTTATAATAAAATCTGAGTCTTTTATCTGAAACCTAAACTACCCATAGATGACAAATTCATGATGAGAGATCAAAGTATTTACACAAATCAAAGCAGATTTCTTAGAAAACAATGAACTAGTTTATTTTTTTGTCATGCATTTTCCAGAGAACCAAGGTGAGAGAATAAGAGCTGAAAATAATTTCCTAAAATTCCACGAGAGAAAAAGACAAAACACTGAAGCAGCCAGCACAGCAGTCACACTAAGAAACGAAGGCAAGGAGAATTCCTCTGAAAACAAGCAAGCAAACAAATTTTTAAAACCCTTGCGTGAAAATAAAAATAAAATATTATTGTAACATATAAGCTGAATTAGAATAGTTAAAAATGACCATGGAATCCAGAAATCATAATATCACATAGAAAGTGTAGAACTCACCGGAAGGACATCGTTGTTGTTGTTGTTGTTGTTGTTGTCAGGTGCCGTGGAGTTGGCTCCGACCCCTAACAGCCTTATGCATATCAGAATGAAACACTGCGCCCTCCTGTTCTGTCCTCATATTTTTTCCCTGTGTCTGAGCCCATCGATGCAGCCACTTTCTCTGCCAACCCATCTTGCCAGGGATATTCCTCTTTCCCTCTGCCCCTCCACTTTACCAAACATGCTGTCCTTCTCCAGGGACGCGTCTCTCCTGACAACAGGCTGAAAGTATGTAAGATGAAATCTCACCATCCCTGCCTCTTAGGAACGCTTGGCCATATCTCTTCAAGACAGACTAGTTTGTCCCTTTAGCAGTCCATAGTACTTTCAATATTCTTCTCCAGCCCCACAATTCAAATGCATCAATTTTTCTTCAGTCGTCTTTATTCAGTGTCCAACTTTCATACATAAAACAGAAGCTATTGAAAATATTGAAAATAACATGGCTTGGGTCAGGTGCCCCTTAGTCCATTAGACAGAATAAGCAAGATTACACTGGAAAGCCCAACTCCTCAATCACAGCAATAAAGTGAAGGGAAATGTCTCTTAAAAATAAAAAATTCTTGAGTGGAAACAAAAATCAAGATGCAATCACAAAGATAAGTTTAACTAAAATAATTAAAGGTGAAATGGCTAAATAATATAGGAATAAAATAACATAGAGAAATTGTAGAATTTGATTGACATATAACACAAACACCCAGGGGGACCGACAACAGAAAAGTGGTTGAAGGGAGACAGTGGTGGGTGTAAGACAGGAAAAAAAAAATTATCAAGGGATCATGGGGGGGTGGTAATGAGCTGATACCAAGGGCTCAAGTGAAAAGAAAATATTTTGAAAATGATGGCAACATATGTACAAATGTGCTTGACATAATGGATGGATGGATGAATAGTGATAAGAGCTGTGAGAACCCTAATAAAATGACTAAAATTAAAAAAATAAATTGTAGAATTCATTGAGAATAGAATTACAGAAAGTCACTTGATAAGAGATACATGTCACAATGACAGCACAGCAACAAACTTGTGTACATTAAATAATCCTGCAACAAAATACTTAAAGAAAAGCTGGTGGGACTTCAAGGAAACAATAACAGAAAAATTTAAAGAATAACTTTTAACAATTTCATAGCCATCCAATGAACAACTGGATGAACCACTGCCAGTAATGTGCTATCTTCACAATTGTTATGTCTGAGCCCATTGGTGAAGTCATGAGATAAAAAGGTCTTCCTTTGTCTCAATTTCCTTCTGCATCAAGTTTCTCTTGGTAGCAGGTCCAAAGTATGTGAGACTAAGTCTCCCCATCTTTACTTCTCAGAAGTACTTTCTCCAAGACAGATTTGCTTGTTCTTCTGACTGTCCACCAAACTTGCAGTATTCTTCACCAACACCATAATTCAATGGGCTGAAAGAGATCCATATCTGTGCCCATTCCAAAGAAAGATGCGCCGACAGGATGCTCAAACGATAGAACGATATCATCGATATCTCACACAAGTGAATTTTTGCTTAAGATCATCTGTCAGCGTTGAAGCAGTACATTGACAGGGAGCAGCCAGAACAGGCTGAAATCGAAGAGGACATGAAGAAACAAGGGATATCGTTGCTGATGTCTGATGGATCTTGGCTCAAAGCGGAGAATACCAGAAAGATGTTTACTTGTGTTTCATTGACTTTGGAGGGACATTTGGCTGTGTGGACCATAGTAACCTGTGGCTAGCCTGGAGAAGACTGGGAGTTCCAGAATACTTCACTGTGGTCATGGGGAATTGTACATGGATTCAGAGGCAGTCATTTAAGTAGAACAAGGAATACTGAGTGGTTTAAAATCAGGGAAGATGTGAGTTGGGATTGTTTCCTCTTCACCATATTTGTTCAATGTATATTGTGAGAAATGTATATTCTTTAGAGAGGCTGGATTATATGAAGAAGAGTGTGACATCAGGATTAGAGGAAGGCTTATTAACAACCTGCAGTATGCAGATGGATGGCACAACTGTGCTTTCGGAAAGTGAGGAAAACTTGAAGCACTTACTGATGATCAAGGACTGCAGCCTTCAGTATGGATTATAACTCAGTATAAAAAGACCCAAATCCTCACACCTGGACCAATAGGTAACATGATAAATGGAGAAAAAGTTGAAGTTGTCGAGGATTTTGTCTTCTTGGATCCACACTCAATGCTATGAAAGCAGCAGTCAAGAGATCAAAAGACAAGTTGCACTAGATAAATCTGCTGCAGAAGATCTCTTTTTAAAAAAATCATTTTATTGGGAGTTCATACAGCTCTTTCACAATCCATACATCCATTGTGTCAAGCATATTTGTACATTTGTTGCCATCATCGTTTTCAAAACAATTTCTTTCTACTTGAGCCTTGGTATCAGATTCTTATCCCCCCCCCTCCACCACCCCTCCCGCATTAACCCTTGATAATTTATAAATTATTAATTTTGTCATGTTTTACACTGACCAATGTCGCCCTTCACCCACTTTTCTGTTGTCCATCCCCCTGGGAGGGTTATAGTAGATCACTGTGATTGGTTCACTCTATCTCCCCTCACCTTCCCCTTCCCCTCTTGGTATGGCTACTCTCAATATTGGTCCTGAGGGGTTTATCTGTCCTGAATTCCCTGTGTTTCCATTTCTTTGTAAAAAGGAAAAATATCAGATGTTAACAGAGCAAACTGGTAAAAATTTTTGGTGAGGACATGAGAGCTTGCTGTTTTACTGTTTGGTGCATGTATATGTATTGTGCATGTTTTAAATATTTCATAATTATTGCTTCAATTACTCTAAAAAGAGTATATTTCACACTTCAAAAGCATAAATTTGTGCTGTTTCCCCTTGCAATGGCTAACAAAGAACACCAAAATACTCACTTAAACGAAAATGTGTGATCTGTTCTTTACTTTCAGCTTCATCAAAGGTTTTTGCTGCTCTTAAGTGTGATTTTAGTATTTTCTCTGAGTCATTGGTATCTTGCTGATGTACAGTTGCTTCAAGGGGCCAAACTGATTCAGGTTTCATGATATTATTTGCCTGGTTGTTTCCATGATTACGGTGATAACTAAATAACAGAATGGCCCAGACCCCAAATATAAAGAATCCATAGAATAAAGATTTAATGATGACATTTCTCATTGTAAACTTGGTCTTTCTGAAGGCTCACATTTCAATTTCCTAAAACAGAAGAATACAGTAGATACTATGTTAGATGTTTCAATGTAGGTCATCTACTTGGATTAAATTCAATCTATAGTGCTTTAAAAATGGAATCATTGTGAAATTGGTCCTCACTCTATGCTTTGATAACAACATATATAATTTCCTTTTCTTGTTTTTAGTTTTTAATAAGTCATGTTATTGGGGGATCTTACAGCTCTTATCGAAATCCATCCATCCATCTATGTGTCAAGTACATTTGTACATATGTTGCCATCATCATTTCAAAACATTTTCTTTCTATTTGAGCCCTTGATATCAGCTCCTCTTTTTTTCTCCCTCCCCCATCCTCCTATCCTCATGAACCCTTGATAATTTATATTATTATTTTCATATCTTATACCATCCACTGTCTCCCTTCACCCACATTTCTGTTTTGTCCCCCTGGGGTTGGGGTGGGGTTATACAAGGATCATTGTAATTGGTTCTCCCCCCACCTTCCCCCTACATTTATGGTATCGCTATTCCCATTATTGTTGCTGAGCGGTTTGTCTGTCTTGGATTCCATGTGTCAAGAGCTCTCATCTGTATCAGTGTGTATGCTCCAGTCTAGCCAGATTTGTAAGGTAGAACTGGGCTTATGATAGTGGGGGGAGGAAGCAGTAAAGCCCTAGCAGCATGTGTTTCCTTGGTGTTATCCTGCACCGTGACTGACTTGTCTCTTCCTAGTGACCCTTCTGTAAGGGGATGTCCAATCATCTACAGATGCGCTTTAGGTCTTCACTCCACACACCCCTACCCTCATTCACATTGGTATGATTTTTGTTCTGGGTCTTTGATGTCTGCTGCCTGCTCCCTTGAAATCTCATGATCGCACAGGCTGGTGTGCTTCTTCCAAGTGGGTTTTGTTGCTTCTCAGCTAAGTGGCTGCTTGTTTATCTTAAAGACCCCAGATACTATATCTTTTGATAGCTGAGCAACATCAACTTTATTCACCATAATTGCTTATCCACCTATTTTGTCTTCAGTGATCGTGTCACAAAGCTAAGCATCACAGAATGCCAGATTAGAACAAAGTGTTCTTGTATTGAGGGAGTACTTGAGTAGAGGCTCCAATGTCTGTTTGCTGCCTTAATACTTAACATTTAAGTGTATGTACATAGATCTATTTCCCTATCATTATATATAAATAAATTTACTATGTACATGCCTGTATTTAGACCTCTATAAGTGCCCTTTGCCTCCTAGTTCGTTCCTCTATTTCCTATTACTTTCATCTTGTCCCACTATCATGATCAGCCTTCTTTTGGGTTTCAGTAATTCTTCTCTGTTACATTGCCCTTGATCAAGCCCCACCAGACATCCTATGCCCTCCTGGCCATAGATTTTAGATCACTTGTTGTTCCCTTGTCCCTGGGTTTGTTAACACCCATTTCCTTTCCCCCACCTACTCCTCTCCCGTATCCTCCCCTTCTACCCCCCCAAAAAAAACACTGATCCCATTGTTTTCTCCCTCTGATTGTTTATCCTGCCTATCTTATCTAGATAGACATGCAGAGACAATAATAAGCACAAAAACAAGACAGAGCAAAATAAAGCAACAAAAGAAAACAATAAGAAAAAAAGACAAAAAAAGATAAGCCTCTAAATAGTTCTAGGTCTGTCTGTTCACCTTTAGGAGTGTTATCTGGTCAGTCTACCATCAACTCTCTTCACCTTTGCTTATGCACACATTTTGACTTCAGCGATTGTGTCGGGAAGATGGGCATCACAGAATGCCTGGTTATTAGAACAAAGTGTTCTTGTGTTGAGGGAGGACTTGAGTAGAGTCCCAATGTCCATCTACTACCTTGATACTTAACATATAAAAAATGTGCATAGATCTATATCCATATATATATATATGTCTTTTGCCTCCCGGTTCTTTCCTCTATTTCCTTTTACTTTCCCCCTGTCCCACTATCATGTTCAGTCTTTATTTGGCTCTCACTAATTCCTCTTAGATACATTACACTTCACTTGATCAAGCCCCACCAGACATTTTACACCCTCCATGAATTAAATTTTAGATCTCTTGTTCCCTTCTCCCTGAGTTTGTTGCTATCCCCTCCCTTTCCTCCATCTCCCCTTGTCACCTGTCACCCAGGAACTGTTGGTCACATTGTTTTCTCTTTGGGATTGTTTATCTTGCCTATCTTATATAGATAAACATAAAAGAAGAAGAAGTTCCAGGCCTGTCTGCTGACCCTTATGTATGTTTTCCAATTGAGTCTGATGAGGTGCCAAGCCCTACCCTTCAAGTCTGAAGTCTGTTTCAGGATTCCTTGGAAACTGTTGCTTTACTCCCCTTGCTGTTACACTCCCTTTGTGTTTTGCCCCAAAGTGTATCACTTTTATTAGTTAGCAAAAAAAAACCCCACAAACCAATATTCATAAGATTACTCAGCATCAAAATATATGTCATACAGAACCAGTTAAAGTCATTAGACCACATTCTGAGTGTACCACTGAAGAAATCAGCATTAAAAAAGGCTCATCCTTGACTCATGTCTACTCCATTTTGTAACAACAACTTACATCTCCATTTCTAAAATCTGATTTGAAGCCAATTCAAAGGCTAAAATCTAAAAACATGCACTTATCACGTTAGGGAAAGTGGGCAATGAGAACCGTGGTCTACTGACAATGAAATTTAGAACTGGTACACAATTTTGGTAATATTAAGTTAATTTGAAGACATATATATCATATGTGAAAGTAATTCCATAACTAAAAATATACCCTAATGGGACCGTCATACTTATTAAATTATTTTACCTGTATAAAGAGACATATACAAGAATATTTACTGACCCAGAAAATGGCCTGCTAGAATAATAGTGGGACAAGAGGAAAATAAAAGGAAATAGAGGAAAGAGCTACAAGGCAAAGGGCTTTTATAGAGGTCTAAATAAAGGCATGTATATATGTAAATATATTTATAAGTTTAGTATTAAGGTTGCAGATGGACATTGGGCCTCCACTCAAGTACTCCCTCAATCCAAGAATACTTTGTTCTATTAAACTGGCATTCCATGATGCTCACCTTCCCGACATGACTGCTGAAGACAAAGTGGGTACATAAGCAAATATGGTGAAGAAAGCTGATGGAGCCTGGCTATCAAAATATATAGCATCTAGGGTCTTAAAGGTTTGAAGGTAAACAAGCGGCCATCTAGCGGAGAAGTAAAAATGCCCACATGGAAGAAGCATACCAGCCTGTGCGATCATGAGGTGCTGAAGGGATCAGTTATCGGGCATCAAAGAACAAAAAAATCATATCATGTGTGCTTGCCTCCCAGATAGAATAGCTGAAGACAAATGGGTACATAAGCAAATGTGGTGAAGAAAGCTGATGGTGCCCAACTATCAGAAGATATAGCACCTGAGGTCTTAAAGGCTTGAAGGTAAAAACAAGCAGCTATCTAGCTCAGAAGCAACAAACCCCACATGGAAGAAGCACACCAGCCTGTGTGACCAAAAGGTTTTGAAGGGATCAGGTATCAGTCATCAAAGAACAAAAAAATCATATCATTGGAAAGGAGGGTGAGTGCAGAGTGGAGACTCAAAGCCTATCTGTAGACAACTGGACACCCCTTTACTGAAGGGTTATGGGGAGGAGATGAGTCAGTCTGGGTGCAGGGTAGCAACGATGAAACATATAATTTTCATCTAGTTCTTAAATGCTTCCCCCCTACCCCCGACTATCATGATCCCAATTCTACCTTACAAATCTGGCTAGACCAGAGGATGTACACTGGTACAGATAGGAACTGGAAACACAGGAAATCCAGGACGGATGATCCCTTCAGGACCAGTGCTGAGAGTGGCGATACCGGGAGGGTCAAGGGAGGGTGGGGTACAGAGGAGAAACTGATTACAAGGATCTATATATAACCTCCTACCTGGGGGGTGGACAACAGAAAAGTGGGTGAAGGGAGACATTGGACAGTGTAAGATATGAAAAAATAATAACTTATAAGTTATCAAGGATTCATGAGGGAGTGGGGAGTGGGGAGTGGGGATGGAGTGGGAAAAATGAAGAGCTGAGTCCAGAGGCTTATGTGGAGAGCTAATGTTTTGAGAATGAAGGTAACAAATGTACAGATGTGCTTTATACAATTGATGTATGTATGGATTGTGATAAGTTGTATGAGCCCCCAATAAAATGATTTTTAAATGGCCTGCTAGAATCAATTATGTGACCAGCAGCCCCACCAAAATATTGTGCTCCAAAGTCTAGAGGACACCCTATTTACCAAGGTCAACAGGAATATGCTGGGGAGAGTCGTATCAGCATCACTACGTTCAGAGATTGCTTTCTCTTTCAAGGCAGGGTTGACAGCAGGAGACGCTGTTACAAAGTTGGGATCTTTTATAGCATCAGAGATGGCTGAGTTCCGAAGCGAGAGAGGCCAGGTGACAGCAATTATCAAACTGACGGGCAGGGTCCAAGTGACAGTCAAAGGGTCTCGCCATGAAGAGAGGTAATGATGGTAAATAAAACATGGCACCCTTAGGGATGAAATAGATGGACTGTCAACAAGGGTATGGAGCAGAAAAGAGGGAATGTTTATTGAGTAAAGTTTATAACAGTGAAACATTAGACACGTCCTACATTTCCCCCAGCAGAAAAGAAAAAAATGAGGGTATTCGTCCAATAATAAAAAGAAATCAAATGGAACTAAGACTATGAATATTGTAAAATCTTAAAAATGTTGAGCAGAAAAACACTAAGGAAAATCTGCAACTTACAACAATTTTCAAAGTATGAAAAATAGCACAGTTGCTTATGGATACTTATGTAGCAAACATATAAAAATCACACAATATGAATGATAACTACAAATTCAACATTGTAATTATTTCCCTGGAGAAAACGTGTATGGGGAGCATACAGACCTCCTACTGTATTTCATAATGTTTCAAAAACTTGGAAACAACTCTGACGTAGTGGTGAGAGATCTGACAAACTAGCCATTGTGTTCCCAGACTGTTCATGCTACTTTTTATTTCTCTTGTGTTTGAAATAGTTCATAATTTCTTAGAGGTAAAAAGAGGAGGATGAATCAAGAAGACTTAAGAGGCTGCCTTTAGGGATCATAAACTGAATTTGAGCATGTGTATTTTCTGATATTATTTTGACTAGCAGAAACTCTCAGGGCTAGAGTTGAAGAGGAGATACCAGCGTTGTGAGATTCTGACAAGTGTCTGAAAGATAGAAAGCCATTGGACATGTGTCATTAACCAGGGAAGCTGAGGGTGTGCAGTGAGAGATAGTTGAAAGAGAACTGAGTCTAGTCACCCTATGGATTGGAGAAACTGTATCAAGTAAATCAAGGAAAGGGTTTTGGAGAGTCCATGAGTTTATTTGTCAAACAATTGACCTCCTCTTTTTGTTTCTGGGCTGAGCAATCAAAGTAAGAGGGTGGTTACTTCTTCATAGAAGAAACAGAATTTGGTCCATCCCCAACAAGAACCAACACGTAGCTCCTCCTTCATGGTCCCTTGTGGAGATTAGACTGGCACAGGGTAAAACGTTCTCAGATCTATTGTCTGATCACAGCACCTGTTTATCCCATGTCTTGGTTCTTTCTAGTCTTCTCTTTTTTTTTCCCAAAAGAAAAACCTTATTGCCTAATGATTGAGACACTTGATTTCGTTATCTTGGGTTATCTAGCCAAAAAGGACTGCTGACACTCATGTGTGTATAAAAAATATCTTTATATCAAGAAGTTATTTTATATCAAGGACGCATCCCAGTCCAGTCCAACTCAAGTCTGATGCTAGGCAGAGTCCTCTTCCGACACAAGTAGCGGAAGGCCGATGACACAGCAGTGGGATGCAAGGAGATCACAAGCTGGGGCATGCAGTCACGTGCACTCAAGGTCTGTGGGAACATGGCAGGGCACTGGCATTTCCTTGGGTTGGTGGCCCACGTGGGATCACCCCTGAAGACAGACACAGTCCCAGAAAGGAGGAAGGCAAAGGGGCAGAGAGGATGGAGATGTTTTCAGTGTGTCTTTTAGAAAAGAAAAAGCCATACTCCCAAGTAGGATCATTAGAGTCAAGTAGGCTGTGACCTCATTGTTAGGTTGGATCCATTTAAAGCATTATTCAGAATAAAACAAATTTATAAGACTGAAAATAAAGAGTCAGAAATATTGATATCCAGTGAAGACAAATTCAAAGACAATAGAGGGGAAAGGGTAGACGCAAACATTCAAAGGGAAAGGAAAACAAGCAGTTCACAAGGGAGAATAGACAGTCTTAAATCTGGGAGGAAAATAATAAATAAATCATAAAATAACTTCAAAGAAAATAGGAAAACATCATATAAATAAAAGAGAAGAAAATCGCCGAATCTAGTAAAAAGTAAAGTAATAGCAAAAGAAAAAGGACAAGAAAGTCCACAAACAAAAGGAACCTGGAACAGAAATTTATGAAGAACAAAGAAACAATAAGACCACAAAAATCCCAGCAAAATGGCAATAACAAATCCATCTATGTCCATAAGGACACTGAATGTAAATAGATTAAATATATAAATCAAGAGACAGAGAGCAGCAGACTGGACAAGAAAAGAGGACCCATCAATATGGTGCTTATAAGAAACACGTGGGATCCAAAGACTAAAGTAGATTAAAACTCAAAGGATAGAAATAAATATCAAGCTAATGGCGATGTAAAAAGCAAGAGTGGCAATATTAATTTCTGATACAATTGACTTCAAGACAAAATACATTATTAGAGATAAAGAAGAGCTTTACATAATAATTAAAGGGGCCATTGAACAAGAAGACATATTCATAGTAAACATGCTCCCAATGAAAGACCCTCATACATTAATCAAACTTTATTTATAGAGTTAACAGAAAAACATACAGTACTACAATGGGAGAAGATTTCGACACATCACTTTCAAGGAGAGAGAAATTTGAAAACCTGGAATAAATGGATAACTTTCTAGAAACACACTACCTATCTAAATTAATGTAAATTGATGTGGAAAACCTTAACAGACCCATAACAAAAGATGAAATAGATGACAAACGCTCCCAACAAGGAAAAGTCCAGGACCAAGTGACAGCTTGCTAGATTAGGGACAAAGCGGGCTTGTCTTCCCTTAATGCCTGCGCCAAATGAAAGTTAGCTGTCCATGCCATGATAAAGGAATTGGAAAGGAATCAGACATACTAATTGGACACCTTTGAGAAAATCCAGAACTGAGCATGCTCAGATCCAAATCAACTAGGCCCAGGTGGGAGGTACACCTGGGTGCACAATGCTAGGCATCAGCGACGTGACATCACAAAGATGCACTTAAAACTCAGCCAGTACCCTCAACAACACCTCTCCAGCCAGCGGGGAGGGAAGGGGATGAATGCAGGGCGAGGGCAGGACCAGCCCTTTCTTCTCTTCTGCAAGCCAAGGGTGAGCTTCCGCCCACTCTAGTCCCGCTCACTCTCTGGGGATTTCCTACTCCTGGCCTCTGGGGATTTCCTGCTCTTGATTCAGCTCCTGTGGTTTTCCTGGTCCTGTTCCTGTATTCTTTTCTTCTCACGTGCTTTTCTCTTGCGCTCTCCTGAAGTGGCCATCCTCAATCTCCGGCTCCTGAGTGGTCCCCACACAGCCTTGCTCATTTTCCCGAAATGCCGTGTGCTTTCTGAGACTGTGATAACCTGAAACTCCCCTTTCCCTCATGAAAGTCACTTGGATTTACAAAAATGCTGCTTCCAGCGTGAATTCTTTCAGCGCTGGGAAGCAAGAAAAAACGGTAGACCACTCCAGAAACCTAACACAAACAGCTTCCCTGGGGAATTGTAAGAACTCTGAGAGGAGCTCACATGACTTCTGCATGAACTATTCTAGAAAATAGAAAAAGCAAACTCCTGAATTCATTATATGAAGTGAGCATAACCATGCTGCCCAAACCAAGCACTCCAAAAGAAAATATTGCCCACTACATCCCTTATAAACACAGATGCACAACTTCTCAACAAACTCGTAGGCAATAGAACTCAACAAAATATATTTTTAAAAATAGATCACGATCAAGTAGGAGTCATACCAGGTATGCAAGAATGGTTCAACATTAGAAAACAACCATTGTAATCCACCATATAAATAAAGTAAATGGTAAGTATTACAGGATCCTCTCAATCAAGGCAGAAAGAGCACTTGATAAAATCCAACACCCATTCCTGATAAAAACACTAAAAAAATAAGAGAGAAATTTCTCAGAACAATAAAGGCCATATATGCAAAACCAACAGGCAACATCTTCCTGAATGGGAAGAAATTGAAAGCATTCCCCTTGCAAACAAGGGCCAATCAGAAATCACCACTCTTATTCAATATTGCATTGGACGTTTTAGCTAGAGCTATAACAAAAGGAAATGAAAGGCATTCAAAATTGGCAAAAAAGAACAAAACCTCTATTTTCAGATGATATGAGTCTATAAAAATATAATCTTAAAGACTCAGTAAAATGTTGGAAATAATTGAAAGATTTGGCAACGTGGCAGTGTACAAGATCAACATACAAAAATCAATCAGATTTTTGTCTACTAACAGCGTTGAAAAAGAAATCCAGTAAACAACACCATTTAGAATAGCCACACAAGTGATGAAATACTTAGGAATAAACTTAACCATAGAAACAGAAGTCTTGTATGAAGAAAATCACAAAATTATGCAAGAAACCAAAAGACATAAGTGGAAGACCAGTCCATGCTCACAGAAAATAAGGCTTAATATCATGAAAATGTCAATACTACCCAAAGAGATATACAAATATATTGCAGTTACGATCCAGATCCCATTCTTCAAAGAAACGACCTACTGAGAAAATAGGGGCAAACATATAAGCATAAACACATTAGCAAACAATAACCATACCAATCAACCAACACACGCACACAGCAGAAGACAAAATAGATGACTGGGACATTCTAAATTTAAGGAATGTATGTGCATCCCAAATTTATCAAAAAAAATTAAAAAAGAACCCACTAGGAAAAAATGTTTGGCAATGACACATCAGAGAGACTGATCTCTAAAATTTAGAGACTGATCTCTAAAATTTATAGAAAACTGAAATACCTGAGCAAGAAAAAGGTGAATCACCCCATTTTTAACATGGCCAAAGACATGAACAAACATCACTGAAGAAGGCATCCAGACAACCAACAAACATGAAAAAAGAAAAGTTCTCAATCATTAGTCATCTGAAAGATGGAACTCCAAACAATAAGACACCACCTTAAAGCCGAGATGACATGATTAAAAACAAAGCCAACCCCTTAGAAAATAACAAATGCTGGAGAAGTTGCAGAAAGATCGGAACCCTCATGCACTGCTGGTAGCACCGCCCAAATGTGCAACCACCGTGGAAAGTGGCATGGAACTTCTTCAAACAAATGGGAATAAGAATATCATATGGCTGAGAGGTTTATACTTCTTTATTGAGTATAAACCCTAATGAATTAAGTCATAGCATGAACAGATATATGCGCCCATGCTCATCACACACTGTTCAGAATAGCAAAAAGATAGAAACAACTGAATTGCCCATCTGTGGAAGAATGGCTGAACAAACTTTGGCACATACACACAATGGAATCCTATGCATCACTGGTGAACCTGTGAAGAAGCACCTTATAGGCATGGATGGACGTGGAGAATATTACGCTGAGTGAAATTAGTCGATCACAAAAGGATAAATATTGTATGCGACTACTGTTATAAAGGAAAGATCAAAACAAATTTTTTCATACCCAAACAAAACAAAGCAAAAAACAACCAAACTAGACTTGGATGGTTACTGACAGGGGAGTGCAAGGAAGGAAAGGTTAGGATATGGACGGGCGTTAACTGAGATGAAGGGGGAGATGATATTCTACAATACGGAAGAGAAATCAAAGGGTAAGATATTGAGGAGTTTGATAAATAACTTCGGTTATTGAATATAAAATTGATGATCTGAAATGTAAACCTCCACCAAATGCACAATTAAAAACAAAAACAAAGATAATGAAATTCTTTAACTCGTATCAGCACCAAATCTTCCACTTAACTATCTAAAATTTGAGGAATTTGTTTTAACTACTGTTCAAAAACAATTGAAAATAGGCAGCACAGGGCAACTATCTTTAATACATAGAATGTACACATGTATTTATGATGAATTTATTACTGAAAAACAAAATCCTATTTGCTAGAAATATTCTACTATATTAAGAAAACTTTGGGAAAATTTTGAACATATATGAATATTTCCTTATTTTATTCATAACTTTTTCTTATGAAAGTAGAACCCACATTGATTCTTTGGTGTGTGCATTTCCTCCACTTAACCGACCCTTCATCCCAACCCCACAGACACGCCTGAAACCAAAGAAAAACCTTTCCAACAAGAACCAGATTTGGGAAGTCTCTGATTGACTTTTCACCTCTGTCTCCTATGAAGGAAGTTTTTATTCAGTTGTTTTCACTCAGATATACTGAATTCACATCTACAAACATAATACAGAGTAAATTTGTAAATCATATTTCAATGATGATTTTTAAGGGCATTCAGAAAACCTGAAGGCTAATTAAAAGAATCTTAAGAAAAAAATACAGCTAATAACTATACTCCCTCCATAAAACAAGAGTCTTTCATTTGAATTTAATGATCTATTTTAAAATGCATTTAAATTAGTGAAAATATGACTATGCTTGAAAATATCACAACTAATTTTTCACTAAAAACATCAGTACTAGCTTTCCTAGAATAACCTTAATATTGATTTTTAATAAGATATATGATTATCTATTTTTAAAAAAGTAATATTCATTAAATATAAGGTCAAAGAGATATATCATGAAAATTGGTACCATTTTTCAAGTACTTAAGTCATTACAATGCCCAGTCCCCCTCTAGGGTGGAATAGCTCAGTATGGTTCCTTCCTGTCTCTCCCAATTTTTAGTCCCTCCCTCAAAGCCAGCATAGCATCTAAGATTCAGCTGTTTGATTTGAGATGGTAGAATCTTCTCTACCATTTGTGTCCACCTTCTACCCCAGGGAGCTCACCCACCCACCTACCACTGAGATGGTTGTCCAAGCGGAGTCATAGGAGAGATGAGGCAGGGGCTGCTAAATGAGATGGAAGATGTCACTTCTGAGTGACTCACTGTGTGGGGACCTGGGTTCCAAGCCTGCCCCAGTGGTGGTGCTTACTTTGCCTGCTTTTGCAGGTTGTTTCACAAAGTCTGCTGACATCACAAAGGACTTCAGTTTGTAGCACTCACTTGCCTGGAAGCTCTAGGCAGCAGTGAAATCATGAACTTCCCCCATTCAGATGGCCCTTAAAAATGTCTTACAACAAAATCCTCGTTCCTCAGTTGAGGAAGAACTTCACATCACTGGGCAAGGTCAAAATCCAAGTAACTCTCTTCTCCAGATTAGGAACATGATCTAGTGAGTGTGTGTGTGTGTGTGTTTAGTTTCTCTAAATCGCCCTTTTTCTTTTTAAGTTGGGATTTAGTATATCTTTCCATATTTCAGTCATGTCAAGTAGAATTGTACAATTGCTACCACAATCAATCAGTTTCTGAACATTCTCTTTCTACGTGGACTCCTTGACATCGTCAATTTATAAAAGAGTTTACAATGATAAAACCCAATCATTTCTAGTGTTTTAAAGTAAACCCAAAAGAAAAACAGGCAAACAAAACCAAAGCCATGCTTCAGAGCAGTTCAAGAGTCTAAAGACAACTCAGAGTTAGTTGGCGGGCTTTTCATGAGCCTCGGACTTGATATCATTATTTAATGTCACTATTCACACTTCTTCAACCCACCACGGTTTGTGAATTTTCTTCTTTATTAACATGTCTGTACATATCGGAACCTCCCCCCTTAAGAAGGCTGACTCTGTTTTATGGCACAAGGTCTGTTATTCAAAGTGTGTGAATGGCAGAAGTGGGTTGATGTGATTTATGGGTAGTAATGATGTGATAGGTAGTAATGAACTCCGAAGGCTCCTTTAGACAAGCTCAATGAGACAGGCCTTCTTTGTCCTTTATTAGCAAATTTTAAAAGTAAGCTTTTGCTCAAATTAGTTCCAAACTACAAATAACTGAAATAACCCCCCACACACATAGCTTATTACAGATAAATTATGAAATCATTCACTGCCATCAAGTGGATGCCGACCAAGTTGATGTACAGGGTAGAACTGCCCCTGTTAGTTTTGAGACAGTAATTCTGGGAGTAGATAGCCCATCTTTCCCCTATAGGGCCACTAGTGGTTTCGAACTGCTGGCCTTGAAGTTAACAGCCCAACTCATAACTGCTGTACCACCAGAGCTCTAAAATTTGGGCATAATCATTAGGTAAATCCACTCTGCCACTTGGCTCCTAGTCATAATAATATGCAAAATAGCAACAAAAGCAGAACTCTATATGCACCAGCACGGGTGAATCCTTCAGTCCCGATGCTGGATGACAGAAGACCGGCACAGAGGCATAATGTTTCATTTATATGACGTTCACGAAGGGGCACAGTTAATCTAGGATGGTCCCGTCAGGGCTGGGGCTACCTCTGGAGGAGCCTTCCACAGTTCTCCCCATTGTTTGTGTCTTTTGAATGCTGCATGGATGTATCCTCATAAAACTTCACCGCAAAATTGTTCTCTTAAGAAGTATGCACTTTATTGTACAAGCAAGATTAAATATTTCCTTAAAATCTGTGGGTAGTCTGCCACTGCTGCCACTGTTTGACATCATCTTGGCCCTTCGTAAAATAAGTCCGTCATTTTGAAACTACTGATTTCTTGGGGGGGCATTGTCCCCGTAAACTTTTTGTAAAATGTTAATTATTTTGCCATTCTTCTACCCTTCACCATAAATTTGATAGTAATCCTTGCTTCAATTTTAGCCAAATTCGTGTTTTTCAGGGACTCTTCAAAATGATGTCTTGTCCATTTTATTGCCCCAAACTAGATTCTGTTCAGACATGTTGCAACAAATTAATAATAGTTTATTTTGTGGGAAAAAATAAAATTAGTGAATTTTTTTCACAATAATTATTTTCCATAAACTTTTAAAAGACCCCTTGTACAGATATATGCTATATGATGCCCTTTTACCCCCTGGCTTACTTCATTTACAAGAAAGTTTTCAAGAGTCACTTATATTGTTGCAGTATTTCATTTATTTTGATGACCGAATAATACCCCATTGTTTGGATATACCACATTTTATTTCTTCATTCATCCAATGATAGGCACTTGGGCATTCCTCCTTTTTGGCTGTTCTGAATAAAGCTACCATAAACATTTGTACACAAATCTTTGTGTGGACATAATGCTTTCATTTCTCCTGAGCCTACGTACACCGGGGAGTTAAATTTTTGGATCATATGGTAACTCTACGTTTAACTTTTTGAAGAGCTGCCACGTTCTTTGGCAAAACAACCACATTATAGAATTGTATGCCTTTTTTTTCTCTGGGGAAAGGGCAAAGAGTGCTTAAAGGTGGAATGAATGTCAAAAGAATTTCAGGCTCTAAAGAGCAATTTGGCCTCCAAAATTTAATCATCTTGTAAAAGAACTTGCTGTTCTTTCTTATGATGTCTCCCATGAGGAATGATTCCCTTGAATCCTCTGATTTTCCTGAGTGATGCAATAAAGGAGCTAACATTTCTGAAGCACCAACTAAATGCAGAGCATCATGAAGGCATTAGAGGGACCACGCATTTACTAAAGAGCTGTACGCTTTAGTTGGAAGAGATACTGTTGCTAGCCGTCACCATGACCCATGTAGTCAGCTCTGGCTCATGGTGACGTCGTGCAGAGCAGAATGAAATGTCGCCCATACCCATGACATCTGCGTCACTGCTTCCATATTCAAGCCCCTAGTCTCTTAAATCAACCTTCCACACTTCCTTCACATATGCTCGGGAGCTTCAAAAAGGTCATGTAAGGATACCATTATTTCCGTGAACGTTTTGAAACCCCCTCAGTCAGTTCTGGCTTCCAGCAACCCCACGTACAACAGAATGAAATACTCCCCTGCTCTGAGCCATCCTCGTAATGGCTGTGTTTGAACCTGGTGTTGCCGCCACTGTGTCAATCCATTTCCTTGCAAATCTTCCTCTCTTTTGACCAGCCTCTGCTTTCCCAAGCCTGATGTCCTTCTCCAGGGATTGCTCTCCCCTGTAATATGTCCACAACACATGAGATAAGACCTTGCTTCCCTGGCTTCTCAGGAGCATCCTGGCTGTAATTCCACTAAGATTCGTTTGTTCTTCTGACTTTCCCTGGTACTTTCCATTTTTTTTCCATCACCATAATTCAAATGCCATATTTTCCTGCAGTCTTCCAATATTCATTGCCTTGTTTTGACATGCATATGGGACAACTGAAAATGCTTGAGCTTGGATCAAGTACACTTTAACCTTCAAAGTGGTATCTGTACACTAACATTTTAAAGAGGTGTTTGCCATGAATTTTCTTAATGCATCATGTCTTTTGATTTCTTGAACGCCGTTTCCAGGCGTGTTGATTACGGGCCCAAGTAAATGGAAATCGTTGATGACTTCAAGCTTTTCTCCATTTATAAATAATGTTGTTGATCGGTCTGTTCGTGAGCATTCATATTTTCTTCACATTGAATCTCCATACTGAAGGCTTTGATTTTCATCAGTAAGTGCTTGAAGTTCTCTAGGCTTTCAACAAGGTTCTGTTACTTGCATTTCATAGTTTATTTATGAGTCTTCTTCCAATACTGATGCCACATACTTCACCACTTAGTTGAACATCTCGGATCATTTGCTTAGCATACTGATCGAATAAGCATGTTAAAAGGGTACAACCCTGAGGCACACCACCCCTGATTTTAAATCATTTAGTATGCCTTTGTTAAGTTGTGGATCTCTTGGTCCACTGAGGCTTCACATGAGCTCAACAAAGTGTTCTGTCCCCATGCTTTGAAAGTAATCTATAGTTTTTATGATCTACATGATTGAATGCATCGTCTATAAAACACAAGGAAGCATCTTTCTTATATTCTTTATTTTTTCACAATTCATTTGATGTCCTCTTGTGAACTCAGCTTGAGTTTCTGGCAGTTCCCTGTCAGTGTTCGATGGTAACCATTTTTAATTGCCTTCAGCAAAATTTTAGTTGCATGTGATATTAATGATAGAGTTTTTGTCCTTTCTGCATTCCAGTGGATCACTCACCACTGCCTGTCAGTTTGTCATACTGTGGTGACGTGTGTGTCATGATGCTGCTGGAAGCGATGTCACTAGATTTGCAAACACCAGCAGGGACACCCAAAGTGAACAGGTTTCAGCAGAGCTTCCAGACCAAGAACAGACCCTGAAGGAGGACCAGGCGGCCACTCAAGGACTCGTCACTGAAAACCCTATGGGTAGCACTGGAACATGGTGCGTGCTTACAGCTTCTGACTTCTGAAAAGGATCACATTAGTAGGTCTCGGAATGGGAGAAAATTGTGGACCAAAACCCAACATCATAAAAAGATGCGGCTTACAGGATGATCAAAGTTTGATGGAGTCCCTGGGACTATGGCCCATAGTCACCCTTCGGGCCGGGACCTAAACTCACCTCAATTTCAGCCAATCAGAATTGTTAGGAGCCATCAGGTCAGCCTGATTGATAGAGAACTTATGTACAGAATGCTCACAATTATTAAAATTGATCCCACTGTCGCAGCCACAGTATCAGTCCATCTCATTAAGTCTTTCTCTTTTTTGCTGACCCTCAACTTTACCAAGCATGCTGTCCTTTCCACACACAAAACACATGAGATGGAATCTCTCCAGCCTTGCTCCTAAGGGGCATTTTGACTGTAGGTCTTTCACCGTAGAGTTGTTTGCTTTCTAGCAGTCCATGGTGTCTTCGATGGTCTTTGCCAAGACCCTGATTCAGATGCATCAATTCTGTCGCTTTCCTCATTCAGTGTCCAAATTCCACATGCACACGAGGAGATTGAAAGCACGGCGGCTTGTATCAGATGCACCTTTATTCTCAACACCTTAAAGAAGTATTGTGCAGCAGATTTGCCCAGTGTAAGATGCCCTTTGATTTCTTGACTGGTGTTTCCATGAGCATTGACTGTGGATCCAAGCAAAAGGAAATAATTGACAACTTCTTTTTCCATTATCCATTTACGACAATATCTATTGGTCCAGTTGTGAAGAATTTTGTTTTCTTTATACTGAGTTGTAATCCTGAAATTTTCATCAGCAAGTGCTTCAGGTCCTCCTTGCTTTCAGCAAGCAAGGCTGTGTCATCTGCATATGGTAGGTTGTTAATACATCTTCCTCCAATCCTGATGCCACGTTCTTCTTCATAGATCCCAGCTTTATAGCTTATTAGCACAAAGATTGAAGGGTGAATGGATATAACTCTGACATATACCATTCCTGACTTTAAACCTTGCAGTCTCCCCTTGCTTTTTCTCTTTGAATGACACCCTCTTGGTCCACCTACAGGTTTTTTATTAACCCAAAGAGGTGTTATGGAATTCCCATTCTTCTCAATGTTATCCATAAATCTATATATTTTATGAACCACGCGGTCAAATAACTTTGCATAGTCTGCTTTCAGCCAAGATCCATCTGACATCCTCTTCTGAACCTACCTTGAATTTGAGGCAGCTCCCTGTTGATGTACTACTGCAACCACGTCTTAATTATCTTCAGGAAATTTTACTTTCAGGTGACATATATATTTTTTATACCTCCTGCATTTCATTGGGTCACTTTTCTTTGGAATGTGTGCAAATATTAAAAGTTAGTCAGGTATTAGTCTTATAAATTTCTGGCATAGGCTAGCGAAGGCTTCCAATGCTTCATCAGCTTTTTGACACTTTTCCATTGGTATTCCGCTAACTCCTGGAGCATTTTTTTTCCCACCAATGCCTTCAATTCAAGTTGAACTTCTTCCTTTAGAACCATCGGTTCTTGATCATGTGTTACCTCTTGAAATCATTAAAAGTTGATCAATTCCTTTTGGTATTGTGACTGTGTATCCCTTCCATTTTCTTTTCATGCTTATTGCCTATTTCAATATTTTGCCCTTGGAATCCTTTAATATCTTTCTTCAATTTTTTTCACATTGAGATATGCTGAACATGTTCTTCTCTTATGGCTTTTTGACTCCATGTCTTTACAGATTTATTATAACGTTCTACTATGTCTTCTCAAGCTACCTTTAGAAATTTTCTGTTACATACTTTTATTTCATCATGTTTTAAATTTAACATATGTTCGCTACAAATTTCAGTCTCTTCAGATAGCTACTTAGTTCCATTCTTTTTCCTGTCTTAAATAAAAAGATCTTTTGCTTTCTTCTTATGTAATGCTTTTGATATCATCCCATAACTTCTCAGGTCTTCAGTTATTAGTGTTCAGTGAGTCAAATATGTTTAAATTCAGATAGGTTATATTTGAGGTTGTATTTTGACATCCATGGCTTTTTTTCCCCACTAGCTTCAACTTGAACTCGCATATAAGCAATTGATGGCTGTTCCACAGTCAGCTCTGACTTTGTTTTGGCTTATGTCATTGAGTTTCTCCATCACCTCTTCCTAACCATATAGTCACTTTGATTCCTGTGTATTCCATATGGTGAAGTTCACGTGTATAGTTTCAATTTATGCTGCTGAAAAAAGGTATTTGCAGTGAAGTGAAAAGTGGTTGGTCTTGCAAAATTCTAGCACACAATCTCCAGCCTCATTTCTATCCCCAGGGCCATACTTTCCAACCACTGTTTCTTCTTCTGTTTCCAACTTTGGCATTTCATTTACCAGTAATTATAATGAATCTTGATCACATGTTTGATCAGTTTCAGATGGAAGAAATTGGTAAAACACTTCAATTTCATTATCACTAGTTTTAGTGGTTGGTGCAACTGTTAACCAATCAGTAACTGTATTAACTGAACTCCATTGCAGGTGTATCGATAGTGTCCTGGAACAGACAGCACTGATGTCAAGATAGATCTTTTTTTTTTCTTAACTACAAATGTGAAGTCATTCCTGTTGACTTTGTCATTCCCAGAATAGTAGACCATGTGATTGCCTGGCTCAGAATAGCCATCACCAGTCCATTCAATCCAGAATAGACACATCTCTAAGGTGAAGACCACCCTCCTTACAACTGTCAACCATTAGTGATTTCTTTAAAAGGAAGCATTTATTTAATGACAAAGCACGAAAGGCAAAAAGGATTAGGGAACAAGGAGGAATGGACAGGAAACTTAGGAAGGAGGTGGGATGTGACACTATGGGGGTTGCAATAAGTGGCATTAAACAAAATGAGCATCAATTGTTGAATGGAAAACCTATTCGCTCTGTAAACTTTCAGCCAATTCTTGAAAAAAAGTCGAATAGTCTTCTGCTTGTTTTCTTTTTCTGTTCTCGAAACAGAATTGTTACGTTTGGTTTGTTTTGTAGAATACCTAGTCTTGCTATCTGAAAGAAAAAATAAATCACTAGTGTTCACCTTTCAAAGACCCATGGTAGCGGTGAACAGACACTTCTCATTTAAGCCTGCCTGACTGACCACTTGAAGCAGCGGAGGACGCGGGGAGATTGTCACGAAGCAGAAGGCACGCTAGCTGGCAGGTAAGGAGTACTGAGTACCAAGTCGGAACCTGCCACCTGGGTGCTGGGTTCGCATCCCGGGCTCCCTTTTTCTCGCCGTCAGTGTCAGCCTGATGGTGTTTCAGGATGGCATATGCCATAGGCCCTCAAGGAGTTTTGCCCTGCGCTTCTGGGTCTTGGGGTGGAAAGTAAGCTGAAGCCAATGCAAAGTATTCCGCCTTCAAATGTTAGTTTCCTCCGGTGGGAAATACCTCGGTTCTTGGCTTCGCATGAGAAAGAATTCATGCCGAAGCCTGGTTTGTGATCCAAGTGGGTTTTTATAAAAGATGGAATAAGTTTCAGGTGTGACAGTCTCTAAAGAGTACCCACTATTTCATAGAAATGTACCAAACCATGCTGTAAACGGAGCTGGGGCTCACTACTGAACACGGGCGACCTCGTGGGATGGCGCACCCATGCAAGGTGGCCCGAGGCCAGAGACCGCTGCATGGCCAAGCGGGTGCAGGTGCAAGGCCAAGGGGAGAAGGCAGAGAGGCACAGGGGCCAGAGGGGCCTGTGGTCCCGCAGCCAAGGAATTTCAACCTCTAGCTGGGGATGCGTGGTTGAAGGTATTGGCTGACCCCATTAACTGAATTAAGACCACCTGGACCTAGTCTGGGACATCCAGCTGTACCGTCTACCTGGCTTGAGGGGCTTGAATTGGAGCATGCGCAGTTAAAGTCTTTATGGCTGCCTATGGCTCGCCTGATTCTTTTTCAACCTCCTCTATGTGGCCTTCAGGCATGGGGAGGGACAACCCTGCCCCTGTGCTGCTGCCTACCACCACCATCTCTGTCTCGATCTCTTTCACACATTGAGTTTCCATGGCGGAGTTCACTGAGTAAAAGATGGCTCGGCTAAAAGCCATCTGCAGAGCAGGCTAGCCAAATGGTCCAATCAACTGCCTGCGCTTGAGGTAGACCCAACAAAAAACTCCCTGCCTTCGTGTCAGTGCTGACTCAAAGGGCCCCCTGTCCGTCCCTGAGACTAAATGTTTGAAAGCCTGCCTTTCTCCTGCAGGGCAGCTCGTTGTTTCAAACAGCTGACCATGCAGATCATAGCCCAACGCATAACCACTCTGCCACCAGGGATCCTGTACTTTCTTGGTAGAGGTAATAGTATTCGCTTCCTAAGGAGCCCTAATGGTCCTGTCAAGTAGGTGTTGGATAGCAAAGTCGATGGTTCAATCCCACCAGAACTTCCTCGGGCGAAAGATGAGACTGTCTGCTTGGGTAAAGATGTGCAAAGTCCTGGAAAACCTATGTAGGGTCGCTATGAGTTGGAATGGCTTCATGGCCAGTGGGTTTTTCCTAGGGTTGTGTAGAGTGTAACTATTTGAAGTCTCTCTCCCTTACTCTCACTGTCATCGAGTTGATTCCCACTCGCGGGTAGAACTACCCCTGCAGGTTCTGAGACTGTGCCTCTTACAGGAGGACAAAGCCCTTTTTCCAAACTGCTGACTGAGGTTAGCAACCCGAAGCTCCTTTTTTTTTATTTTTTAAAGTTTCTAGTAATTCTTAGAAATCCCACAAGAGGGCAGTAAGTGACCAATTTTTGTGCCGGTTCTTGCATGGAATTTTTTTCAGAGGAAGCTCTGGTAAGGGGGCTGACATCGCGTGCCTTCAAATATTGTGCTGGGTCACGACCGCATTTGGGTGGAATGACACTGGATGTTTGGTGCCGATTTACTGCAAAGCCAATAGTTGTTGTTGGCCCGTCTTTCTTACCAGCTGGGGAACTCCAGGACCTTGGAGATGTTGCTTGTTCATCTTTGCGTTCTTGGAACTCTGGTCTACAGCTCAGGAGTCATGAGCAGTGTGATGTGAAGGTGAGGATCTCACCCCGCACCTCCGGAGACAGCACACTAAAAGGTCCAGGGTATTGATTGCCCTGCTCCTTCTCTGGGGGCTGGACATTTACCATCCCTTTGGGAGATAAGCCAGGGTCAATGAAATTGGGTGTCCTTCCTTACAATGAGGATATGTTGGCAACATTGGTCATAGAACCAAGGAAAATCCTCAGAGGGAATTTTGAGGATCAGATTAGCAAGGTAAACCATATGTAAGAATATTGTAGGAAATGAAATTTTACCTAAACTTATTGAAAACGGAGAGAGGGAGGAAAAAGGAAAAACAGGGAAAGGAAAAAGCTGAGATTTCTCGCTAAAACTTCATTTCATGCACCTGGATCCCTTTCGTGCCTTCTCATCTGCTTTCTCAGGTGTTCTTTCTTGAACTGAGTTTGAGAGGATCCCTGGAGTTGAACACAAAGAATAAAGAGATGAGATGAAGAGGAGGAGGAGGGTGGGCGAGGATGCTGGTGGGCCCTCCAAATCTGTTCTGTTTCTGTCTGATTGGGCTTACGGTTCACACCCCATGCGATAAGGTCTGGTCACGACAGTTCTCTTTAAGGAACTGGCACGAGAGTAAGGGGCACCACTTCCGAGCTTGCCCCCAAGGCCTCCTAGAAGCCTCCCTGTAGGTTTCCTGGGGACAGTGACCACATGGAACGACCTGGAATCGTCACACTGGAGAGCTAGGTAGCGGGGAAGATTTTGTTGTAGATTATATTTTGTATATCCTTAAAGAGGGCTTTCATCTTACCGCAAATATGAGACCGAAGGGAATAGTGTTAAGCAAAATCAACAAATGGAAACCAAGCACATGCTCAGTGCTTTTTAATGGATGTTTCACAGGAGGTGTGTAAAGTTATTGTTAGGTGTTGTCAAATCAGTACCGACTCAGCGATCCTATGTACAACTCAAGGGAACCCTGTCTGGTGCTGTCCCATTCTCAAAATTGTCGATCCCTTTTAAAGAGATCCCAGGTTGCTAATGAACGTGCCACCACTAGCTCAGAGGGGGAGGGCGTAAGCTTTGAGAGTGGACAGATTTGGCTTTGATTCTGGGGTTCTGTCCTTCACAGAAGGTTTGAAGAGGACATGATTTAATACCTCTGAGTCTCAGTTGCCTCTGGAGTATTTCTAATTCTAGCAGCCAACCAAATATTATTCTCTCTCTCATGCACACATACTTTGGACGTGTTATCAGGAGAGACTAGTCCTTAGAAAAGGACATCATGCTTGGTAAAGTGAAAAGTCAGCAGATAAGAAGAAGACCCTAAATTAAATTGATTGACAGGGGTTGCAAGCAATGAGTTGAAACGCGGCACACTTACATACAGACTTTCGTGTTTTGTTCTGTTGTCCATAGCGTCCCTGAGTTGGAACGGACTAAGCAGCACCTATTAATAGCAACAACAGCAAGAACATGCAGAGCATTCTTGGTGAATTGACCCTTAATCATAATATAATGTCCTTCTTTATCTCCTGAGATGGATTTTGACTAAGACGCTTTTGTCAGAGAGTAATATGGCCACTTCTGCTCCTTTCTGGGTACTGATTGCTGGGTATATTTGTTCCATCCTTTTATTACTAATTTGTTTCTGTTTTATCTTTCAGGTGTGTCTCATAGGTAACACAATGATGGGTCTTATTATTTTTTAATATCCATTCAGTCACAATATGCCTCTCCAATGGTGCATTGAATCCATTTGCATTCAGTGTGTTTATGGATAGGTGTGGGTTTGTTTACTGCTACCATTTTGTTACAGTTTCTTTTTTTTAAGTCTTTTTAAAAACATTTTCATGGCACTTAATCCACACACCATAGAAATCAATAGTTCAATGGTTCAATCATATCAAGAAAAATTGTACAATCATCGCCCCAATCAATTTTAGAACATTTCTCCCCCATGGTTAAATTGCCTTTAAAAATAATCCCAATCGGTCCTAGTGCTCCCTCCGGCCTCCTGCCTTCATTCTTTACTCCTGAAATCCTTGTTGCAGTTTCTTTTGTGATGTTAATGGTTCCTGTTCTATTGCATTTTCCATGAGAATTTTCTTATAGGGTCTCCCTCCTTGTATTTGGCATGTTGATGTTTTAGTTATCCTTGTTTCACGTTTAATGAGTCTTTTAGTGAAATTTTTTTCACTTTCATTTTAGTGAGTAGATTTATCACTCTTCCTGGTGGTTACCCTGAAGTGTGTATTCTCCTCCTAAACTTAAAACTGTCTTTTGGATCTTGAGTTCACGTTGCCGTCTCCATATTGAAGTTCTGTAACTTACCAAGCAGGTAGCTAAGCTGCTCTCCTGAAAGGCCTCTGTAGAGTCGCCATTTATCTCATTGTTTCCAAAGCCAGAAGGTCGGTTCTCTCCTCCTCAGCAGAAAGTGGACTTTCTAGACTTCTTGGCTCCTCTCTTCGTCCCCTCAACCTGGGAGCCTTGGGAACCTGTGCTCACCGCCTCTGCATCTGCAGTCTCCCTAGGCCACCTGAGCCACCTACAGTCAGTCTCTATCTCTGTGCTGATGATTCAGAAAATAGAGCCCCCAGTACAAATCTGATTACGCTCCACAATCACTGCTCATCTGACCATTTGATATCTCCTTGGTGACCTCAAACCACTGAATGCCCCTGGACCTTCTTCCCCAGTGGGTTCCTCTGCTAAGGACATGATGCCATGCTGTTTCAGGCCAACCCCCTCAGGTGATCTCACCCAATGTCCCCGCATCATCTCCACACATGTTGCTCCCAGAGAAGTCAATGCTAACCTAGACCTTTCCTATGACCCTCCTCTTCTCTTGCCCCTTACCCTCACACCCCCCCCCCCCCATGCAGTGCTGGGGTGATCGCCTAAAGAGAAAACCCAACTGCTCCACTCCTAATGTGCTGGCAAGAAAAGACAAGCTGCTTAGGAAGCTTGTCTGGACACTTGCCCCTCTACACCCTTCTCTCTCTCTTTCTCTCCATGCTAAATTAGTTTCTGTCTCAGGGCCAATGGATTTTGGTCTTTCTTTCCCCAATCATTTTACTGGGGGTTCGTACAACTCTTATCACAATCCATCTCTCCATCCATTGTATATCAAGCATGTTTAGACATTTGTTGCCCTCATCATTCTCAAAGTGTATTTTGGTCTTTGTTCTACTTGGAAGGCTTCCATACAGGTCTCTGTGTGCCGCCTCCCACTCACTGCTCCTGACTGCTCAATGCTACCAGAATCAGCCGTAATGTAATTTTCTCCATCGCTCCGATTGGCCTTCTGCTGAAGCAGTTGTATAATACTCGCCCTCCTGGCAGGAGGCCTGGGGGGGCGTCATACATACAGGAGACCAAAGCATGTTACACACAGCCATCACCCATGTGGCAGTGAAGGTCTGCGTGTCGTGCTGGTGCTGAACAGGTTTCAGCGAAGCCTCTCTACGGAGATGGATTAGCAAGAAAGGCCTGGTGATCTCTTTCTGAGAATCGCCCAGTGACAAACCTGTGGGTCACAGTGGTCTGATTCTGGTGTGTGTGGATCGATATGGGCTGGGGTCAACTTGGCAGCATCTAAGCACATGGACATCTCAGTTCACTCTATTTTTACTCTTCAAGGAGCTCCTCAGGTCAGAGACTTGGCCTTGCTTACGGTGTGTGCCCATCATCTAGAATAATCCTCAGCCAGGGCCAGCTCCCGATAACTTGCTCACTGACGGGTAAAGCCATAATGAATTGATATTATGGAACGGGACTGCACCCCTTGAGTAGACAGCTCCATTTGAGGAACAAAACTGACAAAACTCTACTTACAGTGTTTTCCCTTGACCTTGACTTCAACACAGACAACTTCCTTTGATAGTCCGTGAAACTGAGTTAAAATTTTAAGTCAGCGGTTCTCAACCTGTGGGTCCGCGACCCTTTAGGGGTCAAACGACCCTTTGACAGGAGTCATCCAATTCATAACAGTGGCAAAATTACAGTGATAAGGTAGCAATGATAATAATTTTATGGTTGGTGGGTCACCACAACATGAGGAACTGTATGAAAGGCTTGTGGCATTAGGAAGGTTAGAACCACTGTCTTCAGTGCTAATGGGGCCAGGGCTTGGTACCACGCTGCTTGGCTGCCTATGCATACAGCATAAGCAGCCTCCCTCCCTTCTCCTCCAGCATTAGGGATGGGCATAGAGATCATTTGTCACCAAGGATGATTCTCCCTCTAGGAATTAGATTCCCTGATGATGTAATGAGTTACTCATAGAGCTCCTAACTGCAAAATCAGCAGTTCGAACTCACTAACTGCTCTGAGAAAGAGAGATGAGATTTCTATTCCCATCAAGATTTAGTGTCAGAAACCCACGGCGGAGGCGTGTGTGTATCTTATAGGGAATGGCCTCTATGGCAGTGAGAATTTGTTTGTTTCGTTTTGCAGTGATAAATAAGTCGTCTGTCTTAGGGAGAGGGGAGCATTGGTGTTATTACAATAGATATATAAGGTACTTAATGTCTACACAATACTCTGTTCTCTTCTGTTGCCGGTGGCACCACGGCCGGGAGCAAACACGTACTCGTAGATACGGCTGTTGAACCAGGAAAACTTGGACTTATTCCCAGGTTTGCTGCTGACTTGGCTGCTGACTACAAAGGTCACTTGGTTTCCCTGTGCACAGAGAGTAACACTTGCCCTTGCCTCCTCGCACAGATTGCAAAACCAAATGAGGCTGTGAAATATCTGAGAGACTGAAAAGATCAAGTGTACTTTTACCCCCTGGCACAGTATCACTCAAGAGCTCAGCATCGCTAAGACCAGTTCACAGAAGACAAGACCATGGCAGGCACCATTCTTTCCATCAGGCACGCTCTTGGGGTGCTTGGCACCTTGGCCAACCGGGTGGTTTCTTTTGCATTACCTTAAGAAGGCTCGGTGCAATAAAGGGGGCTTCAGTCGGGTCCGAAGGTGCCAAGCTCTTTGTTGGTGTTCCTGTGACCATCTGCCATCCAGACTGAACTGGAACACAGTCTTGATACATCCCTCTTCCAGAACAAGCCACGTTTTTGTTTTCTCCACAACTGCCCCCGTCCTTCCCTTTTTATTCTACTCTGCTGCTCTTAGCATGAATTCGTCTCATGTACTTTGGGCATTTTATAAAGGGAGACCGGTCCCTGGAAAAGGACATCATACTTCATAAGGTTGAGGAATACCAAAGAGAGGGACTGGCACCATAGCTGTGACCAGAGGCTCACGTAGAGGATGGGGCTGGACCAGCAGTGGTTCATTTCAACCGCACCTGCCAACAACATTCTTGATTGCACCCCGTGAAGGCACCCTGATGGCACAAAGGCTAAGCTCAACTGTGAACCGAAAGATCGGCAGTTTGAGCCCACCAGCCACTCTGTGGGAGCAAGATGCGGCACTCTACTTAGATAACGATTTCTAGCCTCACCCACCAAGCTAGCGCAATTAAATAAACAAACCAACAAATAAATAGGAAGCAAAACATCCTGGAGAGGGCGTGGAAAGATTGGAATGCTATATACTGCTGGTGGGCTTTTAAACATGGATAACGATTATTGAAAGCGATATGGCACCTACTAAAAAGACTGAAAATAGACGTTCCATACAACCCAGCAATACCTCTGCTGGGTACATACCCCAAAGAAGTAAGAGATACAACACAAACAGGTGTATTCTTGCTGGTGTACACTGCAGCAAAGAACCGAATAGCAAGAAGCTGGAAGCAGGTGAAACACCCATCAGTGAAAGAGCAGATAAAGAAACCGGGTCCATACACACAATAAGAATATACTAAGCATCTCTCTGAAAAACCAAAACAGTTATGAAATCATACATGAAGCACTTCATGCCATAGATAGACCTGGAAGCCATTATGCGGAGGGAAGTTCGTCAATCACAAAATACACATCTGCATGAGATCATTGCTCTGAGGATAAATACCAAGACAAAAGCTAGCATCTGTTCTTGGGTTATGTAATTGTAGTAGTTACATAATCTGGTGTCAATTTGGGATTTGGGAGGATTAAGAGTGAATAGGGGGGAGTCTAGTCTGTCAGTTGGGTCACAGCCAGTGAGGCATCTGTGGGCATGGACTTCCCCTAATAATTCTGGGAAAACTCTGGTATTTCCTCTTTGGAGGCTGGAGAGATTCTCTCTCACTATTTCACTCCCTGAGAGGCACTCTGCTGACAAGGCTGACTCACTGAGAGACACCCCTGAGGAGAAGCCACATGGACCTACCCTGATGCAGTCCCGGGAACTGGAGAAGCCATGTGGAGACCCTGTCAGCGCTGAAATGCTTACAACACCACTGGATCCAAAGACTTTCCACCCACTGGCCTCTGATTGTCCTGCATTGGGCATCATTGCATGTGTTTCGTGAGTCTGAAGAGGACTTTATAGATGGGTATCAGACATATGGGCTAATATCAGATTTAGAGGCTTGATCTGGACTGGGTTGGGATGTTTTCTGAATGTACAATTGCCCTTTACCTAAAACTCTCTCTTATACACATATGATTCTCTCTGGATTTGTTTCTCTAGTCTACCTGGTGAACTAGCAGTCATTTTCTAATCCAGTCTCCCAAGCAACAAGGTAGTTAGTGTGCCTACCCAATGCTCATGATCCATAATTAATATCCGTATTTGTACATTTAAAAAGCTACTTTGACAGAGAAGGCCTCGCCTCAATGTAGGTCAATGTCTCGTGTTGTCAGAGAGGGAGAAGACCAATCAGTTTCTCTCATACCACATTATTCCACATTATTCCATGGACACCCCAAAGCAACAGATAATCCTCCAAAGGAAGTCCAGTGAACCATAAGGGGAATTCAAGAGGTGAGAAGGGACATGTCTGTCTCAGAGAGGGTGATTTCATTTCTGTTGGTGGATAAGTCAGGACGGATACCTACCATTGTGGAAAATGTTTAACCTTACTTAGATGGACAGCCCCCAGCCGGCCCCACAATGGGAGAATATGTCTGGTATTATGTTCCCCACTGAGCACTCTGGCTGAGTTCCTCTTCAGCTCTGGTTGACCTAGGCTGTGCGCTTTAGACAACTGGGACTTGAGACTTTATTCTTTTGAGGTGCATGATATCCTCCATAGGCCACACCAGCAAGATCCGATTTGGAAATGCCACCAAGTGAATTGGACTCTGCCTGAAACATGCCTGTAGCAGATGAAAGAAACGGAAATACTCCCTTGGTTGGAACGCACTAGTATGAAGATAGCTACAATCCCAAGGTTATGGGTTTGGATGTCATTGGCTAGGAATGCGTTCCCAATCTCACCCACTCCCACTTCCCGCATCTTGGACACCTTTTCACTTTTCCACCCACTTTGCTCTATGTCCACATGTCCACATGTCCCATGTCCACAGCTCTGCTTAGGCATCTGACTTACCCTTCGAGACCTAACCAAGAACAGCTGCTCAAAAACACGAGTCCCTATGCTGCCTTTGACAGTAAGCCAAACACTGACTCCACTTTTTCATTTGCCTTCCCCTCAATAAGGTGGTGGTTGTTGGGTACCTTGACATTGACTTTGACTCTTAAAGACCCCAGTGATAGAGGAGAGCTCTCACCCCAGCCCCCCAGGACTTTCTAGACTGTGGTCTTCGGGAGCAGATTGCCAGTTCCTCCTCCAGGCTTCAGCCACCACCCTTTCAGTTAGCAGACGAGGCACTATGGCCAGCTCTGCCCAGTGAAATGATGACTCTGTAAAATGAGACACCGTGCCTTAGACAGTGTTTCGTACACGCTAAGGCATACTTGTCTTCTTCAAATCTGTCACAACAGAAGACCCAAAACAAACAACCATTTTGATGTGAACAAAGGGGGTTGGAATGGAAACCCAAAGCCCATCTGTAGACAAGTGGACATCCCCTCACAGAAAGGTCACAAGGAATGGACGAGACAACCAGGGTGCAGAATAGCACCGACAAAACACACAACCTTCCTCTAGTTCTTTAATGCTTCCTTCCCCCACTATCAGGACCCCAGTTCTATCTTACAAATCTGGCTAGCCCAGGCATGGACACTGGCACAGAGACAGGCTCTCGACACACAGGATCCAGGACAGATAAACTCCTCAGGACCAATAATGAGAGTAGCGATACCAGGAAGGGCAGGGGAAGGTGGAGGGGAAAGGGGGAACCAATAGCAATGATCGATGTACAACCACCCCCACCCCAGGGAGACGAACAACAGAAACATGGGTGAAGGTAGACAGTGGATGGGATAAGATATGAAAATTAAAATAATTTATAAATTATCAAGGGTTCATGTGAGTGGGAGGGTCGGTAAAGAGGGGAAAAAAGAGCTGATACCAAGGGCTCAAGTAGAAAGAACATGTTTTGGAAATATTGATGGCAACAAATGTACAAACGTGCTTGATACAATTGATGTCTGGATTGTGATAAGGGCTGTCAGAGGCCCCAGTAGAGTGATTTATTAAAAATGAAAAAATAAAGAGAAAAGAAATCTGTTCGGAATCACCGTTTAGTAGGCAGGTGTTTCTTTCTCCACAGTAAGTGGCCTGGCGCCCTGGTGGCTGCCTGCCATCACTGTGCTTTGTGTTGGATGAAAGATAACACACCTTTGAAGGCCCTGCCCCTCCCTGAGCAGGCCTTCCCCAAGAAGATGGCTCTCGAGCATGTTCAGGTGCCCCAGGATCCGGAGTCGTCTCTGGGACCGAGTGCCCTTGGCATAGCCAGCACACGACACTGGAGCTGCGCACTGAGATGGAAAAGAGAGAGAGAGGCACCGGGATTTGGAACTGTGGCTACTCTTTCCGACCCAGCATCTTCCTTACAGCCCTGGACCGCATCCCCACCCACCCACGCCCCCTCTCCCCGGGACAGAGCCTGCTTCACAGCAGGCGGAACCATAGATGAAATGCCAAAGCATCCTAGGGAGACGACACCGGCGGCAAGTCCGTTGCACAGTAACCAACATCAACTAAGGCCAGGAAGGCCAAGGAGCAGGCGAGCACCATACCGCACCTCATTGTGGGACTTCACGTGACCGTGCGATTCTCTGTGGGAGTGTGATCGTTATCAGAGCATGCTCAGTGCCGTGCCTTGAGGGTTTTTGATTTTTCAAAGTCAGGGACCCGCACTCTCCCTCCTAGTGAATGAAAAGGCATTAAGCGAATCCCTATGACCATGGACAGAAATGCAGTGAATGAAACAATGTGAGAGAAGCAACTTTAACGAGAGAGGGAGAAGACCAGCGCTCATCTGTCCTGTGAAGCACCCTTACTGTAGCGCGGCGCTCCCGAGTCACGACGTCTTTCTGAGTATGTTCTGCCGGCTGGGCAACTCTGACAAACACAGCTGAGCCACTCTTTTAACCACACAGCACTTGTTTTTGTGGCACTTCAAACTTTCCAGGTATTTTCACATGCATGGTTTTCTCTGCCGCCTAAAATAACACCACGTGGTCAAGTTTTATTGCTCCCTCTTTGCAGATTAGGTCACGGAGGCTCAGAGAGAAAGCACAGAAAAGAAAGGCAACTGGCATCTATCGATCATGGTGGTCACATGACACGCCTCATTGATTTTGTTTACCCAGGATGGTGTTTTGATGCTTAATGGCTCCTTGGTTTTGAGGAGGACGTTGAGGTTTTGAGGTTGCTCTCCTGAAACTAGGGCCCATACCCTGGTCTTGGACTCCAGGCTCCCTGCTCTTACCATTAGCTACACTTGCTCTGGGATCAGATCCAGGGCTCTGCATGTCTTCCTCACTACGTTTAAGCACGGCAAGTCAGGTGAGGAGAAGGTGTTTCATTCACCTTGATGTAGCGTGCAAACCCATCCATCTCTGTGAAGTTACTGCCCAGAAAATTAATTTTTCAGATCTGGAGAAAATGCCCATGTGCTCCCTGCTTCTAGTCAAGACATAAAACAGATGTCCCCAGGCTTCTAGAAAACATGAAACTCAAAGGGGATGGCTGGCTTTTTTGGTTTTTATTTTTTATCACACCATCCTGAAGTAAAGAGTGAAAGGCAAATTACCTGTGCGTACGGGAGAAAGAGAAGGGAAGTAAGGGCAGAAGAAAGGCACAGGTTAATTCCTCAAAAGAATTCATGTTCCTTCAAGCTTCATTAAACAAACAAAAATCACTAGAATTGCCAAGGGCAGGCTAATGAGTAGAAGGTGACTGGATCTGGGCAAAAGATGAGTGAAAGAAGCACAGATGATTAAGGAAGGAATGAAGATGGCTTTGGGGGGCGGGGCGATGAGTTAATTCCAAAGCCACCGTGCGTTAGGCTGGGTTGACTACAAAAACAAATCCAGGGGCACTCATATATGTGTAAGAAAGCGCTTTATATCAAGAAGTAATTGTACAGCAGGAAAACAGCCCAGGCCAACTCAGGTCCATAAGTCAGAAACTAGTCCATAAGACCCTCTTCAGACTCAGGCAGCCACATGCAAGGATGCAGAATGCAGGAAGATCACAGACCGGTGGCTGAAAAGTCTTGTGGATCCAATTGCAGTGGAAGCATCCCAGGGCTGGCTCGGGTCTCAGCGTGGCTTCTCAACAGGAAAGTGAAGGCAGAGAGAGAGAGTGGCCTGCTTCCAGAGATCCATTTATCTTGCTCATACTTCCAAAGGAAGTCATCAAGCTGTGACCTGATTGATAGGCTGGACTCCACCCCTGTACTTCAAGTTGACACGAAGTTATGTAACTACCACACAGCCTATAAGACAGAGTAAATTACCTCCATAGAAAATTGCTTGATGGCTTGGGTCATGGAAATGTCTTTACTAAATTGGATTCCAAGCTTGAAATGGTAATAATAAAGACTATTTTAAAGCAAAATGTAGTGGAGAAAAATCTGAACCAGGTCCAAATGCTTTCTTTGTCATTGGCTATGTGACTTATAGTAAATTAGTAACTCTTTGGGGGAATTAAGCTTTCTCAAGTTGTAAAGACGAGATTATGGGGAAGCTTTAGGGAGATGCACAGTAGTGGTGGTAGCATAGGGTCTTCCCAATTCCCCAAGTGAAGACAGTAATGAAATAGAAAACCCAAAAACTTATAGATGGTTTAAAGGATAATTAGCTGTCAAGGTATCTTTTCAGGCCCCAAAATGCAAACAGAGGTCACCAAACCCCTAAAGCTATATGATTGCATAGTATCAGTATCTGTATGGAAGAAATCAAAGAGAAATGATGGAGTATCCAACAGCAGGCAAAACCTGAAGTTGTAAGATCAAGGAGGAATTACGTCCTTCTAATTGTGAGATGATGGACGACTTCTGTATTACAGTGATAAAAGGCTATCCATACAAACCTATGGACTCTTGAAACTGACCCACTAGGACATCTTCCCTAGATAGGACCTGTGTTAGTCTGAAGACTAGAGAAACAAATTCATAGACACACTCATATGTGTATACGGAAGAGGTTTATATAAGCAATGGTACACTAAGAAAACATCCCAGCCTAGTCCAGATCAAGTCCATAAGTCCGATATTAGCCCATAGGTCCAATACCAATCTATAAAGTCCTCTTCAGACTCACAAAACACATGCAAGGACACTAAATGCATGAAGATCACGGGCCAGTGGGCAGAAAGTCTTGTGGATCCAGTGGTGGTGGAAGCATCTCAGCACTGGTGTGGGTCTCCACGTGGCTCCTCCAGCTCCAGGGTTCTGGCTCCATCAGCATAGCTCCATGTGACTTGTTAGCAGGAAGACAAAGCAGAGTGAGTATGTGTCCCATCTCCAGGGAGGAAGACCAGAGTTCCTGGAATCCTCAGGCCAGGCCCACACAGAGGCATTATTGGCTATGACCTGATTGACAGGCTAGACTCCACCCCTTCTTAAATTGAGATTATGTAACTGCCACAGCACACTCAACCAAAAAAGTGGGTTTGGATTTTTTTTTTTCAAAGCCAGTAGGACAGTGTCTCAATTATTTCAAATCTCTCAGACTGTTCTCTGAAAGACTCGTGTGATTAGGTCAGGCCAACTCAAGACATTCTCCTTTGGATTAATTTGAAGACATTGGATTATCGACCTTAGCTATTGTTCCTGTTAGGTGCCATAAAGTAGATGCCCACTCATAGGACTCTGTACACAACAGAAAGAAACACTACTCAGACCTGTGCTGTGTTCACGTCTGTTGCTATGCTTGAGTTCACTGTTGACAGCCACTCTGTCAATCCAACTCATTGAGGGCTTTCCTCTCTTCCACTGTCCCTCTGTTTTACCAAGCATAATATCCTTTTCCAGGGACTGGACTCTTCTAATAACACATGCAAAGTATGTAACATGAAGTCTTGCCATCCGTCCCTCAAAGGAGCTCTCTGCCCATATTTCTTCCAAGGCAGATTTATTTGTCCTTTTAACAGTCCCAGTACTTCCAATATTCTTCTCCAGCGCCCGATTCAAATGCATTGAGTCTTCTTCATTCTTCCTTATTCAATGTCAAACTTTCACATGCAAATGAGGCAATGGAGAATACCGTGGCTTGGGTCAGGAGTACCTTAGTCCTCAAAGTAGCATCCTTGCTTTTAAATACCCCAAAAGCGTCTTGTGCAGCATATGTGCTCAATGCAAGACATCTTTTGATCTCTTGACTGCTGCTTCCATGAGCATTGATTGTAGAGCCAAGCAAGACAAAACCCTTGACCACTTCAACCTTCATCTTACATAATTTGGGCATGTTTTCAGGAGACACCAGCCCCTGATAAAATAGAGGGGAAGCAAAAAAGAAGAAGCACTACAACTAGATGGATTGACACAGTGGCTGCAACACTGGGCTCACCACTGGGACAATGGTGAGGCTGGAGTAGGTCCAGGCTTTGTTTTGTTCTGTAATGCATAGGGCTACTGTGAGTTGGAATTGACTCGACGGCACCTCACAACAACAGGCTGCTGATGAGAGTATTTCCCAATACTTTGGAAAGCTTCTTTAAATGATGAAACAATTTTCCATGAATTTGGATGATACTAATGACAATCGCAGGTAAATTCACTTTCAGATTCTGGTGCATGTGGACAAGACATATCTCTGACCATGACCCTGAGCATCCAGGATTCCTTCACAATCTGTGTCAGTCACTTGTGGGGCTCCCAGGACTCCAGGCCTCTTTGCACAATCTCTTACCTCTTTGCGTTCTTCATAATATCCACTTTCCTGGAAGGAACTTTATTTTATTTGAAGAAGTTGGTTTTTAAAAAATATTCCATTATCCTTCAGCTGGTGCATCCTTTAGGATGTGGGTGTGGTGAATTTGGGGACATTATCCTAATGTAAGAAGCCCAGGTGGCATAGTGGGTATGTGTTGGGTTGCAACCTCAAAGTCGGCAGTTCAAAAGCACGAGCTGCTCCATGGGAGAAAGAAGAGGCTTTCTCCTCTTACAGTTACAGTCTCAGAAACCCACATGGGCAGTTTTACCCTGTCCTTAAGGGTTGCTACGAGTCGGAATTGACTCAATTGCTGTGAGTCTGGTTTTTCGATCATAATGTAGAGCGATAACTGATGCTATTGACGCCCATCCACGTCTACGCTTCTCAGTGGAGCTGTCCACCACGCTCATGACTCTAATTGAGGGCAGTTTTTGTTAATTGTGAGGAAATAAACACAATGTAAGATTTACCATTTTAAGGGAATAGTATCAGAGCCTAAATTGTGATATTCTGCTTTGCAGAAAGTTATGGATGCCAGTGGAAGCCCAAAATACATGTGTGAGATCTACACAGGAAATAAGGCTCCGGCGATTTCCCTCTAGCTGTAATAGAGGGGTGGGGAGACACTGATGTTAAACAGAGAGCACTGGAGAGATGATCATAGGAGAACAAAATGATAACCTGACTTGAGTGGCTACGACCTTGTCACTTGACCCCTCCTTTAACGAATGTTGTGCCTGATCTGGGTTTCAGTGTTTTCTGCATTTTTCGTTCTGTTCTGTTTTATTTTATTTCTTTTTCATTTGGGGGTTTATCTCAGATGTATTTTTTTCCTATGTAATTATATATTTTACTTCTTTTTTTAAGTCATTTTATTGGGGGCTTGTACCACTCTTATCACAATCCATCAATCCATCCATTGTGCCAAGCACATTTGTACATTTGTTCCCATCATCCTTTCCAAAACATTTGCTTTCTACTTGAGCCCTTGATATCAGCTCCTCATTCCCCACCCTTTCTCTCCCCTTACCCCTCCCTCATGAACCCCTGATGTTTTATAAATTACTATTTTGTCATATCTTATACTGTCTGTCATCTCCCTTCACCCACTTTTCTGTTGTCCATCCCCCACGTAGGAGATTATATATAGATCCTTATAATCGGTTCCCCATTTCCATCCCACCCTCCCTCTACCTTTCCAGTATTGCGACTCTCACCACTGGTCCTGAAGGGATTATCTGTCCTGGATTCCCTGTGTTTCCAGTTCCTATCTGTACCAGTGTACAATCTCAGATGTATTTTGTCATTGGGGGTAACCCTCTTGGATTTTTGTCCCACGTTTTTCAGTATATGAAACCCAAGATTAATGGGTATAATTCACTTCTAGTAGGAGTGTCTCTTGATTTGAGATGACCTTAGCACAATGTCATATGACAGCAATGGAATGGTGTCTTTATTACTATTGTTAATTTGAGTTTGTTCAAAAATCTTCTCCCACTCTATACAGGACTTCCTTTTATGGCCCCTTTCAGTGCAGTGGGCAGTGGTAGGCAGGCACCATCTAGTTCTTCTGGTCTCAGGCCCACAGAGACTGGTTCATGTGGTCTATTAGTTCTTGGAGCGAATTGCTTCCTTGTATCTTTTATTTTCTTCACTATTCTTTGCTCCAAATGTGGGGAGACCAATAGAAGCAACTTAGATGACTGCTCATAAGTGTCTAAGAGCCTTGTCACATCTCAACAATTTTTTTTTAATTCAGAAAAGAAAGTTGAATGCTGTTCCGAAGAAGAGTCTGGAATCAGACTCCCTGAGGGTGTTTAGCTAGAATGCTGTGGATCAGGAAAACTGAACCGGCATTGAAGTGTAAGATTGGAACTAGAGGAAGCCCTTCAGAGGACACCCCAAGAAAAGTTCATGCACATTTGGAAATACAGGAATCCCAGTTAGAATCGTGAAAAGGGTGCCCACCACCCACTCCAATAAAATGAATAAGGGAGATAATTGTAACAAAAGAAACATCTAAATGGAACATTTCTTGGACTGAAGGAAGACTTTTTCTTCAAATTGAAAAGTATCAATGGGTGCCAGATTTTTACTTTATTATTATTTTTTAAATGAAGGGTAGGGAGATGGGAGGGAAAGAGAAGGTGGGACCATTGCCAAGACATATGCTGGTGATTGCTCCTCATCTTACAAATAAAGGAAAAAATCTATAGGCATCAGTGAACAGAAAGTGCGTCTGTGAAGAGAACAAAATTAAGCATACGTTCATCAGGATTCTCTATAACATGTGGCAGAAGTGCCAGATGGAACATCATCATCAGAATTGGAGGGAAATAAATTATGACTTCCATCTCCGCATCCTAACAAGCTATGATGATTCAGATGCAAGGGAAACCAAAAAGTTATTTTTAGATACATAAAAAAATCATCAATATGCCAAGTATATATACTCTTTTTGAAAAAAGAGTCACTCAGTGAAGAACCCCATGCAGAAATTATCTAAGTACTATTTCCTGTAAGTAGCATATTAATGTGGTAACAAGAATTCTAGATGTATAGAAATATGAAATGAAAGGTAAAAGTCTTTGTCTTTTGAAGCTATTCAGAGACTTGCTCTTGGAAAGCGCTCGTTTTGTTTTCAGTTATATCTTGTTGCCATCTGTCATAGGTGTGACCCCTGACTCATGGCAATCATGCGCAATGGAATTGAGCCATTTTGACCATAGTGCTTTTGCTGGCTGATTTTTTCTGAGTTACATCACCAGGCCTTTTTTTCTAGGCCATATTACTTTTTGATCACCAGCCGGTCTGTGGAAGAAGGAGGAGACTTTCTACTCCTATAAAGAGCTACAGGCTGGAGGAGGCAGTTCTGTCCTCTAGGGTCATTATGATTCAGCATTGACTTCATGGCAATGAGTTTGGGGTATTTTTGGCTTCTTAGTTTGGAAGCTCTATTGAAACCTAGTCAACATCACAACACACAGCCTCCACTGACAGAAGAGCAGGCATTGTCCAGGAATCAAACCTGGATATCCCACATCACAGAAGAAAACTCCCTGCCATCGAGTTAATTATGACTTACAGAACTGCCCTTGTGGGTTTCCCAGACTGTAACTCTTTCTAGGAGCAGAAAGCCTTGTCAGTATCCTGCAGAGCGGCTGGTGGTTTCAAAGGCTAGCAGCTCACCTGGTACCTGGATTTCTAGGGTTACCAGAGCTCCTTGGTCTGCCACATGGTAGCCTAATTATTACAAGTAGATCATCAGGTCTTCTCTCTAGTCCAGTGGTTCTCAACCTCCTAATGCTGTGATCCTTTAATACAGTTAGTTCTTCCTATTGTGGTGAACCCCCAACCATAAAATTATTTTCATTGCTACTTTATCACTGTAATTTTGCTACTGTTATGAATCAGGAGATCCCTGTGAAAGGGTCTTTCAACCCCCAAAGGGGTCACAACCCACAGGTTGAGAACTGCTGCTCTAGTCCATCAAAACTAGAAAATCTCAAGTAGAAAGTAAATGTTTAGCAAATGATGATGGAAACAGAAGTACAAATATGCTTGAAACAATTGACGTATGGGATGTTATAAGAGCTGTCAGAGCCCCAATAAGATGACTTAAGAAAAACAAAACAACAAACAAAAACTAGAAGTGGAGAGCAAATATTTTGAGAATGATGAGGGCAACAAATGTACAAATGTGCTTGACATAATTGATGTATGTATGGATTGTGATGAGTTGTATGATCCCCCAATAAAATGATTTAAAAACAAAACAAAACTAGAAAACCTATCCACCATGGATGATCCTGCTGGTATTTGAAATATCTGTATTGCAGCATCCAGCAGCATGCAAACTATCACAGTGCAACCAACTATCACATGAATGGTGGTGTCACTAGATAATTGGACCCACACAGAAGGAAAAGTAATATTTCCTCACTAATGCCTCTCAGAGAGGGAGGTTCTGAGCACTGTGATCAGATGGAATCTCTGTTTTTATACTTTGATTTCTTCAACATCACACCACATTTCAGTTTCCTTTAAAAATGAAATGAAAATGATAAATTTCTCAAACAGATGTTTATTTATCAAGGGTTACCTATGGACTTGCATTTCTTAAAAAAATCATTTTTAAAAATCATTTTATTGGAGGTTCGTACAACTCTTATCACAATCCATCCATCCATTGTGTCACGCACATCTGCACATTTGCCGCCATCATCATTTTTAAAACATTCTCTTTCAACCTGAGCCCCTGGTATCAGCTCCTTGTTTTTTTTCCTCCCTCCTTCCCTCATGAACCCTTGATAGTTTATGAATTATTATTATTTTTTCATGTCTTACACTGACCAATGTCTCCCTTCACCCACTTTTCTGCTGTCTGTTCCCCCTGGAAGGGGATTATATGTAGATCATTGGGATTGGTTTCCCCTTTCTCCCTCCATCTTCCCCTTATCCTCCTGGTATTGCCACTCTAAATATTTGTCCTAAGGGGTTTATCTGTCCTGCATTCCCTGAGTTTCTAGCTCTTATCTGTACCCGTGTACATGCCCTGTTCTAGCTGGATGTGTAAGGTAGAATTGGGGTCATGATAGTGGTTGTGGGGAGGTAACATTAAAGAACTAGAGAAAGCTGCATGTTTCATCAGTACTATCCTGCACCATGACTGGCTCATCTCTTCCTTGTGACCCTTCTGTAAAGGGATGTCCAATTGTCTACAGATGGGCTTTAGGTCTCCACTCTGCACTCCCCCTCATTCACAATGATACGATATTTTTGTTCTGGGTCTTTGTTGCCTGATATCTGATCCCATCGACACCTCATGATCACACAGGCTGGTGTACTTCTTCCATGTGGACTTTGTTGCTTTTCAGCTAGATGGCTGCTTGTTTATCTTCAAGCCTTTAAAACCCCAGATGCTATATCTTTTGATAGCTGGGCACCATCAGCCTTCTTCACCACATTTGTTTATGCACCCATTTTGTCTTCAGTGATTGTATTGGGAGGTTTAACATCACGGAATGCCAGGTTATTAGAACAAAGTGTTCTTTCATTGAGGGAGTACTTGAGTAGAGGGCCAGTGTCCATCTGCTACCTTAATAATAAACCTGTAAATATATGTACATAGATCTATTTCCCTATCGTTATATATAAAAATATTTACATACGTACATTTAGACCTCTATATTTAGACCTCTATAAATGCCCTTTGCCTCCTAGTTCTTTCCCTTATTTCCTTTTATTTTCCTCTTTTCCCACTATCATGTTTGGCCTTCATCCGGGTTTCAGTAATTCCACTTGGTTATATTGCCTTTGATCAAACCCTACCAGTTATCCAACATCCTCCTTGCCATCAATTTTAGGTCACTTGTTTGTCCCTCGTCTCTGGGTTTGTTAACACCCACTTCCTTTCCCCTGCCTACCTGTCTCACGTGTTCCCCAGAACCATTGGTCCCTTTTTCCCCCCTCTGGATTGTTTATCCTGCCTATCTTATTTAGGAAGACATGCAGAGACAATAATAAGCAAACACACAAAAAGATAGAGCAACACAGAACAACAAAAGAAAACAAACAAAAACAACAAACCAACAACAAAAAATAAAAGAAAAATCTATACATAGTTCAAGGTCTGTTTGTTGACCTGTAGGAGTGTTTTCTGGTCAAGTCTGAAGGGGTGCCACACCCTGGTCCCACAGTCTATTTCTGGTATTCCCTGGGGACTTCATTGCTTTGCTCCCCTTGCTGCTCTGTTGCATGCCCTTAGCGTTTCACCCCAGAGTGGTGAGTCAGATTGGATACAATTCCCACACTGTGCCTCCAGTGTTGTCCCTCCAAGCACTGTGGTTCAGTGAGGGCTGTCGTGTCTTGTGATGGGGCCGGCCCTATGGTTCTCTCAGTGCTTTGACTGCTCTGAGCAGGAATATCATCTTTGGTGTTTGGTGGGCCAGGGTGTGCTCCACTCTCTCTCCTTCCCTCTTCATTTGCTCCCATGTGCTCTGATCAGGCATGCCCCTCTCCCTGAGCTGTAGCTTCAGTGCTGTCCTTGGACTTGTATTTTTTATAAGTAACAAAATGAAACTTAACTCCTCTCACCTTTATCCCTAGATCATTAGACTGTATAACTGTTGCCACCCTTTTACCCAGTACATCATCTTGCAGCCCTCTGAGTGCCTGTTCTAATTTGGATCATTTAAGCAATATACTTATTCTTTCCTTATTGACTATCTTATTATCTAATAGTTTGCCTTTAAGACAATAATAAAAATTCTATGATCCCACTATGGTGCATGTGAAGGACATATGTCCGACCGTCACAAATGCTAAGGTGCAAGGTTGTGATGCTTATGGCTACGCATCAACTTGACTAGACAATGATTCTCCGTGGTTTGGCAGTTATGTAATGATGAAACTTGGAAATTATGTAATAATGTAGTCCTCCTTTTTGTGAGGGTGATAGATGTCGCAGGATGAGTGGGATGCTGTAGGGTGGGAAGGATGCTGCGGGATAAGAGGGATGCTGGAGAATGTGAGGCGTGGTGCAGGGTGAGGGGATTTTGCAGGGTGGGAGGTATATTGTAGCTCCATCCAACTTTAACCTGAGTTGAAGGGATAGTGGAAGAGTCTCCAGCCTTGCATTGAGGGGCTGAGTTTTTGTGCCTATATATCAGTCAGTCAGTGCCCCAAAGAGGAAAGAATCAGTTTCCCCACCATCCAAGCACACATCTCTGGGAAAGGTATCAGGTATTAAGATGGTTCGCCAAGTACTCAAAGCAGCACACCCAGGGCAAGGGAAACTTCCCTTCTGTAAATCCTCCTGCACACATCATTCTGTCCCGCATGTCTCTAAGCCTCCTTTATGTTTGCCACCCTTACACGTATCTCTCTAGGCTGCGTTCTAAGTTGTTCAGCAGTGAATCCCTCTTTTATTCTAAAAAAATGATGGAGATACAATGGGTGGAGATATAATATACCATCATTCAGCAGTTTCAACTTCTCTCTTCACACAAAGGGGCTAAAAATGAGCCTCAGCACAGGTTGTGGTGCAGAGGCTGGTGGGCCAGGCTGTGGCGGGAGATGTTTTCAGAGGATACTGGCTTTACACAGGGGTATCCTGGTTGTCCCATGAACATGAGAATACCTTCCGTCATCAACTGTGATCTATCTCTGGCATTGCTACAGAACTTTGATTTTCTGACAGTCTTTAAAATTCATCAAGATCACATAGAGGAAGCACAGTTCCTCTTTGCTCTGTGGAAATATTTATGACTTCTCCCAGGTGATTGATTACATGATTTCCTTTATCACAAGTTTTCTCTGCACTAGCAATTCCTACAAGTTGGCAAATCGGACTATTAAAAGGGACTTTTTCTCTCTTGACTTAGATGGAAATCCTGTAAGTCTGGGAACACAATAGTAGTGGCATCTCAAAAGACTGGCACGAAAGAATTGGCCACATCCCAAAGTGAAACTCTGGCTCTGCAAAAGACATGGTCAAAAACACAGTTTGGGCTCAAAATCCTGTTAAGGGTATAGTAGAGCTGAGGTCAAAAAGCTGTGAAAAAATTTCCAGGGTGGAAGTTTTGGAAATGTTGACAATTTTTCTCTCCATGCTACGACAAGAGGAGAAAGAGTGCTTGCTGCTCATCTCAAATCTTATGAGACCTGCAGAACATCCTTTGGAGTTGGATGTTGGTCCTCTGGAATATGAGAGGGCTAAGGGAGTATAATCTCATACTCACCTGATGGCAGCAACCGGGACACCCCCAAAATTCTCTGTAGACGGTATCACCAGGAGTATAGTCCCCAGTAGAAAGCACGCTTGTATATTCAACCAGCAGCGATGTATCAGTGCCATATCATGGCATTGCCAGGCAAGTGGTACTGAACTTTACATATTGTAGTAGACATTGTGGTTCACTCCCTTTAAAACCAAGCCAAACATCCCCCCAGCTTCTGAGACTATTACCTGCTGGGGCCTCATCTGAGTTGCTCTCTGGAAATTGCCCTCAGCCAAAGAAATCTGCCTCTCAGGACAGCTGAGCCATGGATGTCTTAGGCTGGCTTCTCTAGAGAAGCAAAACCAGTCAACTTTAGATAGGTAGATAGATAGATAGATAGATAGATAGATAGATAGATAGATAGATAGATAGATAGATAGATAGAAATGTCTATAAATACAGTTACTCGCACAGTTGTGAAACTGGGGCAAGTTCTACGTCTGGCAAGCTTCAAGTCTGGATCAGATGTTAACCTAGATACAAAATGTGACTCATGTAGTGTGGGGGCTGTTGAACCCAAGACAGAAAAACAACAGAATTGTGGCTACAGAGGAACAGTAATCCAGGGTTGGCTGGCCAAATGGTAGGCTCCTGAGAACGCTCAAAATTGGCAGATAATTTTCTCAAGTCCAAAGAACCAGGGATCAATGAGCTAGATACAGGATCCAGAATCAGCAAAAGGCAAACCAGTTTTTCCACAGTATTAACTTATGTTGGAAGCAGTTCACATTCCTGAGGAAACTTCCTTTCAATTTATTGACTGCTCATGGAAGATCTCATTATAGAAGGGATTAAATTGTATTAGATCTCATCATGGGAGATTACTAGGTCTTAATTGCCAAACCACTGAAATTCCTGGCCCAGCCAACTTGACACAAAACCTTAGCTACAATAACTGTCCAGTAAATAGGAGGGGTTATAGAGACACATTCCACAGGCTCAATTTGGGACAGTTCTGAAGTGTCACCTTACTCCTGAGCATCTCATAGGGTGGATCGTGGACACTGTTGCAAATATATCTCAGTCCAACTTCTCCCTCCTCCTCCTGCTCAGTCTTCTTCTTCCCTTACTCTTTTTCTTTAAATCATTTTATTGGAGGCTCATACAGCTCTTATCACAATCCATTCACACATCACTTGTACTTCACGATGTGAAACTGCTACATGAAAATCCTAGTATCTATTTCCAGGAAAGAAACCCAAGCGAAAACTCCTCTCTCCTCAACTGCTCTGACCTTGGGGATGTCAGAAACCAGAGCCAGGGAACAAAAGGAAAGAGGAGAAATGTAAGATGGGGAAAGAAGAGAGCAGATCACCTTCCTCTCTACAGCAAGCTTCTGATAGAAGCCTAGGTTGGGCAAAGCTTTCAAGAGGGAAGTTTGTCCAGAGTTTGACTGTTTTATGGGATTGTGCACTTTAGTTATTAAAATGAGTTTGTTCTGATGACTGTGAGAAAGGAGAAGAGGATGGTGGCAATGAGCCAACTATCACCAGAAAAGCTGTGTGGCCGCCCGAGTTTTCATGGGGGTAAAAAGGAACTGGCTTACAAAATGCGTTTGAAATAGTGAGGCATGAAGTTGTACTACTGCACCCTAGGGTATTTTTCGCTTTCAACACAATGATTGCTTTAGATATAGGAATATAGTAAATAATACGTTTTCAGTTATTAGATGTCACCAACTATAAAACATGCTGTCAACATAGTAGCAGCTTTTATGGAAGGAAAATTATTAAATTCAATGTACCTATTGCTATCAGAAGAATGAAAATTTATATGTTAATATAAAGGAAATACTGCTCATTAAATGTTAAAAACTTGGGTTATAATTGGGTCTGATCCCTGAGAATTCACATAATCCTGTTTTTGATTCAAAGTTATTGATCTTTCACATCTTCCATGTGGAGTTTCTCAGATGTGCTGGTTTGTGGTTGGGAACATATGGTAGTTATATGATTTCATGTCCGCTTGAAGGGATATAATAGTGTGGGGGTGGAGTTTAACCTGTCAATCAGGCCACAGTCTGATGGTGCCTCCTTATGGACATGGCCTTCTCATAAGGAGGGCCCTGAGAACCACCCCCTCGCTCTCTGCCTTCACCTTCTGGCTAGATGAACCTGGCTGCTGAGAGCTCTGTGATGTGGCCACTGCCTTTGGATCCACACAACTCTGCACCCACCAGCCTGTGATCTCCTTGCATTCTGCATGATTACTTCTTGATATAAAGCTCTTACACATATATGAGTGTCACTGAGTTTGTTTCTTTTCTTTTGAGTTTGTTTGTTTAGTCCACCTGGCCTAACATAGACCATATGGCCTTATCATCTATCAGTGAGCATACTTAGTACAGTCCTGTTCCCGAACATATTCATTTCTCCTGGAATAGTGGACCTCCCAGTGCTTGCCCTCTGGCCTGTGGTGCTCCGGAAGGCCATGAGGCACAGTCCAGGTGCCCAGTGACTACAGCCTTATTCTTTCCACAGCTATAAACTTTTCCTGGTTCAGCAGAATGATCCTGACCAGTTTCTTTCTCTAATTATTTGATGGAGAGTCAAAACCATGCTCAGCACAAAATTGATGCCTAAGAAACGCAGTTCTCACTTCCACCCACCTGGTTTTTCATTTGATGTTACCTAGAGAAAAAGGAAAATGTAGTTGATTTCTTTGATGGTTGTAAGGGCCATTAGGATGGTCACTTCAGGACAGAATGATGTCTTTCTCCAGGACATGGCAAACAATGTCAGATAGGAAATGAAAGCGCCTTTGGAATGGACTGCTAAGGTGGATGGGCCATTATTCCAAATGCATCATGTAAGCCAGTTGCTGGCTTACTAAGTTTTATTGCCAGTGTGAACTTCGGCAGTCACACAGATTTCTGGTGATCGTTGGCTGATCACCATCCTCTTCCTCATAGTCACAAGAACATATGCATTTTATTTATTTTTTTATACAATTTATTGGGGTTCATACAATTCTTATCACAGTTCATACATATACATACATCAATTGTATAAAGCACATCTGTACAGTCTTTGCCCTAATCATTTTTTCTCCTCTTTTCTTTTTTTACATTTTATTAGGGACTCATACAACTCTTATCACCATCCATACATATACATACATCAATTGTATAAAGCACATCCATACATTCCCTGCCCCAATCATTCTCAAGGCATTTGCTCTCCACTTAAGCCCCTTGCATCAGGTCCTCTTTTTTTTTCCACTCCCTCCCCTTTTCCCCCTCCCTCATGTGCCCTTGGTAATTTATACATCGTTATTTTGTCATATCTTGCCCTATCCGGAGTCTCCCTTCCCCCCTTCTCTGCTGTCCCTCTCCCAGGGAAGAGGTCACATGTGGATCCTTGTAATCAGTTCCCCCTTTCCAACCCACTCACCCTCCACTCTCCCAGCATCGTCCCTCACACCCTTGGTCCTGAAGGTATCATCCACCCAGGATTCCCTGTACCTCCAGCCCTCATATGTACCAGTGTACAGCCTCTGTCCTATCCAGCCCTGCAAGGTAGAATTCGGATCATGGTAGTTGGGGGGAGGAAGCATCAGGATCTGGGGGAAAGCTGTGTTCTTCATCGGTACTACCTCACACCCTAATTAACCCATCTCCTCTCCTAAACCCCTCTATGAGGGGATCTCCATTGGCCGACACTTGGGCCTTGGGTCTCCGCTCTGCACTTCCCCCTTCATTTAATATGGTATATATATACATATATACACATACATATATACATATACACATATATACACATACATACACACACTTATATCTTTTTTTTACATGATGCCTTATACCTGGTCCCTTGGCACCTCGTGATCGCACTGGCCGGTGTGCTTCTTCCATGTGGGCTTTTTTGCTTCTGAGCTAGATGGCCGCTTGTTCACCTTCAAGCCTTTAAGACCCCAGACACTATCTCTTTTGATAGCCGGGCACCATCAGCTTTCTTCACCACATTTGCTTATGCACCCATTTGTCTTCAGCGATCCTATCATGGAGGTGTGCAGTCAATGATATGATTTTTTGTTCTTTGATGCCTGGTAACTGATCCCTTTGGGACCACTCAATCACACAGGCTGGTGTGTTCTTCCATGTGGACTTTGTTGCTTCTGAGCTAGATGGCCGCTTATCTTCAAGCCTTTAAGACCCCAGTCACTATCTCTTTTGATAGCCGGGCACCATCAGCTTTCTTCACCATATTTACTTGTTCACCCACTTTGGCTCCAGCTGTTGTGTCGGGAGAGTGAGCATCATAGAGTTCCAATTTAATAAAAGAAGGTATTCATGCATTGAGGGAGTGTTTGAGTAGAGGCCCAAGGTCCTTCCGCCACCTTAATACTTGACCTATAAATATAGACACATGGATCTATTTCCCCATCCTCCTATATATATTTGCATGTACATGTCTTTGTCTAGACCTCCATGAATGCCCTTTGACTCCTAGCTCTTTCCTCCATCTCCCTTGACTTTCCTCCTGCCCTACTACCATGCTTCGTCGCCACCTGGGCTAGAGTATACCTCTTCTCTAAGCAACCTTACCCTTGATCATTTCCCACCAGGCCTGCCACTCCCCCTTCTCTACTATTTAGGGTCCCATGTTTTTCCCTTTTCCCTGGGTTTGTTAACACCACTTCCTTACCCCCCTACCCCCCCACCCCAAGTCCCCCTGGAACTGTCGGTCCCATTGTTTTTCCTCCAGATAGTTCTTCCAGCCTGTCCTATTCAGACAGACCTGTGGAGACACTAACATGCACGAAAACAAGGCAGAGGAAAACAAAGCAACTGTATACAACCAGGCAACAAAACAACAAAAACAAACCACTGACAAAGAACAGAACAAAACAGTTCACAAGAGAAAAGCTTGTAGTTAGTTCAGGGATCGTTTGCTGGCCCTTAGGAGCATTTTCCAGTCCAGTCTGTTGGGGCACCACGCCCTGGCCCCAAAGTCCACTTTCAGCATTCCCTGGGGACCTTGCCACTCCATTCCCTTGCTGTTCCGCTGCACTCCCCTAGTGATTTGCCTCGGTGTGGTGGGATCGGTTCAGGTGCAATTCCCACACTGTGTCTCCGGTGCTGTCTCCTGTATCGCCCTTAGTCACTGATTAGCATCATTTCTCATAGTGGGGCCAGCCATGTTGTTCTCTCTGTGGACTGGCTGCTCTACTCAGGAACATCATCCTCACGGCCTGGTGGGCCAGGCTGTGCTCCACTGTCTCCTCCTGCCCCTTCATCTGCTCCAGTGTGCTCTGATCAGATATGTTCATCCCGGAGCTGCAGAGTCAATGTCGTCCTTTGGAACAAATTCTTTTCGGGGGAGGGGCAGGAATCCACTTAATACATGGTGCTGGGGCCAGCCTCCCAGACCTCTCCACTGGTTCCCAACGAACATATGCATTTTAATAACTAAAATATGCAGTCTCATTAACAGTCACATTTTGGACACATTTTGGACAAATATCATTCATGAAACCTTTGCCCAACCTAGGCTTGTATCTGATGGAAGCTTTTTGCCAGAGAGGGAGGTGGTCAGCTCCTCCTGTTTGCCTGCTCTGTGTGTTCCTCCTCTCCTTGTTCACGCGCTCTGGGTTCTGGCGTCCCCAAAGTCAGAGCAGGTGAGAAAGGTAAAGAAGGGCTTTAGTCTGGGCTTCTTGGGTCAGTCCACCTCATTGGGGTTCTTCTCCTTTGCCCTTACGTTTGACTTTACCAAGTCTGGATCCTTCTCCAGGGGCTGGTGAAGAGGGGAGTAACTTTGAGAATAAACTGGTCAAATTTCCACTGAAGGGAGTTCATGTTTATATTAAGGTAGAAAGATGGGAACCTAAGACTTGGGAGAGGTCATGCCAGCGTGAATTTGCTGCCAATACACTGAGGGAGCAGTGTCTTGAATGACTGTCCTCCCATTCGACATTTTATTATTAAACATTCGAAGCATACAGCCCTGCTGGAGGAATTTTGCAGTGAACACTCACCCACACCAATTCCATCAAAGTAATTTTATTCCTAGGTAGTCCACCGTAGGGTGTCAGAAACCCTAAAAAAATTAGCATGGAGTGACACCTCCCAAGTTTGGGAGGAGTGGCACCACAACAGTGCTGTGTCCTACTGGGGCACAGGTGTTGGCTTTTAAGTTACATTGTCCACCCAAACGAACCAGGGACCGTGTGAGGGACTATTCCAGGACGGCAACAGGAGAAACACAAGCTGAATCTGAATTACCTTTTTATAAGAACGTTAGGAGTGCTAAAAAGTGCTGGAGACCTACCAAAAGGACACTAGAGTCTGATTGAAGGTAATCTCACAGGCCAAATCCAGGTCAAGTTCAATATCAACACGCATAATGATTATAATGGAGTATATTCCGTTGAATACCATAGAAATCATGAGGCAGTAATTTACATGAATAAGCCGGAAGCTTGATGAGAAACATGTAAATCGTGTCAAAGAATGTTATGGATTGAATTGTGTCTCTCCCCAGAATGTGTTGAAATTCTGTTACACCTGTGAAGATGGGGGAAAGAGGAGGCTTTCTACTCCTTAAAGAGTATGGTCTCAGAAATCCACAGGAGCAGTTCTACCCAGTCTTACCCTCTAGGGTCTCTATGAGTCAGAAATGACTCGACGGTGAATTTGGTTTGGGTTATACCTGTATATGTGATTCTATTTTAGAATATCGTTTTCTTTGTCGTGTCAATGGGGCTACATAAGTACAGAATCTGTCCTAAAAGCGATTCTATCTGAGTTATAAATAAAGCAGATCAGTCACAAGGAAACACAAATAGCAGAAAACTGATTAGCTGCTGACACCCGATGCAGATGGACCTATCAGGCTCAGGATAGCTACGCGAAGCTGAGATACACAGGAGGGCTTCCTAGAGCCAGTGCCCCACATTTGGACTTCCGGCTTCCCCACCTGTGAGAAAACACGCGCTCTGCTCTTTAAGGTCGTCTATCGTCATTGGGTGGCATTAAGTAGTTTCCACTCCTGTCGCCTTTATGGACAACAGAACGAAGCCCTCCCCAGTCACGCACCATCCTCATAGCCGTCCCCAGGCTTTAGTCCATTAATGCGGCCACCGTGGCTTCTCCTCTGGTCCTCACGCTCCACTTTACCAAGCACGATATCCCGCTCCAGGGACGGCGCTCCTGATACATCCCCAACATCCAGGAGGCAAAGTCTCACAATGGCTTCTAGTGATCGTTTTGGCTGGATTTTTTTCCAAGGCAGATTTCTTTGTTCTTTTGGCAGCCAGGATATAGTGAATATTCTCAGCCAACACCATAATTCAAATGCATCATTCTTCTTCTTTTTTAATATCTTATGGATTTATTGCTTGAAAACATAGCCAAGATTTTCTAATGCAGGTGAATAAAAAATAATATGGAAATATTCGACCACACAAAACCTTCAGGAAATTATATTAAAATATTGAAATAGAACAATTTATAGTTAACACACTAGTATTAAATATAATTCTACTCTTCCTATAAATTAATGTTTTAGATTTATTTCTTCTTTTTAAATTCTAAAATACTGTAGTTTGTTTTTAATAATTTTATTGGGGGTTTGTACAACTCTTATCACACTCCATCTATCCATCCATCCATCCATTGTATCAAGCACATTTGTACATTTGTTGCCCTCATCATTCTCAAAACCTCCTCTTTTGCCATCAGCTCCTTGAGCCCTTGCCATCAGCTCCTCATCTTTTTTGCCCCCTGCATCATTCTTCTTTGGTCCCCCCTTATTGATTATGCAGCTTCTGTCTGCCTATGAGGTAACTGAGAATACCATACCTTGGATCAGGCACACGTTAGTCTTCAATGTGACATTTTGGCTTTTACTCTAAAGACACGTTTTGCAGCAGGTTTTCCCAGTGCCGTGCATTGTTTTATTAGACTGCTACTTCCTCCACAGGCATCGATTGAGTATCCAAGCTAAATGAAGTCTTGGACAATTTCGATATTTTCTGCATTTTCATGATGTTGCTAATGGTGAGGCTGTTTGTTTTTTTATGCTGAGGTGTAATCCATACTGAAGACTGCTGTCATCTTTGACCTTCATCAGTCTTACAAATCCTCTTCAATTTCTGCATGTCGAAAACTGTTCATGAGTCTTCCTCTGTCCTTATGCCACTTCTTCTTGTTGTCCATTTTATAAGATTATTTGCCTGATAGATAGATTGATGAAAGGTGATTTCCCATAGAAGCCTTCTGTATTGCCACTTGAAACCTGATTTTTTTTCCCTTCAGTTCTTGGCGCACACATCTCTCCTGATTTTAAATGGAACAATATGCCTTCGCTCTCTTCAGCACAATGGAATGGCCTGGAATTCCCATGCTCCCTTCCACATCCCTTTCGGAGTCTGGCTTGAATTTCTCGCAGTTGATGCACTACTGCCATCGTCTCTGAATTATCTTCAGTGAAATTTGCTGTGTGATAAAAATGGTATTGTTTGATCATTTCCACACTTCCTTGTCTCTCCTTTCTCTGAAAGAGAGACACATATAAATGTATTACAACTGGTCGGCCAGGCAGTTGCCTTCCAAATTCCTTGGCGCACACAGTGAGCGCCACCAGGGCCACATGTGTCTGTTGCAGTGTTTTAGTTGGCAGTCCATCCATTCTTTGATCCTGGCTTTTCATGGTGCTTCAGTGAAGCTGGGATTTCGTCCTTCAATACTGTCAATTTTTGAACATCTGCTGCCTCTTGCAATCGTGGACTCTTAACCCATTCTTTTTTGGGGCCGGGACTGCATATGCCTTCCATCCTCATTTGATGCTTCCAGGATCATCCAACAATTTTGCCCCTAACATCCTTCAGTTTGTCAGCCTGAAGTCTGATTTTTTTTCCTTCAGTTCTTACAGCTTGGGGAATGTTAAGTGTGTTCTCCATTTTTTTTGTTTGTTTGGGTTCTGTTTTCTTTTTCTGTAAGTCGTTTCAATGGGGGTTCTTACAGGTCTTACAATCCATACATCCATTCTATCACGCACATTTGTAAATGGGTTGCCATCATCATTTTCAAAACCCTTTTTTTCTACTTGAGCCCTTTGTATTAGCTCCTCTTTCCCTCCTCCCTCTTCCTCCTCCCACCCTCATGAGCCCTTGATAAATTATTATTATTTTAATATCTTATGCTGTCTACTGTCTCCCTTCACCCATGTTTCTGTGGTCCATCCCCCTGGGAGGGGGGTGGGTATACGTCAATCCTTGATATCAGTTCCTCCTTTCGTCCCCTTCTCCTCCCAACCTCATGGTATCAGTACTACTATTACTGTTCCTGAGGGGTTTATCTGTCCTGGAGTCCATGTGTCGAGAGTTCTTTCTGTACCAATGTACATGCTTCTGTCTAGCTGGGTTTGTAAGGTAGAACTAGGGTCATAATGGTGGGGCCAAGGAAGCATTACAGAACTAGAGGAATGTTGTATGTTTTGTCAGTGCTATATTGCACCTTGGCTGACTCATCCCTTCCTTGTGACCCTTCTTTGAGGGGATGTCCAATTGTCTACAGATGGACGTTGGGTCACCACTCCTACTCCCCTTGTTGACATTGTTTTGGTTGTTTGTGTGGGGTCTTCTGATGCTTACTGCCTGATCCTGTTGACACCGTGTGACCACACAGGCGAGTGTGCTCCTTCCATGTGGCCTTATTTGCTTCCCTGCTAGATGGCCACTTGTCTAACTTCAAGGCTTTAAGACTCCAGATGCTATATCTGTTAAAAGCTTGACACCATCACTTTTCTTCACTACCTTTGCTTATGTACCCATTTTGACTTCAGTGATCATATCAGGAAGGTGAGCTTCACAGAATGCCAGGTTATTAGAACAATAGCAGTACTTGAGTAGAGGCCCAATGTCTGTCTGCTTCTTTTATACTTAACATGTAAATATATGTACATAGGCCTATAGCCATATAGTTATATATGAACATATTTGCATATGTATATGCCTGTATTTATACCTCTATAAATGCCTTTTGCCTCCTAGTTCTTTCCTCTATTTCCTTTCACGTTCCTCCTGGCCTACTATCATGTTCGACCTTCATTTGGCTCTCAATAATTCTTCTCAGTTACATTGCCCTCAATCAAACCCCACCAGCCATTCTATGGCCTCCTAACCATTGATTTCCTGTGTTTGTTGGCTCCCACCCTCCCCCCACTACCTCCTCTCCTCTGTCCCCCCTCCCCTGTTCCTCTGGAACTGTCCATCCCATTGTTTTCCCCTTGGCATTGTATATACTGCTTATCTTATATAGATAGACATGGAAGAAAAAAGAAGGGCCCTATAAACAGTGCTAGGTCTGTCTGCTGACCCTTGTGCATGCTTTCCGATTGAGTCTGATGAGGTGCCACGCCCTGCCTCTGAGTCTGAGGTCTATTTTTGGATTCCTCTGGGACTTTGTTGTTTTGCATCCCTTGCTGCTCTGTTGTGCCCCCCCCCACCCCCACACAGGTCGGGAAGCCAGACCAGGCATAATTCCCTGCAGTGGTGTGGGTCAGTCAGGGGACAAGGTTTCTCGAGGTGGGGCTGGCCCGATAGTCTTCTCGGTGGCTTTGTTGCTCCAAGCAGGAGTGTTGTCCTTGAGGCTTGGTGGGCCTGCATTCATTCTCTCTCCCTCTGCCTCCCTTCCTCCCTCTTAGTTTGTTCCTGTGTGGCCTGGGCAGACCGGCCCCTCTCCCTGGGCTGTATCTTCGGTGCGGTCCTCTGGAGTGCAATCTTCTGGGGAGGGGTCGATGGAGCTATGACAGGGGCCAGCCCGGCCCTGCAGACCTGTCTGTTAGTCTCTGCTTCTTGCCGGCATGTTGCCCTCCAGGCTTGGCTTACCGGGTTGAGGTCCAGTCCCTCACTCCCTTTCCCCTTAATTTTCTGATCTAACAGCAGGAACACCAGGCAGGTGATTCTACTGGACGCCATCTTTGAACCTCTATTCTGATTTTTGTTGTCTAACTACGAGTATTTTGCACGTTCCATTATAATGTTTTAGTCTTCTTGGGTTGCCCTTTGAAATTTTCTACTCAGCTCCTTGAGTGTCATTCCTGCTCTTCTATGTTCAAGATCAAGTTTCAGAGTCTTTCCTAACATCCATTTTGATCATTCTCTTTAATAACCTTTTTGTTTCTTCATACAATATATCCTGATGTTATATCATAACTCAACTGGTGGTTAGCTCAACTGGTTATGTTTATTCAGTGTGTTACATCTGTCCTTTGATGGTTTCTAAAGTTAGGTGGGATATAATCAAGGTCATGTTTTCACTCTCGAGGACTTGTTCTAATTATCTTCAGCTTCAACTTGAACGTGCATGAAAGCGCTTGATTGTCTGTTCCACAGTTGTCCTTTGGCTTTCTTCCAACTAATAATATTGAACTTACCCATCATCTCTTTTGAAATATGTAGTTAATTTGATTCCTGTGTATTTCAACCAGAGAGGCTCACATGCATAGTCACTGTTTATGTTGTTGAAAAAACACCATATTAGCAATTAATAAGTAACTGGTCTTGCAAAATCCTGTCATGTGATCTCCAAAACCATTCTTATCACCAATGCCAAAGTTCCCAACTATTTAACCTTTTTATCTGTTTCCAACTTTCATGTTCCAATTGCCAGTAATTATCAATGCATGTTATTGCATTGATCAATTTCTGACCGCATAACTTGGTAAAAATATCTCATTTCTTCATCTTTGGCTTTAGTTGTATAAAATTGAGTTATAGTCATATTAACTGGTCCTTCTTGCAGGTGAATGGCTATTAACCTATCACTGACAGTGTTGTACTTTGTGATAGATGTTGCATCATCCTTTTTGTTGATCGTTACATCATTCCTCTTCAATTTGTCATTCCTGGCATAGATTTTATGCTTTTCCTACTGCTCCCTCATGCCCTGAATTTGTTGTTGTTGCGTTGTTAGGTGCCATTGAGTCAGGTACAGCCCACAATGACTGTATGTACCACAAGGTGAACCACTGCCCGGTCCTGCACCAGCCTCACAATTGTTCCTATGCTGGAGCCCATTGGTATGGTCACTGCTTCAAGTCCTCTTCCGGGGGGGCCTTTCTATGTTTTGCAGCCTCTCCACTTTATTAAATATCATGTCCTTCTGCAGACACTGGTCTCTCCTGACAACATGTCCAAAGTATATCAAACCAAGTCTCCGCATCTTCCCTTCTAAGGAGCACTTCCAAGAAAGACCAGTTTGTCTTTATAACAGTCCATGGTGCCTTCAATATTCTTCACCAGCACCACAATTCAAATGCATAAATGCTTCTCTCTTCCTTATTCAATGTTCAATTTTCACATGCATATGAGGCAACTGAAAACACCGTGGCTTGGATCAAGTGTGCCTCAGTCTTCAGAGTAACCTCCTTGCTTTTCAGCATCTTACTAAAGAGGTCTTGTGCAGCACATTTACCCAGGGAAACATATCTTTGGATTTTTTTTTGACTGCTGCTTCCATAAGCATTGATTGTGGTTCCTAGCAAGACTAAATCTCTGCCAGCGTCAGCCTTTTCTCTGTCATGAGGTGGCCTGGTTGTTAGGATTTGGGTTCTTTATCGTGAATTGCAATTCATTCTGAAGGCTACAATTCTTGACCTTCATCAGCAAATGTTTCAAGTCCCCCACTCTTTTAGTAAGCAAGGTTGTGCCATCTGAATATCACAGGTTGTTAATAAGCCTTTCGCCAATCCTGATGCTGCATTCTTCTTCATTTAAGCCAGCTTCTCTGATGATGTGCTGAGCAAACAGATTAAGTCTAGTGAGAGGTGATAATCCTGATGTATGCCTTTCCTGGTTTTAAGCCGTCCTTTGTTCTCTTGTTCTGTTTGCACAAATGCCTGTTGATACAAGTTCTGTCTGAGCACAATGGAGTGTTCTGGAACTCTGATTCTTCTCAAGGTGAGCCATAGTTTCTGATAGTCCACGTAATGGAATGCCTTGGTATAGTCAATGAAATGCAAGTAAACAGCTCTCTGGTATTCTCTGTCTTCAGCCACCATCCATCCAACATCAGTGCTAATACCCCTTGTTTCACGTCTTCTGACCGTCTGGCAGCTCCCTGTCAATGTAGTGCTGCAACCATTGTTGGATGATCTTCAGCAAATTGCACTTGCATGTGATATCAGTGATGCTGTTCCATAATTTGAGCCCTTTGTGGGGTCATCTGTGGAATGGGTACAAACATGGATCTTTCCAGTCAGTTGGCCAACTAGTGGTTTTCCAAATTTCCTGCCGAAGAAGAGTAAGTGCTGCCAGTGCTGACCAGCTTGTTGAAACAGTTCTGTTGGTGCTCCATCAACTCCAGGAGCCTTGTTTTTGGCTAATGCTTTCAGTGAAGCTTGCCCTTCTTCCTTCAGCACCATCCGCTTTTGTCACAAGTTACCTCCTGAAAGAGTAAATGTAAGCCAGGAATGTACACCAGGTTTTTGTTGTTGTTACAGTGAATCTATGTATTTTTTCCATCTTTTTTGATGCCTCTTGCATCATCCAATATTTTGCCTGTAGAATATTTCAATATCGCAACTTGAGGCTTAAATTTTTTCTTTAGTTCTTTCAGTTTACAATATGTTGAATATCTTCCTCCCTTTTGGTTTTCTAACTCTAGGTCTTTGTACATTTCACGATCATATTTTCCTTTGTCTTTTTGAGCTTCCCTTTGACATTTTCTATGCAGCTCTTTGATTTCATTATTTCTTCCATTTGCCTTAGCAATTAAGAGCAAGTTTCAGACATCCACTTCTGACATCCACTTTGATCCTTTATTTCCTGTCCTTTTAATGGCCTTTTACTTCCTTCATGAAGGATGTTTCTGATGCTCTCCCACCGCTCATCAGGTCTTCTTTCCCTAGTGTTCAATGCAGCCAATCTGGTTTTGAGATGTTCTCACAATTCAGGGTGGATAGACTCAAGGTTGTATTTTAGCTTTCATGGACTTGTTTTAATTTTCTTCAGTTTCAACCTGAACGTACATGTGAGCGATTTATGGTCTGTTCCATCAGGCCCTAGCCTGGTTTTAGCTGTTGAAATTGATCTTCTCTTTCCACCGATGTAGTCAATTTGATTTCTGTGGATTCTATTTCAAGATGTCCACGAGTATGGTTGCTGTTTGTGGTGTTGAAAAAAGGTATTTTCTATGGACAAGTCATTGGTCTTGAAAAGCTCAGTCATGCAATTTCAAGCTTTGTTTCTTGGTAGACCATATTTTTCAACAACTCTTCCTTTTGCTTTGTTTCCAGCTTTTCATTCCAATCAACAATAATTATCAATACATCTTGATTGCATGTTTGAACAGTTTCCAACTGAAATTGGTAGAATTCTTCAATTTCATCAGCACTAGCTGTCATGGTTGGTACATAAATTTGAATAATAGTCATAATGATTGGACCTCTTGAAGGTCGACAGATGTAATTCTATGACAGAGAGCAGCGTACTTCAAGATTGATTTTGAAATGTCATTTGCAACAATGATGAATGCAACACTATTTATCTTGATTGTGTCAATCCCAGCATAGTAAACCATAGGATATTCTGATTCAAAATGACCAATAACAGTTCGTTTCAGCTCAGTTCCATTTCATTGTTGACGACTTCTAATTTCCCTAGATGCATGCTTCATACCGTCCAAGTTCCTCTTATTAGTGAACATTTGCAGTGGGGTTTTCTTACCCTGAGTTGTGCCCATCATGAAATAAAGATTCAGAAGCCCCACGCCCACAGGCTTTACCCCATTCCCGTCACCACGGTCCACTCCACTTGGAGAAAGCAGCTCCTCATCTGTCAAACCCGAGTGCCTTCTGACTCAAGAGCCCCTCCTCCGCTCTCTCGGACAATACTCTTCCATTCATGAGAGCTCCACTATCTCACCATGTTTCCATGCAGCACGTGAGGCTTCCGGCAGCTGCTTCTTTTGACGTGGGTAGCTGACTCCTTCTGAGTCTGTCCTTAGTCTGGAAGCTCCGCTGAAACCTGTTCCCTTTGGGTGGCCCTGCTGGCATTTCAAATACCAGTGATGTCGCTTCCAGCTACACGGCAACACACAAGCCGCCACAGTACAACAAACTGACAGGCGAGTGATGGCCCTCATGCCTAGAATGTTAATATTTGCACACTCCATTTCATTTCCAATGACTTCTAACTTTTCTAAATTCACACTTCCGACATTACACATTCTAGTTATTAATGGGTGTTTGTCGCTGTTCCTTCTCATTTTGAGTCACGCCAGGTAAGTGAACGTTGGGCATTAAAGTCGACTCTCTTTTGTGGAGGCAGGTTTTCACCAGGAGATTTGCTCTTCTATCTGAGGGGCTCATCTTCCAAAGGTCAGCAGAGGAGAATGGAAAACCAGCTAGTGGGGCCGAAGGACAAGCTTGGTGTGACAGTCAGGCAGCCAAGTGAAGAAAGGAAGGGGGAACTGTCTGATGCTGCAGGTGGACCAGCAAGAAGAGCCCTGAAAACTGACTGTGGGAAGAGGCAACTCAGCAGAGTCTTGGTACAAAAGCCTGATTAGGAGGGAGCTTGAAGAGGCTGAGATGGAAAATAAGAGATGGCAAGTCTAGGCAACTTGGTGAGAGTTGTCATAAAAGGGGGCCAAGAAATAGGGCAGTAGCTAGAGAAGGGGGTGGGGGCCAAAAACGTTGTATGTGTTGTTTTGCTTTAAGGTAAGAGAAGAGCAAATCTGTGACTTGGTGGCTGCCGGGAACAGCCCATTACGGGAACGGGTACAGCCTGGCTGCACATTAGAGCCACCCAGGGAGTTCTAAGTGTCCTGATGCCTTGGTCGGACTCCAGGCCACTTAAATTGGAATCGCTGGGGGCGGGGTCCAGGCATTAGTAGTGGTGAAAGCTTCCCAGGTGATTTGCTTGTGCAGCCCAGATACAGAAAGAAAAACTGATGGAGCAGGACACAAGGAACCATTGTTGAGCTCAGGGAGAGATGGGCTCTAGTGGAAGGAGGCCCCCGCCTTCAATGGCAGCACAAGTGGTCTGCTGGTGTCAATAGGGAGGAGAGCCCTGTGTGTGTGTGTGTGTGTGTGTGTGTGTGTGTGTGTGTGAGAGAGAGAGAGAGAGAGAGAGAGAGAGAGAGAGAGAGAGAGAGAGAGAGAGAAGAGGATAACTGCTGGCAGATGGACGGATGGGAAAACTGGTAGCAAGCTCTCTTCTATCCCTTTTGTCCAAGGAACAGAACGTGATTTCCTCAGCTGAGAGTGACGTCGGGAGTCTAAGGAGGGAGAAGAAAGTTTGAAATGGTTCTCAGGGAGCATGTATGAGGATCTCCACTGGGGTCACTGGGCAACATGAGACAATTTAGTTCTTGGCCAGACATTGCCCATGGGGTGAGGTGGCATAGCTGTGCTTCCCCTTCAGCTGCCTGGCATTGGAATTCAGCTTTGAGACAGGTAGACTGACAGCCTCTGATCTTGATCAAGTTATTCAACCTCTCGGAGTCCTGGCTTCTTTACCTGTGAAATAGTTATAACGCTTACCATTAAAGATTGTTCAAGGGGAAAGGTGTAATTAAGACCCCCAGCACAATGTCGGTAGGCCCTGAGTACGTGTCAGCTCCTACACTCTTACTAAGAAGTTACGAATTGGCTGCATTCTCTCTCGTGACCCTTAACAGTTGTTTCAAAAGAAGCTGTCCTATCTTTGCTTAGTGCCATTGGGTATATAGGTTTCTTCTGTGTCCAAGAGGATGCCACACAGCATTGGTCACATGGAAAGGTGAGCTAGCCCCAGGGACTCTCCACACAAGCCCTGAGGGCTCAGAGCAAGGCTAGAACAAATGCAGAAGAGACTCATGCCCCTTTTGCAAAGCAACCTCCAATGTGATCCTGGGCTCTGGTTGAGGGACCGCCTGACCTTCAGGTACCAAGTGACTATGCATCAGGAACTGCCCCACCATGACTATGGTCTGTGGGAACCACTAAGTCATAGAGATGGATGGGCCTGGCAACATAAAACCATAGAAGTGGTACTTTCTGGATTAAGCCTGAGCAGACGAGGAGACGTTACCTGAGCAGATATCTCAGACCCCTTGGCCACTCAATATGATTTCTCTAGCACCTAGATCATATGGATGGCCCATGGAGCAGGGCTGGCCAGCTTACAGAGGTGGGAAAGAGCTCAAGCTTAGTAGAAAGATGGGTCATACTGAATGAATAAAATTAAAATATTCATCAGCCACAGTACAGTCAGATTCCGGGATGACGCTGAGTAAAGTGGAGAATTGTGAAGATTTTTGTGTCGGACGTGAATGTCCATCAGAAAGAACTGAGATACTGAACACTCCAGTGTATATAATGACTCAAGTAGTTGACGGTGACCGTCCCTCATCATCTGCTGCCCTGGACCTGGCTTGATGGTGTCTGAATGGGGCAGCCGCCTAGCAGAGAAGGAGGGATGGATCCAGTAGGAGGGACTCCCACTTACCAAGGATGCTCAGACTTCTTCCACCTCTGCATTTCCAACTTGTAAGCAACTGAGGCTAATACTAACCTCCTCATATAGTACTATTCTGTGAGGAAAGCAACCATCTGCAGGAAGCTCCTTACGTCTCGGTGAAGACAGTAGTTCATCCTCACAAGGACCGATTCTTACCCCATGTATAGATTTGCCTTTCCTGCCCACAAAAGCTTCCTCTGGTGGCCTTTGGTGTGTCTTTTGCATGGGCATATAAGTCCATAAACAACAACATCTAAGAGGTCCTACAAAGAAGTTGAGATAGTGGGGTCCCTTGATGTTATATATCACATATCATATCATCCTGGTGCACAGAGAGCTGGAATAGGCGAATGAAGGTATAGTGGAGATACCAGCTCTGGAGAAGACTGAGCAGGGATGAGAGGGGCATCTCTCAGATGTAACATAGGGAAAACAATCAGAGACCTTTAGATGGAACTGTGTTCCCAGAGAGAGGATAGATGGATCCAGGAGCCAAGTGATGGAGGAAGGAGTGGCCCACTGTGCCATCACCTCTTCGGCCCACTCGGGTATTCTTTGCTCTCTGGCTTTGCAGCTCTGGAATCTGAGCAGCTAGAGGACTTGGCCCCAAAGGGGAATATGCTATTTCCAGGGACACAGAAAGAGTTACATTGAATTATAAGCTGTAGCACCACCTGGAAGCATAGGAATCACTGTGTTCATGGACCAGCAAGTAAGAAGAGAGGCCACTTGACGTTGACAAGTAAGATGAGGGGAGACTGCCCCCATTGTAACTTGAGTGGACACACACACAGCATCCCTGTCCCAGGAAGGGTTTGGCTATCAAGAGGAAGGTTTGGTTCAAACCATCAGCTAAATGACCCAGATCTGTTGATTTGATGGCTAAAAGCAAGGAGGATTGAGAGTATGTATTGTAGAGGGGAGAACCAAGATCAGCTGCAGCAATGGTTACTAATAGCTAATCCAGCCTCCCTTCCAAAGTTTCCCATCAGGATGAACGTCTCACTGAGAGGAGATGCTCCTTGAACATGTATGGAAACATATGGGACCAAGGGTGGACTCTGAGAGCGGCCTCAAAGGGACACCACAGAGACCACTTTCCCAAGAACCTGCTGTTGTGGCAAAACTGATGGACTGTTCTGGTTGCCTCTCCTTTGGGTCCATGACTGCATTCGAACTCAGGCCAACATCCTCAAGGCTGTCCTCAGGCCAGGAGAGAACATGGTGCGAGGTACCAACTGGCTCACTCCTGCCTTTGATGCTAGCCTTCCCAAGACAAAACCTTTTTGAAATTTTCTCTTTATTCTAAAATAACTCCGTGACCTTAATTACATTCATAATGTTGTGCAATCATGGCCACTATCTGCTTTCAAAAGCTTTATGAGGCCGAACAGAAACTCAATAATCCATTAGGCAATAGCTCCTCATTCCCCTTTCTCCCAGGCCCTGGTAGCCACGAGTGGACTTTGCTCTCTTTGCATTTGCCTATTCAGTATAATTCGCCTGAGTGAATTACACAGTTTTTGCCCTTTCATGTTTAGCTCAACATAATGTTAAACAATTAAACAAATCTCAGGAACCCATCCCTGGACCAAAGGGGACAAGGCTACCTACCAGCTATGAGCCATACAGCATCTCCCTTTTGCACACTCCACAAAAGCTAACTGGAAGGAAGAGACCTCACCTTTTTGGGGGGTCACTCCCCTAAGAGGGGGAGAAATGGAAGCTGACCATCCACTTGAGGCTATACAACATCAAGACAAGGCTGGGAGAAATCAAGGTGTCCCCTCCCCCCCATGGGATTGAAAGGAAATCCTTGCCGGAAAACCAAGCCACGAGCAGGGAAGGGGGACATCCACATTGTGGAGGAGACACTGATAGTTCTGTTGGTGAGTAGGTGGGTGATAGGGGAGAAGTAACCTCATACTGGGAAAGGTGCTAAACAATCACTACAGGCAACCTAGGGGGGCAATGGACCAGATGTTATGTTCCTAGGTATACCCTATGAATACACTGCAAGCCAAGCCTCAGTGAACCCTGCCAGGGACTAAACACCATGATGACCTTGGACGATGACCATGCAGGCTGCATGGCATAAAGCAGGGCCAACACCAGAAGGACTTAATATAGAGGTCTCATTGAATGAGCTAAGTCCTGCTGCAAAGTTGACTACACCCTACAACTGAGGATTGAGGTATTTGGAAGGGAGAGGAAGCAGAGAAGGGCCGCCCCAGGTCTGTGTAAGTGGCGATCTATGGACCTTGGGGGAACCCCTGGCTTGGGGGTTGTCCAATGGAAAGGGATTCAGAATCACCATATATTTAGTACCTCAATACCCCCCTCACAGTGACAGGATCGGTTTTGATTTGTTGAGTAAGGAACTACTGATGGAAGTACTGCTCTAGGAAGCTTCCCCCTGGTACCAAGCCTCATACTTGGGGTAAGCAGAGTTCAGGAGAATGGGAGGTCAGACCGTGCAGGGCAACAGCTTGTGGCCTGCAGCCCAGAGTGGGTCTGTACTCACCTAGACTCCTCATACCCACACGGCTGTGCTGTGTCCTTGGGAAAATTGATGTCATCGATGCAATTGCCGTATTCCTCAGGGGGGTGAGTGACAATGCTGTACTCTTTTGTTTATATGGGTTTTTGTTTTCCTGCCTTTTGTTAGTTTTTGTTTGATCGCTTGTTTGTTTGATTATTTGCTGATTGGTTAGCTGCCGGTGCTAATGTAGTAGGTCATACGGGGTTTCAATTTTCTCATAAAATGACCGTCAATGTCAACCTCAGTCAGGTTTATTCCATGGGCAAGCAGATGGATTCTGGGTGTCTACTTATCTCTAGCCCCAATATAAGAACAGTTTGTTTTGATTGCATGGCCTGGCTCAATGCCTGCTTTCATGAAATTATCGCCAACAGAAAAGTGTGATGAAAAAAGCAGATGGTGCCCAGCTATCAATCAAAATAGTGTCTAGGGTCTTAAAGGCTGTATGCAAACAAGGAGCCATCTAAGGGAGGACTCAACTAAGTCCACACAGAAGAAGCACTCCAGCTTGTGTGATCCGAAGACAACAATAACAAAATCCAAATATGACAAAGGGAAAAGTATCAGAGCCTAAATTCTGAACACCCAATTTGTGGAAGGTGGTGGAGGACAGTGGGAGCCCCAAACCCACCTGCAGAGTAGCAAGCCACAGGCAGATCCCTTCTAGCCACAGGCAAAGGTCTGGAACAGCCTTACTATGAAATATAGATACTTGCAATTTTAGATCCTTGTGATTGGTCCCCCCCCCCTTTCTCCCCCTCCCCACCTTCCTCTTCCCCTCCTGGTATTGCTACTCTCAATATTGGTCCTGAGGGATTTATCTGTCCTGTTATCCAGGATTTTCAAACGTGATCCTTTTCAGTGGGTAGCGGTAGATGAGAACCATCTCATTCTTCTGGCCACAGTGTGGTAGAGACTGATGTTCGTGTGACTGTTAGTCCACTGGACCCAGTGTTTCTAGGTGTCTTACATTTCTTAGTGCTCTTTCCTGCTTCAGACAGGGAGAGACCAAAAGCTGTGCCTTAGATGAGCACTCATAAGCTTTTGAGACCACAGTTGCTACTTAATGTTTTCTGCTCCCTTATCCATTGAAGTTTGTTTTCTGTTATTGTTGTTAGTGTTTGGGGGTTTTAAACTGTTTTTCCGTATATGAAATCTAGGACAAGGGTAGATAAGTCACAGAGACAGTAACCGGATTAATGGTTTCTTGGGTTGTGACAAGGGAGGTGTGTGGGGAAAGGGGAAGCTAAAACTGATGTGTATAAGGACAAAGAAAATGTTCAACAATCGATGGTGGTGATGATTGACCGACTGTTTTTAACATGATTGAGCCATTGGCTTGTAGGATTTGTGAATGATATGCCCATAAAACGAATTAAAAGAATTAAGTAAATAAAACAAAAAAAAAGAGAAGAATTTGGGTGAAGGGGAAGGTGATATACACTGAGAGGTTAGCAGGAAAAATAGTGAAGTGGAAGCGCCTGGGAAGCATGTGATGGTTAAAAGCAGCAGAGGTAAATACTATCATACATACAACGCTGCCCTAGCTCATGGTCTAGGAGGAGACGCGTGGATAGATGTGTAGGCTGAACAGTGTGGGAGGGACACTGGGAGTCTACTTAGGAGTATGTTTATAGGTTTGACAGTGGATATTTGTATATGTATTCTTGCTACAATTATCTCCACCATTGTGGTGAATCATGAAGAGAGCAAAATTTAAAAAAACTTCTTGAACATAAGCAAACATCTTGAAGGAATGAGTTGCTGGACCTTGGGGCTCAGGAACACAGTCTCAGGCAACAACAAGGTCAATTGACGTAATAGTTCACTTACAAAGTTAACTGACTTAACTTTGGTTGTCGATGTTGTCAAGACAGGCAGGCTTATACACTGTTGGTTGAAGTGCCAATGGGTACAACCTATTAGAGGGCAGATTACTTATATATTGAAATGACTTATGCATGCATGCTTTGATCTAGCAAGTCTGTATGTAGGCATCTGTCCTTAAGAACATTCAAAAATGTATAGAACGGGGCAAGTGCCAACATTCAAGCATTGGAAACAGCCTACATTATTCTGAGGGGCATGGTTACATCGATTCTGTGGTTGGACACATGGGTTGCCAAGGCCCATCACCAAGAACGAAATAGCTCCCTATAATTGATACGGACAACCTCAAATGGAAAGAAAGAGTATATCTAGAACATGGTCCACAGAGACCTGCATGGCTGTGCGAGTGGGGGTGGGATGCATATATTTAATTCACCCTCCCACTCTCTTCGATAAGGTTCACCCCTTTCATCGCTCTGTAATTATGCACACCTCTTCCTACAAGCTTTTGTTCAAGTGCTCCAATAATAACCTGCTTATGTTTCTGCCGTCACATCTCTAACCTGCCTGCATCTGCCTCCATTGGGCTGCCTTCATCCTGGTTTCAACAGATGAACTACCCTGTTCCGATGGAAATCCAGCCACTGCCTTGTGCACTGCGCCCCTCTTCTCTAGGATTCTGCTCCTACACGTTTCCTTTGGCTGTGGCATCATGGGAGTCCTGCTGAAGCAGCAGTTACACCGTGAGCTGCTGACCAAACAGCAATTTGAATTGACTCACCACTCCCGTGGAGAAAGATACAGTAGTCTGTGGGCCCCTTAAAAAGTATAGCCTTCATGGTTACAGTCTTGGGAGCTCTGTGAAGGCAGTTCTACTTGTCCAATAGAGTCGCTGGGTAGGAATCAATTTAACTCTAAATGAAGTTCTGCGTCACCAAGCCCCTCCCCTGAGCGTCATTAGAACACACACATGCTGTGATAACATCTACCTGGCCTCTCACACCTCTCCACCAGAAACTTCCTTTCTCGCTTCCCTTCTGCAGCAAGCCTCCAGGCAGTAGGCTCCCCCCAGGCTCCCCGTCTCCTCCAAGCCCACTTCCACCGGCCTTTTGCTCCTCGCAGTCCCTCAGTCCCTGGCCAGGTGACCCGGGGCATTATGTCACTGAATCCAGTGGTCAGCTCTGCATCCTCGTCCAACACACGGAAGACCACTCCTTCTTTCCTGACGCATAGCCCCCCGGGGCCTCTGGACCCTACTTGCTCTTGGTTCTCTGCAGCAGTCACTGGCTGCGCTCTTGTGTGTTTTTCACAAAAACAGTCTCGAGCTGTGAGGGGGCCACAGAGAAAGCCCTGGCCTCTCCACGTATTCATGCTCTCTCCCTGGGTAATCTCTTCCTGCTTCTTGGCTTGACATAATACCTTTATTATCATTATTATTGGGGGCATTTTGAAGAGCCAGCATTTATTCTTTACACATTGCATCCTTTGAGATTTTCATTATGTCTCAATTGTACTGATGTAACAAAAGTTGGTTTATTTCCTTTTGAGAGCCAACCAAGTACAGTAAATATTAGAATACTTATTTTCAGGTTTTTTCTTTTTTATTAATCATTTTTATTAACACATCATTTTATTAACAAATAATTTAGTACAGTAAATATTAGAATACTTATTTGTCAGACTTTTCCTTTTTTATTAACAAATCTTTTTTTTATTTCTACTTGAGCCCCTGGTATCACCTCCTCATTTTTCCCCCCTCCTTTCCCCACCCTCCCTCCAAATTGAAGTGTAAATTAAAGAGACATCAGACAAGATAAAACATGCAAGGGCTCACCTCTTGTGATGGAGACTGGAACCAGATTGAGCAACAAATCATTTTATTGGAGGTTCTTACAGCTATTACAACAATCCATACATCAATTGTATCTAACACATTTGTACATATGTTGCCATCATCATTTTCCAAGCATTTTCTTTCTGCTTGAATCCTTGGTATCAGCTCTTTTTTCCCTCTCTCCCCTACCCTCCCACCTTTGTGGTTCCCTGATGAATTATAAATTATTATTATTTTTCACATGTTACACCATCCAATATCTCCCTTCACCCAGGTTTCTGTTGTTCATCCCCCTGGGAGGTGGGAGGTTATAGGTTGATCATTATAGTTGGTTCCCTATTTCTCCTCCCATCTTCCCCCTACTCTCATGGTATTGCTACTCCCATTACTGTTCCTGAGAGATTTACCTGTCCTGGGTTCTGTGTGTCGAGAGCACTTATTGGTCTTCCCCAGTCAATTAAATGACAACTCATCAATTGCTCAGGCCTGAACATTCAACAATGTGTCATTCTTTCATTCCTCACAGATTCCACATGCAATCAATCCATCAGCATATTCTGTGGGCTTGATTTTCAAAATATATCCAGAAACAGCTGCAATATATATATATCACGTCTACCACTCCCATCCCACAGCCACTGTCATTCTTTGCTTAGATGACTGCAGTCACCCTTAAACTGTTCTCTCCCATTCTCCCCACTCCTCAAACACGTACACCTGATCCTTTAGCCACTTGAATGAGATCTTTTAGTTGGCGCTCCAATACTGTCCCTCTCCTATCACTTCCAGCCACACTGGTCTCCTTACTCTCCTTCTAACATTCCAAACCCACCCCTAGTTTTTCTGGGAGCCTCTTCCCCCAAGTTCACACCCACATGCCATTCCAGGTTCTGCTGAAATGTTTCATGGGATCTAGAGCAGTCTGGCAGAAACTTGGCCATTGAAGGAGCGTCTGGCTAATGGGAGGTAGAGCCACAGTCGAAGGCAAGAGCAGACAAGGCAGTGTCTGTGGCAGACCAGGAAGAGACACCTGGGTTCTCTTCTCCTCCCATATTCCTGTCTTCCCCAGGGACTCCCAATGGTGGGTCGTAGCCAAAAACCAGACAACACAAAGCTCCCAGGACTAGTCAAAACCAAACCACACAAACTCACTGCCACCATGTTGATTTCCATCATGGTAATACTGCAGGGTGAGGTGGAACTTCCTCTGTGGGATTCTGAGACGAACTCTTTATGGGAGTGGAAAGCCTGTCTGCCCTTCCTTTGGTCAGTGGACTATTCACAACTGTAAAACAGGAAGAGTCTTGCAAAGCGATTCTGTGTCTCTTCTGGTTGTTTTGCCCTCTGCCATGAAACTGAGGCTCTCCCAAGTTGGAGAATGCAAGGCACCTGGATCACAGCCAGTCACAAGGGTCACCCTTGATCACAGGTAGGGAACCTGTTTTCTGGTAAGGGCCCTTTGGATATTTGTCATATCATTTGTGGGTCACACTGGTCAGACATTTAATTAACTCACCCCTAATGGGATGGCTGGGACTGCTTCTCTTTGAAGCAGTTGCAGACCTGTGATATTAAATGTTAGATGCAATTCATTTCTCAGGTCACATAAGGCCTGAGGGCTGGACATTTCCTACCCCTGCCTTAGAAAATTACATCCTAGGTATCTGATCCTAGCCAACAGTCAGCAGATGCCCCGAGAAGGGATCAAATCCAGTTAAGATCAGCAGAGCTGCCTAGGCAGCATCTATGTAGTTCCAGACACGGAAGCAATAAAAACATTGTTGTCTGCCTCTGGGAAAAAAGAAGCAAAGAAAGCCTGTAAAGCAGGGCTGGTTGTTTCGAACTGCTGATGTCGTGGTCAACAGCCCAATGTATAACCACTACATCACCAGGATCCTGCCCTGGCACCACAGTTCCTTATAATACAGAGCAGGCAGGAATAAACCTAAGAGCAGAAGCAAACAACCTGTACAACAAAAAATGTGCCCATGAACCATCACTGACTGACTCCCTGCCATCAAGCTGATGCCTACTCATAGCGACCCTATAGGACAGGGTAGAGCCGTCCCTGTGAGTTTCCAAGACTGTAACTGTTAACGGGAATAGAATGCCCCATCTTTCTTCCAAATGCACCATAATAGTTGTAAATCTATTTGAACTGTTTAACTGACATATAATTCATATCTCATGCAATGGTTCAAATATATCGAGAGTTGTGTAATCATCACCCTAATCAATTCTTGAACATTTTCTTCATTCTTGCACCCACTGTTCTCAGTACCTCCTGTCTTCATCTCCACCTTCCCTGTCATAACCCCAACTATTGATCTAGTTGCTGGCTCTAGAGGATTACCTTTCCCAGATTTCACATAGAGAAATCACACCAGAAGACGAAGCAGGAAAACCCAGCCACAACAATAAAACAAAACACAGAATCACCTCATTTCAAAAGAAAGCAGAAAGTAATAAAAACTAGAATAAGTTAAAAATGGGTCAGAAGGTAAAACAAATGGTACATTATTTTATTTAAACCTGGCTATTTCTGTATAGCAGTCCACTTTCCAGTGCCCTCTGTCTGTGGACAATGTTGTTCGTATCCCTGTCCAATGTTCTGAGGGAATTCGGTGGAGGCTGAATCCACATCGGGACTCTGTAAATTGGATTTTGAGGTTTCATTGTCATCCATAGCCTTCTGCAAACTGGGTGTTTGGAATTTGAGCTCTAATACAACGCCTCGGATCTTAGGTTTTCCCATTCCCAATCCTTGGGTCACATTGGCTGGTGTGTGCTTTTTCTGTGCGGACTTAGCTGACACCTCACTTAGATGACTCCTGTTTAATATAAACCTTTAAGACCCCAGATGCTATTATTTCTGATAGCTGGACACCATCTGATTTCTTCACCACACTTTGCCATAACCCCCATATCTTCCGTGATCGCTCCACGAAGGCAAGTTTCAAGCAGGTCACATAAGAACAGATTGTCCTTAGATTAGCACTTATGGTTAAGTGTGAGCTCCAAACCCATTCATGTATCTAATGTTTATATATAAACTTTGTCCACCTTATAGGCAGTGTTATCAGGTTCTTCAAAAGTAAAATGAGTAGCATTCAGGAAACATTTGGTATTATTAATCATATCTTTAGTCAATGATGTAGACACTTTAAAATGTAAGTGTGAAAGGAATAAGTTCTTGTATGTTGTTGTTGTTGTTGTTGTTGTTGTTGTTGTTAGGTGCTATCCAATCAGTTCCAATTCATAGCAGTGCCTAGTAAGCCCTGGTGGTGTGGGGGTGCCATGCTGGATTGCTAACCCCAAGTTCAGCAGTTGGAAAGCACCGCTGCTCTTTAGGAGAAAGACAAGGCTTTCTACTCCCATAAAGACTTTCAGTCTTGGAAACCCCCGGGTCATTTCTACCCTGTCCCATAGGGTCACAATGAGTTGGCATTGACCTGATGGCACTGTGCGTATGCGTCTCTCTGCGTGTGGTCAGACTAAAATACATGGAACATTCACTTGCACACGTTAAAAACTTAAGTAACTTATAAATGTGTCTTTTATAAATGGTTTAACTGAAACAATTCTCTAGAAATGTATCACTTCACAGGGAACAAATTATAGCAGTGCTTGGACCTGCAAAGACCAAGAACCCACACAGTTCATATTTGCCTTGAGGCTCCACATGAAACAGCTGTCCTCCTTGTGTATCTAGAGTGTTATAGGCAGACTGGCCAGCCGCAGTGTTGACCCATGTGAGCCCTGGGCATCTTTGGAAAATGCTATGTGTCAACAATGAGCCAAACTAACCCCTTCACTGCATGCCAGTATCTTTTGCTTAGTCAAAGAAACTTTGGCTTCTAGCTCCCAAGAGGTTAGAAATGCTTGAGTTATGGTTGAATAAACTCTACAACAACAAAATATTCTCTCAGGCAGGTCAACGAATACTGAACCTTGTAATTATGCTTTATGCTTTTTTTTTAACCTACTAAGAAGAAAAGCAACTGAGAGTGGAGAGAGACAAAAACAAGCCCTTTTGCACAATGGTGCTATTGGCAGTAGGTGTTGTAACGATTTTGAAGAGCCTTATGTAAACCCTTGGGACAGAGTTCTACTTGGAAAGTCTCTCTCCTAAGACTTCATGTATTTAGAAACATTTACAGAAAACATTTGATCCACATGGCATATGGAGCGTTGTCAAAGACGACTAACATCTCTGGAAATGCCTTGAGTGTCCAGAGTCCTTGAATTTGGTATCTTTGTAGGTGTTGCCTGAAATGCCAAACGAGTGTTTATTGATTCTGGTTTAAGGTACGTGGACAGAGATAGACCCTGGCAAGGTCGTGACATAGATTTTTAACTCTGGGTTTGGCTTGGGCCCTTCCTGAAGAGGAGGCATAGCTTTCTCTGAGAGCCAGAATACTGCCTGCACTTTTCTGATAAAGCTTCTCCAAATTCCCAAATCTCACTGCTAGTGAGTCAGTGCTGGCTCTTAGTGACCCTCTGTGGGTTTCCAAGATCGACTTTATGGGAGCAGAAAGGCCATCCTTTCTCTCTCAGAGCGGCTAGTGGTTTTAGACTGCCGACCATGTGGATTGCAGCCCTCTGATAAGCTTAGAGGCCCAAAAGTCTAAGCCTACACACACCTGAAAATCCAGGTCACATCCTGGCTCCCGGTTTTCCAAAAGTTGCAAATCCAAAGGCATAGAACCTAGTACATTTCCCCTGGAGTCTTGTTGGAGAACTGTAAGCAGCACTCAGAAGGCCACATGTGGGTCTCAACCGGAAATGGATGGATGGAAGTCCCAGCACTCTTGAGATGGGTGTCAGACACACCATTCCACAGAGGTCAGGTTTCGACTGATCTTACACCACAAGGACTTTGGGACCAGTATAATGACTGAAGAAATTTTACTCTGTTCAGGAAATTATTATACTTAATTCACATGATGGAATCATGCTCCAAGAAGAGGACAAGCGTGAGGTCAGAAAGTGCTGACCAGTGGTGCTCCGATTTCTCAGAATTCATCAGTTGGTTTAGCATGTTCAAAGTTCATAATTATATTAAAAGTCAACACAGTGCCACAGACCTTTAGTCAAATTTTGTAACCTGGTGAGCCCAAACTATTCAGCAGGAGGTAATGTTAGATTGCTAGGGCAAAAGTCATTTGGGAGACTCTGGAAGACAGTGATGAGGATGATCATTGGCAGAGCAAAGACTATTCCCAGACCATGCTATTTATAGGAGTACTGCGCTTAGTAAAAGAATTGTCATTGCTAGGATTCTTCTTTTACTTAGCAAACAGACCCCTCCCGTGGCACAGGGCTGCAGGGTGGCACACATCCTGGGTGCGAAATCTATCATTTTAAAGAGCTGCTGAGTTTGTGTTTGGGCACAGAACTGGTCAAGACACCAGAGGATTCTCTAGAGAAAAAGGCGAGTAGAACATAGTTCTGGGTGAGTTCTGCTACACAGTTCACATTGATCTTAATCCAAAGTACTCCTGGGTCTATATGATCGGGCAGCCTCAGCGAACTGGCACGCTGGATGGCAGCCATCTGAAACAGGTGCAAAGGGCAAATGGCACAGGCTCCCTGCAAATCCAGACAGCGTCTCCTCAAGGACTGGGTCATTATTCCAAGGCCACCCACCCACCACATACCCTGGCAGCCTTGCGTCCTCCCTCCATGGATCTGTGTTCATAACCTATTGACACCAGAAAGCATAGTGATTACAAGGTTACACAATTAGTGCCCAAGTATAGAGGAAAACAAAGGCTGAAATCTGACTCTGATCCTGGGTTTCCACGATTAGATAACGCTCCTTCAGTGTGGCATCAAATGATGTATCACAGCGTTTACAGAGGCCTGCGTGCATTTCTTGGGTTTTCCAAGAGTTGCTTGTCCACAGGATTGAGTCACTGGCTTCCTGAATATACTGATGGCCTCTCATCTGACACTCTGGGACAAACAGACCAAGGCAGCTAAGAGTCTCACTCACTTGTACCACCCTTGAGAGATTCCTAAAAAGCAGTGTCAGCTTTGTGCAAAACTGGAAATGGAAAGGATCGTGCTTTAAATATTGTTCCAGAGGACACAGCCAATGAAATCCACGAGCAATGCACAGGGTAGTGCTGCCTACGTTATAGAAATTTGAATGGACAGAAGTTGTGTGACACATATATTTACAATGGAAAAAGAAAGAATAGCAGCAGAGACAGCTACCCACAACCAAATCCCTCATGGGATTTGGGTCCTCTGTTTTGAAGTTGAGAATCATTGTTTCGGAGGCCAACCCAGTTAATTGGCCTCACAACATAGTTAATGCTTCTATTCTACCTCCTACCAAAGCCCCCCTACCCCAAAACCAAAATAGACCTCACTGCTATGGAGTCAGTGCTGACTCACAGCAACCCCGTGTGGTTACTGATACAGTAACCCCTGAGACGGTTACTGATACAGGGAGTAGAAAGCCCAGTCTTTCTCCCGAGGAGCTACTCGTGAGTTCAAACTGCCTAGTTCAGGGGTCCCCAAATTTTTTAAACAGGGGGTCAGTTCACTGTCCCTCAGACTGTTGGAGGGCAAGACTATAGTTTTTTAAAAATCTACGAACAAATTCCTATGCATACTGGATGAGTCGGCTGCTAAATCGGACAGGCAGTGGCTGCAAAACCACCCGGCGGGCCGGATAAATGTCCTCAGCGGGCCGCATGTGGCCCCTGCCGCCCTAGTTCATTAAATAGCATCTGGGGCAGCGGCTTTCAATCTTTGGGTCGCGGCAACCCCTTTGGGGGTCAAACGGCCCTTTCAAAGGGGTTGCCTGATTCATAACAGTAGCGAAATGATAGCAATGAAGTAGCAATGAAAATAATTTGATGGTTGGAAGGTCACCATCACTGTATGAAAGGGTCGTGGCATTAGGAAGGGGGAGAACCACTGACCTAGGGTTTTAAAAGCTTGCAAGTGGCTATCCAAGACATAACAGTGGATCTCTATGTACATTGAATGAGAGAGGGAGAAAGAGAGAGAGAGAGAGAGAGAGAGACAGAGACAGAGACAGAGACAGAGACAGTAAGGTATTGGAGGAAGAAATGGAATGTGTGGCTAATTGCCTTCACGGACAATTGTTTCCTTTGCCATGAAATCAATACTCGGTGTTCCTGGCTACTATGACTGGGCAGTTTGATTAAGCATCACATAGAAGAATACTGTTCAAAAGGGTAAACTGCAGAATAGAATAGAAAATTCTCGTGGACTCTAGACTTTCTGAAGGAAGAAACAAAACAGTATAGAGGTAACGCCCCAAAAGCTGTTAGAAGAAAATTTCCCTAACACCGTGAAAGAAGAGAAAATAACTGAAAAACCGCAAACAAGATAGATCACAAAAGAATGTAACCATGACATATTTTAATCAAACTTTCCTCAGTCAAAGAGGAAAATCACAAAGACTTTGTAAATATTAAAACAACAAAGCATAAAGACATGAAAACTCAGAAACAAAATGACTTTAACAAAGAAGATTATGAAGAAAAAAGAAACAAACAATACCCCCAAAAAACAAATACACAGATAAATGACTGCAGCAATAAATTCATATGTATTGATAATTACACTGAATGTAAAGACATCACCAAAGTAAAAATTGCAGACCAATGTTCAGTATGAACATAGATGCAAAATTTCCCCCACAGATCTTAGCCAATAAAATACAACAAAATATATTTAAACAAAAAATTAATCATGATCAAGTGTGATTCATACCAAGTGTGCAAATATGGTTCAACATTAGAAAAATAATGTAATCCATCCAACAATTAATCTGGCTAGTCTAGGTAGCTGCTATCAAGTCAATGGTGACTCAGACTATTTATGGGAGTAGAAAGCCCAGTCATCCTCCCATGGAACTGATAGTGGTTTTGAACTACCCACCATGTGGATTGCAGTCCAACTTGTAACCGCTATGTCACCAGGGAGCCTAACCTAAATTAAAGTAAAAGAAAAACAAACTACATGATCACATCAATTGATGTGGAAAAGGCATTTGACAAAATCTCACCCCTATTCCTAATAAAACACTCAACAAAATAGAAACAGAAGGACAATTCCTCAACATAATAAAGGTCATATACACAAACCCAATAGCCAACATCAGGCTCAATGGAGAGGAATTTAAATCACTCCCTTTGTGATGGGAACCAGACAAGGATGCCCTTTCTCACCACTCTTATTCAATATCATGCTGAAGTTTTAGCCTGAGGTATCAGGCAACAAACAGAAATCTAAGGCACCCAAATTGGCAAAGAAGATGTAAACCTCCTCTGTTTGCAGTTTATATGATTCTCTCTATAGAAAACTCTAAAGTCTAGACAAGAAAATTGTCTGAACTAATTGGAGAGATTTAGTACTGTGGCAGGGTACAAGACCAATAAACAAAAATCAATCAATAAACAAAAATCAATCTGTATACGAACAGAGAGCCCTGAAAAAAAAATCAAGAAAACAATGCCATTGCCAGCAGCCACACACCAGATAAAATACTTGGTAAGAAACAGAACCAGATAAACAAAAGACTAAAAAAAAATCACAATGAGAAATCAAAGCACCCTACATCAGTGGAAGAAGCTATGATGTTCACGAATAAGAAGACTTAACATTCTGAAAATGACAATACTACCTAAAGGGGTCTAAAAATATAATGAAATTCTGATTCAGACCCCAGCATTATTCTTCACAGAAATGGAAAAAGCAACCACAAATTTTATATGGGTAGGAAAGAGACACAGGATAAGTGAAGCCCCAACGAAGAACAAAGAGGAAGCCTCTCGCCCCACAACCTTAAAACCGACTACCCAACCACAGTCGTCAAAACAGCCTAGTACCAGTACAATGACAGATGCATTGACCAATGGAACAGAATAGAGCATACAGAAATAAAGAAATAAACCCCTCTATCTATAGACAACTGATTTTTGACAAAGGATCAGAATGCATTAAATAAAGGAAGTGATAACCTCTTCAACAAATGGTGCTGGCAATTTGGATCTGTTTGCAGAAGAATGAAGCAGGACCCATAACTCACCCCATATAAAAATAGGAACTCAAAATGAAGAAAAGATTTAAACCATAGAATGATAAAGATCATCAAGAAAAGAATAGGGGGAAGATGGCCGACAGGGACACCCGCATACTCTGAGAGCTCCTCCAAACAAAGCGGGATTGGCGACCAGGTAGCTGAATAGTAAGAGTCTGGTGAGTGAAATATCCCCCTGGGACAGCACCCCAGTCCTACCACACGTATTTGTCCGGAGCAGGGGTCTAGGTCAATGAGGACCGGACTAGTGGGACATCTCTGGCCACTAAGCTGCCGTGAGCTCACTGGCGACCGGCTTAGGCTCCATCCCCAAACGGACGCCAGCCCAGAGCCGATTGCCTGCCCTGCCTACTCCAGCGGCCCACTCCCCACTCCCCATACGCGGATCTCCACTGGGAGAGAAGCTTTCCTCTCCTGCAGTTCCCCTCTCCCCGCAGGGCAGCGATCTGCCCTCGGGCCCACGTCCCTCCCTCCATTCATCCAAGCTCAGGGGAGCGGACCCGCGGGTTGTCTGGCGACCCCCACGGGGGACCATCCACCCGCACCGCTGCCGCGGACCTCTCCACCTGCCCTCCGTGCGCTGGCCTCCCACCCCCGCCCGCCCCCGCCAGCCCCTGGCAGCCTAGCGCCAGCTCCACTCCTGGCCGGGACCCTGCGCTGAGCACTTCCCGCCAACAGGAGCCATAGCCCAACCCGCGCCTGTCCCGGACCCTGAGCTTCCGCGGAGCGCCGCGCCCCGCGCTGCTGAGTCTGCCCACCAAGGGCCCCCCCCTGCGCAAGGCACAAGAGTAGGTGCCCTCCCCAGGGTGCTGCGGGGACCCCGGCGGCCGCGACTCTGAGCCTGAGCAGAGGAAGGGCGCCATTGCCCCCTGCGGTTTCGCGCCAAGCCTCCTTTGCCGGCGCCATTACCCCCTGCGGTTTCGCGCCAAAAGGGCGGAGAGCGAACACCATTGTTCCCTGCAGTGTCCAGCCCGGGCAGATCAAACACTCCACCTGCAGTCTAGGCTTTGCAGTCCCTGAGGAGCCCTCAGTGAGCTCCAGCCAGCTCTCACCACCTGGGGCCCTGTTGGGTCCCCAGTGCCAGCCCTAAGCCTGCCGCAGCCCGCCCCAGCCACCCCAGGAGACGGCACAGTGGCCTGAGCCTCCACACAATAAGGTTACTCCTGTCTCCCAGAAGCATGGGGCCTATTAAAGGATCAAGGAAAAATCAACAGACCACATCACTCCCAACAAAAAAATCAGAAAAACGAGGCACTTTAACAGACCTAACGTCACTCATAGAAGAAACAGATATAGATCAGCCACAAAAGGAAATCTTCAGAACTCTGCTTGCAGTAATACAGGAGCTAAGAGAAGAAAACCAAAATAAGGATGCAACGATAGAAGGGATGAAATGCACAATAGAGGGGATGAAGTCCACAATAGAGGGGATGAATACTATCCACCAAAAGGAACTGCAGAAACTAACAGAGGAGGTAGCAGAGGCCACACAAAAGGTCACAGAAGCTATATCTAGGCTTGAGGAGGCTGAGAACCGTATCAGTGAACTCGAGGACGCTCAAAACAAACGAAGCAAGCGAGAAAAACAATCAGATAGGAAAATTAAAGAAACAGAAGACAGCCTGAGATCAATGACAGATGCTATGAAGAGGAAAAATATTCGAATAATTGGTCTACCGGAACACAACATAACACACAAATCGACCGCCAAGATAGCAAAGGAATTCCTGGAAGAAAATTTCCCCAACCTAACAAAGGAGAATCCGACTCTCATACAGGAAGCAGAGAGGACGCCGGCTAAGCTAAACACCAAGAAGAACACGCCAAGGCATATAATTGTAAAATTATCCAACTTAGAGGAAAAAGAGAAAATTCTACGAGCATCAAGAGAAAGGAAGACAGTCACATACAAAGGAGCGCAGGTAAGGGTATGCTCAGACTTATCAGCTGAAACCATGAAGAGGAGGAGAGAATGGAGCAGCATCTTCCAAATTCTGAAAGATAAAAATGCCTCCCCCAGAATCCTATACCCTGCCAAGTTATCCATTAAGATAGAGGGTAAGATAAGGGTCTTCCAGGACAAGGAAGAACTCAAAAAATATACTGCAAGTCACCCGACCCTGCAGAACATACTGGCTGACTCACTATGGCCAGAAGATCAAGCTCCAACTAGAACCTCCAGGAGACCACCATATATCCCATCTCCATCTAGAAGCCAACATGCCAGCAACACGTACCAGGACAACACGGTCTCAGATGGAAAAGAGGACAGGATAGAAACCCTCCACTCAAACGCAGTACACTGATATGAAGGAAGATAGGCAAAGACCCAAAACACAAAACAGAATATGGCAACCATGAAGCCAGAGATTGTAATAATCACTTTGAATACAAATGGGCTCAATTCATATGTTAAAAGAAAGAGGCTGGAGGATTGGATTAGAAAACATAACCCATCAATCTGCTGCCTGCAAGAGACACACCTTAAGCAAGCAGACAAGCATATGCTGAGAATAAAGGGCTGGCAGAAAGTTTACCAAGCAAATGGTAACTCCAAGAAGGCAGGAGTGGCTATCTTAATCTCCGACAAAATGGATCTCAAGATCCAAAACATAAAAAGAGACAAAGAGGGACATTACATAATGCTCAAAGGCTCAGTAAACCAGGAAGCAATAAGCATACTGAATATTTACGCACCTAATAATGGTGCGGCAAATTTCGTCAAACAAACTATTAAAAAAATGACAGAAGAAATCACGGAAACAACAATAATAGTGGGGGACTTCAACACTCCACTATCAGAGAAAGACAGGTCACAGGGAAAGAAGCTCAGCAAAGAGGCCAGAGAGCTAAACAATGTAATTAGGCAACAGGGCCTGATAGACATCTATAGAGCCTTTCATCCAAAAGCAAAAGGTTTCACATTCTTCTCCAATCCACACGGATCTTTCTCAAGAATAGATCACATGCTGGGGCACAAGGCCAGCCTGAGTAAATTCAAACACATAGATATTATCCAGACATCTTTCTCAGACCACCATGCCATAAAGCTGGAGATTAATAGAAGGGCACCCAGAAAAGCAAGGGCCACCAATTGGAGAATAAACAACGATCTCCTGCGACATGAATGGGTTAAGGTCCAGATCAGAGAGGATATCAGGAAATTTCTAGAAACTAATGAGAACGAGCATACAACATATCAAAACTTATGGGACACTGCAAAGGCAGTTATCAGAGGTAGCTTGATATCACTGAATGCATACATGAAAAAAGAAGAAAGGCGTATGACAGATATGTTAACACAAAACCTCCAACAACTAGAACAGAGTCAACAGAACTACCCCTCCAATAGCAAGAGAAAAGAAATAATAAAAATCAGGGCGGAGTTAAACCAGTGGGAAGACAAAAGAACAATGCAAAGGATTAACGCAACTAGAAGCTGGTTTTATGAACGAATTAATAAAATTGACACTCCCCTGGCAAAGCTTACCAAAGATAGAAAGGAACAATCATCAATAGCCAGGATGAGGGATGAATCGGGGGCAATAACAACAGACCCCAATGAGATAAAAAGGATAATCACAAAGTACTATGAAGGTTTGTATTCTAATGAATTCAGAAACCTGGAAGACATGGATAAATATTTAGAAAAACAATCTATCCCTAGATTATCTGAGACAGAGATCAAGAACCTCAACAAACCCATAGCGAAGGAAGAAATAGAGAGTGTCATCAAAAACCTACCAAGGAAAAAGGCCCCAGGGCCAGATGGCTACACAGCAGAATTTTACCAAACATTCAGGGAAGAGCTGACACCGATCCTCCACAAAGTATTCCATAACATAGAAAAGAACGGCAAGCTCCCAAACTCATTTTACGAAGCCAGCATTACTTTGATACCCAAACAGGGAAAAGACCCCACAAGCGTAGAGAATTATAGACCAATATCTCTAATGAACATAGATGCAAAAATCCTTAACAAAATATTGGCCAATAGAATACAAAGGAACATCAAGCATATCATTCACCACGACCAAGTAGGATTCATCCCAGCGATGCAGGGATGGTTTAACATCCGAAAATCCATCAATATCATTCACCACATCGAGAAGAAAAAGGATAAAAACCATATGATAATATCCATAGATGCAGAAAAAGCATTTGACAACATCCAGCATCCATTCCTAATCAAAACACTCATGAAGATAGGATTGGAAGGTAAGTTCCTCAAGCTCATACAAGCTATCTATGAAAGACCAACAGCCAACATCATAGTCAATGGAGAAAAGACAAGAACAATACCACTGAAAAAGGGTACAAGACAAGGATGCCCCCTGTCCCCTCTTCTATTCAATATCGTTTTGGAGGTTCTGGCTAACAACATAAGACAGCGGAAGGACATCAAAGGGATCCAGTTGGGAGAAGAGGAGGTGAAACTATCGTTATTTGCAGATGACATGATCCTATACATTGAAGACCCCCAAAACTCCACAGTTGGAATACTTACAGCAATAGAGGAATACGGAAGAGTAGCAGGATACAAGATCAATAAACAGAAGTCGGTAGGGTTTCTATACACATCGGACAGGGCCATGGAAGAGGCGATTAAGAGGGAAGTACCCTTCACAGTAGCCAAGAACAAACTGAAATACCTAGGAATATACTTAACAAAAAATACTAAAGACCTATATAAGCATAATTATAAAACCCTATTACAGGAAACCAAAAGTGACCTTCACAAATGGATGAAGCTCCCCTGCTCATGGTTAGGTAGGCTGAACATAGTAAAGATGGCAGTTCTTCCTAAAGCACTCTACAAGTTCAATGCTATACCAATCCAATTACCATCAACCTTCTTCAAAGAATTGGAAAAACTGACCACCAACTTCATATGGAGAGGGAAGAAACCCAGAATTAGCAGAGAACTCCTCAAGAAGAAGGACACAATTGGAGGACTCGCCCTACCTGATTTTAATGCCTACTACACAGCTACAGTGGTCAAAACAGCATGGTACTGGCACAATGATAGACACTCAGACCAGTGGAAAAGAATAGAAAGCCCAGGAGTAAAATCATCAGCATATAGACAACTGATCTTCGACAAGGGCCCCAAAAACGTCAAGTGGGAAGCAGATGCCCTCTTTAATAAGTGGTGCTGGAAACAATGGATATCCACATGTAGAAAGTTGAAACAAGACGTCTACCTCACCCCATGCACAAGAATACACTCAAGGTGGATCACAGATCTAGAAGTCAAACCCCAAACCATCAGGACCATTAAGGAAGGAATTGGGACTAATCTCAGAGCACTGGCCCAGGGAGCACATAGGCTCACTGCAACAGGGAAGGGGACACACACAGGTGATCTGGAAATCGACAAATGGGATCTAATAAGAATAAAACACCTGTGCACCTCGAAAGACTTTGCCAAGAGGGTGACAAGGCAACCCACAGACTGGGAGAAGATTTTTAGTAATGACACGTCAGACAAAGGGCTCATTACTAAAATCTACAACACCATCATGACCTGCAAAAAGAGGAAAACAGTTAACCCCCTAAGGAAGTGGGCAAAAGAAATGAGAAGAACTTTCACTAGAGAGGAGATCAATATGGCCAATAAATATATGAGAAAGTGCTCGAAGTCCCTTGCCATAAGAGAAATGCAAATCAAAACAACCATGAGATACCACCTAACACCCCTGAGGCTAGCCCAGATCAGTAAATCAGAGAGCAACAAGTGTTGGAGGGGCTGTGGTGAAATAGGAACCCTCCTCCACTGCTGGTGGTCGTGCAGATTTGTACAGACACTGTGGAAAGCAATCTGGCGATACCTAAAGAAAATGGAAATCGATCTACCTTACGACCCAGCCATCCCTCTACTGGGCATATACCCGGTTGAAGCAGCAAATAAAACACGACCAGTCATATGCGCTCCAATGTTTATTGCGGCACAATTCACAATAGCAAAGACTTGGAAACAGCCTAAGTTTCCATCGATAGACGAGTGGATTAGCAAACTTTGGCACATACACACAATGGAGTATTATGCAGCATTGAAAAGCACCGATGAGCACATGAAACATGTTATTTCATGGGAAGAGCTGGAAGGAATTATGCTAAGCGAGGTAAGCCAGTCCCAAAGGGACAGGTACAACATGAGTCCCCTGAGGTAAGTACAATCAGCATGACAGAAATGGGGCATTAATCCACCCAAGGGGAGGGTATTGTTTATATCTCCACAGGGAAAGTGGGACCAGACTTCAACCCAGTGTCGCAAGGTGTGAATGCATTATCCCGGCGTGGAGGACGGAACCGGTGGAGAGGTCTGGGAGGCAGGCCCCAGCACCATAAATTAAGTGGATTCCTGCCCCTCCCCCGAAAAGAACTTGTTCCAAAGGACGACATTGACCCTGCAGCTATGGGAGATGGTCATATTTGACCAGAGCACACGGGAGCAGATGAAGGGGCAGGAGGAGAGAGTGGAGCACAGCCTGGCCCACCAGGCCGTGATGATGATGTTCCTGAGTAGAGCAGCCAGTCCACAGAGAGAACAACATGGCTGGCCCTACTATGAGACATGATGCCCCTCAGTGACTAAGGGCGATACAGGGGACAGCACCGGAGACACAGTGTGGGAATTGCACCTGACCTGATCCCACCACACCGAGGCAATGCACTGGGGGAGTGCAGCGGAACAGCAAGGGAATGGAGTGGCAAGGTCCCCAGGGAATGCTGAAAGTGGACTTTGGGGCCAGGGCGTGGTGCCCCAACAGACTGGACTGGAAAACGCTCCTAAGGGCCAGCAAAGATCCCTAAACTAACTACAAGCTTTTCTCTTGTGAACTGTTTTGTTCTGTTCTTTTTCAGTGGTTTGTCTTGGTTGTTTTGTTGTCCGGTTATATACTGTTGCTTTGTGTTCCTCTGTCTAGTTTTCGTGCATGTTAGTGACTCCACAGGTCTGTCTGAATAGGACAGGCTGGATGAACTATCGGGAGGAAAAACAACGGGACCGACAGTTCCGGGGGGACTTGGGGTGGGGGGTAGGGGGGGTAAGGAAGTGGTGTTAACAAACCCAGGGACAAGGGAAAAACATGGGACCCCAAAGGGTAGAGAAGGGGGAGTGGCAGGCCTGGTGGGAAATGATCAAGGGTAAGGTTGATTAGAGAAGAGGTATACTCTAGCCCAGGTGGCAATGAAGCATGGTAGTAGGGCAGGAGGAAGGTCAAGGGAGATGGAGGAAAGAGCTAGGAGTCAAAGGGCATCCATGGAGGTCTAGACAAAGACATGTACATGCAAATATATATAGGAGGTTGGGGAAATAGATCTTTGTGTCTATATTTATAGATCAAGTATTAAGGTGGCGGAAGGACCTTGGGCCTCTACTCAAACACTCCCTCTATGCATGAATACCTTCTTTTATTAAATTGGAACTCTATGATGCTCACTCTCCCGACACAACAGCTGGAGCCTACATGGGTGAACAAGTAAATGTGGTGAAGAAAGCTGATGGTGCCCGGCTATCAAAAGAGATAGTGACTGGGGTCTTAAAGGCTTGAAGATAAACAAGCGGCCATCTAGCTCAGAAGCAACAAAGTCCACATGGAAGAACACACCAGCCTGTGTGATCGAGTGGTCCCAAAGGGATCAGTTACCAGGCATCAAAGAACAAAAAATCATATCATTGACTGCACACCTCCATGATAGGATCGCTGAAGACAAATGGGTGCATAAGCAAATGTGGTGAAGAAAGCTGATGGTGCCCGGCTATCAAAAGAGATAGTGTCTGGGGTCTTAAAGGCTTGAAGGTGAACAAGCGGCCATCTCGCTCAGAAACAAATAAGCCCACATGGAAGAAGCACACCGGCCAGTGCGATCACGAGGTGCCCAAGGGACCAGATATAAGGCATCATGCAAAAAAAAAAAATATGTGTGTGTATGTATGTGTATTTATGTGTATATGTATATATGTATGTGTATATATATATTATATTAAATGAAGGGGGAAGTGCAGAGTGGAGACCCAAGGCCCAAGTGTCAGCCAATGGAGATCCCCTCATAGAGGGGCTTAGGAGAGGAGATGGGTTAATTAGGGTGTGAGGTAGTATCGATGAAGAACACAGCTTTCCCCCAGATCCTGGATGCTTCCTCCCCCCAACTACCATGATCCGAATTCTACCTTGCAGGGCTGGATAGGACAGAGGCTGTACACTGGTACATAGGAGGGTTGGAGATACAGGGAATCCAGGGTGGATGATACCTCCAGGACCAAGGGAGTGAGGGACGATGCTGGGAGAGTGGAGGGTGAGTGGGTTGGAAAGGGGAAACTGATTACAAGGAGCCACATGTGACCTCTTCCCTGGGAGAGGGACAGCAGAGAAGGGGGGAAGGGAGACCCCGAATAGGGCAAGATATGACAAAATAACGAGGTATAAATTACCAAGGGCATATGTGGGAGGGGGGAAAAGGGAGGGAGGGGGGAAAAAAAAAGGAGGACCTGATGCAAGGGGCTTAGGTGAAGAGCAAATGCCTTGAGAGTGATTGGGACAGGGAGTGTATGGGTGTGCTTTGTACAATTGATGTATGTATATGTATGGATTGTGGTAAGAGTTGTTGGAGTCCCTAATAAAATGTAAAAGAAAAAAAAAAAAAAAAAAAGAAAATGATTAGGGCAAAATATGTACAGATGTGCTTTATACAATTGATGTATGTCTATGTATGGATTGTGATAAGTGTTGTATGAGCCCCTAATAAAATGTTTAAAAAAAAAAAAAAAAAAAAAAAAAAAAAAAAAAAAAAAAAAAAAAAAAAAAAAAAAAAAAAGAAAAGAATAGGGACAAACTTTCGGCCTCTATTACGTGGCATAAACATTATATCAAACATAATGAAATACACACGAAGCAGAAGATTTCATAAAAATATGCATCAAAAGAGCAAAGAGAGAACCCACAGACTGGGAAAAAAATTAGCAATGACATATTAAACAAAGTACTAATATCTAAATTCTATTTAAAGCTGTAACAGCAAATACAATTTATGTCAAGATGATTCTGTTGACCCCCACACCCCCAAAATACAACAACCATCAACACCTTGAGAAGAAAGAGTAATAATCCAATTTTACAATGGGCAGAAGGCATGAACAGACGATTAACAAAGAGAACATTCAGGTCACCGATGAACTTATGAAGAAATGCAAATCAGAATAATAATGAGCTCTCACCTTGTGAGTATGGTGTTTCCTTAAACAATAAGGAATAGAAATACCAAATGTCACAGATCTCCCGCTACTTGGTATATGCCCTAAATAAATAAGAACCATACCAAGAAGAGATCCATGCACACCCATGCTCATCATAGCACTATTTACAAAAGCAAGAAGATGGAAATTACCTACATGCCCATCTTGGATAATGTACATGGATTAACAAACTTTAGTACATACACACAACGGAGTACTATTGCACTTTAAAGAATAATACTGAATCTGTGAAACATGACATGGATGAACCTGGAGGACATGCTGCTGAGTGAAAATGGTCAATTACAAAAGGACATTATACGAGAGCACACTTATTATTTTAAAATAAAGAAAGGGTTTCCATGCTAAAAGAAACAGTTTGGGGATTACCAGTGACTGGAGGGGAAGGGTAAGAAAAGACTCATAAACTAAGGGTCCCCACAGCCTCCACACTCAGTGTCCTTTGTGGATTCTGGCTCACAGTCACCCTACTGACAGAGTGGAACTGCTTCTGTGGGGTTTGAGACCATGACTCTTCAAGGGAGTAGATAGCCTCATCTTTTGGCTGGCTAAAGCACAGTCAGATGTTAATTAGGGTTCAGGGAAAGACGATATCCAACAAGAGGGAGATGGGTAAAAAGGGATGGAAACAGGCCAATAAGTTGGGAGGTTTAATAAGTTTAAAAAAAACTGATGATTTGCTCCATAACCCTTTACCTAATTCACGATTAAAAAGTTAAAATAAGCAAATAATCACTTAAAAACTTTTTTAAAATAGCATCTATATAGAGCTAAATTGACAATAGCAACTAGAAAGATTAAATGGAAAACTTAGCAGGGACAGTGAGTTTATTATAATAGGTAAAGAACAACTCAGAAAAGGAGGCTGAGAACTAAAAATGAGGGAGAAAGGGAAAGAAAAAAAAAAGACACGGGTAGCTGGAGAACAGGGCACTAGCCCACCCAAAGGAAGGGTATTGTTTCTAACTCCACAGGAGAGGGAAAGGGGCCAGAATTCAACTGGTGCACCAAGACATGAATGCAACGTGCTTGCATGTGGCAGCGGGTCAATGGAGAGATCTGTGGGGCCAGCCCCAATTCCAGTTATGTGAGCACCCCCACCCCAAGAAGAATGCACTTTAGAGGACAGCACTGAAACTACAGCTCAGGGAGAGGGGTGTGTCTGGTCAGAGCACACAAAGAGAGAAGGAGAGAGAGGGGAATGCATCCTGGCCCACCAAACCCTGAGGACAGAGCAACCAATGCATAGAGAAGATCATAGGGCCAGTCCCACCACAAGACAGGACATCCTTCACTGACCCGTAGCGTTACGGGGAGGGGGGTACAACAGTGGAGACACAGTGCGGGTATTGTGCCAGATCTGACCCCCACACACACTGAAGTGAAACACTAAAGGTGTGCAACAGAGCAGCAAGAGGAGCAAAGCAATGAACTCCCTGGGGAATACCAAATATAGACTTTGGGGCCAGGACGTGGCACCCCATCAGACTGGACTGGAAAACACTCCTTAAAGGTCAACAAACAGACCTGGAACTATTTATAAGCTTTTCTTTTTGTTGTTGTTATTGTGGTGGTGGTTTTGTTTGTTTAGCTCTGTCTTGTTTTTGTGCTAATTATAGTCTTTGCATGTCTACCTAGATAAGATAGGTGGGATAACCAATCGGAGGAGAAAACAACAGGACCAACAGTTCCAGGGAGACATGGGAGAGGGGGAGGAGGGGAAATGGAGGGGGTGTTAACAAACCCAGGGACAAGGGAACAACAAGTGATCTAAAATATATGGCGAGAAGGATGCAGGATGCCTGGTGGGACTTGATCAAGGACAATGTAGCCAAGAGGAATTACTGAAACCCAAATGGAGGCTGAACATGATAGTGGGACAAGAGGAAAGTAAAAGGAAATTGAGGAAAGAACGAGGAGGCAAAAGGCACTTATAGAGGTCTAAATACAGGCATGTACATGTGTAAATCTATTTCTATATAATGACAGGGAATGAGATTATGTGCATATACTTATATGGTAAGTCTTAAGGCAGTAGGCAGACATTGGGCCTCTCCTCAGTACTCCCTCAATGCAAGAACACTTTGTTCTAAAACCCTGGCATTCTGTGATGCTCACCTTCCCGACACAATTGCTGAATATAAAATGGGTGCATAAGAAAATGTGGTAAAGAAAGTTGATGGTGCCTGGCTATCAAAAGATATAACATCTAGGGTATTAAAGGCTTGAAAATAAACAAGTGGCCATCTAGCTGAGAAGCCACGAAGCCCACATTGAAGAAACACACCAGCCTGTGTGATCATGAGGTGTTGATGGGATCAGGTATCAGGCATCAAAGACCCAGAACAAAAAAATCATATCATTGTGAATGAGGGGAAGGGCAGAGTGGAGACCCAAAGCCCATCTGTAGACAATTGGACATTCCCTTACAGAAGGGTCAAAAGGAAGAAATGAGTCAGTTGGTGCAGTATACCACCAATGAAACATGCAACTTTCCTCTAGTTCTTTAATGCTTCCTTCCCCCACTACTATGACCCAATTCTACCTTACATATCCAGCTAGATCAGAATATGTACATTAGTACAGATACAAGCCCCAACACAGAGAATCCAAGACAGATGAACCCCTCAGGACTAATAGTGAGAGTAGTGATACTAGGAGGGTAGGGTGGGAGAAAGGGGGAACTAATCACAATGATCAACATATAGCCCCCACCCCACCCTACCCCAGGGGGAGGAACAACAGAAAAGTAGGTGACGGGAGACAGCAGACAATGTAAGATATGAAAATACTTATAATTTATCAAGGGTTCATGAGGAGAGGGAGGGTAGGGGAAAGAGGGGGGAAATGAGGACCTGATACCAAAGGTTCAAGTAGAAAGAAAATATTTTGGCGCTTTTCACGAAGATGGCGCCGAAGGCGAAGAAGGAAGCTCCTGCCCCTCCCAAAACGGAAGCCAAAACAAAGGCTTTAAAAGCCAAGAAGGCCGTGCTGAAAGGCGTCCACAGCCACACAAAAAAGAAGATCCACACGTCACCGACCTTCCTGCGGCCCAAGACCTTGAGACTCAGAAGGCAGCCCAAATGCCCTTGGAAGAGCGCCCCCAGGAGAAATAAGCTGGACCATTATGCCATCATCAAGTTCCCCTTGACTACAGAATCTGCCATGAAGAAGATCGAAGATAACAACACACTTATGTTCATTGTGGATGTCAAGGCCAACAAATACCAGATCAAACAGGCTGTGAAGAAGCTCTATGACATTGACATAGCAAAGGTCAACACCTTGATCAGGACTGCCGGGGAGAAGAAGGCATATGTTCGACTGGCTCCTGACTATGACGCTTTAGATGTTGCCAACAAAATTGGAATCATCTAAAGTGAGCCCAGCTGGCTAATGCTAAATATAAACTTTTTCAATATATATATTAAAAAAGAAAATATTTTGAAAATGATGATGGCAACATATGTACAAAAGTGCTGGACACAATAAAACAATTTACCATAAGGACAAAAACAAAAGAAAAGAAGGCTTGAACACTCTGGTGGACCAGCCCTAAAACCCACCCCACTCAGAGAGTCCCACTCTGAGCTGATGCAGGCCCTGCGAGCCAAGAGTGGGGGTTGGTCTTTCTATTAATTACACTCAAAGATGGCCTAAGTCAGTGCTGCTCCAAGAGCAGCTCACACGCGGGTGCTGGTCGCAGAGTGTTCCTAGTTGAGTCCTCCTAAGTTGATGAAAGGAGAATAAGGGTCATGAAACTTAATGGTCACTTAAGTCAGTTGAATCTAAAATTGGGGCTTTGTTTAGTGTCTTTGTTTATTTCCTTTTTTCACTCTGGTAATTAATTTTTATTGATTTTTGCAAAAGTGTCATTCCGCAATTAGAAACTCAAAAAGTGAAAAAACAAACAAGTAAAACAAACCCATCTGGTTCTTCACTAGATGTACTTTAAGATAGTGTACTTTTCAAAGGGAATAAAAGATGCTCGTCACTAGAGAAATCACTTGTTTCAGGAGATAATCCTAATAGATAATAAACAAAATCCTTGACAACTTCAATAATTTTTCCATTTATGATGCTGTTATCTATTGGTCCAGTTGTGAGTATTTTAGTCTTCTTGATATTAAGTTATAATCCAAACTGAAGGCTGCAGTCCTTGATCTTCACTACGAAGTGCTTCAAGTCCTCCTCACTCTCAGCAAGCAAGCTTGCATCGCCTGCATATTGCAGGTTGTTAATAAGCCTTCCTCCAATCCTGATGCCACACTCTTCTTCACATTAACCAGATTTTCTGACCATTTGTTCAGCATCAAGTGGGATAAGTATGGTGAGAGGATACAATTCTGATGCACACATTTCCTGGTTTTAAGCTATGCAGTATTCCCCTGTTCTGTTCCTCTACCTCTCTCTGGATCCATGTACAAGTTTCACATGAGCACAATGAAGTGTTCTGGAAACCCATTCCCCTCAAGGGTATCCGTGGTTTGTTATGATCTACTTGGCATCGTCAAATAAGGCACAAGTAAACATCTTTCTAATATTCTCTGCTCTGAGCCAAGATTTATCTGACATCAGCAATGATATCTCTTATTCCACATCCTCTTCTGTATCTGGCCTGAACCTTTGGCAGCTCCCTGTTGATGTCATGCTGCAACCGTTGCTGGATGACCTTCAGGGGAAAAAAATCACTCACAGGTGATATCAATTATATTGTTCTATAATTTGAGCATTCTCTGGGGTCATCATTCTTTAGAATGAGTACAAATATGGGTTTCTTCCTGTTAGCTGGCCAAGGAGCTGTCTCCCAAATTTCCTGGCATAGACAAGTAAGTGCTTCCAGTGTTTCAATATCATTGATATCACATATAAATAAAATCTTGCTGCAGATCATCCAACAACGGTTTCAGCATGACATCAACAGGGAGCTGCCAGAGGTAGTACATTGCCAGAGCGGCAGTACCTTGTCCAGGAGCTGCCACAGGAGAATGTGTAGCAAGGGGTATCATTGCTGATGTCAGATGATGGATCTTGGCTGAAAGCAGAGAATACCAGAAAGATGTTTACTTGAGTTTTGTTTACTCTGCCAAGACATTAAACTGTGTGGATCATAACAAACCAGGGGTCCTCCTGAGGAGAAGGGAATTCCAGAACACTTCATTGTGCTCATGTGAAACTTGTACGTGGATCAGGAGGCAGTTGTGGGCATACAACAGAACAGCAAGGGGAGTAAAGCAACAAAGTTCCCAGGGAATACCAAAAATAGACTTTGGGGCCAGGGGGTGACACCCCCTCAGACTCCATTGGAAAACACTTCTAAAGGTCAACAACCAGACCTTGAACTATTTATAGGTTTTTCTTATTGTTGTTGCTTTTTTTTCTTTTGTTACTTTGTTTTTCTCTGTCTTTTTTGGTGCAAATTATTATATCTGCATGTCTAGATAAGATAGTTATGATAAAAAATTCTGGAGGAGAAAACAGTGAGACCGATGGTTGGGGGGGAGTTGGGGCAGGGGAGAGAGGGAAGGAAGTGGGTGTTAACAAACCCAGGGACAAGGGAACAACAAATGATATAAAATCGATGGTGAGGAGGGTATAGGATGCCTGATAGGGTTTGATCAAGGACAATGTATCTGAGAAGAATTACTGAAACCCAAATGAAGGGTGAACATGATAGTGGAACAAGAGGAAAGTAAAAGAAAATAGAGGAAAGAACTAGGAGGCAAAGGGCACTTATAGAGGTCTAAATACAGCTATGTACATATGTAAATATATTTATATATGATGATGGGGAAATAGATCTATGTACATGCTATATATTTATAGGTTTAGTATTAAGGTAGCAGATGGACATTGGACCTCTACTCAAGTACTCTCTCAGTGAAAGAACACATTGTTCTATTAACCTGGCATTCCATGATGCTCACCTTCCCCAAACCATCGATGAAGACAAATGGGTGCATAAGCAAATGTGGTGAAGAAAGCTTATCATGCCCGGCTATGAAAAGATATAGCGTCTAGGGTCTTAAAGGCTTGAAGATAAACAAGCGACCATCTAGCTGAGAAACAATAAAGCTCACATGGAAGAAGCACACCAGCCTGTGTGATCATGAGAGGTATCAGGCATCAAAGACCCAGAACAAAAAATCATATTGTGAATGAGAAGGGCAGAGTGGAGACCCAAAGCCCATCTGTAGGCAACTGGAAATTCCGTTACAGAAGGGTCTCGGGGTGCAGTATAGCACCAATGAAACATACAACTTTCCTTTAGTTCTTTAATCCTCCCCCCGCCCCCATCATGACCCCAATTCTACCTTACAAATCTGGCTAGACCAGAGAATACTCATGGTACAGATAAGAGCTGGAAACACAGGGAATCCAGGACAGATAAACCCGTTAGGACCAATATTGAGAGTAGTCATACCAGGAGGGTAAGGAGAAGGAGGGGGGAGATAGAGGGAAGCTATGACAATCACAATGATTTACCTGTAACCCCCTCCCAGGGGGATGGACAATAGAAAAGTGGGTGAAGAGAGACATCGGTCACTGTATGACATGAAATAATAATAATTTATAAATTATCAAGGATTATTGTGGGAGGGAGGGTGGAAGAGGAGGGGGAAAAATGAGAAACCGATACCCAGGGCTTAAGTGGAAAGAAACTGTTTTGAAAATGATGATGGCAACAGATGTACAAATGTGTTCGACACAATGTATGGATATATGGATTGTGATAAGAGTTGTACGAGCCCCCAATAAAATGATTTTTAAAAGAAAAGAAAGATGAAATTGAAATGACAAGTTGAGGGCGGTCAACGGTACGTTTCCTAGGTTTGTAAACTACATCACACAGGTCAAAGCTAACCATTCCATACCTCTAGCCAGCAATCGAACACTTAATGAAGTAATCTTGTCTTGCGACATCTCCTGGAATACTCCTGCTCTCCGTCAGTCAGGACCCAAGGGAGAAGCGCCACACACCCTTGGGGGACTGGGTGGGACCTTCGGTCAGGCACTGATCTTGGGCACCAGAGCTTCCCAGAGCAGGGAAGAAGGAAGAACGTAAATGCACTCAGGTCCCCAGGAGCCAGGGAACCGCCCAACTGAATTGGCAGTGGCTCACCCAAGTTGATGGATTGGAAAAGGAAACGGAAGGATGGGCTGAAGCAAGAGATGCTGCTCCCTAAATGGGAGCTGGACCTTTAAGAAAGGGGCTGGTGGAGGCTGGCTGTCCCACGAACTCAGCAACTGTGGGCCCCGAACCACGCCTCCCCGGAGGAGTGTCCTCGCCGCCGCAGCCGGCCCAGAAACCGGGAGGTGGGTGCGGTAGAGAATCCGCGTTCGCGGAGGGCCCCGGGTCTCCGGCCTGACTCAGGACTGCGGCCAGCAGGGAGGGCGTGTCCTTCAGGGCGCTCCCACCGCAAAGCAGAGGGTGGCGGCTGCTACCGCGTGGGCACCTCGGACAGGGAGGAGCGCGCGTGTGGCTGGAGTCTAAGTGGGAGGCGAGAGGCTGCAGAGTCACCTGCCAGCGATCCCCGGCGCCTTAGCCGCGCACACCGGGCCCAGGGGCGCAGTAGCCAAGGCGGCCCTTGGGTGCGGGGAGGACGGGGAGCGCGCCAGCCAGGGGCGCCCCGCGCGTCCACTTCCTGCTCCCAGCGCGCCGCCTTCCGCGCCCGTTCTGCCGTCGCCCCGAGTGCGGCCACGCCGCCTCAGGTGCCCACCCGGCCGCCCAGGATGGCGGGGCGGCAGGGGCGGGGCGGAGGCTCGGCCTCAACTCGGCCCGGGCGGGCAGGGCCGCGCCAGCCACCGCCCGCCCCGGGCCACGCGCCCGCCCAATTGCGAGCTGTGTCTGCGTTGGCACCTCCTCTTCCCTCCCCGCCCCGCCCCCGCCGCAGGAGGGCCGGGCCCGTCGGGCCGGGGCTGGCGCGTTCTGCGGCGCGGGAGGGTATTTATACGCCAGCCTCCCTCTTCTCGCCAGATTTTCCACTCCAGGCCCGGCCCGGGCGGGGCTGTTTTCCCAAATTGTTTTCCTTCCATTGCACCTGTCTTCCAGATTACCTTCGGGAGCCCGTGGGAGGAGCCGAGAGCGTGACAGAAAATGTGGCTCCGCTTGGCAAAGGCGAGGAAACTTTGTGACGCGGAGGGAAGCGGCTGCCGCGTGTGAGGCGCCCGGCGCCTCGCGGGACAGCTTTGGACTTTGCTTTGGGGTCGGCCGAGCCGTCGGGCCGAGGAGAGGACGCTCGGGCTCCGCGCTCGCTCGCCCGGGCGCGCGCTCCCTTTCGCTGGCCGCGGAAGTCCCTGCAAGGTGTCTTCAGACGTGGAAGGGGTCCGGCCCCGCGGCCGCAAGAGGGGAGGGACGGCACGGGGCGAAGACCGTCCCGGGAGCTCGTCGCCGAGAATTAACTTGGGGTCAAAGTGATGGGAAGCGCGGCCATGGACACCAAGAAGAAGAAGGACGTTGCCAGCCCCGGCGGGAGCGGCGGCAAGAAGAGCTCCGGCTCCAAGAGGCGGTCGCTGCGCGTGCACATCCCGGTGAGTTCGGCTCGCGCCTGCTGCCTCCCTCGCGGTCCCCGCGTGCTTTAGACCGGCGGGTGCTTGCCGCCCTCCTGTCACTCAGGCTGTTCGGTGCAGGGCACCGCGCGGGCCTGGAGCCCGACTTCTGCGGCCAGCAGCCGGTGGCTCTCCTCGGCCGTCGTTTGGGGACGAGGAGGGCGCGAGACGCCGCTGGGACCCCGAAGGCACCCTTGCAGGGGGGCGGTGCGCCGGGTTGTTTTGCTGGTGGCGGACCGGGTGACTGGGGGGGCGGGGGGTGGTAGGGGTGCCGAACCGCAGGCTGGGGACGAATGCTCGGAACGCGCCGATCCTCCGGGGTGGCTGTGTGGTGCCATGGGGCTGCACCCCCCCACCCCCCACCCCGTGCATTTTCTCGCTCGATGTCGCCACGCGGGGGCGGAGGCTTCTCGGCCACCGTTCCGCACCCTGCTGGGGAGCCTGTGCCAGACTTCAGGGGACTTGGGGGCTGAAGGCGCAGGCGTTGGGACTTGGGCAGCGGATCTGTCTGTGGCCAGACTTTTATGCAGCTCAGGCGTGCGTGCGTGCGGGGAGGTGGGCAGCTTCCCTGCAGCTCGCGAGCGAGCGCTGCTCGGCCACAGGTAGTCCCTTGCTCTAGCCCGGTGGTTCTCATCCTTCCTCATGCCGCCACACTGGTGACCCCCCACCATCAAATTATTGTCGTTGCCACTTCATCATTGTCACTTTGCTGCTGTTATGAATCGGGCGACCCCTGTGAGAGGAGGTCGCGACCCACTGGTTGAGAACCGCTGCTCTAGCCCTTGCACTTAGCTCGGGCAGGGTTCCAGGTGGTAGCAATTGTTTGGTAGCTGTTACCTTTATCTGTCAGATCTTCCGCCCTACTAGTTTCTACCCCTGGCCTCTACCACACCCGCACGCATGCTCACGAGTAAGCGTGATTTTTTTTTTAAAGTAAAGTGGGTGTGTACCGTGGATCCCGCCCACAAAGTCAGCAGTTTGACACCACCAGCCGCTCCTCTGGAGAAAGATGGAGCTTTCTACTCTTGTAGAGTTACAATCTGGGAAACCCTGCCCTAAAGGTCCCTGAGTTTCGTTTTTATGAGTGCTTTTAAGCTGCTGCTTGGAACCTCATCAGCACTTCTTCCTCCTGGGTTCATTGAACACACCTCTAACTTTTCGACTTGTGTGTAACTCTTGAACGAAGAAAGGTAGAATCCTGGGGAGGGAGTCCAGGATTTATTTGTGTTATTCAAGGGGCCACGTGGGCTGTCCTCTCCACACAGCGTGGAACACACTGAATGGGGAAGGCTGGGCCCAGGGCTGCTGTGTGGCCGAGATAATGACCCAAATGTGCTTTCGATTTGAAAACTCCCTGTTTTACATTACAAATCGAAGACATATTTTGGCCCTGTTTGTAAATGATGAGTTAGAGGACTCCTACTACATAATTCCATTTAGTAGTAACTGCCTGAGTAACAATTTAACCAATTTCTTCCATTTGTCAAAAGGAGAAATACCCACTTTACATACCTTAAATGGATATTGTGGTATTAAGGTAAAAGAACCCATTTAAAGTTGGCTTGGAAGTTTAGGGTCATGCTTCCATAGGGCATTCCAGTTAATTGGTCTAATAATGTGTTGGAGAGGCTGGTGTTTTCCAACTGCTGACCTTGTGGATCCAGCCCAACATGGAACCACTATGCCACCAGGGAGCCATGGATATGTTCCCTGAAACTATTGGCCCAAGGTAGCAGTGATGCCTGAAGCCAAAAGTATCCTCTGACATCTTCTTTAGCGAAGCACTTGTTCTAGCTTACCTAGTAAAGAATGTTTGCTTGAGCACCGTGTGCTTGTAAGAGCGATCTGTGTATGATCAAGTTGACAACAGCAATTGAAAAGAGTAGAGAGGTGCTTTGGGAAGTGGTGGCTTTTGATGAGTGGGGGATGAACAGCTCGGACAAGGAGGGTGAGCTGGTTCCACAACTGGCAGGACCAGCAACGTCACTGTGTGTCTACTCAACAGCAGCTAAAAATAAAATGCACATAAAAACGTTAAACTCTTTGCCAATTTAAAGTGTTATATGATGATTACATATATACATCAGAGCATTTAATGCAAAAAAAGGCAGTGGAGCTGGGGTTCGGAGAGAATTTTTTTAAATGGCATAGTCATTTGAAAAGCCTTATTATAAATTAATATACATAAGCCAGGCCCCAAATGCCATGTGTGTCTGTTGTATGACAAATCCAGAATTAACAGAAAGGACTAATTGGCCGGGCTATAGCTGGAGGACCATGCTATTATAGTTGAGAAACTCTAGCCACCCTTCCTCGTGTCAGTGAGGACTTTGGCTGCTCTCTTTGTCATTCTTGGCCTGATCCAGACCTCATGGAATGTAGCATTCATTCATTCATTTTCCCTACAGCTGTTCAGTGAATGCTGACATCACCCAGCATCTGGTTGACACTGCAGAAGCAGTGGGGATGAGAGGGACTCGGTCCAACCCTCCCAGAGCTTACAGTGGCTATTGGGGCCGGGCTCATCTACATTAAGTAATTACATGCCATCATTGTGCTAGGCTAGGCATTCTGACAGATGATAGGAATGGTAAGAGGTCATAGGATGACTTGTGCTGGCAGCCCAAGCTCCTAGAAGGGAGAGAAGGGAGAGAGGATGCCAGGCCTAGAAAGAGTGGGTAGGCTGGAGACAGGTAGGAGAAGTAGGTAGTTACTCCCATCAGGGGGCAATTGTGAGCACCCTCTTGGGGGAAGGGCTTGGAAGGCTGCTCCCAGGTTTAATGAAGACACTTTTCTTGAAGAAAAGAGTTTGAGAATCAGAGTATTAGAAAATGGAATGATTCATGTTGTGTGGTCTGAAGCTGCCCTATACTTGTGTAGTTTTCTTTTCTCAACAGCCTTTTAAATTTTATACCATTGGCTAAATTAATGAGACTATCTGTAGAATTACCTTATGCCCCAGGGGGATAACTTACAATGTTCCCTATCATAAAATGAAAATGATATGATAATTATGTCTCTACAGTGAACCATATATAGATATTCATATGTATATGAATGGATTTGGGTACACAATTCTAGCCCCAGTCTAAGAACAATTAGTTCTTATCACATGGCCCTGCTCGGAGCTGACTCATGAAGAGATCACTGAAGATACAGGTGCTATAGCACAGTGTGGTGAAGAAACCAGATGATACCTGGCTATTAGAAAAAATAGCATCTGGAGTTTTAAAGGCTTATCTTGAAAATAAGCATCCATTTAATTGAGGTATCAACTCAGTCCACGTGGAAGAGGCACACCAACCTGTGTGATCCAAGGGTTATATATAATACCATCCAAATCTGAAGGAAGGAACAGTATCAGAGCTTAAATTGTGAACCCCCAGTTTTCAGAAGACTATGGATGACCTTGGAGTCCAAAATCCATTTGCAGGGTCCCCACATGGATCCTCCAAATTCCCTCTGGCCATAGTGAGGGATGCGAGTAGCTCTGCTATCAGAGGGCCTTGTAAGTTTGATTATGGCAGATGTAATTAGGTTAAAATATGATGCCTGAACATTTGAGTTTCCTTTTGACTCAATTCTCAAGTTATTTCAGTTTTTAATATTTTCTGCTTTCGTTGTGATTGGGGTTTTTCTGTTTTGTCTAGTCACTGTTGGGTTTTGTGTATTTGTTTGCTTCCTGTCTGTGTTGTATGATTTCCTGTATATGAAATCCGGGGAAGGTAGAGCTACAGAGACAGTACCTGGATTGTTAATTGCCTACAGGCATGGCAGGGATGGATACGGGAAAATGGGGAGCTAACAATGATGAATATGAGAAGAAATGCTCTCAAGTTTATTGTGGTGATGACTGCACCACAATAATTAATGTAATTGAACGGTTACATTGTATGCGTGAAGTGCATGGCAGTGAAACTATTTTTACAAAGAAAAAAAATGCAGTGCCTGCCACTGAGTCCCCACCCCCTGACGGCCCTGTAGGACAGATTAGAACAGCCCTTCTGGGTTCCCAAGACGGTCACTCTTTCTGGAAGTAGAAAGTCTTATCTTTCTCCTGAGACCAGGTTAAGGAGGACCTATGACCTTATGACAATAAGTATGTCTAGTGCATCATTTGGGACATACTTATCATAACATGTTATTCATTATTTATGTCAAATTCAAATGTTATTGTGTGTCCTGTATTTCATCTGGCGATCTGAGATGGAAGGGCAGGCCAGGGAGTGGAGACTTTTCCCTGAGGCAGTAAGAAGCTATAGCAGACCCTCATGTTCTACCCCATGTGACCATAGCCATCTTAGGTTCACTTGCAGCCTCTCGTACTACTGGTTTCTCACTTGTGTCCTTTCTCTGCTGATGAAGTTCTCTGGGACCGTAGCATCTTATTTTGGACTCTGGAAGTATTCTGGAAGATTATGCCCAGAGGGGAAACTCTCATCCAATGAGAGATGTAGTTGGTGGATAGGCACGCTGGCTTCCCCATTCCTTGGTGAGCCTGTTAGAAGGGTCTGCGGGGTGCTTTAGTTTCCCCTAGCAGGACCACGCCCTGGCTGCCCATGGTGGGAGTCTTCTACACCAGTGGAGGCAGTCTTTCCCCCAATACCTTCAGTACAACTTGTACTTCTTCCTTCATTTTCACTGATTCTGGATCATATACTACCTCCTAAAATGGTTGAATATCAACCTTTTTTTTGCACAGTGACTATAGAGTATTGTAGACCATAGACCACAGAGCATTAAAGACCATCTATTATTCCTTCTTTCTTCTTTTGATCTCCATGCCTCCTTCAAGAGTTTGCTCACCAAAGACTTCTATGTTTTCAATTTGAGGCTTGAGCTTTCCCTTCAGTTCTCTCTTCTTGAGAAATGGTCATTCCTTTGTTTTCTAATTCCAGGTCTTCTCGCTTTTTATTATAATACTTTGTCTTCTAGAGATATCCTTTGAATTATTCTTTTTAGCCCTTTTATTTCATTATTTCTTCCTTTTGCTTTAGCCACTCTGAAGTTTCAGAGGGTCTTCGTACATCCATTTTGGTCTTTTCTGTCTTTTTGTGACCTTTGGCTTTTTTCATGGATGCTGCTGTTGGCTTCATCTCACAACGAGTCTTGACTTCGGTCATTAGTGTGCAATACATCTAATTTAATTTTGATATGGTCTCTAAATTTGTGTGGCATGTATGCAAGATCATAATTTGGCTCTTGGGAATTTGTCTTCATAAATTTCAGCTTGAACTTGCATATGAGCAACTAGTGTGTTCCACATGGTTTTCTACATAGTCAGCCCTTGACCTTGCACTGATATTTTTGAGTTTCTCCATCATCTTTTTCCACAACCACATTCAGTGTGGTTCCTGTGTATGCTATCCAGTGAGAGCCACATATAGTCTCTCTTTATGTTGTTGGGAAAAGGTGTTTCCAATAGGTCATTGTTCCAGCAAAATTCTGCCATGTAATCTCCTGTGTTGTTTCTATCGCCAAGGTCATACGTTCCAGTTACTGATCTTCATTGTTTCCAGTGCTGCTGTTTCAATCCTCAATAATTATCAGTGCCTCTTGATTGAAAAACCATTAAGGGCCTTGCGTTGGGTTGGGTTCTCTGTAGAAAACAAAGTCTGTGGTGGTACAGCATCTAAAGAAAGAAGTTTATTTTAAGAAAAACGGCTCACACAATCACAGAAGCAGTTAAGTCCATTTTAGTGTAAGTCCGTGTGTCAGATATTAAGCTGCAGGCTTTTCCTGACTTCTGTGACTGCCTGGGGCCAGGAAGCAGGAAGCTGAAGGTTGAGTTGAATCAGCAGATCGTAACATAGCAGACTGCTGATAGTTCCCTGGATCAACAGACGATATGGCAGGATGTGACCCAAGTTCAATGACCGGGAGACAGATGTGGTAGAAGCAGAATCCACACCAGCAAGAATAGAGAGAGACTTCTTCACAGTGTCCCATGTTATGGGTATCAAATAAACCACACCTTCAAGTAGATGTCCTCAGCCTGTGACCCACCACTCATATCTTCTTAAGAGTGCAGCCAAGTTGGCCCCAGACCGAACTATCACAGACCTTCAATGCTTGTGTCTGAGGGATCTAATGAAGAGATAGGACCTGAGAGGGACCTAACTAAAAGCTACCCAAAGTGATTGGAAGGATATTTCCCTAGACTGGCTTGGTGGCTGAGTGTAAATGGGAGGAAGCCTAGTGTGAACAGTCAGTACAAATACTGGCACAAATCTAGAGAAAGGGACTGTGGGCCCGAACTGGAATGGCGAAGGGAGGAAGCCAAGGGAAGGCTCGTCCTGAGAAACAGGAGAAGGAAACATCGGTGAGGCTAGCGTCTGATTAAGGAGGGCAGATGGGTATTGCATTGACAGCCTGCTTCTGAAGTGTTGGCATCAAGAGCTGACTCTTGGCAGAAAATGATGAATTCCGTCGTACCCAGGGTGGATGTGAGCTGACAGCAGCACACCCAGGGATAGGACATTTGCTTCCTCGTCCACAGTCAAGGAGTTTGGGCACACTCGGAAGCTGCTCCCAGGGCACAGTCGTCCCTGTGGGTAGGGTTTCAGAGGTGCTCATAGTGATGGTCTTGTTTGTCCTGCCTTAGCAGTGCTTGTCTGGTCTTGTTTGTCCTACCTCAGCAGTGCTTTCATACCCAGTTTATCTCAGCCCCCAGCCCAGGATGTGGCGTTTAAACTGAAGCATGACCAAGGTGTCTGGCCAGTAGATGCCACCCTCCCTCCTGGCTCGGATCATATTTCTTCTAATCCCCTGTCTTTAACCAGCCACGCCACCCCTCCACACACACACCCTTTACCCCACAGCCTCTGCTGTGTGCTGAGGCACCTGAGGGAGGGATTCACTCTAGGGGACACCCTGGGCCAGTGAGTAGGTGGCTAGTAGGAGCTCTAGAATGACTACATACAAGTACCACACGTGGAATTACATTGATGGGTGGAACGGAAATAGGCTTCAGCCCGGATTGCAGGTGGCGTTCTGCTTTGTCGTAGCTCCTTTCTTAGGCTGTTTGGGTGACATTTTGGGTCTTATCCGGGGAAAGGAGATGAAGAAGGAAGATTGAACACAGATTATTTTTTTCTGGGGTTGCTGCAGGCCTTTCAAAGCAGTAAGATGGTCACAGTGTTTAGAATTGTGGTGAGTTGACACCTGGTGTTATCTTCTCACAACCTTTCGCTCCAAGGCAACATGGCATAATAATCAAGGTGGTTGGAATGGTTTTAGAACGCAATTCATTGGCAGCACGACTATGTGTGGCCTTCTGCCAGAGCCCTGCCTGAGCAGCTGTTGCCAGGAACAAGCCGGTTCTTTTCTCCTTAGGTTTTGTTTGTCTGTCTGATAAAAAGCAGCTTCCCTATTGATGCTGAAATCCACCAACCTTGTACATGTATGTTAATTCATGCCTGCTGGTTAATATATTGGAACCCGGTAGTAATGGGTTGCATGTTGGTGACTAACCACAAGGTCAGCAGTTCGAAACCAGCAGCCACTGCATGGGAACAAAGAGGAGGCTTTCTCCTGCCATAATGACGTAGAGTCTTGGAAACTCAGAGGGGCAGTTCTGCTCTGTCCTATAGGGTCACTACAATCAGAATCAACTTGATGGCAGTGAGCGAGCCCGAGGTTGGCATATTGTAGATACTTGGAACAGCTTATAAGCTGGAAGTAGAATGAGAGACCACAACGGGAGAAGGGCCAGGGCAGGAGCTGGTGGGAGGACTGAGGCAGGCCTTCCAGGGTGCACATTCAGTGGAGCAGCCCACTTATTTCTATTGAGTAGGTAGGACGCATGGCCAATAGAGTGCACACGGTGCCGGACCCCTTGGGAGAGATGCTCCAAAAACCCTTCACCATCACTGGAGACAAACCAAAAATAGACCAAAGAGCAGCTGGCCTCCAGGGAAGGATGCAGAGACGTGACTCAGGCTGGACAACCTGTCCCTGCTGGTGTAGACATTTATCTATGAGGTCTCTGGAAGGAAGCCTGACCTGCCAAACAGGAGGCCAGAGCGCTACTAATGGGTCTGTGGCCTGGTCCCAGCTGCTGCCAAGATGCCACCACCCACCCAGCTCTGCTCTGCTGAGGCACTTGCCGAAAGATAGTGTGAGCAGATGTGTGGAGATGAGGAGCTGCTGCCCGGCTCTGACACTAGAGCATCGAATTCAAATTGGACTTATCACCCATCACATCACTGACAATCCCCGACTGAGATCTCAGTAGAGGTTTAATGGAGGCAACAGTTCATTCTGGTTTGACAACCTGAATTCTCACTTGCATTTGACCAACTGGCAGTTTTACAGCAGATATGTTGCAACAGAACCAACATGGTAATGAGATCCCTCACCTGATTGGCTCTGACCTTGGCCTTAGCCTTGGTCTTGGATAAATTGTACCACCAGAGCAAGATCCACTTCATTAAAGATGAGCATAGTCTTTTTCAAACAGAGGCTACAGACCCATTGGAATTAGAATCACCCAGTATTTGTTTATGCAGAAGTAGTGGGTTACTACCAGCAAGGTTAACAGTTTGAAGCTGTCAATCATGCCATAGGAGCAAGGCAACGCTTTCTATTCCCATAAAGAGTTATAGTCTCCAAAACCTACAGGAAAAGTTCTCTGTCTTATTGGATCACTAGATGTCGAAACCGACTTGGTGGTTGTGTTAGTCTGGGTACATCAGAGAAACAAATCTACAAAAACTCATATGCATAAGAGAGCATTTTATATAAAGGGTAAGTGCACATCAAGAAAACATCCTAACCCAGTGCTACCTAAGCCCACAAATCCAACATTAACCCATATGTCTGACACCAATCCACAAAGTCCTCCTCCATCTCACAAAACACACGCAATGACTCCAACTGCAGGAGGAAAGCTGGGTCAGTGAACGTGTGAGCATCTCAGTGCTGGCAGGGGTCTCCACATGGCTGCTCCAGCACCCAGGGCTGCATCGGGGTAGGTCCCCGTGGCTTCTCCATGGGGATGCCTTGCAGAAAGTGAGCCTTGCCAGCTGAAGCAGGGAACTGGCCAAGGCAGCTGCACCCTGGTCCGACGGTCAGAAAGCAAGAGACCCAAGAACTAGAAAGGTGAAGCTCACCGAGCCATTTATCCCCCCACCCTTCAATTAACCCCACATGTGTTTATCAGCCAGGTTGGCACAATAAACTAACTACCTCAGTGACTGTGGGAAGTGGGTCTGGGTTTAATATTTGTTTAAAATAAAAACGGTAGCTCAGACCGACTGAATCTGCATCTTTGGGGATAGAAGCTCACAATTCTGAATGTTTACAAGTTCTCCCAGTGATTCTTCTGCCTCTAGTCAACCAACCCACTTACTTACTGCCTTGGAGTTGATTCTGACTTATAGTGACCATATTGGACAGAGAGCTTGCGAAGACTATTGTGCTGGTGAAGAATATGATGTTGGCAAAGAACGTTAAAAGAACTACGGACTAACAAAAGAACAAAAAATATCTATCTTGGAAGAACTACTGCCATAATGCTCCTTAGAAGCAAGGGTGGCGAGACTTTGTCTCACTGACTTTGGACCTACTATCAGGAAAGACCAGTTCCTGGAGAAGGAATCATACTTGGTAAAGTAGAGGGACAGCTAGAAAGAGGAAGACCTTCGACAAGATGGGATCTTACGCTGGCTGCAACAATGGGCTCAAACAGAAGCACAATTGTGAGGAGGAAGCAAGACTGGGCCATATTTCATTCCGGGGTCACTACGAGTTGGAACCAACTCAATGGCACCCAACAACAACAATATTGGACGGAGTAGAACCACACCCTTGGATTTCCAAGGCTGTCAATCCTTATGGAAGTGGACAATCTCATCTTTCTCCTGTGAAGTGGGCTAGTTGGTTTGAACTGCCAACCTTTGGGTTAGTAGCCACCAAGGTTCCGTCCTCTGCCTATAAAACTCACTGCCATAGAACCAATGCTGACTCATAGCGACCCCTTGTGGGTTTCTGAGACTCTGTTTATGAGAGAAGAAAGCCTAGTAATTCTCCCTCAGAACTGCTGGTGGTCTAGAACTGCCCTCCACATGGATCAGCCCTACACATAACCACTACACTACCAGAGCTCCTCTCCTCTGCCTATTGAACCATAAAAACAATCGGCTTAGGGCTTCCCAGGGTGTCAGATATGATGCAGTTGACTCTGGCTCATGGAATGTCAGAGTAACACTCTGGTCTCTCGTGTTGTTCAATTGCTAATCTTTTAGAAGGAGACCTTTCTTCTTAGGTATCAGACTTGAACCTCCCATCTTCTGGTTAAGCATGTTCACCATGTCCATCAGGGAAATAGTGACATTTTCTTCTACCTCCATGAGGTATATTCTATTTATCCATGAATCTACCTACTTCCCTTTTTCAGCTGTCCTGGAGAAGAGGGACAGAGTTTTCGGTATTTTGGTGTCCTAATGAAGAGGATAGCACAGGCTGTTCTCCGGCCAGTGTACCCCAGTGTGGGCCGCTCATTAGACACCGGAGAGCCTCTGAGCTCCTCAGCATGGATCATAAATCAGAACAACTTTGGGGACCCAGAGTCACGTTACTCAGGAATGGAGCCCCCGGAACTGTTCTACGACTCAGAGATTTATAAATGGGGCCCTGCTCCATTTGCTCCCTATGAGCAAGCTGGCAGGCGAGTGGCTGCCTGAAGCACGTTGGCCAAATGCCAGCTAAGCACAGAGCTCAGAATGGAGCCTGTGGAGACAGGTGATAGGCCATTGGAAAATGCGTCCATGACAACCCTTCCTTCCTTCCTGGAAGATGCTGCCAGGCCCCGTGAAGGGTGCACAGTTAGTGCAGAGTATGTGCAAATGCTTTAACGCTGCAGAATAGATGTTCCACGACTTGGGGTATGACACAAAAGCTGAGTCCCTCTGTTACCATACTCATCCCATTTGACAGATAGCAGGTGGGGATGACTGTGTTCACTCTATAGGACAGTATGTTGGGAGTGGACTGTCCACCTTCTTGTCCAGACTCCGATTCCTTGCCCTTGCTCTGTTCTATTACCAATTTGTGGATGGTTTTGAGATCTTGGTATTACCAGGAGCCTTGCTGGCATTGTGGTTACGAGTTGGGCTGCAATCCACAAGGTCAGTAGTTTGAAACCACCAGCTGCTCTGTGGGAGAAAGATGGGGCTTTCTACTCTGGTAAACAGTTACAATCTCGGAAACTCACAGGGGCAGTTCTACCTGTCCTATAGGGTTGTTATGCATAGGCATCAACTCGATGGTAGTGAGATTTTTCTTTTTTGTAAGTATAGGAAAGACTGTGCATACTACACAAGATCCTCACAATGAATGTCAGTATATAAATCCTGGACCATCATTTTGCCAAAAGAACACCTCTATGCCGAGATGGAAGATGCAGCACAGTACAGTTTGAGGGTCAGAGGGACTATACTCAACCTTAGAAACTCGTTTGATTCCTTCATGTTTTACCAGGATCTTTCTCTGCATTTTTTTGGTTGGGACTCCTTCCTCCGATACAACCCAACAAGAGTGTGATAGAGGTTGTTGAGTATGAGTCACAGTGACCCTGTACTATATTGCCAGTCTCTCTCCTCCGGAGGTCTGCAGTCTTGACTGTGCTAGACACCAGGTTGATGAAAGACGTAACTTGGAAGAGTGCCCTTGTATTTGTCCTCTGTCAAGCCAGTCGCGCAAAGATGTGCTCTTCAGGGGTGCTGTTTTCCAATTGATCCTTTTCTTTTCCTTTTCCTGGTTTTCCAGTTTGACTTACTTAGCCTTCTGCCAGCGACTTTCCGTTTCCAGGACCACTTTTATTGGGGCTACTGAGGTTACTAAGCAGAGTTAAGCAATCTAAGCAAGTGGGGCATGATCCCACTCTCCTTCTCTTGAGCTCCTCTGCTCCGATTCTCTAGGGGAGCATCCCGTGACCCAGGGTTAGTGCAGCAGGGAGCAGGGAGTGTGATCACATCTTCCCAGGTAATCATGCAGGTGGAATCAAATGCCGACACATCTTGCAAACCTCTTGTATACTGTGGAACAACGATGGCAGATAAAGTGCCATGCAGCCATGGTGAACAAAACTCGCTCACCAGGGCCCTGCTCCAGGATGAACAGGAGGGCTCCCGGGGTTCAGGGGGACTAGCACCAGAGCCATGTGTTTCCTGTGCTGGGGAAAGGGTTCAGGTGGGCTGGGGTGCCCTCACCCACTTCTGTCTTCTGCTCCCAGCTTTGAAAGTGATTTTGTCTCCATCCTTCACTTCCTATTGACAGGAAGCCCTTCCCCGCCAACTCCGGGCTCAGCTGTCACTGGCTGTGGGACTGCACCCAGGCCTGTGCTTTGATTTCCCCTGACTGGCAGTGAAGCTAATGATGAACGTGCAGCAAAGACCAGCCTGGTCTCTGTCGTCCCGGGCTCCCTGCCATTACTCCCCTGCCACCTTCTGCAATGGCCTGTACTCCATGAGGCTTCACTCTTGGGGTGAAGGCCTGTACACCAGAGAGCACTGCAGGAGCCCCGCTGTGGAGCACGGGAGGAGGCGAAGGGACCACATGCTCTGGTGTGCAGGCTGAGGCTGGGCCCCAGAGAGCGGAATCCTAGAGTTGCAGATGATTTGGTAAAAACAGCTCCATTTTCAGGTAAGGGAACGAGACCTGGGGAGGTATAAAGACGTACGTTTCACAGTGGGAAGGGTAAGAGCAGGGGCTGAAAAGCTGATCAGTCAAGGTCTAGGTGCAGGGACCCTGGTGGCACAGTGGTTAAGCACTCTGCCACTGACCAAAAGGTTGGCCATTTGAACCTAGTAGTTGCTCCGCGGGGGTGCTAGTCTGGGTTGACTAGAGAAACAAATCCAGAGATACCTGTGTGTGTAAGAGAGAGCTTTATATCAAAGAGCAATTGTAAATCAAGAAAACAGCCTAGCCCAGTCCAGATCAAGTCCATAACTCCAATAGTACCCCATATGTCGATACTAGTCCATAAGTTCCTCTTTAGATTCACGCAGCCATGCAATGACGCCAAATGCAGGCAGATCACAGGCCAGTGGGTGGAAAGTCTTATGGATACAGTGGTGGTGGAAGCATCTCAGTGTTGGTGTCAGTCTTCACATAGCTCCTCCAACTCCAGGGCTCTGGCTCTATTCAGCAGAGCTCCATGTGGCTTGTCAACAGGAATGTCTTGCAGGGAGTGAGTGTATCTGGCCTCTAGTGAGCTTTCTATCTCTTTTGTGCGTCCCAATGAGGACATCAAGCTGAGAACTGATGACAGGCTAGACTACTCCCCTTCTCAAGTTGACAGATGATTACGTAACTGCTACAGGGGTTGGGGGTGGGGGGGATGTGGGATTCATTAACTGTACAGCCTTGGAAACCATGTGAGGCAGTTCTACTCTGAGCTGCAGGTTTGCGGTAAGTCAGAGTTCTTCTCCTCGGCGGGTTTGGTGGGTTTGGTGTAGATTTCTTGGTGTGAGGTGCTGAGGATATAAAGGTGGACAAGCTAGGGCCCTTGTCCTCAAGGCATAGTCTGGGGGCTACCTTCAAACCCCTAGTGCATTCTAATAGAGACACATGAGCAGGGTACTGAGAGCAGAGGGATGGTGGGGGTGGGGAGCCAGTATTCTAGCTCCACCCAGGAAGGTGGGCTTTGGGGGGCTTTTTGAACAGTTCCACATTTCCTGGAGAACTCGGGTTGGAGAAACCCAAGCAAGGTCTTTCTCCTGTGCTGCAGATGTGTTTGGTGTGGCTAGGGTGAGTTGGAGCTTGTTCTTTTAGCCAGGAGCCCCGCTTCTTGGTCCTTCTGCACAGCCAGTGGTGCAGAGAAATTGGGGGACCCCACTAGCTCAGTCACTGGCCCTGCTCTCAGGAGAGTGGCAGGCAGCTCTCTGTTGTGCTAACTGCCTGTGGTCATAAACAGGGAGGGGGGCGTGCATAATCGGGAGGGGGGGAGCATAGGCCAGAGACTGATTTCACTGCCTCGTTTTTTGTCTCCAATATCTTGTGCCACTGTAACATAATATGACTTGCTGCTGTCAATACCTTAAAATGTGGTGGCAAGAGACAAGAAGCCGGGATTATTTCTCACAATTGTGTAGGGCAGCTGGGTAGTTCTGTCCTGGGTTAGCCCAGCGGATCTCAGTAGCCAGCTGTAGTCTGTTTGGCCACGCAGAAGACCAAGAATGGCTTCACTCACACCTTGAGCATGTGATGAGGTCAATGTCTCTGTGTCCCAAGGACTGACGAGGTCAATGTCTCTGTGTCCCAAGGACCAGGTCTCCTGTGTCCCACACGCAGCCCAGGCCCAACCTCAGCCTCAGGCTCCTGCTGGTAGTCATGGATGCCTCAGAGCGGCAGATGAGCAAGCCCAGTGCCTAGGACTCTCCAGCCCTCTGTCTGCAGCAGGTCCCAAGGTGCAGCATGGGTTCCGCCTCTGGACAGAGGGGCTGCACAGTTGCAGTGCAGAAACAGCGACTATTGGAACGAGAGGGGTTCGTGTGCATACATCCCAGTCACCTTCCCCAGACCGGCTGGCTTTGTGATTTAAAATAACAAAGGGGTGGAGTGTAAGGCTTCCTTTAGCTCACACACCAGGAGTGCGTCCAAGTGTTGTTTTGTTATAAGCCGGGAGTATATTAGGGTTGGAGAAGGATGCAGCTGAGAAGGGAAGCTGGGCCTTCGATGGTAACCTGCGACTCCCCCAGAAAAAGGAATTCCCATTTTCACTGGGGCTCTTGAATGGCTGGCGGAGGGGCTATTTTGCCACAAGGAGAAGCCAGTGTGTAGAACAGAGAGGCCACTTTTCTCATGAGCACTCTGCTCTATCTAGTTAACTTTGTTTTGAGGTCTCTGACATGACCTTGGGGCACAGTAGTAAAACACCAGTGGCTGACAGATAGGAAAATGCTGGGAACCTGAGCCAAACTGGGCAAGGGAAAGTGCTCCCCTTAGTGACTTCCCCACTGAAGGTGGGGTGTGCAGTACCTGTCAGGTGAGTGTTTGGTGGCACAAAGGGACCAGTGGGAAATGGAGCTACACCGGGGTTCACTTTATAATGGGGGCTCAAAACTCAGGGTTTCTACTTGAGGAATGTTGGAGAAGGGGATCCCTTTCTGTCAGGGATCCTGGCTTGAGGAGATGGGGGTTTCTGGGGAGGCTGTGGTACTTCTGTCTGGCCTGTGCCTTCCATCTGTTCCTCTGGCTAGGGCACAGAGATGGCTCCAGAGCAATTCTGTTTGTCTCCAGCTCCAAGTTCAGGGTCATGGGCAGCAGGTGACCCAGCATCTTACTCCTTCAGAATGGGTGGCAGGCTGCAGGCTGTGCCCACAGGGGGCTACTGTCCTTGGCTCCTTTCCTCTCTCTTTTCTAGATGTGGCCATGCCAGTGAACAGCAGAGGCTCAAAACTACATTCTTTGGGCTTGGCATGGAGGCAGAGACATTGCTGTTACAATAAGATAAAGCTTAAAAGTTAAGTGGACATAGTTAGTCATGTTCTTCAGAAAATGATGAGCCCCCCCTCAAATTGTCTTATCTCACAAATTTTATTTTATCCAGTGATTCTTTGTCTCCAGTTTTGGTCTTTCAGGGGTGAAATCCCCATCCTAACATGATATGGTAGACCCCAGTGTGTGTTATGTGGTGATCTGTGTGTGTACTTGTGTGGAAATATGCTATGGTATATGGTGTATATGTATTCTGTGTGATGTGTAAATATATCTTATATGTTGTGTGTGGTTTATGTGTATTGTGTGTGGGTGTTGTGTGTATAAGGGGCTTCAAAAATTGTATCAGAAAATTCCATTATCTTTTAATTCCATTGTCTATGAACTTTTTGCCCTTGTGTATGTATGTATCTACGTGTCCATGATATGTGAGGTACGTGGTATATTGATGTGTGTACATGTGTGGTAGGTGAGTGTGCATATTATAGTAATGTGTGGGGGCGGTGAGTGTAATGCATGTTCATGTGTGTATGTCTACATCTATGTGATGTGTATGTTTGTATGCGTGATGTGGCATATGTGGTTTGTGCAGTGTATGTATAAGTGATAGTGCTATGTGTGATATATACTTCTGTGTGTATGTGCATGGTGTGTATAAATTGTGTGTGATGTATGGGTATGGTGTCTGTATGTGTATATAATACGCATATGTGTGTATGCATGTATGTGGTATGTATTGATAGTATATGTGGTGTGGTGTGTGTATGTGTAGGGCATGAGTGGTATATAGATGTGTGTGATATGTGGTACATGTGTGAGTAGTGTAGCATGTCATATGTATGTATGATGTAGTATGAATGTGATCTGTATTTGTGTACATGTGCAGTGTTTGGTGATGTGGATGTGGTGAGCATGGTGTGGGCATGTGTACACGTGTGTACATGCACATGTGTGTGTGGTGTGTATGAGGGATTGTAATGAGGTATGTGGTTTATGTGTATTGTTTGTATGTGTGCATGCATGCATGTGGTGTGCTTATGCATTTGTGTGTTTTGTGTGTGTGCACATGTGACATGTGTGAGATATGTGTGTATTGTGTCAGTGTGTCTATGTGTCACACATGATGTGCGTGGTCTCTCTCCCTCTGACACTGAGGTTGTTGCTATCTTTTTAGCCAGTAAATCTCAGAGCCAGCAACATAAATTATTATAGTAAATTACTCTTACTGGTAGTAATAGCAGGAGCCTGTGCATTTGGCTGCTAACTGCAAGGTCAGCAGTTTGAAACCACCAGCTGCTCCATGGGAGAAAGATGGGGCTTGCTACTCCCATAAAGAGCCAAAGTCTCAGGAACCCACAGGGGAAGTTCCACGTTGTTGCTGTGAGTCAGAATCGATTCGGTGGCACAAGTGAGTAGTCAGTTCTCACTTTTTACAACAAAAATGTGTTAACTTCCTTGGTCATCCTGCTGAATCTTCAGATTTAGAGCCATACGCTTTGAAGTGTTTTCAGAAATTAAAGTAATCTTCAGAGAACGAATAGTTACTTCTATTGGGGAAAAACATTAAAGTGTGTTATTGTCTCTGAGGGCTGTTTCAAAGGCTCTCCTGATGTTTCATTCAAGGTTGTCCTTTGTAATCAGTGCGGGCTCTGCATATCGCATGCCTGCTTGGCAGGGGTCAGTCTGCTGGGGACGTGTTGCCCTGGCACACTAGTCACATGCCTAGGCTTTGGCCAGAGGTGGACTGCTGCGAGGTCACTAACGAGGTAGGGCCAGGCTCCCGGCTGGGCAGGCTACACGGGACTCATGTTCCAGCATGCTCCCATGTTTCCCACCTCATGCAGCAATTTTTTAGACACTGGATAAGCATGTGCTGAAGTTCAATAAAGTCATGCTTTGTCCCCATAGTCTTTCTTACGCAGAATGCTTTCCCCAAGTGTGTGGTTACTGCTTCTGCATGGCTTTGCTGATCAGCCACCTGCCTCTTGATTCTGATGGGCCTGGGACCTCCCATTACAAGGGAGGGGCCTGTTTTCGGTGACTTTCTCCCTTCCTGCACCCATTTCCCAGCCTGCTCGCCTTGACCATTGGAGGTCTGGGCACTGAAATTGGGCATGGTACCTGTGGTGAAGTGGGACTTTTGAATGTTGGCTCTTCAATGCATATCTCTGTGAATGCCACTAAATGATGTGGTGGGACTATACAAATAGGGTATATGACGCACTAATAGGGGAGATTGGTCAGCTTGGGTTGCCATTCCTCTGTATACCAGAGAACCAGCTCAGAAGCAGAGAGAGAGAGAGAGAGAGGAGAGAGAGGAAGCACGCTCCTAGGACCATCAAAGAGAGGCACCAGCGGAGCACATTTGCAATCCCTGCCTAAAGGGGCAGGGGCAGCAGGGGCTATGCCACTCCAAGACCAGCTGAGGCAACGAGATCATGAGACAGGGCAGGGAGCAGGGCTGCGACTAGGAGACCATGAGACAGAGCAGCAGGCAGGCTTCCTGGCCCTTGGAGGAAGACGCCAAGGGATTAAGCCACTGAGGTTGAGGACCAGAGAGACTCAGCCAGTGACTTAGGAGAGGTGTTGCTGGGGCCCAAGCAATGGCTGCATCCTTAGTATTTTTACTCCAGGCTTGTGGTGAGCAGTTAACGTCCCTGATAACCCCCGTAATCAAACGTGTTATCTGTGAGTTCCGTGTGGCCCCTACAACCAATGATCTATCCCTGCAGAAAAGGGGAGGGGTGTGGGAGGAACGGTTGGTGTCAGAAAAGGGTAGAGAAAGACGGGAAGCGAAAGCATGTCTGAGCACTGCTTTGTGGCAGTCAGGCAAAGGCTGGTGTGGGGATGGGTTCTCCTCCTTTGGGTAGCTGGGGAAGGCAAGATGTATCCTCATGCTGTTTTCTGTTTTATTTTATTTGTTTTCTCTATTTTTAAAATTTTTGCTTTAAAAATCATTTTATCAGAGACTCATACAACTCTTATCACAATCCATCCATCCATCCATCCATTCATCAATTGTGTCAAGCACATTTGTACACTGTTGCCATCATCATTCTCAAAATGTTTTCTTTCTACTTGAGCCCTTGGTATCAGCTTCTCATCCCCTCCCCCCCACACTCATGAACCCTTGAAAATGTATAAATTATTTTTTTTCATGTCTTACACTGACTGATAGCTCCCTTCACCCACTTTTCTGTTTTCCGTGCCCTAGGGAGGGGGTTATATGCAGATTATTGTGATCGGTTCCCCGTTCCCCCCCCCCCCGCACCTTCCCCTTCCCCTCCTAGTATTGCTACTCTCATTATTGATCCCGAGGGGTTTATCTGTCCTGGATTCCCTGTGTTTCCAGTCTTATCTGTACCTGTGTCCATGCTCTGGTCTAGCCGGATTTGTAAGGTAGAATTGGGATCATGATAGTGGGGAGGTGGGGGGAGGAAACATTAAAGAACTAGAGGAAAGTTGTATGTTTCATCGGTGCTATACTGCACCCTCACTGGCTCCTCTCCTTCATGCTGTTTTCTTAGTGCCCTTTTCCTCTGCCTGGCAGAAATGTGCCAGTTGTGCTGGTGCCAGCTAGGACGAAAGGCCGAACCAGCCTGCACGGTGTCGCCTCAGTGTGTGGCTCAGGAGAAGGGCCCATGGACATGGGGCACTGAGGGTGGTGATGGGGCTGCTGGAGAAGGGAAAGGTGGTGGGGTGTGGAGATAGAGGGCTCCATGGGGCAGCCAGGCCCGAGCGTGGCTGGACTGGTTGTGGTGGGGGGACAGCTCCGAGCTAGAAACAGCTCTTGAGGTCACGGGTAGAGCTGAAGAGGATGAAGAGGTTGTAAAATGACCGCAGGGGATTCTGAAACACAGCCCGAGAGGGAGCGGTGGGGGTCTGATATTGCCTGGATGCGGGGGTTCCTCTAAGCCCACCCAAGCAGTGCCCTGCCTCCCCGCTCTTGACTGCTCAGTCTTCCTTGTGACCCTCCCTGTTATCAGTTATCTTGTGACAACTCAGCCCCGAGAGAAAGGCCCTGCTCGCTGTAATCAATCTTAGCCAAAACAGCCTTCCCAGGCAGGAGATACAGCTGTCCAGACAGCTGAGTGTAAGCCGCCCGCCATGGGCCAGGGACACGTGTCTGTGTTGGTTTCTGGGGTAGGGAGAAGTCAACGTGGGTCCTGAAGCCTTGGAGCTGGTGTGTGTGGAGCTAGGTCTTTTAGGCAGGTTCTAGCGGTCAGGGGTCAAGGCTGGACAGGTCTTAGATCATCTGCTGCCTTCCTGATAGGGCAGGGACAAAAGTTCAGCGAGGGCGAAAGAGCAGATACCTCCCATTCCCGCCCCCACAACAAATGCGGCTGCTTTGAAAGAAGTGGGAATGCGGGAGCCCTGTACTCCCTGGGATCGCATGTGGCCTGGGGTGTCCAGAGGGGCTCTGGGGTACACGAGACAGCTTGGGATTGTGGTTCCGCTGTAGCTCCATAACCAAATTCCCAGTTTACCGAGAGCCCAGTTTCCTGCTCTGCTCAATCCTCAATACACCAAGTATCAAATCCCACCAATCTTCACCACCTACTTGGTCGGTTAGAGACACCCTGAGCCTCCTTTTAGTTACCTAAATTCAACCTGTACCTCCAGACCCAGCTGAAATGCCAGTTCACGGTGGATTCCTTTCCTGAATTCCTGTGGTCTTTTCTGTCTGTCAAGGCCAAGAGCTATGGATGCAATGGGATTTGCATCTGGGAGGTTGCTGGGGAGGGGGCTGTTGGGATTACCTGCACCCCCCATGGCTGTGGTTTGTGTGGGGTGGTAGTGGTCAGGGGGCCAGCGGGATTGGGTAGAAGTAGGGATTGCACTGTGCTACAGTGACAACAAGGGTCTCCGCTGACCCCTGGGGAATTTGGGAGCGAGAGGACCGTCAGAGTTGGCCCACATTGGAGCTAGGCTCTCTGGCTCCCCCTCTGCCCTGTCTGTTGGATGAGTACTTCCCATGCCTGCTCAGGGCCAGCCACCTCTTCACTGAGCCAGCTGATCGTGGTCTGTTGGTTCAGGGGAAGGGCCATGTTAAGGAATTCCCTGGTGTTGGTTGGTTTCCCCCTTCATCTCCTACCTGGGAAGGCTGGTTTGGCTTTTTTTTTTGCCAGGGGAATTCAGTTGTGACAACATCTGAAATGTGCCTGGAGATATTTCTGGTGGTAAGCTGACCCTTTTGTCAGAAGCACTGGGTGGCAGCCAGGGACCTAGCTGGACACAAGATGTGAAGCACAAGCAGGGGGCAAGCAGGGGCCAAGGAGCAGACCAGCCCCTGGTTTGCTGCTGCCCGTGGCTGTGGGGCATCCACCTGCAGAGGGGACAGGTGTGGAGCTAGAGCCATCTTGCTAGAGGGCTAGACCAAGATAAACTCCCTTCATGAGCAGAGAGGTATGGCAACTCACACCTGCTCTCTGTCAGGGTGGTGAGACGGAAGGACCAAGGCTGGAACCCCACTCCCTCTCTGCTGATTCCTTGGGTCACAGTCATGAGCAGCTCGTGAAAGCTTTCCGAGCCTCCGTTTCCTCACCTGTAAAAGGTGACTCAGCATGCCCCCCACTTCCTGGAGCCTGGGGAGAAGAAACCACCTGATAGAAAGCAGGCCTGAGATGAGAAGTGGTGGTCTAGCAGTGTCCCCCCTGCTGCGGAGCGCTACAGATGCTTAATGTGATTGGCTGCTGAGCACAAGGTTAGGGGTTCTAGGCCCACGCAGAGACACCTTGAAGGAAAGCCTGACACACGGCTTCTGATCAGTCAGACCTGGAAAATCCTGTGGAGCACAAGTCGACTCTCCCCACGAGAGGTAGCCGTGCATTGGAGCTGCCATGAAGCGGAGCTGATTTCATAGCAACTGGTTAATAATTAAGAGAAGCATGAAAACATGGAGGGAGGTGGAGCCTGATTACACCCCAGCCCTCCTTGGTGGCGGCAGGGGTCAGGGGTAGAGGTGACATTGGACTAAATGTCCGGGAGGGTGTCCCCAAGCCCATTCGGCATCATTCCAGCTGCAGTCTCGGAACGTTGGGCTTCCTGTGATTGGACAAGGTCACGTGCGTCCACATTCGCTGAGTCAGTTCCATTCCCTTCATCCAGCACCCTGGGGACTGACAGAGATCCGGGGACCTCCCTGTTGTGTGGCCATGCCATTTTCGCGCAGCGTAGGACAGTCCCAAGCACCTCCCCTGTTGTCAGCCCCAAGGGCTTTGCTCCAGGTCCCAGAGAAGCACAGCCATTGCCTCCAGCAAATGGCACATTGTCCCCACAGCTCCAGTAGGACCAGTTGCATCTTCAGCGAGCCAAGCCTGAGGTGTTTCACAGACGGAACCAAAAACCCATCCACCTTAGAAAACTCTCCTATCAGAGGGAGCCTGGGGCCCTGACTCGTAGCGACCTTCTACTCATGTGGAATGAAACGCCGCCTGTTCCCATGGTTGGCTGTGGCTCTGACCATTGTGATGTACTGGATCTTTCAGGGCTGATTTTTGCAAATAAATGTCCAGGCATCTCTTTCTGGAAACCTGTTGTTCAATATCATGATGACACACAACTCTACAGTGACTTTGCATGAGACGCACTGGCTGGGAACGGAACCCAGGTCTCCCACAGAGAGGGCAAGAGTCCCACCACTGAGCCACCGCTGCTTCAGAGGAAGCTCAGAAGCAACTCAGTTGAATGGTGACATCTCGCAGGGTACTGGTGCAGGCCGGGCCCCCCCATTCTCCCTCCTGGACCATCTCTCCCTCTCCCAGAGCATGGGGATGGAGGAAGGCAGGGAGGGAATTTCAGAGTCGGGGGTGCTATGGATGTTTAAATGCCCATGCAAATCCACTCCCTGAGACGCTGTCATGATAATATCTGGATACTGACAATGGCAAGAGGCTCCAGGACTCATGTAAATAAAAACAGGCAATTGCCCAACTACTAAAGCTATAGGAAGCCATTAACTTCATCTGCCTTCCTCCCAATGTCCCATGCTGGGTTCTCAGCTCAGCAGATGGCGATGAGCAGACATGCACTTGGGATAAGTGCCGGGGCAGGGGAGGAAGCCAGGCTGGTCCCAGGAGAGGTGGACCTGTAGCTACTCTCCCTGCAGGCTTCTGCCTCCTCTTCCCAGGTGAGCGGGATGAGGGAGCCGTCTTTGGGGTGAGCGTAGGACTTTGGACTGCAGAGAGTGTATGGGTAAGGGGTCGGGAGTGGAGAGGTAGGATGTGTTAGTCTGGGTGGACTAGAGAAACAAATTCATAGACACTCGTGTGTATAAGAAAGAGCTTTATATACAAGAGCAGTTGAATATTGAGAAAACATCCCAGCCCCATTCCAGTCCAAACCCATAATTTTGATATTAGCCCATATGTTCGATACCTATCTATAAAGTCCTCTTCAGACTCACGGAACACATGAAATGACACCGAGTGGGTGGAAAGTCTTTGGGTCCAGTGGCGTTGTAAGCATCTCAGTGCTGGCAGGGATCTCCATGTGGCTTCTTCAGTTCCCAGGGCATGGGGTCTATCAGTGTAGTGCCATGTGCCTTGTCAATACAGGGAGTGGGCAGAGAGAGTGTCTGCCACCTCCAAGGAGGAAATACAGCAATTCCCAGAATCCTCAGGGGAAGGCCATGCCCCCACAGAGGCCTCATTGGCTATACAATGATTGACGAGCTAGACTCCACCCCTTCACCCATAATCCTCTCAGATTGACAACAGATTATGTAACTACCACCCAGGGTGAAGGGGGCTGACTGCAGAGGTCCATCTTCTGCTAATGTCAGCAGTGGAGGATTGCTCTGTGTTTCTGCAGGGGGACCCAGAGTCCTGCGCACAAGCCCTTTGTGGACTAGCCAAAGGAGCAAAATGTCCTAATCTTGTCCCCTGCGTCCTCATTCCTGCAGGAAGGAAAGCTCAGGGTTGTGGGGAGCTGTAGTGCCTGCTCCTCACCCCTTTCTCTGGATAGCGGAATGATATCCAATTATGGCCCGTCCCCTTTGACCCATTTTAAAGTTGTTTCAGTATTTCTTATCTTCTGCTTTCTCTTTGAGGTTTTACTATGTTTTGTCTAGTCATTGTTGTTGGTTTTTTTTGGGGTGGTGGTGTTGTGGTTGTTTGCTTGCTTGGTGTGGTTGTGTTTTGTTTTGATTGATTTTATGTAGATGACGTCCAGGACAGGTAGATCTATAGAGACAGGAACTGGATAAGGGGCATGGTGAGCAGAACAGGAGGAAATGAGGAGCTGACAACACTGAGTATGAGAAGAAAATGTTCTGAAATTGATTGTGGTATTGATCGCACAAATCTGAATGTTATTAAATGATTACATTTGTGCAATATGTGAAGGATATGCCAATAAAACCATGTCTTTTTAAAAAATGATTCCTCAGGTCAGCTGTGAGGGGAAAAGAGGAATGGCAGAGGATACAAACAGGAGAGACGTGTTCTAATGCACCTGGACAAGACAGACAGACAGACAGACAGACAGACAGACAGATACTTTTGACTGCCAACCAGGCTTCCTCTAGCTGTCCCCTTTGCCTCCTGCTCTCTTCTTTCCCCCCTTCTTCTGTCCTCTGTTTGGTGTTTCTTCGCTGTCGTTTCGTCTCCTCAGAGTTCAATTTCACCAGGCTTGAAAAACCTGCCTTTTGACCCAATTCTCTTCCCTGCGGTTTGGGCAGTTGCCAACAAAGTTCAGCCAATGTGAGTCTCAGGGGGACACTCACTGTCACCAGGCTTCCCAGTCTGTCCCTTGGTGAGGTCGCCTCTGGATGACTTGAGGTGAGTGCTGGGCTCTGTGCTGCCTTCCACAGACCTGCCATTGAGTCCTTCCTCGTTCTGCCTGCTTCGTGGTGTTGCGCCTACGAATAGCGCTGGGGAAACAGGTCAGAGAGACTGAGAATATGCCTAAGTGACACAGCTGGCTAGGTTTCTCTTCCGCCCTCCTCCCAATTCAATCATGTGATGGAGGTGAAGTACTTCCCATCTCAGGAGCCGTGCACCACGTGAGGGGGCCTGGCGAGGTCCTTGCTTCTTATCTTCCAAAGGGAGTCCCAGACCTCAGGCCTGGAAAAGATGTCTAACAGTTGGGCCTCTGGGGGCCTGGGTTCTTACGGCTTCATTTCTAAGTGGCTGTGCAGGGACCTTGACACTTCTCACCCTAAGTTACCGTACTTCATTTGTACACTAGTAGTCATGCCTCCCTGAGGGTTGTCATGTGGAGTCCTGGTTGCAGAGTGGGTTCTGCATTGGGCTGCTAATCCAAGGTCAGCAGTTCAAAACCACTAGCTGCTCCTTGGGGAAAAGAGGAGGCTTTCTCTTCTGTAAAGCGTCAAGTCTCAGAACCCCCCGCTCTCCCGGGAGCAGTTCTCCCCTGCCCTGTAGGATCAATGTGAGACAGAACAGACTTGAAGGCAGTGAACTTGTTCTTTTCTTGGTTTGTTTTGAAGCAGCTGTTATGACAGTAAAGGATTCGTATGTAGTGGCTGTGACTGGATTACAACTGCTATAAAACCACGCTTCTCCAAGTGTTGGGGCCCAGATCTGGCAAGGGTGTGGCACTTATCACCCACTTTTTATGGCTCAGCCTCATTCTTAGTGTCCTTCTGATATTTTCTAGTGGCTTCCGATTTTTCCCTCTCAATAGCATGCGCCTCAACCTTACTGCACGTCAGACATCCTTTGGAGAAGGAAGATAGGATTGCAATAAATATAATTGGGATTTGGTGCATTCTTCCGAGACTAGCAGGGAGCAATGCCCCGTGCATTCAGTTAGATCAAGGTAGGGGTACGGTGCTGACCTCCCTTCCTTGAATTTCTGCCCTCACTCTTTCTCCCACCTGCCTGGTGGCACATCCCCCACAGAGCTGGCCTTCCTGTGGTCTCTCCCATGGAGTGGATGACCCAGATCCAGCAGTGGGGTGCCTTTGTGCACTCAGCCACAGTCCACTGGAAAGGAACACGGGGGCCTGGTCATTGGCACAATAGCCGATGCCTCTTGACCTGACTTTGTCCTTTCTTCAGCCCCCTTGCTTCCTGGAGACAACCAAAGTAGAGAACCAAGCGAGGTAGTGATCACAGACAGGCACCCGTCTTCAGGGGACAGGTACCATGTCATGTTCGGTGAAAAGGGCTGGGGTCCGGTGAAAAGGGCTGGGGTCCCTGGGTATCAAGAGCCCGAGTTTTGGCTCCAGCATGGCTGTGCTAACTGAGGCCAGCCAGCCAACCTCTCTGGGGTTCACCCTCAGAGAATCTTTGATGTCCTGAAGCCCTCAGGTGTCCTGAGCTGTGTGGTCACCACCTCACCCAGGGAGGGAGGGACCACCATGCCGTGATGACAGAGTTCTTCCTCAGAGGACACCTGGACAAGGAAGGACATTCAGGGGAGCTTGAAGAGGGCTGCACTGTGGACAAGGCCCTCAGAGGGAACATGACACCATCAGCCAGTGGGGGCTGGCCACTACCACAGTGGACCGGAGTATGAGTCTCAGTGGGGGTGGGGGAGTGGTATATACGTGGACAGAGAGACCCACAGACACAGACCGGGAGACGAAGGCTGCATTTTCTGGAACAGGGAAGGGCTGTGAAAGTCCCTGCGGTCCATTTTCATGATACTTTTAGGAAGTGATCAAGGAGGGGCGGCGAGTCTGGCCTCTTCTCTGGGGTCCCTGAGCGGCACAGGGCAAATCGGGCACCCAGAGAGGACTATCCTCTGGCAGGTCACGGGCATCTCTCTGGCACAGGAGCTCATGCTATGAACCGGGAAGGGCCAACGTCTGTCTCCTCTCCGGAAGGAAGAAATGTGCTTTAGTGGAAAGAGCCCTGGGTTTGGAGTTACCCGTCTTGGCTTCCATTCTTTTCCTCGCCTGTGACAAGCAGTCCACCCTGTGAGATACGAAGCCATACGGCATAGCTAACCCTAACCATGTTGTCTCAAAGACGATCGTCGTATATAGTCCACCCCGACCCGTCTAACATAGAAAATGTTTGGAATTATCCAATTAAAAATATAGATAAGGACCATTTGAAAGAGCTAGTGCTATAAAATGCAAAATCATTTCCTTGGCAATATGGCTGCATGGGATAGATCTCCACATACCAAACTTATGTCTACTGTGCCCTCAGACCAACAATGAGGTTGTAACAAATCCCTATTCTGGTACCACAGACATATGGGTGGATTTGGGACATACATTTACTCTTAGCCTTATTCTAAGAGCAATTAGTTCTTTTGACATGGCTTTACGCGATACTCACCCTCATGAAGAGATCCCTGAAGGTATGGGTGCTGTAGCAAAGTGTGTTGAAGAAACTAGATGGTGCCCAGCTTCAAGCAAGCAGCCATCTATGTGAGACATCAACTAAGTCCTCATGGAGAAGCATACCAGCCTGTGTGATCCAAGAACTGTAATAATAAAATCCAAATCCAGAGAAGGGAACAGTATCAGAGCTTAAATTGTGAACACCCAGTTTGCAGAAGGCTGTGGATGCCCCAAATCCATTTGCAGGGTCCCCACGTAGATGCCGCTTTTGAATCCCTTCTGATCATGGACCAGGGATCTGAAGAGCTATAGTCAGACACAGAGCATCGTAACCTCGACAGGGTAGATGTAGTTAGGTTAAATGTTACATCTCCCTCATGGGATCTTCCTTTGGTTCATTTTTAAGTTGTTTCTGGTTTTAATATTTTCTGCTTTCATTTGAAGTTTTTGTTTTGCTTTGTCATTGTTGTTTTTGTTTGTGTTTTATATGATGCTCTGTATATGAAATCCAGGGTGGGTAAATCTGTAGAGGCAAGAATTGGACTAATAATGATCTAGGGTCATGACTGGGGGGAAATGGGGAGCTAACAACAATGATTATGAAACTGAAGAAAACGTTCTGAAATTGTGGTGGTGATTGTACCGCTCTTCGTAATATGATTGAGCTGTTAGATTATACACTATGAATTCTATGCCAGTAAAATGATTTTTAAAAACAGTTACGGTTGTGGCCACTTTCTACCTTGTACTATAGGGGCAGTTCCACCTCGTATTCTTGGGTCACTCTGAGCTCCGTCACCTTGACAGCAGCGAGTTAGAGTAGGACGGATTCAAATTGGAGGCAGTTCTACCTTGAGCTATCGGGTCACTATGAATTGTAATCGACCCCACTATGGTGTCTTAGAGGAAAAAGGATACAAATTAAGATCATGCAAAAGACAAATTCCGGGAGGGTTCTCAGAAAGAGACACAGTATCCTCTGATGAACATGCATGTCTTTCACCAACTGGAAAGCTCATGGAGCTGCTGTACCCACAGCCTTTACGGGGGGGCCTCATCTGTAATGCAAATGCTGAAGTTCACTCATATCATCGGGTGGTTGCAAGGTCATGCAGGGGGTCTCTCTGGCTAGCCAGCCTCCACCCCAGAGGCATTTCATCACCTCACCTCACCTCATCTCACCTGACCGGTGTGCTCTGAGGTCCTTGTCCAAGACACTTACATTCCAAGTTTTGTTTGTTTTTATATTAGAGATTATGTCCCAGGAACCAAGGACAAAGCCTGATCCCTTGGGTGAAGGACATGGCAACCCCACCCTTGACCTTGGATCACCACCACCATCACCACCACCACCCGCTGAAACTAGTGTTTCTCTTCCCCTTTTCTGGGCTTTTGCTAGACAGTCGGCCTTCTCCTTGCAGGGTCTGGTGAACAGTTTTGTTTGGGCCCGGTACTTACTGGCCTCTTCACACTGTGGCCTCTTGAGAAAAAAGTTTGAGAAGACTGTCCCTTCAGCATCGACTGGATGAATACTGCGTGGATTCCATGCCAAAAGGCTTCAACCCTGAGGCCAGGGGCAAAAGATTTATATACAAGGCCATCAAGAGGCCACCAGGGCAGCAGGCGCTGGTGAGGGATAGATTGCTGAAATGGACCAGATGGGCAAATCCCTGACTCAGCCTGTGCCGTGCCAGGCAGCGGGCTGAGTCGCTCATCACAGTAAGCACGCCCTTGCGCACCTGTTTCCTGACGCTGATCCCCATCAGGCAGGTTTGCGATGGAAGCAAAGAAAGAGTGTGGGACTTTCTGGAAGGGAAGGCACCCCCCTCTAAGGGAAAGGATGCAGACAGGGGCCACCAAGGTTTGAGATGTTGCCATGGGTGGGGAGGGAGAGGGGTAATGGGGGACCCAGGACTCTGGACTCTGGACAAATTATCTTGTAACCTTCTCTCCGAAGTGGCCTGGTGGCAGTGGCTTCTGTGTGAATTCTCTCCATCACTGACTCCACGGCTTGTTCTCATCTATACTCAGGGGATAGGGAAGGAAATGGACATGGTTAGGTGCTGCCCTCTAGCTGAAACCAACCAAGGGAAGTTTGGGGTGAAGGAAAACCCCTTGATTAGCTGGAAACAGGTCATGGGGGGCATGGGGGCCTCAGAGGAGAGTGAGGGAAGGAGTACATGTTTATAGTGTCACATTGAAGGGAGCTGGGCGGGGTAGGGACGTGAAGTGGGTTTGGGGAAAGGAGGGGTCCCCATCCTCTTTTCTAACAGTACCCTCTCTGAAGTTCATGGCACAGTGGACCAATGGCATTCTGAGCTGAGCCCACAGGCAGGCCTGCCTGCTCCTGCAGAGCTCTGCTGGGTATAAAGGGCTGAGGGTGGATGATTTCACCGTGATGATGAAGAAGAAACCTGAACAGGCAAACCATGACATTTTCATTCCTAGCAGACACTGAAGAAGAGTCTAACATCAACATCACAGGGGGGTGGGGGGAGGAGCAAACCAAAAAAGAAACCGAACACAGCAACTACCTGTTTTGATGTGCATTTCAGATCCTGGCACCCAAACAGGGGTGGGGCCGACGGAGCAGCTGTCATTGGGAGAGGCTGCTCTCAGTAAGGGTGGAAGCTGGTGGTCCCCAAAAAGGAGAAGCTGTTTGGCAAAAGCAGAAGTGACCTGTTTGTTAGAGGCTGCAAATGGGAAAATTCGTTCTGAGCAAAGCACCGGAGTCCGCAGTGGCAGACAGCAGGGACGTTCCCGCTGGTGCCTGCGTGCTGGTGGCTCTGGGCTTTCACAGGAAGAGGTGCCAACGTCTGGGCACAGCCCAACAGGATCCTTCCTTCTTTCCTTCTTTGCGCGTTTGTTTGGCCATAGCAAGGGAGATAACTGTTGTCTTCAGTTCCACTGTGTTCTAATGACTCAGTGCTGCTGGAACAAGACGTATAAGTGGGCGGCCTTCGAGACCAGGAATGGATTTTCCGTCAGTTCAGGAGGTTTAAGGTCTCAATTCAACGCATAAGCCTTGGGGGAGAGGAGTGTCCTTTTTATTTATTTGAGCTTTTAGTAGCTGCCAGCAATCCTTGGACATCCTTAGTGTCCCTGGGTGTTTGTCTCCCAACTTCCCACCCCCATCCTCCCGTCTCCCGTGTGTGTGTGTGTGTGTGTGTGTGTGTGTGTGTGTGTGTGTGTCTGTCTGTCTGTCTCTGTCTCTGTGTCCTTTCTGTTCTTTTTATAAGAGATCGTTCAAATGTGAAACTATGAGCAGGTTTAGAGTCCAGCCTACTCTTTTATAACCTCATTCACATAGCAAACGATTTCCAAACCAGGCCTTCTCCCCCTCTGCATTGCCCTGCCCCGAATGGATGGGGTAGATGAATGAACAGCATGGCATGGGGTAGAGGATGTGTTTTTCCTGGGCACCGATGCTGGAGGGAGGGTGGGCGTGATGAAGAGGGGGGAAACATAGGGATTGCGGAATCAGACCACCCAATCTCAGATCCAGACTCCCAAGTGCTGAGGGTGACTGGGACTCATTTACGAGGCCAAGGGCTTCTCCACGCCTTGGTTTTCCCACCTTGAAAATGGGGAGACCTACCCCATTCTGAGGCCTGCTTCAAAGAAGTCATGGGTTCAGCTCCAGACCACCTCTATAAAGCGATGTGATGTGCCAGGTGATGGCTACTTAGCAATTTAAACAGAAATGCACATGCAGTCCCCCCTCTTCATCTAGGACCTTCCAGAAACACCTCAGGAAGTTCCCTAGGGGCTCCTCAGCCCTGGTCCGCACTTGCTGTCCAGTACAAGTATGGACAGCATACCTGCCTCCCACTGCAGATGGAAGCTGTTGTATAGCTGTCTCCTCAGCCTGCTGCTGCAGCCCCCTGACTGGCTTACCCAGGTCTTCCTCTGGACCTCCCTGCCTCAGGCCTGGGCACTGAGAGCCCAGTGACATTGCTTCCAGTTCGCAGTTACCATGCCCCTGGAAAATAGACAGAGGCAATTAGAGCCACGGGGAAACCGAGGCACCATGAGCACTGACAGGGAGGTTCTAGGGAGCTGGTAGTAGGAGCCACATTCTCCCAGAGCACAGCTCCCCAGCATGGGGAGAGCGCCCGGAATGGGGCTGAGTAGGAACAGCCGGACACTGCGCCAGCAGGGAAGCCTTTCTCTGAACCGCTTCATTGGGGTGGATTGCTAGGCCTGGGAGTGCACCTCCTCCTGCTGCCTTCCCCCAATGGGATGCGAGTTCAGGTTCCCCCTCCGGCCCCTCCTTTCTGTGTCCTCGACAACTTCCTAAACAGTCACTGATGCATGTTCAGAACAGCGGGGGGAGAGGACCTGTGGGCACTGGGAAGCTGCTTTCTGGGGGGTCTCTACCAGACAGGGCCTTCCTCAACCCCAATCCTCACCTGTGAGGTGGTGTGGAAGTGTCTAGGGCAGCGGTTCTCCACCTTCCTCAGGTCACCACCCTTTCATACAGCTCCTCATGTGGTGGTGACCCCCCCAACCATCAAATTATTTTCGTTGCTACTTCATCACTGTCATTTTGCTACTGTTACTCATTGGGCGACCCCTGTGAAAGGGTTGCGACCCACGGGTTGAGACCCCCTGGTCCAGTGTTTGCCGCATGAGGCTTCAAAGGCAAAGTGAAATAAAGCTATGTGGGCCTAATGAGAATCCATTTGCTGAAGTTACTTCTTACCAGTTTCTACATAAATAAAAATGAAAAGTCATCATATCGGAGTTTATCCGGCCGAACACACCTCTGCCATTTGGCCTCACAGTCAGGGCTGGCAGACACCGTGGCAGGCAGGTCATCCCTGGGCAGCATAACTCAAGGGTCACCACCAGCATGGATCCCGAGCGGTTTCTGATTCCTGTGGTAGAGCTGGAAAGAGAGGTCCCCAATGGCCGCGGGAGCTTCTAGGCCTTGAATGCCCACTGCAGCCCCTCCCAGTGCCACCTTGCAGCAGTGTGCCTGCTTTCTTGTCACCTGAAGTCCCTCCTGTGGGAAGCGTTGAGTCAGGGAAGCCTGGCAGAGCCTCACCAGAGGGCCTGGGGGGAGGCGGGGCTCACCAGTTCCTTGCCCCCCCTTGGAAGAACGAGACCCTCCTCTTGGAGGATGAGCAAAGGCTTGACTGGGGTGTGGGAAGGCACTCAGGGACCTCCAACTGCCAGGCCTGTGAGGAAGGACAAGATGCAGATAAGGAGGTGCCGGGGAGATGCGCCCAAGGCCTCTGTCCGGAGAACCTGCCTTCCAAAATGCAAGCTGATAGTTGGAGGAAGGGTTTCTGGGCACAGACTTGGCCCAGTGTGTGCTTCCATCCCGGTGGGCCTCGCCCCGCAGGCAGTTCGGCACGCCTCGCCCTTGGCCAGAGGGGAGAGGATTCGCAACTTCAGGACTTCTTGTGGCTGGGTTTCCCAGGAGGAGGATGACGGCCATTATGGGCTTGGTCCCCAGCGTGGTTGGTGTGAGGTACCTGCTGTTTGTCCAGAAACACCTGCTGGCTGGGATTTCACTGGAAGCTTTCACAACCTCTGGCTCCCTCACAGCGCTCTCTGTAGGCATAATCATTTTAAAGGAGGAGAGACCCGTGTTTACCCCTATCCAGCAAGGGACTACCCTGTTTTCCCCAAAATAAGACAGTGTCTTATATTGTTTGCTCCCAAAGATGCACTAGGTCTTTTTTTCAGGGGATGTCTTATTTTTCCATGAAGAAGAATACAGTACACATTTATTGTTTGTTGTTTTATTAAAAGAGACCTTTCACTTCTTGTCTGCTCCAGCTGTGCTGCAGCCAACAGTGAGCTGCGTGGTAGCGCCTTCCGCTACATTGCTGAGTCCAGAGTTACGGTAGCTTGGGGGGCGGGGGTATTTTCAGGGAGGTCTTATTTTGTGGGGGGTTGCCTTATATTTCAGTGAGGCAAAACTGTAAGTAGGTCTTAAATTTGGGAGATGTCTTAGTTTTGGGGAAACAGGGTAGAGATGGTACTGGTACAGAGAGAAGCATGGTGGGGCTGGTGTAGTTACAGTGAGGGCAGGTGGGGAGGGTAAGACCCTGTGCACAGTTCTCCTGGACTGAGGGGCGGGGCTCAGGGCTGCTCGCCTGGCACAGACTCTGTTGAGCACATAGGAGAAGGCTACTGGGCATGTCCTGGTTCTACAGCTGGGCTTCAGTGACTTGCCTCAGTTCCCACACTTTTTATAGGTAGAGGCCCTCTGCCAGACCTTCAGGCTAGGCCGTCTGGTCTAATAGGGAAAGGGGAGGAGGGCTTACAAAAACAAAAAAGGTTGTGGAGCAATGGAATTAAATGATAAAGGAATTTTCCTATGAACATTTTGAATCTCCCTCACCATTTGAAACAAAAGTTTCATGAACAGCTGATAAGTCTTCATTCACCCAATACTTATTTCTTGAGCATTAGTTATGTAAGGCACCATTTAAATGCGAGACAGAACAGTCAACAAAAGCTTCAAAGGTCTCTACCGCATGGACAGTATATTCTAGGGAAATAGAGGCAATCAACAAAGTAGAAAATAGGTGTATTTCACATGACTGGGTCATGACCTGCAGTAGAACCAATAGCAACAACAATAATAACTTACACGTGTACAGTGCTTACTTCCTACCAGATGTGGAGATCTTGTCCACTCTGTTCAAACTTCTTTAAAAAACAAAACAAAAACACAGGTGGAGTTATCTACCTAAAATCATGTTATGGTCCATTAATGGGAGGCACCTGGAATAGAAAAAGCACTGCTCTAAGGTATACCCCCGTTAGGTGGGAGGGTCCTTGTATTAGTCAGGGTAGACTAGAGAAACAAAATTCATGGACACTCATGTATGTATAAGAACTTTATAGAAAGAGTAATTATGTATTAAGAAAACATCCCAGCCCAGTCCAGATCAAGTCCATAAGTCTGACATTAGCTCATATGCCCAATACTAGTCTATAAATTGCTCTTTAGACTCACGTAACACATGCAGTGATCCTAAATGCAGGAAGATCACAGGCCAGTGGGTGGAAAATCTTGTGGATCCAGTGGTGATGGAAGCATCTCAGCGCTGGCGTAGGTCTCCACGTGTGAGTCCTCCAGCTCCAGACCTCTGGATCCATCAGTGTAGCTCCACGTGGCTTGTCAACAGGAATGACTCGCAGGGAGAGTGTGTGTCTGGCCTCCAGTGAGCTATGTATCTGCATAGTGCCACCAAATGAGTTCATCAAGCTGCAACCTGATTGACAGACTAAACTCCACTCCTTCTTTCTTAATAGTCTCAGGTCGATACCAGATTATGTAATGACCACAACCTTATCCTTCATTCCTCTCACCTCTCTGCCCTCTGCTTTGTCTACTCAGCCCCTCCTTCCATAGTTTCTCTCCCATCTCCTCCAAGAAGCCTATTTCAGAGCTCAGAATAGAGCAGCTACAAGAAATGAGATAATGTAGGACAATCTTCCCAGAGGAGCAAGCTGAGCCCCAGAGACAGTCTGGCCTGACTGGGGTCACTCAGTAGTAAAGGGCTGGTCTGCTTTGATTTCCATTGCCTTGCTTTTGCCCCAAACACCACCAGCCTCTTCTCTTCATGACCCTGCAACATTTTAAGCCTGGTGGTCCCCAACCTCTTGAGAAAGGAAAGAAAGTGGATTTCTGGTGCTTGTTTCTTTCATGACTCCCCTGTTAGGAAGAGTCTTAGCAAGGGTCTCAGAAAAGGCTTTGATATGAAGTTTTCAAAAATGCCCCCAGGTAATTCTGGCACTAAGCACCATTTGGCCAAGTGTCATCTGTCCTAGTGCATCTTATCTAGGTGGCTGCGGGAACTCCTGGGAGTCTCCTTGCACTGCCTCATCGCCTCATTGTCCTCGGCACCAGGGCAGACACGTGTGCTTTGGTCTTGACGGGTAAGTGATGCAAGGCATGAAAGGGGCTGTTCCTAAACCAAAGGGGTCCCGGGTTCCTGCCCACATCCGCCTCATTGTACCTGATGTTGACTTTGAGGACAGATGAGTTTGGTTGGCTAGTGGACTAGCTTTCTGGCTGGATTTTGGGAGGCCCCACCCCAGGATGGTTACAGAAAGGTTGTGTAACTGGTTGTGGCAGATCTGAGAACAGCCATCTCCAGGAAGCTGCTCTGAGTGAACCCACTCATTCTCCTTAGGAGAACACTGGTAAGAGATCACGTAGTACCTCAACTTTTCTCCACAGTTTATCATGTGGGGGTGATGCCATTTACTAACCTTGTAAGGAAAACCAGAAAGCCCCACCTCCAAAGACCCTAACAACAGCTCCAGTCTTACTGGAAAACCAGATTCCTTAGGAAACCATAGTCTAGAACGAGGTGTCCAAGTATCTGAACTTGAGGCACTTCAAACATGAAATACAGCCCTGCCCTGGGGTAGAATGGCTTTTAGGTTCCAACATGATGATTTGTTCCAGGTTCTAGACATGTGAGCTGGTGGGTCTTAGTTTTCTGTGTATCTGGGTGTGTGCTCATCTTAAACAAGGAAGGCACACCAGGGCACACACACACACACCCCCACAGTATTTTTTTTCTTCTTTTTTTTTCACAGTGTTTACACACGTGAATCTGGACATGCCTGTAGGTAGACATGCCCATATGTTTACATGGGTATTTGAGTGTTTTCACATATGTGAATAGGTACTGAGACACCTGATACATCTGCCCACGAGCCTGCAGGGATGTGGCCCAGCAGGTGAACAGAGAAGGAACCAGTTCAGCAAGAAGGGCTCGGACAGAAGCCGTCCTTGAGGGGAATCCCACCATTTACCTGTTGACTATCCTGAGGATATGTTTCCACCTGAATTCTGAGCATCCAGGAGTTGGATAGAAGGGAATTGACCGAGAGGCTGTCTCTAAAAACGATACTTCAATGACACATGTAGGCGGAGCATCATCTTTTCCTCCTCACCTCCACCATGGTCCTCTCTAGCACCCTCTGCCCCATAGTGCCACCCCAACACTAGCCATCTAGGGTTTGGGCCTCCAACCTGGAGAAACCTCTGGGCAGTAAGACATTAGTTTGCATTTATTGAGTATGACCTTTTATGTAAGGAACCGTGGTAGCACCAGGGCTTACGCTAATAGAAAGGGATCTCAAAAGAGAGATGAGGCTGTCTGGTCCCATAAATATGTATAGTTTTGGAAACCCCAAGAAGAAGCTCTACTCTGCCCTATAGGGTCTCTGAGAGTTAGAATAGACTGTTGGGCACTAAGATGAGGTGGTATTTTGTTTTGTTTGGGGGAGGTTATGTACTTTAATATTCACATTGTTCAGACAAGGAACCTGAAGCAGTTCTAAGCAGTTAAGCACCTGGCCTGGTCCACACCACTGCACCTGAGCCAGGTCATTTGATGCCGGCGCCTTCATGCATTCTCCAGGGGCCCTCTGTTTCCCGGTGACCAGAGCACCCTGGGTTCTCATGGCTTGGATGAACTTCAAATTCCTATTTTTGTTCTTGCTGCAGCAAAATGGCAGCAGTCACATAGACACAGAGCAGTTACAGTGAGTGGGATGCCATCTCCAGACATGGGCCTGCAGAACGGGTCACACGGTGGCAGGCCATCAACCCTTGCTCCTGCTTTGTCTGCATCTGAGCTGGCCTGGAGGTAGCGCTCACGTGCTCTCAGGCTCCAGCCTTTGCCAAGGACCCATAAGCATCTGCAACCTTCCTCCAACGAATCCCTGTTGTCACCAAATAGCTGGGCAAAGACAAATATGCCACCTGAGCCAATGTTGTCTTCTGGTGATACATTTGTTTGTTTGTTTTTCCTGATCACAAATATAATACTTGTAGGACAACTGTCCAAATTTAGGGTGTAGTTCTCTTTAGTGTGCTTATTCATTCACAAAATTAACAAAGACCCTTCCTCCCAACCCCCCCCCCAAAGTCTTCTAATTATCTCGATAGGTGAAACCAGTGTTTGATAACATTTAGTATGCATTCAGAACTTAAAACACAAAAACTCTGACAAAGCCAAGGAAACTTTCTTGGTAGGAGGAGGATCAAAGGGGGTGATGGTAGCTCAGTGGCAAAATTCTCCCCTGCCACGCTGAAAATCTCATTTGCTCTCCATTCCCTGGACCTCCTGCACAGCGTCTACTCAACTGGCCCTGGGGACTTGTGTATTGCAATGATGCTAAACAGGTTTAAGCAGAACTTCTAGACTAAGGCAGACTAGGAAGGATGCCTAGTGATCTACTACCGAAAATCAGCCAAACCCTGTGAGTCACAATTATATGATCCACAAGTGATTAGGGGGTGGGGGCAGGGGCAGCGCAAAACTGGGCAGTCTTTTATTCCACAGTGCATGGGGTCACCATGAATGGAGGCCATTCCATAATGGAGGCGATAGCATCCATCATGCCCTACTGACGGAAGTCCCCATACATGCCCTACTGATGGAAGTCCTCATACATGCCCTACTGATGGAAGTCCCCGTACATGCCCTACTGATGGAAGTCCTCATTCATGCCCTACTGATGGAAGTCCCCATACATGCCCTACTGATGGAAGTCCCCATACATGCTCTATTGATGGAAGTCCTCATTCATGCCCTACTGATGGAAGTCCCCATACATGCCCTACTGATGGAAGTCCCCATACATGCCCTACTGATGGAAGTCCTCTTAAATGCCCTACTGATGGAAGTCCTCATTCATGCCCTACTGATGGAAGTCCCCATACATGCCCTACTGATGGAAGTCCCCATACATGCCCTACTGATGGAAGTCCTCTTAAATGCCCTACTGATGGAAGTCCTCATTCATTCCCTACTGATGGAAGTCCCCATACATGCCCTACTGATGGAAGTCCTCATTCATGCCCTACTGATGAAAGTCCTCATACATGCCTTGACTGATGGAAGTCCAGGATAACAAGGCCCAGCCCTGCTCCCACCCCATTGATTCAAGGATCCCTAACATGTGTACAGCCTTCCAGAGCAGAGACTTCCTGGAGTGCATGCTGACCTGTGAAGGCATGTGCCCTGCTGGGCTGAGCTTGTCTAGCTAGATTCAGTGTAGGCCCCATGGAGGCTTCTCCCCAAAGACTGGGCACTTTCCAGACTCAGCAATACTGCAGATGGGACATGCTTGGTGCCAACTTCTCTCAAGGTGAAAGATGGGAACACCAGGTTCAGCTAGCAGCACCTGATTCAAATTGTGACCTGGTTGTCCCTGGCCTGCCTTAGTAGATACGAAGGCACGCGGTGCTGTTATCTTTACAAGCAGTTCAATCCTTATTGCCGGTACAATCCTGTAGAGGTGGCATTTTATAGACATGCACACGGATGAGAAAGGTGGGTGAAGGCTATGGGATTACTGGCGTGGTATAGGCATGGCCAGATGCATGATTGGCATAGAATACAAGTTTGCCATATGGGAAATGAGAAAGAACCAGTTCAGGGATGCCATCAGTCCCTTGATAGTTGCAGACTCTGAACCCTAAAGGGGTTCGGCCAGGAATTTCTCTGTGAGGCTGCAGAGGACCATTAGCTGCACACTGCTGGGGGGGATTCTAGTCAGGTGACTTGGCCACACCGCCTGTCTGCTCTCCAGGCAGTGTCTGTCTGTCTTTATGTTTTCCTACTCTCCACTGGCCAGTCTTTGACACTGGCTCACGATGGAGAAAACGGCCTTCTTGTCTGGGTACACTCTGGCCCAGTGGGCACTCGGAGTATGGGAGAAGGGTCAACATAAGCGCAAGTTCCCCGTGCAGCTTCGTGAATGTGTCTGTCATTGCCCATCTATAGCATTGGCCCAAGAGAACCTGCTCTTTGGCTTGGTGCGCTTGTGCCCAAGATGTCCAGGAGACCTATTAGCCTACGGGCAGGTGGCAGGGTGAGCCGTCACAGAATCTGGGAAAGGCCCACATTCTTTCTGCGTAGCACCTGCACATGGCCCCACAGGGTACCCGGTGCAGTGACCCTGTTGGCCTTAGCCATGCATGTTACAGAACAGAAAGCCAGATGGGTACTGGCATGCTTCCTAGTCTACTTTGCCACTGTCATTGTTTCTAAAAATAGAGGAAGTGCCCTACAGGGAGAAGCCAGGGACGGAGAAAAGTCCAGGTGATAGAACATCTTACTCTGTCTATCCTCCCTTTGGCCTGCCCACATTCTGCCTTCTCATTAACTCCTCTCTGTGCTGATGTTGCCCTCCTGACAGCCTCTATTTGACCAGCTTTGTGCACCCCCCCCCACCTCCCCTTCCCCTCTACCACTTCTCCACCTCATAAAAGAATTCACCTGTGGATGGGCTGTGGGGACCCCTGTGGGGTGGGGGTGGGTGGCTTCTTCAGGGTAAGGATGAAGGGAAGTTAGCTCAAAACAGTGATGAATCGATCATGAGCATCTTAAAAAGCGTTAAAAAGCTTAAAAGCTCGCATCCAAAGACTATTGACAAGAGAACAACTTTTTACCTTAGACCTTCTAAACTCTCCCCCTGGTTCTCACACACCCTTCAGCTGTCTGAGTGCCCCTCCTCAGGGAGACTTCTGCTCCACAATGGTTTCTATGATCGTGCGCATGTGTGCTCTTCTTGAAAACCACTGTGATCGCTTTAGACAGGTGATGGGATTCAAACACACATGGGTGTATGCAGCACTCTTGGTATCTGATCCCAGCCCTCTCCTGGGTGTCACGCTTGTAGGCTACTTGCCCATTTCTTCTACATTTATATCTTCCTGCCCAAATTTCCCCCCCTTTTCTCTCCTTCATCCTTTGATTGGCCTCATTCTGGAATGGAAGGGCATTTTCAAGCATGTGTGATATGAAGACGTTTTGTTATATCTTTAAAAACTCAATCAGCACCAGCTCCACTGCTGCGACATGTGATCCTTTGCCACTGGCCAGGGGTGAGAGGCAGTAGAACAGAACTGTGCTGACCCTTGATGCCGAAGGCGTTCACACAGCGACTCACAGGAGTTCACGCTGGGTGTGCTTCATGGACAACCTGGGTGGTGCACAGAGTTGACACACTCAACTGGTGGCCCACAGGTTGGAGGGTCAAGTGCACCCAGAGCCACCTTGGAAGAAAGGCTTGACGATCTACTTAGAAACAAGCCATTGAAAACGTGATGGGTCACAGTTCTACTCTGACACACCAGGATCACCACGAGTCAGGGTCAGTTCAGTGGCAATGAGGTGGGGTAGGTGCTTTACTGACTTTCCTGGATGGTGACCTCTCTCCATCTAGATAAGAACACCTGTCATGGTTGGGACACAGGGTGGTCTTGTATTTCTGCAGCATTCAGGGCAGGAGCTGGGCTTACCAAGAATGAGGTTCAGGCTGAGATTAAATGGATCCATTTCAGACAAGCACTGGTTGATTGACAGAGTGGCCATTGTTGGAGAACCTATGACACTTGAAGAATTTATTTCCACTGCTTCCTGTGATTCAAGAACTTAGGAATCCTAGTTCCTCTAGACCTCCGTGAGTAGGAGAGGAAGAGGGTCAGTGGTGAACAGTAGGGAGATCATGCTGCGAAGGGGGGCAAGCCCCTGCCCCTCTTCCCTGTGGCCTGGGAACCCTGACCTATAGTCCGCCCCACCCCTCCATGGCTTCCCCACCCCTCCCCTAGGGCTGCATCCCACAGGGAAGACAGAGATCTCCTTAAGACTACTCTGGAGATTTCACCTGCCCTAACATGGGAATTGACTGGTGTTATTCTCAGACGCTTATGATCAGTTGATCAAAGATTAGACTTATACAGATACTTGATTGATAAACCTATAGGGACAGAATGTAGAATAAGGTTTTTGGGGGGTGGGCAGAGGGGTATGGTAGTGGTAGTGGGGTGGTGGGGAGACAATGTTAAGGAGTCCAGAAAGAAAAAGAATGTTTGGAAACTGAGTGTGTTATCAATTGTACAATTCTGCTCGATATGATTGAACTATGGAATGATATGATCTATGTATTAACTCCAAATTAGTAGTAATTGAGAAGGAAAGAAACTAGGGGACAGGAATGGAATAATTTCTCTCTCAAAATACTCAGAAGGAATCAAAATGGTCAATGCCCTGAATTCAGACAGTGAGCTGCCAGAACTGTGAGAACATACATTCCTGTTTTGTAAAACAAGCCAATCAAAAGATATTGACAATAAAAGGCATGGGTTCTGTGTGTGCTTGAACGCAGGATCCCCGGATGCAGGCATGCCTCCTTTCTGCAGTGAATCCAATTATGTGATCGATGCTACCATGCCCCCATCCACCAACTCCCCAAAAAACACAAGTGTTTATGTACATGTGAAAATTGGAAGTTAAAGATAAGGGAACTTGTCCACAAGTTTTTGAAGGACACACACACACACACACACTATAGTATAGTATTAGAACAGCTCTGGTTGGTCAAATTGCTGTTGTTTAGAACCAGGACCTCCAATCAGGAAAGGGTCCTTGGGTAGGGCTTTTGAAAGTGGGCCTGGTGGGCGGGCAGCTATGAACTATGCTGGGCTCTGCTTGAAAGAATGGGCGTGGCCTTACATGGAGGTGTGAGTGGAGGGTTGTCTATATGAGAGAAATGAGGTCATTGCCGTCCTGTCCAAAAGATAAGTCAGGTGTGGATGGTGGGAAGGGCTTGTGGCTGACTCAGCTTTGATCTTGGAGGCTTGCCTTCTTGGGCCTCAGCCACTTCACTCTTGGAGGAGAACACTATCTCAAAAATCGGTTAGAGATTAGATGAAGCAGGAGTGTGAAGGCGCCTGGTACTCAAGTTCTTCCCCCACACTCTGGTCGTGGTTGTGACCCTCAGGACTCCTAGCAGGACCCTTCATTGGTGCAGATGAGCCAAGCGTATTGGCTATGATCTCCAATATATGGCCGGCTGGCAGCCTGGGCGCATGCCTCAGAAGGGCATCTGCAAGTATCCTCTAAGAAAGAGCATGATCTTCTTTCATGTCAGCTAATAGAGACGCACACCGAGGAAGAAGGAAGGAAATTAGATTCTTACACTGGAATGATTCTCAAGTGCTGTCAACATATATTTCTTAAGAGAAGAATTCTTTGGTCTACCTTTCTTCAAAAGGCAATTTTGACATGGACCCCTTAGAATGTTTCCCTTGCTGAGTGTTGGGGCTTAGCTTATTGGTTTTCATAGAAATGGTGGGTGCTTTTTGTTCTTGTGTCTAAAAGTACTTGATGGCAATATTTGATTTTTCAAAAAAATATGACTCAGATGTCAGTGTACTTTCTGATTTCCCCTAGAAATTCGAATCATTTTAAGATTGCTTTCAATGCCATTGCCATTCCAATTTTTTTAATTGAATTACCACCCTCTTGGAATTGGCTCTTAATTTTTCAGAGTTACCCCTGCTGGGTGCTGGCAATGTGCGCCTGCGTCTACCCACATGCATTTGTTGGTGCCAGAAAAATGATCTTTACCACCCACCTGCTGCTGTTTTCTCCTCATGTATATTCTTTTAAACTGGGGGTCTGGGGTGGGGAGAGAAGGAAGGTGGATATTTGTGTTCTTTCGTAGAGACCAGCATTCTGTCGTGGGCACTTTCTCCAGGCTTGTCAGAGCGGAATCCTTGCCCACTGAAGGCCCCAGGACACGCGTTTTGGGGAGAAACTTGTCCGGAGACAAAAGCCTCTCCTCCGTGAGCACTTGCTTAGTTGTACCAGTTGGATGGTGAGGCACGATTCCATACTAACCTTGCCCTTGCCCCTTTATGACTGCGTCCATTGTTGGAGAGTTTTATTTTCCCAGCCTGCCAAGGTCAAAAGCCCAGAAGAGCATGTGGTGTCTGAGAAAACCCAAAGCCTTTTTAAAAAAATTTGTTTGTTGTGTGTGTATTTCTATGTGTGTTGCTGTTTAACTTTGGGGGAGTATGCTTACCCGCTTCCCTGAGTCTTTGATACAGAAGAAAGGTATTTGATTGACTGATACCAACGTCTGAGCTGTGTCACTGTCAGTACCTACTCACATATCAGACAAGAAGCTGCTGTACAGGTGTAAATGAAGGTGTGAATGATCCAAACTCCCCTGCTCCCCTTAATAGATCACATTTTTAGGGTTGTTGAAAAAGAATTGAGGAAAACTCCTAAATGGAAAAGAATGCATTTTTAGGACCAGGGAGGGCTCTTAAGACCATGGACAGCATGGTGATCCTAGAGAGGGGAAATCAAAGCGTAGACATGCCCTCTGCCCATCTGCAGTGGTTTTGTGGCCCACTTGGCTGAGAATGGTCCTGTGAGGGTGGGAGGATATGGATTCTGACCGGGGGGCTTCAGGGAGGTGGTCTGCGGTTCGTGCAAAGGCATCCCATACCTGGGCTCTGGGTCTGACATTGAGTCTCCCATCTCAGGATGAAGGATAGTCAACCCATAACCTCTGTCAGCACCCTTGGCTGACCTTGTGAGAGTCCTTGTGGGTGTCATCAATGTGCAGATAATTGGGCAGGAAGCATTCGGCTTGGTTTCACGGTCTGTAATGAAGTCTTGTAACAGCCTTCTACCTTCTAATGTGATGTGTGTGGGTCAGTTGATTGATCTAATAAAAAAATAGAGTGATTTTACTCTCTGTTAGACACACTGTGTGTATGTTCATAACCTGGTCTCATGGGCAAACTGTGGAATGGACAAATTGTGTGCCAGGCCCAGCCCTTCCACAGAGTTTTCTTGCCTCACTCAGCCCCTGCCTCGTGGCCATTGGACCTTCTTCCCATCAAAGACCCTCCAGGAGGGAGGTAGACAGGCACTCTGACCCTCCCTTCCTCTCCTCTCTCTTGCCCCTGCTGCTTCTGTCCTGGGCTCTGCTGTTGCCCTCTTGGCTTCCAGGAGGCGGTAGCACAGGGAGGCTGAGGCTGAGGCCAGGATGCAAGCAAGTAGCGCCAGTGATTGAAGAACTCTTTTGTTTCCTGGGAAGACTGCTTCTCCTCCAGCTCTGTGATTACCTGAGGCGGGGTAGGGTCCTACTTCCTGCCACATCTCCCCCGACAGTGTCTCTCAGACTTCTCTTCCTTTGAACTTTCCTTGGATGTTTGCAGTCCGTTCATTCAACCTCCGCCTTTGGACCATTGTCACCTCCCAGCACTCTGAGCCAGCCCCTCTCTTAAGAGGAGGTCAGATCCCAAGTCACTCCTGGGTGCCTGGCACGCTTCCCGGTCCCGGGCACTGACCGCAGCTGTGTTTCTTCCTGGACGCTCTGCAGAGAAGGCGGGCACCTTCCCATAGGGTCTGAGGGAGGTGGGTGGCCCTGTCCTATTCAGAGAGGAGACACTGAAGTTAGTCCTCGCTCATGTGTCTGCATTAGTTGGCGGGGAAGAAAACACCATGGTCCTTTAATTTCATGTTCCACGAACCTATTGAAGCCCCTCATCCATCTCCCACCCACAGACGTGGTCCCCTGGCCCCACAATATCCCATCTCTCCGCTAAATTCTGCATTCTCATGCCTATAATAACACGACTTTTGGTCAACAGGTGCGCTACGAACTCCGTCCCCTCCCAGGCGTGGGTCACAGCTCTATAAAACAGGCATTGAGCTGTGAGGGGACATCTGAGCACCCTCTTATTTTCAGGGGTTGGAGGTGGCAGTGAGGGGTAAGGGGTGGGGTGGGGGAGGGAAGTCTCAGTGTGTCATTGTAATTCCCCCACCACTCATACTGAGGACAGAGTCCTAAAAGGGGAGGTCTGGAGCTACTGGAAAAGCAACATTGTATTTTCTCTCAGGAAAAAAAAAAGTCACCTCTTATCAGATTCAAAAACAAAGTCCAGGAAAGATAAAATCTCTAAACGACAGGCGTGGGAAAGTCTGGGTTTTTCCCGAGGCATGCCCCCCCACCTCCTTCTCTGAACGTCACCTGTCTTAGCCTGGCAGACCTGCAGAGGACAGAGGCTGGGGAGTCCAGGCTGCTTGTTTGTCTTTAGCTGCCCCTGGGGCAGCGTCCCACGTGTGGACCGGTGTGGACCGTAAACCCAGCAGGATCAGACTGTCGTCATCCACAGGGCTTCCATGGGCTGCTTTTCAAACCTTTCTTTCTAGTCTGTCTTAGTCAGGAAGTTCCACTAAGCTCACACGCTGACCCCCACTGACAGCAGGCGAAAGCAGGTGAGCATGAAGTGCCCCGGCTGAGAATAGGCCTCTGGTCTCCCGCAGGGAAGGCAGTCATTCCACCACTGCCGCACGACTGCTCCCGGCTCCCCTTAGCTGCTACCCTCCCTCCATCCATTCACGAGGCCAGCTCACGGGGCTCAGAGGACCTCGGCGCACCAAGGACATGTCATCCAGGACATCTCATGCCATCGAACCTGGGTTAGGAGTCAGGACAGTCTCCGGCCAGCTCAGAATCCTCTCTCTTTCTGTGGAAAATGGGCATGGAGAGTTGTTGGAGGTTTTAGAGATGTCTTTGACCGTGGGGTCAGCATGCTGAGACCCAGAGTGTCGGCAGAGCAGGCCAGGGTGGACGGACCCGAATCTTCCAGACTTGGCCCCACTGAGGGGCCCATGGGGTCTCCAGTTGGGAGGAGCCACACTGCATATGCCAACAGAGGGGAGCTGAATAGAACCCATCACGTTACAGAAAAGTTTTCTTGAGAAAAGAGCACCTATACTCCCCCCCCCCCCCCTTACTTCCCCATCCCTTCTAAATCTTGCATTTCCTGTAAGGCCCATCTTCCCAATGCTTGTATAACCAGCCCCACTTAAAAATTTTTTTCTAGCTTTGCCTCTTCTATGAGGCCCTATAACCAATAGTTGACCAAAGACATAGCTGCCAATGTCACCTGGTGGGTTGTGATAAGATAGTGATACCCATAACTTTGGCACAAAGAAAGACCACCACTTGGGCCCTTAAATGGCGGGGAGAAGGGATGAGGCGAGACCAGGCCATCTATAGTTTGAAGGATTTCTGGAATTACAGAAGTGTCTCGTGTGGCAGTTACGTCATCTCCTGTCAACTTGCGGAGGGGTCGAGTCTAGCCTGTCAATCAGAACACACTTTGATGACCTCATTTGGAGGCACATAGGAGATAAATAGCTCACTGTAGGCCAGATACACACTCTCCCTATGATACATTCCTGTTGACAAGCCACATGGTGCTATGCTGATAGAGCCAGAGACCTGAAGCTGGAGGAGTCATGGGGAGACCCACCCTAGTGCTGAGATGCTTCTACCACCAGTAGACTCACAGACTTTCCACCCACTGGCCTGTGATTTTCCTGCATTCGGCATCATTGCATAGCTGCATGAACCTAAAGTGGAATTTATGAACTGGTATGGACATATGGGGGTAATATTGGACTTGACTTATGGACTTGATCTGGACTGCGCTGGACTGTTTTCTTAGTGTGTCTCAATTGTTCTTTGATATAAAGCTCTCTCACACGCATAGGAGTGTCTCTGGGTTTGTTTCTTTAGTTAATCCAGACTAACCCATCTTGCTATTTCTCATGTTTATTTTACTGGACCTCCTAGCAGCGTCACCTCTCTTAGAGGGACTTTTGGGGTATTTCTTTTTCATGCATTCAATTGTTCATTCTCTCTCTGAATAAGTATTTGCCAAACATCACTGATTATTAGGAATTGTACCAGGCTGGGAATATACACAAGGGAATAGGATGTGTTCATTGTTGTTAGGTGCCATTAAGTCAGTTCCCAGCCATAAGGACCCTCCGCCCAAGAGAACGAAACAGGGCCCGGTCTTGGGCCATCCTCACAAAGGTTCCTATGCTGGAGCCCATTGTTCAGCCACTGTGTCCATCCATCTCCTTGACGGCCTTCCTCTCTTTGGCTGCCCCTCCACTTGGCCAAGTATGATATCCTTCTCCAGGGACTGGTCTCTCCTAACAATACATGGAAAGCATGTGAGACGAAGTCTTGCCATCCTTACCTCTGGGAGCACTGGAGAGGTACTTCTTCCGAGACAGACTGGTCTGTTGTTTAGGCAGCTCAGCATCCTTTCCATATTCTTCACTCGCTCCAAAATTCAAACACATCGGTTCTTCTTTGAATAAGATGGAGGCAATGCTTTAAAGAAAAGCCTCATTCCCGCTTGTGGGGTAGGGATGTGATATTCATTCCATAACCCTCTCAAGATCCCCAACCGCCGCTCTGACCCCACTGATGGGTCTCAAGACTCAGAAAAGAAATGCAACTCTCCCTTACAAAAGCACTGGAGACTTACAGCAGTATTTGCGCTAATCCAGACATAGCCTGGGGTCAGGTCTCCCGTGGCTAGCAGGTACTCAGTACACACTGTGAGTGAGTATGTGTACCCAGTGTATTTAGAGCCACCTGGCTTCTTACTCTGCGGTTTTTCTGGACTTAGAATAAATTCACAAGAAAGAGTGTGAGAGCCAGCCTGTCCCTTGTGTTATGGACCAGGAACTAGGACAGGCTCTGTGTTACAGTCTGGGAAAGGTTACAGCATCAATATCCTGCAGTCCTGTGGAAGTATAGGGACTGGGCTGGATACTATGCCAGCAAGAGCTACCCCAATTCAGTTTTTAACCTAAGACCAGCTTAAGAAATTTCCATGAGAATATCTATCAGGATGTTGGAATTGTCAAAGGCTATTTACAGATTCCAGGATCCAGGCACCCTAGAAGCAGTTAAATCAGAAACTGAAGGCCTCAAACATGGGGTGTTTTGTTTTGTTTTGCTTTACCCCAGTGGTTTTGATGTGCAGCCAAGGTTGAATGTCACTGGACATTGGGAAGTATGTCGCATACAAGATGTCTTTCGTGTTCTCAACGGTCTACCTGCTTTTTTTATTTCTCTGGTTTCTACCTTCCATCCAAACTTTGATACTTTCTAATACTTACTCCCATAGGCTTCATCTAGCCATTTAAAGGCGATTCGAACCCACTAATCACGCTTGGAGACTTTTTGCTCCCATAAAAGATTTGTAGCTTTGGAAGCCCTCGAGAGCAGTTCTCTGATGCCCTGTCGCTTCACCAGGAATTGGAATTGGCTCTCTGATACCCTGTCGCATCACCAGGAGTTGGAATTGGCTCTCTGATACCCTGTTGCATCACCAGGAGTTGGAATTGGCTCTCTGATGCCCTGTCAGTTCACTAGGAGTTGGAATTGGCTCGATGGCTGTGGGTTTGGATTTGGGTTTTTAGGTTAAACATGAACTTTATGATCGCAGTCTCTGAGCTGATGCATATTTGCAGTATAGGAAAACATGTTGCTGAATGAATGAGTGAATCAGAACAATACTAGTTTTAAAAGCAGGAAACAAATTTGAATTGCCACAGTGTTTTACTCAAGAAAAATAGTTTTGTTTAGAGAAAGAAAATACATAAATGGAGACTGCTGTGGAAATCCTAAAGGGGCCTTCTAGACATTCTCAACAGATTTTGGAATATGGTGGTTTTGGTATTTATGCTTAATTTCATTTTAAAGCTTTTGTTTTCATTTAAAGTGGTTGGTTTTTACTTAATAAATATGAACCCACTACTTGTATCTTTATTCAATGGTTAGATGAATTTTTTTTTACCTCATAACTGAAAGAGAGAGAGAGGAAGAGAAAGGTGGAAGGGAACTTCCCCAGCTACCAAAATCCTGGAATATAGAAAGGAAAGAGGAAGTGGGAGGATATGCATCAGGTTGGAAGTGGACAGAAATATGTACAAAGTATGTAGATGGGCCGGGTTGGAAGGTCAGGTTGAGGCCGGGTCATAAGCACACACACCCATCCGGGTGACCAGTGTGGTTTCTCCAGGACCGAGGGGTTTGGGATATGGGGACTTCTAGTTTTGAAACTGGACAAGCCCCAGGCAAGCCAAGATTTATTTGGCACCTGGACTGTAGTCAATGGCCCTCTGGGTGCAGATGTACACAGTTTGTTTGGAAGTCTTCAGGGGCAAGAAAGGGGAATGAAAGAGTTTTTGGATAAAATAGGGATTTGATCTATCTATGAGTGAAATTAATTTTAACCTCCATTCTATAATGCTGGATATATCTTTACATATAAAAGAGGGCTTCCAAAAGTTCATTGCAAACTTCCATCATCTTTTCTTTGTTTTCCCCCATCATCTTTTCATTCCATGAACTTTTGGAGTCCCCGTGTATTCTACTTGGAGCCTATTTGGAGTTCAACCCCATCCCATAGGGTGGCTATGAGTCAGAATTGACTGGATGGCAGTGAGTTGGTATGTTTGTTGTTTTTGTATTCTAAGAAATCAATAACTCTGCATAAAAACTTGGTGTAGAGAGTGAGTAAATGCAAGAAGAGGTGTCGATGAGGAAGCATCTCTCACAGAAAGGAGAAACATAGAAGATTTCTGTTCTGAGACAGAAGACTTTGGGGCCTTCCAAACAGTCTGCTTAAAGAAGAGACATGGTCCTTCCTCTCTGTATTCCTTTGCTTGATAGGAGTCCCGGTGGTTTAGTGGCTATGCATTGGGATGTTAACCACAGGTCAACAGTTTGAAACAACCAGCCACTTCTGGGAGAAAGATAGGGCTTTCTACTCCCATAAAGAATTACAATCTCAGAAACCTAGAGGGGCAATTCTGCTCTGTCCTATAGGGTCGCTGTGAGTCGGTATCAACTTGATGGCAGGGAGTTGAGGTGTTTTTAGTGCTTGATATAACTAAATGTTAGTGTATGCTTGTTGAGTTAAAGTCAGTCAAGAGTAAGTCCTTGTGGGAGTTCCTGGGTCATTCAAAGGATTAATGATCTTGGCTGCTAACTGGAAAGTGGGTGGTGTGAGTCCACCCAGAAGTATCTCGGAGAAAGGGTCTTCCAGTCGAGCTCCTAAAAATGTGTCACCCCCCCCAAAAATGTGTCACCCCAAACTCTATGGAGCACAGTTCTACTCTGACACCCCTGGGCTTTCCCTGAGTTAGGACAGACTCAGGGACAATAGATAGTGGTCGCTGGATAGTAAGTGGGATGGGTATTTGCAGAGGGTTGAGAGTGTTAGGTTTCTGGAGTGGTTTATACCTCGGTTCTTGCTTTGCAACGTTGCAAAGAATTCACACGGCAGAAGCAAGTTTGTAATCCAAGTGACTTTTTTTTAATTTTTTAATTTTAACAATTTATTAGGGGCTCATACAATTCTTATCACAGTTCATACATATACATACATCAATTGTATAAAGCACATCTGTACAGTCTTTGCCCTAATCATTTTTTTCTCCTCTTTTCTTTTTTTACATTTTATTAGGGACTCATACAACTCTTATCACCATCCATACATATACATACATCAATTGTATAAAGCACATCGGAAAAGGGAAGTTTCAGGTCTTCACAGGAAATCTCAGGGGCCAAGAGCAGGAAATCCCAAAAGAGAGGCCTGAGAGGGAGCCTCCAACCTGCAAGAGCAGGCTCTTCTCTCCTCCAGCTGAGGAGGCATGGTTGAATGTATTGGCCCAACCGCATTAGCTGAGTTTAAGTGCACCTGGGTGATGTCATGTGGCTGGGCCTAGTCTGTGCTCCCAGGTGGACTTCCTACCTGGGCCTAGGGGGCTGTGTCTGAGCATGCTCAGTTACAATCTTTCCATAGGTGCCTAATGAATGTGCCTGATTTATTTCCAACCCATTTGTGGGGGCCCTCTGCAGGTATTGGAGAGACAACCCCCACCACCACCTTAGTCCCTATTCTGGCTACCTAACCAAAGGATGAGCATCCCAGCACTATCTTAATATATCACTGAGGATACAAAACATATGCTCAAAGTAATAACAACTACAGGACAATATAAGAATAATTTGTGAAAGAAAAGAAAAGCTTCATTTTGCATTTAGGATCAGGTGACTGGCTTTATGTAGGCACTTTTTTTTCCGCCAGTGGGGAGAAAATATTTTAATTGTGAATTAAGGCGGGGAAGTTTTCATTTCAGACCACCAACTCTGCATTCCACAGTTTATACCACTCTTCAGTCCCCTCCCCTGGATCCTCTCCCACCCTCCCCCGATTTCTTGTCTCCTTCTTGCGTGCCGCCATCCTGCCTTTCATCCACGTCAATACCTGTCAATCCTCTGGTCCAGCGGTTCTCCACCTTTCTAAAGCCGTGACCCTTTCATACAGTACCACGAAATTACTTTCGTTGCTACTTCATAACCGTAATGTTGCTACTGTTATGAATCGTCACGTAAATATCTGATACAGGATGTATTTTCATGGTTACAAATTGAACATAATTAAAGCATAATGATGAATCAAAAAACAAAAATGTAATTATATAGTGTGAAATATTTATGTTTTCCGATGGTCCTAATGACCCCTGTGAAAGGGTCTTCGACCCCCCCAAAATGGTCACGACCCACAGGTTGAGAATCACTGCTCTAATCCGTTGCTGCTTCTTCCCAACCTTGACCTCCCTCTCTAGGGAACCTCCAAAGGTTGTGCCCTTTGGTGTGGAAGCCTTTGTCTTGGTTTTGATCCTTATAGACATATACTTTTTCACTTGATTCTAATCACAGTAGTGGGGGGAAGAAGTCCAATACAGTACTTCCACAACCGCTGTAAATTACATGAAGTTGATATAGGATTAGGGAATAGACTCAGAAGAAAGGAAAAAGAGGACAGTTGAAAAGCAACTGAGTTTGAGTGAAGTCATGCTAGGGTAGCAAACGACCCTGAACGGGAGTGGTATACGATGACAGTAGTTTCTCTCTTTCTCATACTGTAAAAGAGGTCATCAAAAAGTTCACGCAAAAATGGAATTGATGAGTTTTCTGAAGGCCCCTCATAAATCCACGCAACTGTGGTGAGGCTCCATGTCTTGTGGATGTTCGGAGCTCAGGCTGAAGGAGTGGTCCCTATCTGGGTTATGATGTCAGACTACACGAAGCTTCTTTAAGCTTCCTTCGGAAGTGGCGCCCTTCATCTATGCAAGGAAGTACACCTCTTGACCATGCCTGATGCCTGTGGGCTAGGGCTATAAAATCCTCTACCGGGGTTGTCATGATGATAAAGTCCACTGAAGTGTCAATACCACAACCTTGCGTTCATGAATTCTCACTCTCTCTAATGTTACCGAAACCCAAACCCACAGCCATCGCATCCATTCTGACCCACAGCAAGCCGACAGGACAGAATAGAACTTCCCCACAGGGTTTCCCACATGTCTTTGTGGAAGCAGACTGCCACATCTCTCCTCCAACCGAGCAGCTGGTGGTCCAAACTGCCCCCCTTTATGCCCTCAGTGAGGGCTCTACGATATACTCCACGCATCTGGATGGTAACCCAAGCAGAAGCACATGAATGCGTATGGATTTGTATGCCGAGAGATAGACGGATGCCTGGAGAGGGGAAAGCAGAGTAGAGCAAAGTATAATCTGGATTGGGACCTTTGATCTTAGCCTTAACAAACTAGATGCTTTCTAGCTGAGAGCATTGTAAATACAAAAGGCAATCTTCTAAAGTCCAAGTGATTGCTTCTTTGTTTACTTAACGTCAAAACCAGATTCCCTTTGAAAGGGAGAGCTAGAATTTCTGAGTTCACATTTCTCCTCAAAGGCAGCGATAACTGACTTGAGCGTGTTTGGTTCTTCCTTGGTCTTCTTCCCTCCTCTTTAGGATGAGGTGTTTGAAATATATGTGACTCGTTGACATCTAGTCAATTCCAACTTGCTGCGACCTTATAGAACAGAGTAGAACTGCCCCATAGGGTCTCCAGAGCTGTAAGCTTATAGAAACGGTCACATCTTGTTTCTCACACAGTGACCAGTGGGTCTCAACTGCCGGGCACTTAACCATCGTGTCACCTGCTCCTCTGCCTTGTACTACTGGTTCCTGGTTAGGGTTACCTCAGTTCTCAGCCCTGCAAATTTCGGTTTTTGTTGTTTGTTTGTTTTACCTGCCTGAGGGGGATGCTCCAGGGAATAAACGCTTGGAGTAATGGTTCCCTCCTCTTTTCCATGAGGTGGTTGGCTTATACAGGGTACCTGGCCATCTACCCGATTCCCAGCCATCGTGGCCATATAGGACTCTCTAGGATAGGCTTCCAAGGCCGTCTGTTTCTAGAAGCAGATTGCCATGGGGAGCACCACATCTTTGATGTAATGAAAGACAGGTAAGCACAAGTGAGCCCAGGCTTATCTTACTTATTGAGTAATCTGACCCTGGCCATGTCTCTAGATTTCTCAAACAAAGCAAACTCACTACCCTTGAATCAATATGGACTCATTGTGACCCCCTGGGGGTTTTCTGAGACTGTCACTCTTTACGGGAGTAGAAAGTCCAGCCTGTCTCCCTCAGAGCTGCTGCTGGTTTCAAACTGCTGACCATGCTGATGGTGGCCCGACTCCTCATCATGACACCACCAGGGCTTCTTCATCTCCAGGGTTAGCCCTACAGTAAAAAAGCAACTGATGAGATGTAGAATTCAAGAAACAAACGTCATTGTTGTTAGTCGCCACCAAGTAGATTTCAGCTGCACATGTCGTGACTCTGGGGTAACAGACTAGAACCGCCACAGGCTGCGACTTTTCAGAGGCAGACCTTCAGCCAATATTCCAAGGTGCCTCCCGGTGGGTTTGAACCCCAATTTTTCGGATTGCAGTCAGGTGATTAACTGTCTTCACCACCAGCCTCTGCCGTCACCAAGTTGTGAAGTTACAGCAGGCGATCAGGCAGTGATGGTGTCCTGGGCCAGCAACACAGACAGGCTGCATATCCATGGGCTCTACTGTCTTGTCCCCAGATGATGACATGGCCGAAATGTCTGTGCTCACCGTAATCTTGGTACAAGGTGATCAGCCACTAAATGTGGCCACATTCGCCAGTATTCACCACTGGGCTTGCCTTTTCCCCTCTGCCTTGCCCCTGCAGCTCCTTCACATATACCCCACCCCCTGCTGATTCCAGAGATGGCAAGTTGGATCTAACGTCAACCACGTCCCTTCCCTCTGCTTTGTCGGCCCCACGCAGCTGTTAGACAGTGATGGGATCGCTTAACAAGGAACCCCTTGGCAGCTTCACAAGGTACCTGCACACGCATTACTTTGCAAGCAAATAGTGAGCTACCTGGTCAGAGTCCCTGATAACTCTCCTGGCTCCTTCTGAGATTAAGAAGCTGGCCATTAGCGGTGTCTGGGAATGAGGATGTGGCTACAAACTGACTCAAAGCAAAGCAGCAGCAGACAGGGCCAGAGATTAACTCAGAACCATAGTGATTCCGGCATGTAGTATTAGAGATCATCTTTTCGCTGGCTGCCAGGCCTTCACTGGGAAAGAGGGGTTTGCGGTTGTAGGACTTGGGTGAGAGGACCGAAACAGCCCTCAAGACTTCACATCCCACTCCCTGACAAAGGTCCTGAGTGGCAATCCATCTGAAGGCCTGGGAAGGGCCGAGGGGCAACAAGGAGAGCCAAACAGTAAAAACCAGTGAGGCTGGATGATGCACTCGTGGGTGCCCCTCCTGGTCAAACAGCACGTTCTTTCTCTGGGAACCAGGTCAGACAGTCAAGCACTCTGCTTAAGGTTACAAATAGGAGAGTAGGGAATACAATGCAAAGCCTGTCTGATTCCAGTGCCAGTGGGTTTCCTCTAGGAGAGGCCATAGATTATAGGAAGTCATGTATATATGAAATATTCCAGAAGAGACAAACCTATAGACACAGAAAGTAGATTAGTGATGGCGTATGAGCATGGGTTTCTTTTTAGAGTGCTGAAAATATTCTACAGGTTGTGGTGAATATACCAAAAAAAACCCATACCATTGAATTATATTCACTTTTGGTAAATTGCATGGCAGAGAGAAAGAGAGAGAGCCAGAGACCTTTTACAGTCACTAAATAGCTTGAGAAGTTTTGGGATTGATCTAATCTGTAGATACCATCTGTTGGTCTGGAATCCTTGTACCTGGCAAACCCTGACTAATGTCGCCTCTCCGGTAGCTCTGTCTAGTTCTCTGGGCACCAGGAGCCAAAGCAGGTGGGGCTGGGCCTGGGGCAGAGCCGGTAGGGCTCTGCGCTCAGGTGTGAGGTTGGCCGTCTGCTGGGGAACTGCAGATCCAACCCTGATAGTGCCACCCCTGGCCTCTGTGGACCGTCCCCAAGCTGAAGGATGAGGGCAGGCCTTGTGGTATCATGATATTATACCTTGCGGTTCCACTCCTCTGACTTCCTCCGTGAGGAAGAAGGGAGCCGCCCGGAGGCTGCCCGGGTGGGGAAGCCCTGACCACTGTGCTGCACGGACTCCCGGAGAGCCCACCCAGTGGCAGATCTCCAGGCCCTAGGCTCTGGGCACCCGAAGGGACCAGGAGCAGTAGGCATGCTCCAGAAAGTCACTGGGGTGCCAGCCACTGCTTAGAACATCGCCCTCTCCTGCTGTCAACACCCTGGACACCCACCATCAGCCCCCAGGTCCCATAATGTCTGAAACTATGCTGACTCATAGTGAGCCCCCTATAACTTTCTGAGACCGCAACTGTTTACAGGAGCAGAAAACTCTTTCTCCTGCGGAGCAGCTGCTGGTGGTTTTGAACTGCCAACCATGCAGATCACAGCCCAGTGCATAACCACGGCACCACCATCTTACTGGAAATACGGGGAGAGGGGCAAGGATTTCTCTGAGAAGGCAATTACTGTGCTGTTGGTGGGTAAACTGGTGAAGCAACTTGCCCTTGGGAAAAAGGGCTTAACAATACATCTATTGAGTCCAAGGGGAAGAATATGGTTATGTTGCTAATTGGACACTTCGATCTAGTTTCTATGCAGATCTTGGTGACTCTGGCTTTGTGCTATATCCTACTGGGATTTTAGACTGTCCTTTTGAGACTCACAACGTCAGTCATAGGCCATGCCAGAAAGATGCAATGTGGAAACCCCACTAAGTGAATTGGGATTTACCCCAAACTCACCTGTAGCAGACTTAAGGAACTCACACGCTCCCTTGGACGTGAGGCTGAAACACCCCAGGGGAAAGAAGCAGATGACTGCAATCTCCAGGCTATGATAGTAGTCATTGTACTTTGGTTCGGAGCTCTTGCCTTGAGGAGACCCAGTGAATGTTGGCCCGGAATCACCACAGTGTCCCATGTCAATGCCTGTCTTATGTATTCGTCTGGGTGGGCATGGCTCTACCTCTGTGAATGAGTGTTTTTGAAAGTTTTTACAATCCCTGGTTCCCATTGTTCATAAAAACAGTGGCTAGTTACTTAAGCATTGAACCTATAAAGCCAACAATTCCTGTATTTTGCTCTGAAAAGCCTATAGACATATAATTTCCTTTTATTAACAGTGTTTTAAATTCTATAGCATTGGTTAACCTTATACCCCAGAGAAATAATTTATAATGGTCTCTATCACAAAACCATGTCTCTAAAGTGAACCAGAGACATATATAAACAATAGATTTATGAATGGATTTTAGGCTTCCACTTAATTCCGCCCCCAATCTAAAAACAACTAGTTCTTATGACACAGCCCTATTCAGTGCTCATTCTCATGAAGAAATTACTGGAGATTTGGTGTTACAGCAAAGTGTGGTGAAGAAACCAGGTGGTGCCTGGCTATTAGAAAGCATATCTTCTGGGGTCTTGTCTTTAACAGATACGTTTCTGTTAAAGTTGAGATGTCAACTCAGTCCATATGGTAGAAGCATATTACCTGTGTGATCCAAGGATTATAAATAATGAAATTGAAATCCAAAGGAAGGAGTGATATCAGAGCTTAAATTGTGAACACCCAGTTGGCAGAAGGCTGTGGATGACATTGCAAACCCAGAATCCATTTGCAGGATCCCCAGATTTAGCCTGTGTTGAATCCCCTTTGACCATAGGCCAGGATGTGAGTAGCTTTGCTCTCAGACACAGGGCACTATAAAGTTGATTGTGGCAGATACAGCTAAGTTAAAATGTAACACTTTATCATTTGAGTTCCCTTTAGACTCATTTTAAACGTGTTTCAGTTTTTTTGTATTTTGTGCTTTCTTTTCAATGAAGATTTTTCTCAGTTGGTTTGGTTTGTCATTGTTTTTGTTTGTCTCTTGTATATTTTCTATATATGAAATTCAGGATAGGTAAATCTATAGAGACAGTAACTGGATTAAAAATTACCTAGGGCATAGGAGGAGAGAGGGAGAGCTAACAACATGAGTATGAGAAGAAAATTTTCTAAAATTGATTGTGTTGATGATTATATAACTCTTTGAAATATGATTGAAAGATTAAATTGGATGCTTGTGAATTATCTGCCAATAAAACTATTTTAAAAATAAGAAAGAGGTAGGAAATACATAATGTCTTTTGGAAAATATTTGCAAAAACAGCTTCATTTTTTGTTGGCAATGTGCATGTCAGTTTCATCCACTATATTTTAAATATTATAATGCAAGAACTATATCATCTATGACCTTCTCTAGCAGAATATCTTAACACATTAAGCCAACTATACAAAAATTTAGCGAATTGGTTTGAAATGAAAATGTATTTTAGATGTAGGTGCTATAAGACTTCGGAGGAGGAAGAAGAAAACTTGATTGTGGTAATGATTGAACAACTCCTCTAGATATGATTGAAGTATTAGATTGCATGGTATATGGATTATGTGCCAATAAACTTTTTTTAAAAGAGAGTATAAATAACAAACAGGGAGAGATGGGTTGAGAGAGATACCAAGCCACAGGAAGAAAGCTCAGGTGCAGACAGAAGGTACAAAGACCGCCCTCCAGAGACCAGAGAGAGCGAGAAAGCCCAGCACCCGGGACCTAGGCTTTTGGCCTGCACCGTGGGAAGATACGTTTCTGTTAAAGTCATTACTTCTGAGATCTCTGCGCCAGCAGCCCTGGATAAGTCAGACTCACTGTAAAAGAGGAGAACTGAGGGAGCTTTTGACGAAATGACACAACCAACATGTCTCTCTGCTTTACAGATAATAAAGTTAAAATAAAATTAGCAAAACATTAAAAAAAAAACTTCAGAGGAAGGAGTGATCCATTCCATTTGGGGATTTCATTGAGTTTTCAGCTGTACTGTAACTGAGCAAGGGAATCTTTTGGAGCTAAGTTTTGATGAGAGGGAAGGTAAATCGGAGCAGAGGTTATAAACAAATGCACACACACACACACACAAATGCACACACAAATGCGCGCCCACACACAAATGCACACACACACACACAATGACTGGTATTTAACTCTTTATCCCATATACTTACTACTTCATAGTTCTTGGAACAAACAATGCATTGACCCTCTTTTCAGGTAGTTACTGATCGGGGAAATGGCCCAGGCATGGGTTTAGTTGGGCTCTCTCTGCTTTATAAGGAGTAGCATTCACAAATCAAACTTTTGTAAATGCAATTTTGAAGCTCTGCTACCTATTTGGAGAGAGCTCAGCTACCCATACAATGGAGAGAACAAACTGATGTTAATTTCCCTTTAGGTTGATGCTTCTGTGACCCTGATGTGTCAATTTACGTATTATGATATGCATTAAATGGCCTGACTATATGAGGTTGGATCAATACACTATCTGACAATAAAATTGTAGGTATTGCAACATCTGGGAGGAAAACATTTGGGGCTGCTGATGTGAATGGTAAATTCTCCCTCTTAGTCTAAAAAGTTTGTTAGCCAAGAAGAGTGAAGAAAATTAAAAACAAAACAAAAAAACTCAGGGAAACAATTAGTTCAAAGAACTAATGGGCACTTGAACCTCAACCTACATGACTCTTGGATCAGAACTAGATGGCACTGGGCTAACACTACCGAAAACTCTGATTGGAGCAACCATAGAAGCTCCTGGATCTAGTGGGGCACAAATGTGAACTAAAATTCAAGATTAAATAAAAAGACAAGGCTTGGTGGTATGATAGAGAGAAGTAGATAGAACCCTTCGTCTGTGACCCTAAGACGCCCTTCAGCTTGAAACTCAATTCATGCCCGTGGATCAGCTTTTCGCTAAATACTAGGCCTGGAAGGTGAAGGGTAGCATCAGAGTGGTATGTGCTTCTAGAACAATCAACAGTTGAGAGCTCACGGGCAGCATTTGTTCAGAGACAAAGCTCAGAAGGCAGGAATGGACAGGAAAGAAGGAAGCATGAAAACAGGAAACACAAGGAGGAAGTGGGAGCCGTGGGGATTGCCGTCCATGTCCTGAAACAACGTGCATCTCAGTTGCCGAACACACTACTTTGCTTGGTTTGAAAACCTTCAGAAGTTTTCAAATCATAAGATGTTTGTTTGTTTGTTTTAAATCCCCCACCTGTTTTTTGTTTCCTGGGCTGTGCACACATCGCCTTTTTCAGAGAAGGAATCACTGCAGGGCCAACTGAAAAAACTCCAGCAGCTTTCCAGTAACTGGGCTTAATCCTTTATTTGTCCAGAGTCAGGAGCTAATGTCAAAAGCCACCTTACCCCCTGCCGCAAGCAACATTAAGATGATACAAAGAGCCACCATCTGCCAAATGAAATGTTGACAGTTTTAAGTCAGAACAGGTTTTGGTTCTCGCTGTCTTGGTACCCAGCCAAGTGACTTGGACAAGTCATGTAACGTGGAACCCAAATGGCAATGTGCGTTCAAGTTTATATGCATCTGGTGGTACTGGGGGCCCATTATTGGGCTGCTAACCACAAGTTCAAATCCACCAGCTGTTTTACAGGAGAAAGATGAGGCTTTCAGCTCTCGTCAGAACATGCAGTCTCAGCGGTACTATGTAGGGTTGATTCGAGTCAGGTGACAGTGGGTTATCTTATTTGATAAGCACATTTTTGTGACTAGGCAGCTGACAAGCTATAGACATGAGTTAGTGGCTGAATTGTTGGTGCTGTGCTGGTGAAATTGTGGACTATGCAAATGCATTCCTTTGCGGCAAGGAACAAGCGTCCTCGCTCACATTAGAGACGCAGCGATCTTGTGGTCTGGGAGCGCTGGCTGCATGTGAGGCTCTGAGAAGTAGCCTCAATCTCTTAAGAGCTTCAAGTAATAAATAATTGGCTTCAAAAGATGAAGAAACAGTTTCTCTCTGAAGCTCTTTAATTTGCTTTTGCTTTATTTCAAAATCATAGCCTGGGATTGGAATGACTCCCATGTCTTTCCTGAAGAAATCAAAGACTTCTACCAGCTTCTTCAGTCTGAAATCAATCAACTATGCAATTGGGATGCATTGATAATTATTGGTGATTGGAATGAAGAACTTGGAAACAAAGTGGAAGGGACAGCAGTTGGAAAATATGGCCTTGGTGACAGAAACAAAGGTGGAGATCACATGGTAAACATTTGCAGACCAACAACTTCCTCGTTGCAAATACCTTTTTCTCAGCAACATTAATGATGACTATGCACGTGGTCTTCACCAAATGGAATGCACAGGAGTCCAATTGACAACATCTGTGATAACAGACAAGTGGAGAATCAGCAGCCAAAATGAGACCAGCAGCCAACTGTGGAGCAGACCATTAATTGCTTTTATTTGAGTTTAGGTTGAAGCTAAAGAAAATTAAAAACAAGTTCATCGAAGCCAAAATACAACCTTGAGTATATCCCACCAGAATTTTTAAAACATCACAAAGACAGATAGGCTGCATTGAACACTAATGACAGAAGACCCAAAAAGCTGTGGGATGACATTAAGAACATCATACACAAAGCAAAAGGTCACTAAAAAGACAAGAAAAGATCAATGATAAAAGATATTAATAGAACATTTATTTATTTATTTTCAATTTCTGAATCCAACTGGAATTTTATTTGACACAGAACACGATGTGGTTGCATGAGCACGACAAACTGAAAAGATAAGGCAGCGAAGACATGGTTCTATCTAATTATAATTAAGTAACAGGAGGGCAAGGCAGTAAATAAACAACCAAACATTTAAGCTTGATAGAAGAATTCATTTTTTTCTAATGCCCATACTTTTGGAATCCCCACTCTCTGTTGTCCAATGGACACACCTGCTGTGTTTTGAGCCACTGAGAGATGTGGTGGAAATGAAAGGCATGTGGTTACAGACTCCCAGGCAATGGTACACTCTTCCAACGTGGCAGATGTCTGGTTAGCTTGACCTTCTATGCAGAGATCCATGATGTGGTTCCTGCAGATGGCACAGTTATCAACCCCAATATCCCAAGCCCAGAGGGCTACCGCATTCCACTTTTTCACTTCAAAGCGCTTCTTGTCCATGCTGCTGTTGGTGCTGCTCGGGCTATCCACATCCATCACTGCCACCATTTTGGAAACACATGGTCCCATGAATAGAACATTTTAAATGGCAGCTTAATAACTCAAAGTAAAGTATTATAATGAAATGTGAAAAGACATGGAGTTAGAAAACCAAACAGGAAGAACACCCTCATCATATTTCAAGCTGAAAGAACCAAAAGGGAAAAAATCAAGCCTCAAGTTGCAATATTGAAAGGTTGTTTGGGTAAAATATTAAATGAAGCAGGAAGCATCAAAGAAGATGGAAGGAATGCACAGTCGTGGTAGTAAAGAAGACCCGGTTGAAACTCAACCATTTGAAGAGGGAGTGTATGACCAAAAACAGTCGGCACTAATAGTCCAAGCTACTTACATAAAATAGGAATCTTTCTTGACTTAAAATCAGGAAATATGTGTGTGTGAGTGGTATTGTTCCATGTCTATGTGGAGCAAATAATCAGAGAAGCTGGGCTATGTGAAGAGGAATGTGGCATCAGGATTGGATGGGAGGCACAGTGACACCCTGCAATATGCAGAGGATGCAACCTTGCTTGCTGAAAGTGAGAAGGACAGGAAGCCCTTGCTGATGAAAATCCAGGACTGTACCCCTCAATATGGATTACCACTCAAGGTAAAGAAAACCCCAGTCCTCACAACTGGACCAATAAACAACATCATGATGGATGAGGAGGGGATCGAAGTGAAAGATATCCTTTGGTGTGGACCCACAGTCTGTGTTTACGGAGGCAGCAGTCAAGAAATCAAACGATGTATTTCATTGGGAAAACCGCTGCACAAGACCTCTTGTTGACGAGTGTTGACGAACAAGGAGATCACTTTGAAGACCAAGCTGTACTGACACGAGCCATGGACTTTCCAGTCGCCTCATATGCATGTGAGAGTTGGACAATGAGTAAGGAAAAACAAAGAAGAATTGATGCATTTGAATGGTGGTGTTGGTGAAGCATACCCTGAGTGTCTTGGGCTGCCAGAAGAACAAACCAATCTACCTTGGAAGAACTCCAGTGAAAAATGCTTCTTAGAAGCGAGAGATGGTGAGCCCTCATCGAATGCGCATTGGACATGTTATCAGAAGAGACTGGTCCCTGGCAAAGGACATTGTGCTCAGTAAAGTAATAGATCAGTGAAAAAGAGGAAGACTGCCAAGGAGATGGACTAACACAGTAGCTGCAACAATGGGCTCAAATACAACAATTGTGAGGAAGGTGTAGGGCCACTTTGTTTCGTTCTGTTGTGCAGAGTGGCTATGGGTCAAACCAACTCTGAAGACACCTAAACACATTTCCTGGCATTCTCTGAATTTTTAAACTGCTAGCTCCGCCTGCATGGAGGTATCCCATGATGGGTGGGTATCAGAGAAATTTAAGCTTGTCATTTGGCTGTTTAGCAAGTGTCTGATCACATTGGTCAATTTTGGGAGCCTCCAGTAACTGGTGGTGGACAAGGCTCTTATCCTTGTGCTGACAGCCTCAGTACTGGGTACTATGCTACCATGAAAAGAAGTGTTAGGCCAGATGCTGCCAAACCCCAACAGATATTTTCAGGAGCAGGTCTATGGAAGCCTCTCTATGCCCTTCAGGAATCTTTCCTGTGTGGAGGATCTACTTTGAGCTCATCTGTGGAAACTCTCAGGACAGGACTGGTCCCAAGTTAACATCACGAGTTCAGCAGTGGTGAAAGACAAATGAGCATAAGCACAAGTGGTGAAGAAAGCTGATGGTACCCGGCTACCAAAAGATATAGCATCTGGAGTCTTAAAGGCTTGAAGGTAAACAAGCGACCATCTAGCTCAGAAGCAACAAAGCCCACATGGAAGAAGCACACCAGCCTGTGTGATCACGAGGTGTCGAAGGGATCAGGTATAAGGCATCAAAGAACAAAAAATCAAATCATTGTGAATGCAGAGAGTGTAGCGTGGGGATCCAAGACCCATCTGTAGGCAACTGGACATCCCCTTACAGAAGGGTCGCGGGGAGGAGATGAGCCAGTCAGGGTGCAGTGTAGCAATGATGAAACATACACCTTTCCTCTAGTTCCTAAATGCTTCCTCCACTCCACCCCCCAACTATCATGACCCCAATTCTATCTTACAGATCTGGCTAGACCAGAGGATGTACACTAGTACAGATAGGAACTGGAAACACAGGGAATCCAGGGCGGATGATCCCTTCAGGACCAGTGCTGATAGTGGCGATACCGGCAGGGCAGAAGGAGGGTGGTGTAGAAAAGTGGGTGAAAGGAGGCGTCAGACAGTGTAAGATATGACAAAATATTAATTTATAAATTATCAAGGGTTCATGAGGGAGGGGGGAACGGGGAGGGAGGGGTAAAAATGAGCTGATGCCAGGGGCTCAAGTAAGAAGGCAAATGTTTTGAGAATGATGGTGGCAACAAATGTACAAATGTGCTTGACACAATGGATGGATGAATGGATGGATTGTGATAAGGGTTGTATGAGCCCCCAATAAAATGATTAAATAAATTTTAAAATAAAGAGTTCAGCAGTGGCTACCCTACAAGGGGGTTGTGTAGGCCAGTAGGTGTCTGGGCCTTGAACTGATACAACAAAACAGTATTTCTCACAGACCTAAAGCTGGTGAATAAACCCCTGGTGTATTTCAATAGGATGCTTAAGGGGCATGTTGGTTCCCAGGGCTTTTCAGAAGCTGCCTGGGGACCTTTGTGTGTCTGTGCTCACAGGGACAGTCTCCCTCACACTGTACATGAGCAAGGAGGTTCCAAGGTAAACTAACACAATGGCTTCCCTGATTGGTCTGTGGTTCTCCCAAGCTGGTTCTTAGGGCTTACCACATCACCTGGCCAGCCCAACCTTGGCATTGAAATGTAAGTGCAGCAAGTGAACACCTGGAGGATGGAGCCTGGGGGAAATTCCCTCTGGCAGTCTTATCTTCTCACTTTCACAGGCTCAAGTGTTCTGGACCCAAGGGCAGTGACAGGGTTGGCCTCCTCTGGGGAACAAGAAAGGTTTTATTGAGCAACATCTGGTCTCAGGACAGCTGCTGTGTCCACTTACAGAAGGACTCCTGTAAGCCCCACCTGGCTGCAGCGTGGATGGGAGAGCTTGGCAGTAGCCTCTGACTTCTAGGCTAATGGCTGAAGACAGCATGGGTTTGTGCTAAATTCTGGGATGCTAAGGACATGTGAGAGGGGTGGGGTTTTTCATACATGTGTGCCCTGTTCACTCCCCCCTTTCAGTAGCTCTCATATAGCCAAAGAAATGCGGTGCCCAGGTCCAGGTTTGCCTCCCTATCCCATGTCATCCAGAATGCTTTGAAGTGACCACTCCTCTTTGCCATGAAGTTTCATAACACAGTATATGGCTCACGGCGTATGAACACATGTCACAGTAACCTCACATTTGGATGGTGACGTAGCAGCTAGGCCAGCCCTGTTGCTACAGAGATTACGTGCATGCACTTCTTCTTTTTAAAAAAATCATTTTATTAGGGGCTCATACAACTCTTATCACAATCCATACATACATCAATTGTGTAAAGCACATTTGTACATTCATTGCCCTCATCATTCTCAAAACATTTGCTCTCCACTTAAGCCCCTGGCATCAGCTCCTCATTTTTTCTCCTCCCTCCCCACTTCCCCCTCCCTCATGAACTCTTGATAATTTAAAAATTATAATTTTGTCATATTTTGCACTGTCCGATGTCTCCCTTCATCCACTTTTCTATTGTCCGTCCCCCAGGGAGGTTATATATAGATCTTGTAATCAGTTCCCCCTTTCCACCCCACCCTCCCTCCACACGTGCATGCGCTTCTGTTAGCATTTCGGATTTTCTTGAAGGTAGAAGTCTACCCGTATGACCTAGTTAGTGTGTGAGCATGTCCCTCGTTATTAATTACCCAAACAGTAAGCATTCCTGGTCTCCAGGAAAATCATAAGATGCAAATGAGCAAAAGATAAGAGCAGGGGTGTGACTTCATAGAGCAGTGTGAGGTGCAGAAGAAACTGGGAAGGGGCCTGCGATCGGATCCTGGCTCCATAACCGTATCTGTGCTGTCATCGTCGGCAATATGGCCTCTCTCTCAGGCACAGTTTCCTTTTTTGATAAAATAGCAGTTATTTTGCTTCTGTACCTGTTAAGTCAGGTGAGGTAGCATTCTGTAAACCCCCTGGCACTGAAAGAAAAAAAGTTTAAAAGGTTCACATTAGAAGATCCTGGATACAGTGAAATAAAAATGTGGAACCCAATGTAAATCAGACCAGACTGATTGGTGGGATACAGACCCATATGACCTCCAATACTCTGACCCTTAGGCACCCTTCAGGTCTGGAACTGAAGGAACCTCTGTGTTAGGATAATTGACTATTGAAATTCAAAAGGATAATGTTTACCTGAGGGCAGATGCTTAGTCAAGGAGGAGGGATGGAAACAGGAAGCACTGGTAGGAAGCCACTGAGTGAGGGTTGACACTGGATGCGCTGAAGCAAGGTGTGTGTAGGGTTTGTTTCTGCAGCGATGAAGCAGACTTTCTTTTGGGAGTCCTCAGCTTTTGTTCTTAAGACCTTCAGCCGATTGGATGAGGTCCATCTGCATCATCCAGGGTCATCTTTACGTCATGTCCACCGACTGCAGAGGTTAGCCTCATCCACAGATGCTTTCACAGCAATACCTAAATTCGTATTTGGTTAAGTAATTGGGTGCTACAGCTTAGTCAAGTTGACACAAACCTAACCACAGATAGAATGATTCTTTCCACTATATCCTTTCCATAACCTGAGGCTGGTCAATTGGACCAACAATGGTTTTTCAAGTTTACACAGTATCTTCCATATAAATTCTGCTTTGTGCTTTAAGACAACTGTGTGCACACACACACCCCCACCCCCACCCCCCCAAGAAGAGCACACTGTGTGAAATTCGAGCCCAAGTGAGCCTAATAGTAGAGTGGAGAGTTCCGCCGCAAGGATAAATACAGGTGTGAACCATATCCGACCTGGTGGTTGGTATTTTGCAAGCCAGAGCAGAGTTGTTTGTGTTTCCTACTCTACCGAGTAACACCAGGTACCTGAGACCAAGAGGAGCTGGCAGGTAGAAAAGCAGAAAGTCCCTCACACCCCATCAGTCATTCCCAGGGACTTGCCTCAGAGAGTAGCAAACCTTTGAATCTTCTGCATCTTGGCAGCCATTTTCCTGGTAATTCCAGCATTTCCAAGCAAACCTAATTAGGTTTTTTTTTTTTTTAAGACTTGTTTGTGTGCTTTGGAATAAAGCACACAGTAAAAAGGGAAAAAACAAAAACCAGCTCAATGAGCCGGGCAGGGCTAGTTCCAGAACCAGCGGGGGAGAATATTGTGATTGGCTGGAACCTGGTGTCCCCTTAGAATAATGGGTGTTCAGGGGCCTGACTGCAGGGTGTCCGCTCCGCTCTGCTCATCGTTTGTGGTGCCAGCCTTTCGCTCAACCGTGAGTTCACGCTCCTCTAGCGCCACTTCCTGATTCCCTGATAATCCTGCACGTCCCTTGCTAAGGCTCATTTTTGTCCGGATGCTTTCTCATCCATTGTCCTGCTGCAACTCTGGGAGCAAGTGTTTTTGCTCAGATTTTTTTTTTAAAGGATGAATTGAGATTTGGAAAAGAACTACCCGAGCCAGGACTTGAACCTGATTGACTCAATAGAAGAGTGTATGTCTGGGAAGGACCTGGAGGTAGATTAGGTAACTCCTTGCTCTCTTTGTAGAGACTGGTGATGAGAGAGATTGGACATAAGCTTGTCTGAGCCACAATTGTGAATGGCTTGGGAGTTAGGATGTGTTTTGGCAATTACATAATTCTATAGTCATCTCTCAGGATGAGATGTGATGTGATGTAATTACTTCTGTAATGCACTCTTCTGTGCGCTGTGCGCAGACCATACGTTCGAAGGGAGTTTCCTCAGGGATGTGGCCTGCATCCAATATAGAGGGACAGTCTGCTAAACTCTTGACATTTTGCTCACTGTGTACAGTGCATCTGGTTCAGCATCAGCTGACCTCGGGGATTTGAGCCTCTTGGGCTGAAATGAGTCTTAAGGGGGCCGTAGACTTCCAGACTCCTTAGAATTCTTCCCCAAAGCCCCCATCTTTTATTTAATTGCCTTCAGTTCAAGAGACTTGACAATTAACCAAGCGGTGTCTTGTCCCACCTTTAACTTCTATAGTGCTTCCTGACCCACAGACTTACCGGTGAGTAAGTGTTATACTTGGAACCTTAGGAGATTCTAGGCAAACTAAGTCCAACCTTCTAGATCAACCTGCCAGGATCACCTCAATGCCTGAATCTCGGTGGTGGTTGCTTACTGTCTTTCAAAGCGATTCCTCCACTGCTTGAAAGTTTTCGGCACGATCAGGGCAGTGTTCTGAAGTAAGAGTCGTTCTTTTCTCTTCGCCGGGCAAGTCCGTCCCCTGCTCCCCCACCCCCCAGTCACCTGATGCTCCTTAAGAGCAGGGAGCCCATAGCCTTCAGGGACCTGGAGATGACCTGATGGAGTTGGGGGCCCTGGGTATCTTGGGGACCGTTTGGGAAGCTTAGCTATCCTTCTTGCCAGAAAGAAGGCTGCGCTCTGTTCCAGAAACAGGGATCATTAGGGTACAGATTTCTGAAGCCAACTTGCTGTTGCCCTCGCCCTCCTTCCTCGGGAGTCCTCTCGGCCTTTTGTGAGTGCTGATGGGGACTGGTGAGGCCCGGGCTGGTGGAGAGTGACAGGGACCAGAGGCCCTGCTGCATCACCGACTCCCACTGCTGTCTCCATTTCTCCTGCTGCCTGTCTTTTTAAAAGTGCTCCCTGCATCCTTCCCCCTCCCACAGCCCTGCTGGACGACGGGGCGGTTCCTCCACAGGCAGGGATGACAGTTCTCTGCGGCCCACCAGACTCGCCTGTATTCTGCCCCTGCTTTGAGCAGCAGCAAGCCAGACCCCGGGGCAAGGAGGATTGCCACCCTTCACTGCTTGGGCCAACTCATGCTGCCTGCCACCCGCTTGCTGTGCGGAGCTGGGGACTGGGCACACACCCAGCCCTGGGCCCCATCTGTTGCAGATGAGCTGTGGCAGCCTCCCGGAGCGCTGGGGAGCTCAGGAATCGCCTGTGCCGAGGCCGGGGAAACCCTTTCTCTTATGGACCTGTCAAGTGAGGCAGCAGGATTGCTCAGAGCTGTGAGTGCTGTGTCCCCATCACTTGCCTCTTTACTCCTCCACTTCTTCGTATCCAGGAGGTGGGAGTCTCCAGCAGGGCTGGGGCTGAGAACGCAGACCTCCTGAGAGTCGGTGTGTATGGGGCTTGCTTGGGCGTCTCTCCTGGGACACGCTGTCTCCTCTGCCTCCAAGACGGATGCGGAATTGTTCCTTCTGCTCCAGGGGTCTCTTGTTAAATGAAATACCCACAGCTGAGCAAAATGTTCCCTTCCTACATTTGGTCTGGGGCTTTTTTCCCCCTTTACATAACTTTTTTTTTGTTCAAAGAGAATAACAAACGACAGTGGTGTGGGTGGGGGGGGCGGGGTGGAGGTTCAGCTCTCTCCTTGTCTGAGTTCTGTCTCTCTGCCACTGCGAGGCTGGCATTGGGTGGCCAAGGTGGCTGCAAAGCTGGTTTCTGAGTCTCAGGCATGCCCCCCTCCCCACCCCATTTCTTGTCTCCCTTTATAATCCTCTCAGGGAAACCTAAGAGAAAATCTGCCTTCTTTGCCTTTCCCTCTCCCTTGTCCTGCACCCTCGTTTCGAGCTGCACTTGGACTTCTTGACCATGCCACGCTGGCCTCCCGCTCCAGATGGTGTCCCTTACGTGTGTGTTGGTTGGACCTGTGAGGAGTACCCCGAGGGTGGGTGGGGCAAGAAAGGAGAAAAGAGAAGATGGGAGAAGGCCTTCCCCAGTGGCCCACCCAACGTTGTTTGTTCCCCCAGGAGAGGAGGAGGAGGTCGGCCGGGGGATTTGGGAGCTTCTGCAGAGTTCTGAGCAGAGGGTGGTGGGAGGGCCTGGGTGGGGAGCCCTGCCTGACTTTCCATGCTCTATGGCTGGGGCTAGAAGGACAGGTCAGGTACTCTGAACTCATCACCAAACTGGGGGCTGCCCCGATCTGTCTGAGGGGAATGGCCGGTGATGCTGGCTGTGGCATTGGGTGCTGGTGATTGATATCACTGGGGGCGAGGGGAATCATGAGAGAAACACGGGCTTGGTTCTGTGCTTCCATGTTTACAGAACTGTCTGCCGGCAGAGGATCAAGGCCTGGCCTGTGTGGTTCAGGTGATCGGTTCTGAAAGAGACAAGACTGGGCCTCATCAGCTAGCGACACCAGGGCTGGGTTGACCAGCGGCTTCAGGAACCAGGCATAACCATTCCCTGCAGAAAGCTCCCATTTGGGTAGAGAAGGCAGGTGGGGGGAGGGGGGAGGGTGAGTGTGTGTGACAATCCCAGGATTTGTGAAGAATGGATGGAGGAAGAGGACTATGAGAGCAATGGGAGGGAAGCAGAGGCATTCCAGGGTGCTTCCTAGGAATAGCAGTTGATTGGTGCGTTGAGACTGGGCCTGTGGTTCTGGGCTCTACACATCCCTGCAAGGCTCCACCTGATGTCTAACTGGAAAACAACACCATTTGCTTTTCCTGAGCAGGGAGGCAAGGTATGTCTAGGAACATCTCATTGGTCCAACTGCTGCCACTCTTTGCACGAGGACTTTCAAGGGCAAGCTCCAATCTAAAGTAGATTTTTTGTTTTTGTTCGTTGAGCTCAGCAGTTCTCAACTTCCTAATGCTACGACCCTTTAATACAGTTCCTCATGTTGTGGTGCCCTCCCCAAGCCATAAAATTATTTCGTTGCCACTTCATCACTGTCATTTTGCTACTGTTATGAATTGGGCGACCCCTGTGAGAGGGTCCTTCAACCCCCAAAGGGGTCGTGACCCACAGGTTGAGAACTGCTGGTTTAGGCCAACATCAGGCCTGTGAGATCAGTGTAAACTCCCATTTATATAAGAGGAAACTGACACAAAGAGGCTAAATTCATAGAGTGGAGATAATTGAAAATCTAGACTACTTCAGACCATTCATCATTTTGCCTAATGTCACAAAGGGGTTTAGCTGGTAAGAGAAGCAGGTCTCCTGAGACCCAACACTGGTAATTTTGTTTTGTGTTTTGTTTGGCTAGGCATGGGGTGGGGAGGAGGGAGGCCAGTGGCCTCAGGAAGTTGGTGACCCCAATCCCTTGACCTTGAGGCCTTTTCTGTTGCTCTCCAGGCCCGGCTTCCCCTCAGGTGAGTTCCCGGACTGGTAGGAAAATCAATAGTTGTCAAACTCTAGGTCATGATCTCATTCCCCCACGTCTTTCTGGGATGTTCTTAATTTATCAACTAACTAATTACAATTATTTTTAATTAATCTGTTTATCGTAGTTAAAACATAAACAATGACAACCATTCTTAAACATGTAGCATTCAGGGCCTGCTTCCCCGTCAGTGACACAGGCCACCCGTCCCCACTACACGTCTCATCTGTCCTTTTGAGTTGCCTTTTTCACATGGATAATTCTTTAAAAGGGCATCATGCTTACTGCAGGCATTCTCTTCTAATTAGACTAAATTATAATTGGCTTCGAAGATGATTCCAGAGGATCATTTCAGTTCAAGGTTTAAGGATTTCCTCGGGATAATAGTTTTATTTTATTTTGGGTGGGGGTGGGGTGAGTTATCTACCCTCCATGACTATAGCTAGAGAGGTTGGGTGCCATTAGAATTTGAGATTCTCTTCTGGATTTTCCCTCTTTTGATCAGAATTCTTCCATAGAACCTTTGATCAAAATACTCAGTGTGACCAGCTCTTTTGGTTTCATGGCAAAGGAAGTAGTTGTACATTGAGGTGATTAGATGCATATCATTCCATGTCCTCCACCTTGCTTCATGTCTCCCAGTGAATAGAGAACAGTTGTGCCTTGGGGAGCTGCTCATCAGCTTTTAAGACCCAAGCACTTATGAGACAGACTAAGGGATGGATGGGTGATAAACTAGGAGGTAGGAGAACAGTGGTATCACAATCAATATTAGGCCAAATGCCTGGAATATCTAAAAAGTTGTAAGCCTAAGCCTCTTAGCTGAGAAGATAGTTTAATGAGGTGCTTGTCAGTATATAAGCTGCACGTAATATTGGCAACTGCTTTAATTTGGTTTGTTCCTTATGCAATTCAACCCCTGTTCAAGTGTATAGATTATTGATATCAGTAAATTTGTTAGATTGTACAGCCAGCCACCACCACCCCCAATTGGTGTCAGATTTTTTTTATTATCATTTTATTGGGGACTCTTATATCTCTTGTTACAATCCATACATTGATTGCATCCGGCATGTTTGTACGTATATTGCTTTCATTCATTTGCAGACATTTACTTCCTTTTAAAAATCATTTTATTAGGGGCTCATACAACTCTTCACAATCCGTACATACATCATTTGTGGCAGACACTTACTTTCTCTTGAGCCCTTGGTATCAGCTCCTCATCCCCCCCCCCCCCGCATCTCCCCATGGTAGATTATAACTTATTTTCATATCTTACACCGACCCTATCTCCCTTCCCCTATGTTTTCTGTTGTTCTGCCCCCTAGAGAGGGGTATATGGTTATGTGTCGATCATTGTGATCGATTCCCCTTTCTCCCTTCCCCTCCCCACTTTATCCCTACCCTTATGGTATCGCTATTCCCACTCCTGTTCCTGAATTCTGTGTGTTGTAAGCCCCCATCTCTTTTTGATACCTGTGTACATGTTCTGGTCTAGTCTGAACTGATAAGCAGTACTGGGGTCCTGATAGTGGGGAGTGGCATGGGGGTTGAGGAAGCCTCAAGGAACCAGAGGAATATAGTGTGTTTCATTAATGCTTTACTGTACCCCGGTTGACTCATTCCTTCCCTGTGGGCCCTATGGGGGTGTTGGCTACAAATGGGCTTTGGTTCTCTGCTCCACCCCTCACCCCCCTCTTCTCCACAATATGTTTTTGTTTGTTTTTTATGTGTCTTCTGATGCCTATTATCTGGTCCTGAAGACTCCTCGTGATTGCACCAACGGTGTGCTTCTTCCATGTGGGCTTGTTGCTTCTCTGCTGAATGGCTGCGTGTTTGCCTTCAAACCTTTAGGACCCCATATGCTATATCCTTTAATAGCCAGGCACCATCTGCATTCTTTACCACATTTATTTATGCACCCGTTTTGTCTTCAGCGATTGTGTTGGGAGGGTGAGTATCTCAGAATGCCGATTTGTTAGAACAAAGTGTTCTTGCGTTGAGGGAGGGTATGAACAGAGGCTTGAAGTCCATCTACTACCACAGTGTATTGCTGAGTAAATCTATGTACAGAGGCCAACACCTCTTTGTTTGTGGATTAATGTATTTATATATGTCCACACCTATACTTATACCTCTATCCATTGCTTTGCTTACATTTTCCTTCACTATTAATGAATGGCACTGAATAGAAAGGGGCTATGGGAATGGATTTTCACTTTTGTTGAGCTGTTTATGAATGGAATCTTTCTTGGATGTTCCCTTTCCCCTCACGACTCCTTTGAAAATGATGAATCTTCTTCCTGTAGAAAGTATTCCAGTGCACCTCCCACAAGAGCCGTCTGGCCTCGTTTCCATCAGCAAGCTTTTTGCACCCACTCATAATCAGCCCAGATGTGTTGTTTTTATGCATTTTCATATCAAATTATGATTTGTTCTTTTCTTAACAGCTTTATTGGCAAGTAATTCACATACCCATACAATTCAACAGTTCAGTCATATTAAAAAGAGTTGTACATGATTTGCCCTTGTGAATTGACCTGATTGCTAATTTCCTCTGCAGTTGGCTATGGTCTTAATTTCTTAGGAAGTCTTATCTCCACATTCACTCCTACAATGCCATTAGCTGTTGATATTTTGCATTTTCAATAAATACTGATAGACAGTATACTAGGCGCCAAGCACTGTGAGTGGAATCTACCTGAGTGCTGTTTCTTTTCGTTCTGGGGAAGGGGGCTACTTCTCTGTCTCACGAGGAAGTGGAGCTCCATGAACTTAAATGTCTTGACAAGTGGTGTGGCCCGTGAGAATTCAGCGCCCAGTCCTCTGACTCCACCGTTGTCCCCTCCATGTCATATTGGGATGTGTAGGGAGTGCCTGATAGGGAAAACTTGTGTCTTTGTTCTTGTCATCTGATTTGGCAGGAAGTCTCAAACCTACAAGCAGGTGGCCTGTTTAGCACTTCTCTGCTTCTTCTAACAGTAGAGACCACGATGCCTGCTTTGTAGGATGGCTATGAGGTCAGACGAACCGAGGATGGTACCTGGCACTTAGAAGATGCTAAGGAAGCACGGAGCCCCTTTTCTGTAAGAGGCTGTTCAAAGGTACACCTTGAATTTGACCTGATTTTCTAATAGAATGCTTTGAGTGCAAACACAACACCCTGGTTATCCAACAGGACATCATGGGAGGGCTCTGGACCCAATTTGGTGCAGAGAGCTCTCCATGTGGGGCCCATTTCATTCCCACCCTATCTGTCTGTCACTGGCAAGCCTGGTGTGATCTTCCCAGATGCCTGGGATCTTCATGCTATAACCTGGTCACGATCACGGCAGCATGTTGGCATCATCTTCCTTGAATCACAAGCAACCTTTTTGTTGTTGTTGCTGTTCCTTTGGCACCTGGCACCCCGAAACGTTGCCCAGGAGGAGAGAGGGAGAAAGTGAAAATGAAACAAAGCCAGACTCAAAATCTGTGTTGATTTTCCTTTGTCGCGAGGCCTGCGGTGGCATCTTATTGTTTAATATACGCCTTTAAAGGAGTCTGCCATCTGTCTGATAATGATGGTCCCTGCTCGTTTGTTACCCAGGAACTGGAGTCTGGCTGTGCAGCTTCCAGTAAATGAGGTAACAGGCATTCAAAGAGGTGAGCAGAATTGAGCCTGCCCTGCCTTTTGAAAGCTTGGGCTGTAATTACCTGATGCTGGGCAGGGGAGTGGGGGTGGGGGAGGAAGCTGGGGGGGTTTTGGGGGGGATGGGAGGATCCCAGGTTAAGGAAGAAGCAGTAGCCCTCTTCCAGCCCTGGCCTCTGATGTGTATTGTTAATCTTGTATAAAGTTTACAAAGCAAATTAGTTTCCCATTCAACACATTAGAGATACATTGTTTCCTGACTCAGGTTACAACGCCCTTAATGGGAGTCAGCACTCTCCCCACTTCCATCCCAGGCCCCTATTTCCACTTGTCCATCTTTTTGAGTTTGAGTCTGGGGCACATCCCGCCCTTTGAGTCTCCCGTGATTGGTTGTTTGGAGGCACATGTCTCTCCATGGGGTCACATCCTAGGCTGTCCCCTTGTCTGCCTGTGAAGTGATCTCAAGAGGGAGTTAGTTCCCTCTGCATTTGGAGGGTGTCTAAGGGCTATCCTCCCGGGAGAGCTGGTAACTCTCCCCTTTTCGTGATTTTGAATTTTTTCCTACTTTTTTCTCCCACCCGGTCCAGGGCCTTCTCTTTTGGTGAAAGGCCCTCACAATTTGAGAGCTCAGTGGAGGGAGAACCAGAGACAGGATCCGGTGCCAAGAAGAGACCAACACAAAGTCTCCCCCTCTCAGAGCACATTGTGGGGTTTTCCTTTTTCATAACCCAAACAGTCCCTGTGTTGGACCTTAGCTCCTCCTTGATTTACAGGGGGTATTGGTTAAGTTGCATTATAGGTCACGTGTTCACAGCTGAGTGAAATTGGTGATGAGACTTTGGAGCATTTGGAACTTCCTGGGAGGCCAAGGGTCCGTGTGGCATCTTCCAAAGTGGAAGATGGCCAGGCCTGGCCTGTTAATGACAAGGTGGTAAAGAAACAGCACAGTGTCATGCTCACAGAGGGTAAGGGGAAGACGCAAAATTCCAATTAATCAGAAACCAAACACACAGTCTTTCATGAACCATCAAGACAGCAGTTCTTAACCTGTGGATCTTGACCCCATTGTGGGTCAAACGACCCCTTCACAGGGGTTGCTTAAGACCCTTGGACAACACCTATTTCCAATGGTCTTAGGAACCGAGACACTGCTCCTCTATCTGTCTCCAGGCAGGTCCGCCCACATGCAGATACGCCCACGTACGAGTATCCAGCGTGAAGACTGTTACCCAGGCTACACCATGCTTCAAGACAAAATTTCATTTATTTGCCATTAGAAATAAATATTTCACAATATATGATCACATCTTGTTTTGTGATGAGTCACTATGCTTTAATTCTGTTCAATCTGTAACCATGAAAATACATCCTGCCTATCAGATATTTACATAATGATTCATAACCGTATCAACATTACGGTTATGAAGTAGCAACAAAAATAATTTTTTAACAAAAATAATATGGTTGATCACCACAACATGAGGAACTGTATTAAAGGGTCGTGGCATTAGGAAGATTGAGAACCACTGCTCTAAGTGGAGACAAAAAGGCTCCTTCCAGGATGGGAGGGAGGTTGACCTTGAGACCCACAGAGACAGCTTTTCCTTGCTCACTCTAGACAAGCGTCTAGCCCTTGACAAAGACCATCACCAGTGGGAGGTTGAATCCTGCCCATTCCAGTCTTCTGATCCCAGTAGGAAAGGGTGCAAAGGTATTTTTTTTAATGTTTACAGTCCAATAACTACCATTCCTGAAGGCCTGGTCCTCCCCCGCTTTGTTTTTCGTCCATCAGCTTGCTGTAGAATGGGGACCTGCCTGGTGGTGTGATGCTGGCAGCAGTGCCACCAGTGGTTCCGATACCAGCAGGTCATTGATCTGTGTGTGTTTGTGCACACCCACAACCTGCACTTTAAATCCCAGGCAACCATGAGCCTGCTAGGAAGAGCACTTCACAATCGGATTGGGTTGGGTCACACACTCAAGGATTTTCCCAGGATGTTGGCAGTTGAGAGCTGTTTTTATTATTGATAGACAGTAAACAACAGGATCAGATTCCTTATAGAATGCAAGCATTAGGGACAGATTTTAGGGGAACCAATCCACTGTACCTCCATGAGGACCCCACTTGTGTGAGAGAGGACTCACTTATGTCTAGGAGGAGATCTCCCCCTCCCCAGTTACCCGTGTCCTTTCCCATGTCGTTAGGTAAATACACTGTGGTCCAGCTCAGTAGGTGTCTCTTTTCCCTCTCTTAGTAGGTGAGTCTCACTCAGGTCAGGTGCAGCATGGTTCGGTTTGTTCTCTGTGCATCTCTGGAGCTTTTCTTGGCAGAGTCTTGGCCCCCTGTGCTGGCTGGACAGCTCTCAGCCAGCAGTTTGAGGACCACTCTGGGCCAGTACCAAGACTAGGCTGGCTTGACAATAGCTATCGAAGCACAAATATTTTACGGGCAACCCCTGTGCAATGTATGCCCACATCTTGGCAGGCGGCCTCTTGACCCTCTCAGAACAGGCTTCCCCTGGGCTTTCTCAAGATAGGCATCCCCTTGGCCCCTCAGGACTGGCCCCTCTGAGCCATAGGGCACATCTCTCAGCAGAATTGGAGTATCTGCCACTGCCAAAGGCATTTGGGCCCAGTGCCCCATCCTTCTGCATGCTGGACTCTGGCATGCAGCTGCATGGGCTTCCGCTGTACCTACCTCGGGCACTCCACTCTGCTCGTGCCACCACCTGACTGCTGTCTGCCCCTGGGCCTCTTCCGGTCCTCTCCATTGGTTCTGCCCTGGTTTTCCTCACCTGGGGCTTTGCCCCTGTTTCCCTCTGTCTTCAGTGAGCAGCTCTGTGAGTGTCACCAGCTCGGTGTCGTAGCCCCTGACCAGTACGACCATACTTCTTTTTGAGTCTTAGAGATTTCTAACACAGGGAGCCTGCGTCCAAGGGATGTGTTCTTTTCCCAGGCTCAGGAGGTCTCCCTACAAAGCCGCTGTGAGATTAACTGTTTGCATAGGAAAATACCCTCTTTCTCTTTTCTTTTCACTTAAAATATCATTTTTTAATCTAAAGGTTCTAGTTTTAGAAAAATTGTTACTTTTTATAACTGCATGTGTTACAGATGCAAATAAAATTTATCCAGTGGAAAAGAAATAGCCCCAAAGAGTTGAGACCTGTTAGTCATCTGTTTGTTTTGTTTTTTTAAATCATTTCATACAGCTCTTATCACAATCCATCAGGCACATTTGTACATATGTTGCCATCATCATTTTCAAAACATTTTTTTCTACTTGAGCCTTTGGTATCAGCTCCTCATTTTTCCCCACCCTCCTGCATCCTCCCTCCCTTGTGAAACCTTGGTAATTTATAAATTATTATTTTGTAAAAGAACTTCTTCATGGCAAGGCATAGATTTTTGTACACTGCCCAGTCGTACTGGGTGGATTGCAAGTCGTTTATATGGATGGGAAGCTAAGCCAGCCTCTGGCAAGCTGCAGACTCCACCTGGCCTTTTGAGCGAATTGCAAACCCTGGGCCAGAAAAGCCACAAAGAAGAACCTCACACCGCGGTCGCCCCTGAGGTGCAGGTTTCAGAGGGCTTCTGGACTAAGGCAGGAGGAATAAAGTCCTGGTAATCTACTTCTAGAAACCGCCCAATGAAAATATCCTGGGTTATAACTGAATATTGCCTGACACAGTACTAGAACTTCTCTACAGAGCTGAATTTTCTGGGCCCCAGAACCGCACCCCAATAAAGAGTACTTGATTTGTTCGCAGAAACTGGGATTCTTTCCTGTTTTAGAAGGAAATGGGCTCAGGGTGTCCCCCAGAGGAGCACTTGGATTTTAAGAGTTGAAGGATGAGATGTTCCAGAACTTGAATGGAAAGGGAGACTCTCTGTACCCGAAGGCTAGGAGAGAGCAGCTGGGCCGGCAGCTGGCATCGGCTCCACCAGGGTACCGCAGGATGAGACGTGGCTAGCTCTGCTTCTTACCAGTGTGCAGGCTCTCTGGGAGCCCCTATTGCCAACTCTGCCCGGATGTGGGCGTGCATTCTGTGGATGGGGGCGGGGTGGCTTGCTGAGGATTCTTCTGCTTTGAATCGAATCTACATTGCTCCCCAGATCCTGGGCTAGACCAAGACCCAAGCCAGCCCTTGGAGGAGAATTCGCCAAGCCAACCTCCCAGCATACATCTGTTACCACCTACTCCCTCTGAGTCATCCCCGTACTTATCTGCTCAAGTCCCAGAGCCTCAATACGTGCTTGCACGTTGGTCTCCCAGCACAAACTCCCAGGGGACTGCGGTGAGGAGGAGGAGGAGGAGGAGGAGGAGGAGGAGGAGGAGGAGGAACTTGGAAGGAAGGCAAAAGGAAGGCTCAGCCGGGGAAATGTTTTACTCAAGTACATGAGAGACTGAGGCAGACAGTAGGATGCGGGGCCTCGAACTCCCAGATCAAGAAACCAGGGTGAAATAGTTAAAGTTTATTATGTCAACCTGGCCGATAAACACATGTGGAATAAACACAGAGAGATAAATGGCTCGGTCGCCTTTCTAGTTCTTGGGTCACTTGCTTTCTGATGGTCGGATCAGGGTGCAGATACCTTAGCCAGTTCCCTGCTTCAGCTGGCAAGGCTCACTTCCTGCAAGACATCCCCAAGATGAAGCCGCATGGACCTACCCCGATGCAGCCCTGGGTGCTGGAACAGCCATGTGGAGACCCCTGCCAGCTCTGAGATGCTTACTCGCTCACTGATTCAACTTTCCTTCTGCAGTCGGCATCCTTGCGTGTATTTTGTGAGATGAAGGAGGACGTTGTAGATCAGTGTTGGACATATGGGCTAATGTTGGACTTATGGGCTTGGACAGCATTGGGTTGGAATGTTTTTTTAATGTACACTTACCCTTTATGTAAAACTCTCTTCTACACATATGAGTTGTTTCTCTAGTTTACCCAGACTAACACACAGGGGAATTGGACATCTCTCTAGGCCCTATCTGACACCTTGACATTCTCCCTGGCTGCCAGCATATCACCTTTCCCATGGGATTGGCTGCTTCCCTTTCTCCCTGTGGGCCAAGCCTGGCTCCTTCCAGGTAGGGGCCTGGGCCGAGTCTGGCTGAGTCTGACACCTGACTCTCTGTGAAAGAAACTTCTATCAGCCATCGGTGCCTGGAGAGGGCCCAATGGTTAGCTCCTGCCTTGCCTTCCTACCCCACCCCTCTCCTTCCATCTCTTTCTTCTCCCTTCTCACTTCCCACCTCTGTCTCGAGCAATCGAACAATTTTCCCACCTTCTCCTCTGTGGGGAGAAAGGGCTTGAGTGCAGTCCCCAGTGGCCCCCAGAGTCTAAACCACGGGAACGCTGTCCCTAGAGCAGGGCTGCCCTGTATGTGTCCCTCATCTGCCCAGAAGCTCTGGCAGGGTGGCATCGCCAGCCCTGTGAACCAGAGGCTCTCCTCAATAGCTCTGGGCGGGGCACAAGTGGGCTACTGGCTGAAGAAAACCTGTCCTTATGGGTGGGTGTGGTTGGCATCAGCCTCCTCCCTCCTCCTCCTTATCTACCTGCCTACAGAGAAGGCTGTAGGCCTTCCAGCCCAAGATTCAACTAATGTTGATGTCTAATCACTTCCTCCCAAATCACCTGTCCCCAGTTTCACTGGTGGAAAGAGGGAGGCAATGAAATAGCTGTGGAATCATGATAGATAGATAGATAGATAGATAGATAGATAGATAGATAGATAGATAGATAGATAGATAGATTAATTTTCATTAATCCACAACACCTAGAAATTCCAGTTCATCTAATGTTCAGAGTGGGCGCTACCTACCAATGAAGCACTATCTAAAATAGGATTTCCTGAAACCGAGAGGGCGGAACCAAGGGATAAACCTACGTCTCGCCAGCCTCTGTCACTTTCACTTGGACAAAGTCTGGAATGTTGCTAAGGGAGGCACTCAGGCGGAGTGGAAAGGAGGTACATGAGATGTCGTGGGCATTTCTCACTCCATGTCTGTTCCCTTGGGTTCTTGAGTAAGTGTCTAGGGACACTGCTGCTCACTACAGGGTCAACAGTTCAAACCCGCCAGCCCCACTGTGGGAGAAAGATGAGGCTGTCTGCTCCCATAAAGACTTACAGTCTGAGAACCTTCTGTAGGGTTGCGGTTCTTTGAATGCTATTAGGCTAGGCTTCTCTGTTTGTCTCTTTCCACAGATGTCGTCAGTTTGATTCTTGTGTCTTTCACCTGGGGTGTCCAAATGCTCAGACAATCACAGTTTATATTATTGGAAAATATATTTGAAATGAATAAGTCATTGGTCTTGCAAAGTTCCATCACGCGATCTCCGGCATGATTTCTATCACCAAGGCCGTATTTCCTAGCCGCTGGTCCCTTTTTGTTTACAACTTGCACGTTTCAAAGAACAGTCATGATTTTTGTATCTTCGAACATCCAAGGTTGATAAAAGTCATCAATGTCCTCATCGTTGGCACAAGTGATTGGTATGCTGACTTGAAGAATAGCATATTAACCAGTCTGCCTTGTGGGTGTATGGATACTGTCCAATCACTGATGGGGTTGTACTTCAGGATAGAGCTTGGAATGTTCTTTCTGATGATGCACGTGACTCCGTTCCTTCTCAATATGCCATTCCTAGCATAATAGAGCAAACAGTACCCAAGAAAGAAAACTCATTGAACTGATGCCTTAGTGGAGTGACAGGTCACTGGATCCCCACATCTTAGAAGACCCCAAGGGACCAAAAAGAACAGCTGGGGAGAAGGGTTCAACCTACGAATAGCCAGGGGAAAGCAGTTTAAAGACATCGATTCAAAATAGTCAGTGCCAGCTCATTTTAGCTCCTCAGTGCCTCGGATATCGATCTTCATTTTTTACAATTTCCAGCAGTTTTCCCAGATGACTGCGTCCTCCATCCCATGATCTGATGATGAATATAACTTGAGATGGATTACCAGCCCGGAGTAGAGTTGGCCTCAGTGGCAGGGATAAGATGCGACTTCACTTGCCGATGCGGCGGACTCGGAATGAGAAGCAACTGTGCACATGTGGATTCAGAATCAGTATAACGAGCAACCGGACGTGTGGTGGCCCCGTGGCAGCTCATTAAATTGCCTTCCCTGGCCCTTGTCTATTGCACTTCTCCTTCCCAGCCACATGTACCTGTTGGGATTTTAAAATAATTCCTCAGGGTCTTCTTGGAAGATGAGGTGATACTGTAACCTATCACGTCACTAAAGGATTGATGTAATGAGTTTTCTTACCTGGTGAGGTAGTTAGTTTGTTGTGCCAACCTGGCCGATAAACACATGTGGGGTTAATTGAAGGGCGGAGAGATAAATGGCTCAGTGAGCCTCACCTTTCTAGTTCTCGGGTCTCTTGCTTTGCGATGGTCGGACCAGGGTGCAGCTACCTTAGCAGTTCCCTGCTTCAGCTGGCAAGGCTCACTTCCTGTAAGACATCCCCGAGGAGAAGCTACATGGACCTACCCCGATGCAGCCCTGGGTGCTGGAGCAGCCGTGTGGAGACCCCCCCCCCGCCAGCGCTGAGATGCTTACACGTTCACTGATTCAGCTTTCCTCCTGTAGTCGGTGTCATAGTGTGTGTTTTGTGAGATGGAGGAGGACTTTGTAGATTGGTGTTGGTCATATGGGTTAATGTTGGACTTGTGGGCTTGGGCAGCACTGGGTTGGGATGTTTTCTTGATGTTCACTTAACCTTTATATAAAACTCTCTTATACATGCGTTTTTGTGGGTTTGTTTCTCTAAAGTACCCAGACTAACACACCTGGGTACCATTAACACTGCCTTGACTCAAGTAAAGAACTTCATGGAAGACAATCTAAGCCCCATACAGCTTTGTCACATCTTGCATTGATGGGATTTTCATTTGGGTGAAATTGGGCTTTGGGTGTCCCATGAATCATTCTTCCTAGATCTGTAGCCATGGTGCTACAAAACAGGGCCCAGAAGGGGAGATGCTGGCCATTTCAGAGCCCTGGATAGGAAGAAGGGACCCCTGGGCCAAGTCTGGTGGGTGCTTTGGCATCAAGAGGGCAATTGAAACCAGAGAGTTTTGGTAGAGAATAAAATAAGAGTATCACCTACAGCACAGTTTCTTCCTGAAAATTCTGCTCCCACTGAATGAAAAAGAAACATGGACTGTTTCAGGATTAATAATGTGGACCCCTCCCCCACATTCTGTAGACTGCTTTGTGGTGCAGTTTCTTCCCATGACTACATGGGTCTGGCAGGTAACTTTTTGGTCAGCCGTATTTCGGTATCAGTTACCACTGTAAGTATACAATCAGGTGAACTTTGATGAGCTCACTGCCATCGGCTCCATTCTGGTTTACAGCAACCCCATAGGACAGAGTAGAGCTGCCCCTCGGGGTTTCTGATGCTGTAAGTTTTCACAGCAGTGGAGAGCCTCCTCCTTCCTTGGGTTCTGTGATTCCAAACTGCTGATTTCACCTTTAGCAGCCCCCTCGGGCTATAATTTTGATCAATGTATTTTATCTCTTTAGTGAGTGTATACAGTCATCTAACTAGCACTCAAATCATGATATAGAACATTTCCATCACCCCAAAAGCTTCCTTCCAGCTCACTGCAGCCTGCCTGCTTCCCCACCAGTCTGTGGCTAATGCAGTCTGCCCCCTGTCAGGATTGTCCATCACACTTGGCATGGGCTCCTAGAGCAGGACTGGGAGCCATTTGGGCCTGGGTCTTGCTTGTAGCTTAACGTTGAGATGTACGCATGACATCTGGCCCTTTCATTGCTGAGTAGGAACCTGCCAAGGGGCTATGTCATGGAATGTTCACCCATGCACCTGTTTCCTCTAATTGGGAAATTAAAGGGGGCCACCTGTTCTTCTTTTTTTAATTGTTGATCTTTTAATTGTGCTTTTACATATAACATGACACATACATGATGCATATTCCCATATTAGGTACATAGTACACATAGGAAACTAAGACACCTCTCTCTATATATATCTATCTATATATATATAAAGTGGGTAATTATGTAAAAATATAGTGATTGTGAGATCTTACTATGTTTAACACTCTAGGTTGAATTTGTCAACATTAGTGATACTGAACTGTAATTTCATTTAATATTTTACCCAAAGATTTTGCCTACTTTTATTTTATTTATTATTACTTTTAATCATTTTATTTTGAGCTCGTACAATACTTATCACAATCCATCCATCTATCCATCCATTGTGTCAAGTCCTTTTGCACATGAACAGGCTTGTTTCTTATCTTTGTGTATTCTGTACTACGAGCCATTGTGGACCCCTAGTGGAGACTTAACATACATTTAATTTAAGAGATGACTATCACTCGTTCTAACATTCTTTTAAGATCCCACACACACACTCCTGCTTGCCCTCTATCGATCTTAAAATTTTTGAAGACTTGTCTCTCAAACAAGCATGTCTTCGTGAAGAATTCCTTCATTGAGTCATGCCTGATAATAGTAATTGCTTGTCACATTTTCTGATCAGCATTCTCAAAGAGCTGATAAAATTCCAACCCAGAGCAAAGGCATGCTTACTTAGTTGCTCATGCATTCACACGGAAAGGCCCCATTTCCTTTGGGCTTTAAACAAAAAATACTGAAAATACATCAAGAGATTGCATTATTTTTTCTTACTTCCCACCCCAGGCCAGAAACCGCCAAGCTACATCACCCCTCACCATCGCTATTGGTCAGTGAGGACATCATCCATGATCCTGGCAAGATGCTTTGCTAAGAATCTAATTCAAAGGCACCAATGCTCTGGGCTTCTGTAGTCATTGTCCAACTTTGACATCCATTGAAAATACAATGCTTTGGGTCAGGGATACCTTAATCTTCAAAGGGGCATCCTTACTATTCAATACTTTAAAGAGGCTTTGTGTAGCAGATTTTCCCAATGCATTGAGTCATTTGATTTCTTGCCTGCTGCTTCCATGCGCATTGATTGTGGATCCAAGCCAGAGGACATCCTTGAGGACTTCCACTGTTTCTCCACTCACCATGGTGTCGCCTATTGGTCCAAGTGTGAGGATGTGGGCTTTCTTTCCATTGAGTCATAACCCTTGCTGAAGACTGGTCTTGATCTTCATCTGCAAGTGCTTCAAGTTTCCCTTGCTTTCAGCAGCCCAGGTGATGGCCCCGGGATATCGCAGGTTCTTAAAAGCCTTCCTCCAATCCTGACGCTCCCTATATGAGGAGGCTTCATTTAGTCTGTGGGAAGATGGAATGAAAAGATCATGGAGCTTTTCACAAGCATTCCGAAGCTCCCTTGGATGTGCATACCTAGCCTCACGGCCATCAAGTCGATTCTGAGTCAAAGCCACCCTACAAGGGAGAGTCGAGCCCCCTAAGTCTACAAGAGCAGAAGCCTTCCTCTTCTGCCCTCGGAGTAGCTGATGGGTTCATGTGGCTGACCTTTGAGCTCGTAAACCGGCACATAACCCGCCATGCCACTAGCGCTCCCTATAAATATATAGGCAGATTTATCTCAAAGAAATGGCATAAGGAGTTTCTGGAGCCTGGTAAATACTACACCCACGAGAAGCCAACCAGAGCAGACTGAAGGGATGACATGGGCATCAGGGTGCCCTTCGTTTCCCTGTCTCTGACCTTTCACTTTCTCCTTGAGGGGCTCCTCCCAGGACGGGCTGCTCTCACCACTCGGTTTAAAAACAGATGACGGGAAAGTGGTTTCCCCATGGCAGCCAGGAAGCATGGTGTTCTGAGGGTGGTGGGGGTGTCCCTGGCACTTTGTAATAGCCCAGCCGAGAGCCACGGCCTGAAAGACTTGCAGATAGGTGGCAACTTGGGATGCCCTGGCGAGGTCCCGAGTGGACGTGGCTGCCCAGGACAGGCGATCGGAGAGGATCCTCTGGCTCTGGGCCAAGCTGCTCAGGACCTGATCTAGATGCACAGATTGCAGGTGGCTTCAGCTGTGAGTGAGAATGCTGAAGACACGCCGCCTAGAGAGATGTTTTTCTCCGGTGCCACGTTGCTATTGGCTGCCATAATTCAGCCCTGGCTCATGGTGACACCCCCTCCCTGCACCCCTCCCCCCACACACAAAAAAGTGGAGTGAACTCTTGACATCCAGGGGGTTTTGTTGGCTGATTGTAGAAGCAGATTGCCAGACCTTTGATCTCGGTCCACATCTAGAAGCATCACCGAAACATTCAGCATTCCAGCAGCGTGTCCGCCTCGGGTGATAGATGCATGCCCACTGAACACGAGACGCTTCCACTGACTCGCCTCCTACTCCGGTAAACAGTCACGGTCAAGTTGAGCCCACCTGGTAGGCCCCCACACGTGTCAGAGTAAAACTGTGCTCCGTACAGTCTCCAAGAGCTGTGACCTTTGGGTCCGGCGTCTGAGGTGGGTTTCAACCGCCAGCCTCTTGTCTAGTAGTCACATGCCAGAGGCCTGGCCTTAGCCTTGCACTTGAGGTTTGGCGACAAGAACAATGCAATGACCGGACCCTCACCACAACGGGGAAGAACTCTCTCCTAAGAGATCATCTCTTTGAGCCCAAATCCTAGGATATGAAAAAACAGCTTTTGTTGTTGTTGTTTTTACCTCCTTTCTTGGGAAAATACACCCACAAACAGCCCCCTGTTTTTTGTACCTGCCACCTTGTGGGCCCAGCAGCTGATCTAGACCTCTCTCTACAGGCCGTTTCCCTTCCCTTCTCCTCCTTATGTAATGAGCCCGCAGGCCCATGGTGGGCACGGTATGTTGGCAGCCAGCAGCTAGCCCCAGGGAAGCCTAGCAGATGCATCTGTTTGCATGCTGGGGGGCATGGCCTGTGCCCTGTTCTGTCCACAGTGACTTCCACTGTCCCTGGCCTGGGTGAGCATGCCCCTTTCCAGTTAGGACTTGGTTAATTCTGGCAAGAGCCCTTGTGCCTGGTCCAGGCGGACCCTAGCTAGCCTGGGCGGCAGGCTGGGCTTGGCCTGAACAAAGGAAAGTCTGGCTTCTGGGACATTGTCCCTGCTCTCTTAGTGACCAAACCCTGGGCCCTCATTTAATCTCTAACTATCACTTGCCCTGCTTATCTTATCAAGGCCAAACCTCAGCTGGAGCCTTTCCAGCCTCCAGCCCGAGACCTGATGCTGGGAGGAGGGGATGTTCTTCTCTCCCCTACGTTGTGGGGCGCCTGGGGAGAGTGACAGCCCATCTTCCATTCTCCGGTGAAGTAATAGTTAGGACTGGCCTGCGGACACTTTGAGCAGGCCTCTCTGCAGGAGCTTTTTGTCTTCTGTGCTCATGATGAAGGGGTGGCTGGGGCTAGGTGAAAGGTGATCAGTTGGCCAAAGGGAGTTGAGGCCATCTCTGGGCGCCAGCTGTTATGACTCTGTATGGGTGCTTGTCCTCAGCCTGGATCCTACAAAGCCTCCTCTGGAGCGATCCAAGCCACACTGCGTATGATGGTCAGAGCTGCAGGGCCTACAGCCCAAAGGGCCAGGGGGCGGCATGGGGACTCCCTGCGGGAGACTATCTTTCTGGGCACAAAATCCAAAGATGAGTCTGAGGGCTTTATTCCAGACCAGGAAGACAAAGGGGCCCATGATTATGACCTCTGGTGACATCTAGAGGGGCAACCAGTTAGCTCCTGAAATCTACTTACACTGCTTGCAGGCTCATCTGTTGCAAAAGCCCCAGACATTTTGTCCACTACCCAGTAAGAGAGAGAGTTTTACCATCTTTGTGTGTGTGTTTGTGTATGCATGGACAAACCGTGTCCGAGCGTTACGGTGAGCTCTTGCTTTATTCCAAGTTACACCTGGTATTGTGTTCTCATGACACAGATGTCATGGTCCACTGGCTGGGGACTTCTAGTTTGGAAGACAGTAGTGTCATGCTTCCTTTGAACCTGCAGAGAGCCAGACGCTTGAAGGAACAGCAGTAGGGCTTTGGAAGGGCTGTGTGTCTGTCCATTGTTCATTATCCTGTCATCCTCTTGGGGGAGGTTAGAGACAGTGCAGTCTTCTTAAGGGGGGGCCTCCAAGGTCTGTGACAGCCTTCCTTCTCCTTTTTTTAAAACCGTTTTATTGGCATATACTTGACACGTCATACAATGTAATCATTCCGTCGCATTAAGAAGAGTTGGGCAGTCATCACCACAGTCAATGTCAGAACATTTTCTTCTTGTATCCATTGTTGTGAGTGCCCCATTTGCCTCCAAACCTCCCCTGCTATGCTCCTAGGTAGTTATGTTTTTTTTAAATCAAATTCCACAACTTCTACGTGTATAATTCAGTGTCACTGATTCCATTCTTCGTGGTGTAGAGCCACTATCAATATCCTTTTCTAAATTATCCTACAACCATTGACCCAATGGCCCCTACCCGACAACCCTTTCCCTTCGCATAGGATAACCACTGGTCAAGGTTGATTTTTGTTTGCCTGTGGTTTTCTTGATAGGGTATTCACGTATCACGTACTTCCCTGGGTAAATCGCTTTTTACGTGAGTTGTGTAATCACGATCAGTTCTAGTGCTCCCTCCCCACTCCTGAATTCATTGTTTGCTCCCCAAATCCTCTCACCCTCCTTATCTCCCGCCCCACCCACTACATCCCTTATAAACCCTTGCGTTAGTTATTAACGCTAGCCATCTATGCCTTCTGTGTGTGTGCTAGCCTTTCTACCTGAGGTCACGCCTGGCTTGAGCATGGTAGTAGCCTGGTTTCTGAGGGTGGCAGCACAGCAAGGCAGTGCCCAGGGACAATGGACCTGGGTGGCACCCTCTGCTTTCCCCACAGCTTCTGGCTCTTCTGCTGATGGCATTTGGCACTCCCAGTCCCACTTAGGGATGGAGTCTATGGGAAGGTCTTCTCTTGTGGTTCCCTTTCTGGGTTTCACAGCCACCTTCTGGGACTGTCTTGGAGACACACAGAGCAGCCAATGGGACTCCCCTGTCATTTCAACTGACCATCTAGGTCCTTAGTAGGCTCTGGGGCCCAGAGAAATCAATGTAGAACTTAAGAAAACAGATCAAAAACACATTACAGACAGAAAGCAGGAATGCTGCACTCAAAACTCTCAGGGAGGAAATGCCCTCCCTTCCTCCGCTGGTTCAGCGATGCTCTGTGTGCACGGTCTCAAAGGACAGTGAACTATCCCATGTGGTTCTTCTGGCCATGGCCCCTTAACTCCCACTGAGTGACTCTTTACTGATGGGCCTGGGCGAAGCTGATGACAGGGTCACATGAGTTCACTAAGTGATTCCCTGGTTCTGAGTACCACGCTGCTGGGTATAAAAGAGGCCATCTCAGAAGCAGGAAGGGGGCATTCTCAGTCCTAGCAATAGGGGCAGAGCCAAAATAAAAAAAATACTATAAATGCTCCCTGTGCATTGATCCCACCTCGAATCAGGAGACAGCTGTGGCCCCAGCGGAGCGGCAGAGGAGCAGCCTCAGCAGGGCCAGGAGCTAGGGCGTGAGACAGAGCAGTGGCTTCCAAGTCCACAGAGCATGTAAAGCCGAGAGCTCTGGGGCAGGAGGCTGGCTTATGCAATAGGTTGCCTCTAAGCACTCGCTCAAAGAAGCTTTGTTTGCTGGCCCATGGAGCTGGAGTTGAGCCCCTTGAGGCTTACAGTCAAATGACACGCCCTTTGGGCACTTATTAGCAGCCCTAGAATTGCTTTATAACATTGCCCAAGCAGGGCAGAGGCCAGGCCAAGAGGCCGAGTGCCAGAGAGGCCTGCCTGTGGGCACAGCAGAGAAGAAACTGTCCTGGCTGAACAACTGCATCCTGAGCACTTCTCACTTGCATCGCAGCCTGTTCACTTCCTTCACGAGCCCTTTCCTTGTGATTGTTGCCTGTGAGTTCTGTGTGGCCGTCTCACTGGATTATAGCGGACCTAGCAGATAAGGAGGGAGGGCTGAAAAGTAGAAGGAGCTGTGGGAGAGAGCAGGCCTCATCTTGCAGTGCGAGATGGGAGATGATGATTCTGGGATGAAGACTAGGAAATGGGAACAAGGTATATTTTACTCTCAAGACAGCACCCTCTCCCCTCCCCCCACTATCATGATCCCAATTCTACCTTGCAAGTCTGGCTAGACCAGAGCATGTACACTGGTACAGATAGGAACTGGAAACACAGGGAATCCAGGACAGATGATCCCTTCAGGACCAGTGGTGAGAGTGGCGATACTGAAGGGTGGCGGGAGGGTCAGGTAGAAAGGGGGAACTGATTATAAAGATCTACGTGTGACCTCCTCCCTGGGGGACAGACAACAGAAAGGTGGGCGAAGGGAGACATCAGACAGTGTAAGATATGACAAAATTATAAATGATAAATTATCAAGGATTCATGAGGGATGGGGGAGTGGGGAGGGAGGGGGGAAATGAGGAGCTGATGCCAGGGGCTTAAGTGGAGAGCAAATGATTTGAGAATGATGAGGGCAATGAATGTACAAAAGTGCTTTATACAATTCATGTATGTATAGATTGTGATAAGAGTTGTATGAGCCCGTAATGCAAAGAATGTACAGATGTGCTTTATACAATTGATGTATGAATATGTATGGATTGTGATAAGAGTTGTATGAGCCCCTAATAAAATGTTAAAAAAAAAGAGAGTTGTATGAGCCCCTAATAAAATAATTAGAGAAAAAAAAAAGACTGCACCCTCTTTGAAACATCTCCGCTAGCCCCTCTCATTGCTCAGTTCAGCAGATAAAACGAAGCGAATGGGTACACTTACAGGTATCTTGATTTTTCGTTTTAAACTTTTTGGGACTTGGAGGAAGGTGGCCAGAGCAGATCAGGGTTTTACATTCAGCCATACGGACACACTCTGATTCAACTCCCCCATTGCATTCCCACCTCAAGGCCCATCACCTCTCGCACTTCTTCCCAGTGTATCCTGTTTACACCTTTTCCTCTAGACTTTTCTTGGGATCTCAAATGATTGATTTTGTTGACATGTCAGAGAGTTCAGGTCCAACTCCAAAGGGTAAGGACCACGGTGTTGGGTTCACTCAGCTATGATCAGCAAGCCTGGCCTCTCTCGTGAGTTTGAGTTCAGTTTCACCAATAGTTCCACCTTAGGTGGCTGCTCATGAGGTTGTTTTTTTTTTTTTGGGGGGGTATTTATTTTCTTTCACAAGAGTTTTATTGGCATATAATTCATATACCATACAATTTGATAGTTCAAGCTCATGAGCAGTCAAGACCTCTGTCATTATTAAGATGTAGAACATTGTCCTTGTGAACTATGCTAGGCCAGTTGACCTTGGTGTGCCCCGATGGTCCTGCTCCCCCAGCTCCAATGACTGATTGACATCGTTATATTTCTTTAAAAATCATTTTATTGAGGGCTCTTACAGCTCTTATAACATCCCCATCCTCCCATACATCAATTGTATTCAGCATATTTGTACAAATGTTGCCATCATCATCTTTTAAACATTTACTTTCTATTTGAGCCCTTGGTATCAGCTCCTCTTTCTTCCCTTCCTCCCACCCTCCTACCCCGCCATAACCCCTTGATAAATTATAAATTATTATTGTTTTCATATCTTACACTGACCACTGTCTCCCTTTACCCACATTTGTTACAAGCATCTTGAGACGCCCTCTCATTACTATGAAATGTAGGTAATGTAATGTCACTGGACATATGAAAGGTAGAGTTTTGACATGCCCAAGATCACTCACAGAGTAAGCACAGAGCCATGGCTGGAACTAGGTCACTGACTCTGGGAGCAGGTTGCGTTCTTGGGGCTTGAGGGTGTGTGGAAAAAGGGGGTCAGATGTTTCTGGTGCTTGATGTCCCTGGGCCTGCTCAGTGGGACAGAGGAGGAAGCTGTCCTGGATGTATTCCTTCCTCAGTCGGAATGTTCTATCATTAACCTGACACTTGTGACCCTAACTGCTCTGGAATGGGGGCTGTGGTCCCTGCTCTGTTTGTCCTGCCTGTGTTGCTTGGTCAGCTCTCTGCGTGGGGCCTCCCAGCTGCATCAACAGAGGAGTTTGGGAAGGGAAAGTTGGACACGCAAGAGGGTATTTGATGGACGCACACGCTGGGACACTAAGCAGCAGCACGGTGGCCGGAGCCAGCGCCTCGCTGCTGTGGAGTCCCTCCAGCAGGAGCTTACAGACAAGCTGGTCACAAATATCAGACGTTTCATTGCCTGATGGAAAGTGTTGGGACAGGTGTGTGGGGGAGATGCTGCGGGGAGGCGCAAGGTGTAAGACGGGTCTGTACATAGGTAGAAGAGTAAAGGGAGGGAGTGGGATTGCCACCGAGTGGTGGGACTCTTTAGACTTTCTTGTGCTTGTAAATTACCTTTAAGAAAAAGAGTTTCACGAGAAAAGGAGTCTCTTAAGCAGCCTTGGGACCGAATGATGGAACTATACAAATCCTCGTTCGTGCTACCTTCTTTCCCTCAGGTCATGCTGTACCAAGGATGCCTAGCTTTCGTAGATGCTGCACCCGGACCGGTTATGGGAAAATAGGAATACCAAGGAGATTGCTAGGGCTCGGAGCTAGGAGTGGGTGGAATCAGGTCATTGTACCTGCTGACTACTGTCTGATTGTCTGACCTTGGGAAGGTAGTTTAACTTCTCACCATTAGTAGCTCCACCTTCTGTGGTGGTGAGGAGCTGTCACCCGGTCCACCTCTGACCCATGAAAATCTGCTTCCTAGTCCATCTGTATGTAGAAGCCCTACTGCAACTTGCTCCAGAAGCATCGCAGCACACAGGCCTCCAGGGACAGCAGGGGGAGCGGGACAGGAGGGGTATTGTCTAAGAAGTGAACCCGTGCCTCTCACATGGCAGGTGAACACCCTTCCTCTGGACCAGTCCCCCTCATCTTCATCTACAGACTAGACTAACACCACTTGCCTTTCCTACTTACATGGGTTGCTGCAAGGAACTAACGAGGTTTCAGTAGGAAGATAAGAAAGATGTACTGATGGCATAATTAACAGTGATTATATTGTTGATTCCTTACTTTGTGGGGGGATGGCATAGTTGTTTAGTTTTTGCCTGGATGCTTGCGGGGGGAGGGGGGTTTAAGTGAATTTCTTTCAGTCAGCTCGCACCTTGGACAGTTTCCCAAACCTGGAATGGGGGCTCCCCTTTTCGCTCTTATCCTGACACTTTTCTGGAAGGTGACTTTATCAACCCAAACCACCTCACCATCGACGTTCCCCGAAGGCTCTGACAATTGTCTTCGATCGTGTGGTCATTGTCTAGAATATGTTGTGTGCAATAGATGAAAATTCCAGGGTGCTGAAGCTGGACAAATTTGGAAGGATGTCATTCAGCTAGTGGTGATTTCATCTGTTGGAAAAACAGATTGATGGCTGCCAAAGAAGTTTTAAATTGTTGTGAGGGACAGGATTGGCTCTTCCATGCTCAAAAGTTTTCCACCCCCTGCTCGACTTGAAGCTAGAGATTTGCCCACACCCAGTAGCCAGGGTGCCCAAAGCTGTTTGGCGCTCTCTGGAAGAGCAAAGCCAAGATTACAATCATGGGAGTGGGGTGGGGAGTCTTCCAGCAAAGCCTGCCAGGCAGCCAAGATGTGGGCATGTTGCAGTGGCCTGGTTCACCACGGGCACCTTCAGGAAGCCCTGGACCGAGCTGGTGGCAGCACCTTACAGTGGCCACCAGACTAGAGGCAAGCCCCGAGAGCAGCCGGCCCGATGCTTGACCCCAGCTGTTTCCAGAGTTGTTTGACACAAGCCCCATGCCTCCCCGGCCCTCGGTGATGGGAGACTGGGTCTGGGTGGTGATGTGTAAGGAACAGATGCATATTTGCGAAATGCCTTCCCAGGTGGAAACTGCTGTTGCTGAACAAATGTTCTTGGGTAATGACCACGTGAAACACGAGAGGAATGTACTCATTTAAACTGGAGATAAGTGACCTGCGCCTGCCCCTTCCCTGTGAACCACACCAGAAACCGGGTGGTTTGGCAAGACATTTGGGCTTTGCAGTTGCCCGTGCTGTAGTGCCGGGGTGATGGTGTATGGACATCGTGGTATATGGGACGCTTGTTGTGTAGGAGACAGAATGCACAGGTGACTCCTCCCCTGACCTTTGATGGAGTCAGTCTAGGTGGGGGCATGGACGGGTAAATAACCATGGGACCATGAAGGGAGCAATCCTCTTGTGAGATGGGCTTGCAGGACTGTGAGCACGGGACGAGAGAAGATAGGGAAAACATCATTTTGCCAGAAGGTGGGTGGAAGCCCGATCTAGTCATCTGGATGGGGCTTTGAGGGATATGTAGGAGTTCAAGCTGTACATGAGAATGGCAAGACCGGAAGTCATAAACCCCAAAGAAGAGCCCGGCCCAAAGGTTTGAGAGTGCTGGCCAGAGCCAGGGCAGTCAGTTCCCTGCTGTCGTTGTGCCATCTCCGTGCTGGGACAGATGGCGCTGCCCTGGAGGGACTGAGAGACGTCAGGTCCAGGTCTGGCAGTGTGTGTGTGTGTGTGTGTGTGTGTGTGTGTGTGTGTGTGTGTGTGTGTGGTGTGGTGTGGGGGGAGTGGTTGTATCTGAGCCTCAGGCAGATGTTTGAATAGCGGGGGTGCGGTGCTGGCAGAGGGCCCCTCCACAGAGCTGCATTTTGAAGCATCAACCTATGGTGGACTGTGCTGGCAGAGGGAGGCTGGCTGCAGTGGGACTCCATGCTGGACTCACTGCGGCCCCCTCCTGAGTAGTGCCTGAGGAGCTGGCTTTCCACCAGGCTGCACCTGGGCTATTAACTCTTCCCTTCGAGAGCCCGGGCATGAGTTCCTTCCAGGTGGTCCTCTCATGCTCCAGGGTAAGCCACCCTGGGGACTGCGGAGGCCAAGTTGAGACGAGGGTGTCTGAGAGGAGGTCTGTGGTACTGTGCTAGCACTTGCAGTGGGGCCGGGAGGCCCTGGGGGTGGAGGAGGCAGGGCTGGCACATTCAGACTTGCATTCTTCAAATCCCTCTGTGAGCAGGATGGAGCAAAGTGAGGCCAGACACTGATATTTGGAGAGCAAAACACTCCGAGTGAGCCCAGGTGCAAGGGGGCAGCCTGGGGTCCATGCAGGCTGCGTTGGAGCGGGGTGGGTTCGAAGACAGGTGAAGGATCAGGCCTCTAGGCACGAGGACTGCCTGGGGGAGGAGCTTTGACCAAGGCCGGGGGTGACATGGCTAAGGAGAAAGGATGACTTTGCTTGGGACCGTGCCAAGGGCGCACTACTGCCTGTGTCCACTTCTATCCACTCTCCCCGGGCCACGCGGTGTGTGGATGACTGGTGGTTTGCACAGCTACTGCCCCGCCCCTTCTGACACACTCGCACACACACTTGCACACGCGCGCATGTACGTGCAGGCCATGCTGTTGGGACCCTGGTGCCTGTCTCACTCATCAGCCAATCCATAGATACTCCAATAGCCTCTCTCTCCCCCCACACTCCTTTCCCTCTCCCCAGTCATTTTCCTCCCCTGGGAAGAGGGGCTTCGAAGGGGCTCAGCATTCAGGAGGGTAGGGTGGCAATGTGGAAGTGAGGCTAGCCCTTCTTCACCTTCCTGGAACCATGTACACCACCACATCCCCCCCCTCCCCAGGTCGGTATTCATGAGGAAGGAGCCCACTTGGAGCCGTCTGAAGTCCCTGGGTGAAGGCCGAAGGCTGGTGGCCCCCAACTGACCATGTTCCTCTCGTCCTAGGATCTGAGCTCCTTCGCCATGCCGCTTCTGGATGGAGAGTTGGAGAGCGCGGACAAGCATGCTCGCAAGGTAAGCGGCCTCCCTCGATGAGTCTCTCACGTCCCACATGAGGGGGCAACTGAGATGCCACCTCCCGCCCAGAGGACCGTGGGACAGGTCAATGACTCAGACTAAGCACCCCCACCTCCCCTTCACCTGCTGCCACCAATGAGAGCGCCCTATGTTCTGTTCCCTTGTCCTTCTCCTAAACCCTCAGATGTGGTTAGAACCACAAATGTGAGTCAAGCAAGTGGTGAGCCTGGGTCCTGAGGGGCCACGCAATAGAGCAAGGAGGCCGGCAGCCAGCCCTGATGGCTGTGACATGAGGTCCATGGGGGATTGGTGACCGCTCCTTCACAGATAGCAGTGGGTTCCTCAACCAACCCTGCCCTGCCTTCAGTCTCCCCTTAAATCTGGTTTCACACACACACCCACACAGACACACACACACACACACACACACACACACCTTATCCAGATGCAACGGCACCCTTTCCTTCCCCTTCATCCTCATGTTCTGCTTTCTCCTGGGCCTTGGGCCTCTGTCTGGTTCGCTGCTGTCCCACCCTGAGCCCACCAATTGCTTTCTCTTCCATTCGGAACCCCGAGTCTCCACACAGCTGCTTTCTGCACTGGCTCCCACAGTCCAGAAGTTGTGCTTCCCTGGAAGGGTGGGGGGGTCGAGCCAGGAAGGTGGACCAGCTGCCTGGGAAGGGGAATCCTCCTGGGAGCCCTGAATATCAGACCCCTGTGGTGGGGATTTGAGGAAGGTGCTGTTGGTATGAAACCAGGTGAGAGAGGGGCGAGAGCAGGCCTGCGGAGGGTGGTAAGTGAATCCTTCACCGGGGCTCTGGGTGATGCCAGCTGGAACTAGGGCAGGACAGCACTGGCCGAGGCCAGTCTGTTCCCAAAGCATTTTTAATTGCATGGCATTGGATCAATCTATTGGTTTAGACATGTGGGGTGAAACTGGCTCTAGGCCCTGCCTGGTACCACAAGCAAGCCCATTAACAGTGATGGGCCCAGACAGAAATGGGTCCCAGAAGACGCTGTAGCCATGACCTCCAGAGCTTCCCAAGCGAGCAGGGAAGAAGTGGTAGTTGTGGGATGGGAGCGGCAAGGAGAGGGGACAGGGGGTGGTGACAGAAAGAACAGCAGGCTAGTCAGACCCGACCACAGGACTCTGCCTCCTCCTGGCCAAAAGTGAACACTGATCTAAGGCCTCAAACTGCGGGGACTGAACACACACACACACACACACTTCCTCCTTGCCAAAAGTGAACACTGATCTAAGGCCTCAGACTGCGGACTAAACACACACACACACACACACACACACACACACACACACAGACTGCGGACTAAACACACACACACACAGAGTCGGGCTGCAGTTGCACATAGCCCAACCCTGACCTCACCTGGGGCTCTCTGGAAGGGACTGAATAAAGTTGTGGTCACAAAGGAATGGTATGGGACAGAAAGGGGAGCATGATGTTTTTCTTACCGCTACCCAATATTGCCTTCGAATTGTGGTGACTGACGTTGGCCGTAGTATTGCAAACAAAAGGCTAGGATGTGGGTCTGACCCTCTCACCAAGTGAGGAGAGAAGACATACATCACAAATTAGTACTAGTAACGAGGAGCCCTGGTGGCGTAGTGGTTACGTTAGCCTGCTAGCCGCAAGCTCAGGGGTTTGAAACCACCAATTGCTCTGCAGAAGAAAGACTGGGCTTTCTATTTGCATAAAGAGTTCCCGTCTGGGAAATTCTCAGGGGGCAGTTCTCCCCTCTTACGAGTCAGAATAGATTTGGTGGCAGCAAGTTGTCGACCAACAGCGCATGGCTGACCCATAGAGGCCCCAGAAGAATGAGGAGCTTAGTTCCTATGTAACTGGGAAGGCCTTTGTTCTCAAATGAGTCTATTCCCTTTTTATTGTTGTTGTTGTTGTTAAGTATAGATAACAAAACATCAGTCATTTCAACCAATTTGATGTTGATTGTGTTACCATGCTATGCAACTATGCCCACTATCCATTTCCATATTTTTCTGCCACCCTGAACAGAAACTCAGTAAAATATAATCTTCTACACCGTGGTGGGCTACCTGCTATGTCTGGGAAGCATTGGGCTGCTAACTGCAAGGTCAGTTTCAAACCTCTGAGCTACTCCATGGGAGAAAGATGAGACGGTCCGCTCCCATGCAGATTGTCAGAAACGCTGTATTGGGTTGGGATGAGTCAGCCTCGAGGTGATGGCTGCTGCTGGGTGCTGTTGAATTGGTTCTTGTATCTAACAGAACGAAACAGCACCCAGTTCCAGAGCATCCGCACAGTTGTATGTAAGCCCTCGTTGCCGCCATTGAGTCCATTCATCTTGTTGAGAACTTTACGTTGTCCCAAGCACGATGCCCTTTTCAAGAGACTGGAAAGGCGGGAATGGTAGATGGGGGGAGTGGGGTGGGGTGTTAGATTATTTGTTTTCTCCCTGTATTGTTTAGTGCCTGCTGTGTGTCCTTGAGACAGGACTTCAGAAGCCAAGTGTTTATCCTGGGAAGGGAAGGGAAAGGAAGGAAAGAGAAGGGAGTGGGGTGCTTGGGATACCCACTGGCTTTTTGCTGTGACTTTGGGGTCTCCTCTCTGCCCACCTTTCATCCCAGAGGAAAGATACATCCTACCTCTGACCTGAAAACTGTTGGTTCCACTTTCCATTAGATTCCAATAGCCTTGACTTTGTATGGCCTTTTACAAGCAGATGTATTGACTATTCATGTGGACAAGTCTCCAGATTGCCCATGAAGGGCTTCCTTCTTGCCTTGCCAAAGTCTGTCCCTTAAAGCAATGGTCCAGTTCAAAATGTAGACACACTAAAAAGGAGGCATGGCTTAAACTCCCCCTGGTTCTCGCCCCTTCGGAAGGTAAGTTTTGATAGGGAGGGTCGTAGTCTCCTTAAGTGGCCGTAAAAAAGTTCCACACACAGGTGGCTAAGAAGAACAAAACTACACCATCTCATATTTCTGAAGAGTGGAAGTCAGAATTCAAGGGAGCCAAGCAGGAAGGTTTGAGGGGGAAATAGCTTCCTGTTTCTTGTGGCTTCTGGGATACCTACTTGTTCCTTGTCTTGCAGTTGCAGAAGAACCCATAGTGGCAGAGCCATCTACTCTCTGTCTCTCTCACTCCTCCTCTTATTAGGCTGTCATTCTTACTGGATTGGGACCCACCTTACTCAGGATGCCCTCGAGTTAATGGGTAACATCTGTTAAGACCCGATATCCAAACAAGGTACTAGAAATAGGGCTTCAGGGAATCTTTCTGGGGACACATTCAATCTGCAACAAGAGGGCAGGAAGCGCATCAGGGGAGGCTGCCAGGCTCTCACCAGAGAAAGGAGGGTGTGAGGGAGAATAGAGGGGTAAAGGGGGGCTCTGCAGGAACCCCTGGGGTGTCTGAGGAGGCAGTGCACCTGAAACCAGAGAGAGCAGAAACCGGAAGTTGTAATCACTCCTGTTCCTGGAACCCGTGTTGGGTGATGGCACCCCAGGTGAGAGCTCCCAGGTCATGCCTGTGAAGCAGGTTTGGGTAGGTTGGAGCTTGTAGCTCCGCTATAAAAGACAATCACATCTCTTCATATTGAGTCAACCCAACTCTCTCCCTAAGTCTTCCCTCCGACCAAGTGGGTGGGAATGCTGATTTTCACCATGAATGAGGCTTTCTTCTGAGGTTTGTATGAAGATCCCGGGGTCCCATACAACACATATCCACTGATTTGTGAGAACAAGGGAACTGGGCATTCAGAACAGTGAAAAGAGCTTCTCAGGGTCCCATGACAACGATTGAGCCAAGCCGGAATCCAAGTTGCTTGAATCTTGGTGCGTCCTTTTTCTGCTGGGTTGGGTCGGGCAGGACTTTCAGAGGAGGTGACTGACCTACAGCAAGACTATGATGCCCTCCACCCTTCTAGTGTGTCTCCAGAGAATGCCTCCTTCCTTTCGTGAATTCTTCCCTTTGGGAGTGGATTGGAAAGCCAAGCTTCATGGTGACCTGAAACTCGGCAGCCTCCTCTGTTTCCCAGGTACCATTTAAAGGACATGAATGGGTATTGCTAGCCTCTTTCCTCCCCACTCCGGTTGTCATGGCCATCACTGTCCCTAAAGCTAACTGATGGCCATTCTAGAAACCAGGAGCCTGGGCCTACTCTGGTATCGTTTCCCCTGAACGACAGAACCTCTTTGATGTAACATATCTGCCCCCTGGAGTGTGCACAGCTGGTATGGTGAGTTTTGCTAGGCTCTGCATAGCAGGACTGTGCTAACCCATAGCCCAGGGTCACCCAGCACCCATGATACTGGGACGGAAGAGTGAGGGCCCATGAAATGGAGGTACCAGTTTGGGGTTCCCATTCAGCTTAGCTAGCTAGTAATGGAATCCTTGGATTGTCCTTCCCCTGCCTGCTGTCTCTTAAATGATAAACCTTTTTCTTCCTTTAGAATGTTCTCAAATCTATCCTCCCGTAAGGTTGCACACGATCATGGGTTTTCTTCTCTGATCTGAGAAAATTGCCCAATTCTTTCATTTCTCTTTCCTGGGAACCTGCCTTGAGTGTAACCTTGGGACAAGCTACTCACACTCTCTGAATCTGTAATGGAGCCCCAACTTTTTAGTATGTGTGCAATAATGTAAAAGAAGGGCTCTCCTTAGGGGACTGGGTGCCCAGTAGGCTAGGTAAGCAAGCACAGGTGTATTTGTGCTTACCTGGCTTAGTGGGTGCTCCATCCCTTTCGGGATGGCACATGTGAAGAGCAGCTTTGATTCTACCAGAAGGCACATGCTGTAGGCTTGTGGGGGGGAGAACTGCCAGCCACACCTAAAAGCAGAATCTTGGATATGGTGAGGAAAATGTCAAATTTTAAGTAAGTAAATAAATAAAAGCACACAAATAAAGCTGGGCTTACCTCCCTTGGGGGGATAATCTAACACTGGCTCCAGGGGGAGGTGCTTGGATGCAGGGTGATGTCAGGGCATCACCTCTTCAGAGCGGGAAGTGAAGTCTCCGTGGGAGTGGGAGAAGAAAGGCCACTGTAACCCAGGACATCCGGGATAGATCATGCCCTCAGGGTCAGTAACGAGAGTAGCAATCCCAGGAGGGACGGGGAAGGTGGGGGGAGGAAGGGAGAACTGATCACCATGATCGACATATAACCCACTCCTTGGGGAAAAGTGGGTGAAGGGAGACAGCAATTAGAGTAAGACGTGTGTGTGTGTGTGTGTGTGTGTGTGTGTGTGTGTGTGTGTGTATTATCAAGGGTTCATGAAGGGAAGGAGGGGTTGGGAGGGAGGGGAGAAATGAGCTGATACCAGGGTCTCAAGTAGAAAGAAAATGTTTTGAAAATGATGATGGCAACCTATGTACAAATGTGCTTGACACAATGAATGTATGGAAGGATTGTGATAAGAGCTGTGAGAGCCACCAATAAAATATTTTAAAAAGAAAGAAAGGCAGCCACCCGCTACGTACACAAGTGATTTACCATGGGGCTCGAGACCCTATAGATTGTGGATCTTGTAAACCCATCTCTCTTGGCTTCTCTCCCTGGGAACTCTAAACCCTTTCCGTTTGGGCTCATAGGTGCCAACAGGCCTCAGACTGAGCGGTCCTACCTCCAGCTGACAGACTAATAAGGCAGTGGTGCCAAGCTAGCTTTGGACCCTGGTTCTTGAATCTTTCATCCCACCCTCCGCCCATCTGCTTCCCAGTGAGCAGTTTCTCTGACTGACCCTCACTGCTACCTTGGTCCCTGGGTTTCATATGTACACCCTCCCTGGGGACCCACCTTTCCTGGCCTCCTTTCTGGAGTCCATGATGATGATTATTGTCCAGGCCGTGGATCACGGATCTCTTCTGGGCTGGCCCCACTGGCCTCTCTCGCTCTGACACTGTGTCCTTTTCTCCTTCCCTAGTGGGAAGCTGGGGTGTGCCTCTCTCCCCTCATTTCCTGATGGGAAGCCAGATGCCCTCTCCTTGTTTTCCCATCATCCTCAGTGCTGGCACCCTACCATAGCCATCCGACACTCCACTCCTCTAAGCACTTTGTCCATCCAACATCATGTCCCCTGCAGATCCTCCATGACGACTTGATAAAGGCACAGCTATGGCCCACGATGGAGCTTTCCTCGTTTATACCATTGCCTAGACCATCCCAGCGGGAGACAGACCGGGTGCACAGACCTTCCAAGTCAGTCTCAGATTTCCCTGTTACAGAATGGAATTCCACTCAGTGCCAGTCTGTCATTCAGCCCTGCCCTGTCTTCTACCCAAAATTCTACCAATACCAAGTATCTACTGGCATAAACTCAGGAGAGGCGCACTGACCAGATGTACGTGAGATAGTCTCTGGGTGCCAGAACAGTGCTTGCTGTGCTTACCCTGGCCCCCTCATCTTCACCAGCCTGTGGAAGCAGGTCCAGTGCCTCAGTTTATAGGTAAGAAAACGAATCTTCCATAGTAGAAACTGTAGCAGGATTCAACCTGGGACCTCCTACAGCAGTGGTTCTCAACCTGGGGGTCGACATTTGGGGGTTGAATGACCCTTTTGCAGAGGTTGCCCGATTCATCACAGTAGCAAAATGACAGTGATGAAGTAGCAACAAAAATAGTTTTATGGTTGGGGGTCACCACAACATGAGGAACTGTCTGAAAGGGTCACGGCATGAGGAAGGTTGAGAACCGCTGGTCTACAGCATAGGTTCCCAAACTTACCTGGCCTATCACCCGCTTTTCAGGAAAAAAAAATTAGTGCCCCTGGCAATTAAAAACTTTTGTATCATAATCGGGGACAGTGCAGGGACTTGCTTTTGCAGCCCTGCTGGATTGTTCCAGCACCCCCAGGGGTGGTATCGCCCACTTTGGGAAGCATCGGTCTACCGAATCTCTGCCTGCCCCCAGTTGCAGGGTTCGCTCTCAAGTTCTCATCCACGCTGTTCCCCAGACTTCTCTCAACACCCCCTCAGGGTGCACCTTCTGCCCACCACTGGATGACTCAGTACCAGTAATTCTTTTTTAAAGAATATTTTATTTTCGATGTTGAGCACCTTCAAAGCAGGACAAGCACCAATTGTCGTGTCCACTTGTGCAATTCAGTTACATCGATTGCATTCTTCAAGTGAATGTGATGATGTAATCTCTCTCAATTTTCTGAGATAAACTCCCTGTGCCCCCGCCTCCCCTCACCCAAATTCCCGATCCAGCCTTTTGAGTTGCTGCTGTCGCTCATCTGACCCCATCGAGACAGAGTGACAACAGCATCAGGTTGAAAGCAGAAACCTGTCGGAGAAGGAGCCTCCAAATAGTCTCCATCACGCGAGAACAGGAAAGCGGCAGGACCGCAGGCGGCCGCTGGTGGGGAAGTGCCAAGTGCTGGCTCTCTCGGTTTCACTGAAGAGCTTTCTAAAAGCCCAGTCCCCCACGACACTCATGTTCTACTCATTCATCTAAGCCAGGGGTCCCCAACTTTGGAGACAGATGAGCCGACCCTGCCCTGAGTGCACAGCAATTTAAAAAGTATTCAAGAGCCACAAATACACTTTTACCAACAAATGAAATCATCATTGTCGGAATAATAGCCTTTCGATTTTTTTCACTGTACCTCAGAGCCACATGGACGGACGGACCCAAAGAGACATGTACGGCTCATGAGCTACAGTTTGCAGACCCCTGGTTGAAGCAATTTGGCTTTAAGAAGATGTCAGGGGTATTTGGGGTTTAAGGGCCATTGTCTCAGGGGTTCTTCCAGCTTACATGTCTCCAGAAGGTCTGGAGTTCATGAACATTGGCCCTTTTGTTCTGCCTCCTCTCCCTTTCAATCAGGGCTCTTCTGTAGACTCTGATGAGAATGTTCAGAAGTGGCGCCTGGGCCCCATCTAGCTCATTCCGACCCTGCACAGGTGCTCTCGTTCACGTGAACAATTACACACGCATCCCATGCCCTCCCGCTCTGACTGTCCTTCTCTCTCGGCTCTTCCTCGGTTACGCCTTGCCAATAAAAGAATTTTGACATTAGCACACATTTCCGAAAACCTGAGTCCCACACATAACTGCTCGCACCAACGACAGAGAACCTAAATGCTTTTCAGATCAAATGGCTAAAACAGAAAACCAATCTGACTGTTCCTTTGGTCATTGTTCTGTATCTACCCCCTCCCCCTGCTCCCACCCCCACCGTCACCCCCACTGATCAGTGAAGGGAGCAGTCAGGCTCCCCATCTGATTCTGGAAGTTGGGTCCAGAATCCACAGGCAGGAGTAGACCCTTGACCCTGGGGTGGTTAATGGTGTTGAAAACACCCTTGAGTAGTTTCATGGGTTCAAATTTACAATGAGGGAAGCGCTTACCTGGGTCTGCCCTTCATGTGGCACCAGGAAGGCCTGGGCCCGTGACTCACCTCAGACAGGTGGGTTTGGATCCGGGCTTGGACCCACATTCTCAGCGCTCTGCTGTCTGTAGTCAAGGGTTCTTTTCAGGGCTTCCGCAGCCTTCTAGGTCGCTTGAGAAGTGCTGGACCACTCTTGGTCAGGCCAGTGCTTGCTACTAACAAGCCCTTGCCCTTTCCTGCTGCTGGACTCAGAGTCCCGAGTGAGGGGGCCCTCTCTGCTCCAGGGTTGTAAGGTTACCAAGTGGTAAAAACAGCCACTTCGCTTTGGTCGACTAGTGACTGTACATCTGGTACTATGCTGACATTCATAGGTGAATTCTCATTCGACCTCAGACAGCCCTCTGAGGTGAGGACACATGGCCCAGAGCAGGATACAGGCTGAGAGGGACTCTGTACATGCCCAGGACCATCCAGTAAGGGCCTAGCTGGGCCTTGAGCCAAGGTATATGCTACAGAGAACAAATCACCTTCAGCCATTGTGAGCCAGACCAGGCAGTATATAGGGTCTACCCGATATGTCTCTAAGTCTTGGAGCTATGTTATATGCTTTGGCTTAAAATGACGGACTGCATTCCTCAGAAAGTTACACATAGAGTGATCACAGGGCTTAGCAATTCCCCTAGGTATATCCCCAGCCCCCCAACCCCTCACCCCCAAAGACCTGAAAGCAAAGATTCAGATCCTTCTACATCCATGTTCACATCAGACAGAGGTGAAAATAACCAAGGTGTCTCCGAGAGATGAATGGATAAACCCAAGATAAGGCATACATATAATAGAATATGACTCGCCCCTTAGGGAACGTGAAGTCCTGATACACGCACACTATGACATGGGGGAGCCTTGACAACATCATGCTGAGGGGATAAGTAAGTCACAAGAGGACAAATAGTGTATGACCGTCCCTCTGGGAAACATGTAGAAGAGACAAATGAGTAGGAATGGAAGTTTATTCGTGATTATCCGGGGAAGGGGAGGAGGAAATGCGAATACCTAAGAGGCACTGGGTTTCCCTTCAGGGAATAAACAGCGGCAATGGTTTTATCACAGGGGGGCACTTAATTAACATCGCTGAACTGTACACGGGAACCGGGGACCTATTTTATTTGAACCAGAATACTTTTCTAAAGAAAAAAAGCAAACTTTTTTAACCCATCACTTACAGGGACGATTGTAAATAATCAAGGACTTTCGGGAAAGTCTGAGGTTTCCGGTCCTGGCTTTCCTTCTGATTTCATCTAGAACCAGAGTCGTGGGGAGGAAGCCCCATGGCCAGGATCCCTTGGGATGGATCCACAGGCCTGTTCCCTTCCAGATATAGAGATGTGTGTCTCCTCCTTTGAGATGGGGCAGGAGAACCATATTCTAATCGTTATACCTTGAGAAAAACAGAAGTAAGGCTTTGAAAGGTAAAAGCTAGGACCCCAGCATTCCCCACATACACACACCAAAAAAATGAAAGAAAAATCAAACCCACCACTGTCAGAGAGTTGCTTCTGACTCCTAGTGACCCTGTATAATGTTTCCAAGACTGTAAGGCTTTGTAGGAGCTATAGCCTCCTCTTGCTCCCACAGAGTGGCTATTGGGTTCCAACCGACAACTTTATGGTTATCGGTCCAACACTTACTTGATCTCACTACCAGGATTCCTTAAGGGCAACCCAAATAGGTGACACGAAGCAAATGCGTAGTTTTGAGTGTTTCACTCCCTTTCACCCCCAGTATTAAGTCCTGAGTAGGGCTGTCATTGGCCCCCTAGGACAGGGTAGCCTACCAGCTATCCCACTCCATCCTGGGCAGGAAACTTTGGCGGGGTAGGGGGAGGCAGCTCATCCTGAGGTACCTTGGGCTGTCTGGTGTGGCAGTGGCAGGTGCCAGAAGGTACAGTTTGGAGTGTCCCGCTTGTCTGTCTCCACAGGTGGATAACCCCTTCAGCGCGGGCAGCCCCTCCAAGGGCTTCTTCTCCAGAGGCCCCCAGCACCAGCCCTCCAGCCCCATGTCTGCTCCTGTGAGGCCCAAGACCAGCCCTGGCTCACCCAGAACAGTGTTCCCGTTCTCCTACCAGGAGTCGCCCCCACGTTCTCCACGCCGGATGAGCTTCAGCGGCATCTTCCGCTCCTCGTCCAAGGAGTCCTCCCCAAGCTCCAATCCCTCCACCTCTCCTGGGGGCATCCGGTTCTTCTCCCGCTCCAAAAAAAGTAAGCACGGGCGCTCTTCTTTCTGGTGGGTGCTGGGTGCAGGCTCTCTCTGCACGGGGCTAGTGACCAGTAGCACCTACAGACCCAGAAGCTGCTGGTGACGGTCGGTCAGTGACCGGGTGGTGAGTGCCTGTCGCCTCTGTCTTCCCTGAGGACACCTGTCTCGGCTTCCTCCTGCATGAGCCCATCAGAAGCTCAGCTGTCTGGTGGCCTGACTCCAAGAGGTCATCATAAATACCCCATAAGACCCACAATGGGATACAGACAGCCAATGACGCCCATCAGCCCTCAGCAAGCTCTGAAAAACAGTAGTGCCACAAGGCTCAGGTGAGGCCAGCGACCTAGGTGTTGCTCTCCTCTGCTCTATGTTCCTCCGACCCCCACGCCCTGGGGTTGGGTATTTGGGGGGATTTGAACTACCTTTTCCTGGTGGACCCAGCATTTTGCTGGACTTGGTCTGTGAGGCCTGAGCCTCCAGGAATGGAACTGGAGTTGATTTGCTAGAGAAGGGTAGTGGTAGGAAATGCATTCAGTTCAGAGGGACTTCTTGAGGCTCGGGTCTGAGTTTGATGTCTAAAATGATCTCTCATGGGGAGAATTGGTAATATGAAATGTGAGGGGGAAAAATCTGGAAATTTCCCATTGTCATCTTTTGTTTTTATAGATCAAAAAGTGTCTTCATGGTTCCCTGGGGCAGGTGGGGAGCCGGAGTAGTATAGTGGTGTTGAGTTGGTCTGATAACCCCAAGGTCAGTGGTTCAAGACCACCCGCCAGAGAACACATGGTGTTTTCTACTCCCGTAAAGAGTTACAGTCTTGGAAACCCTGTCCTATAGGGTCACTGGGCATCAGAACTGACTGATAGCAGGGAGCTGGGCTGGGTGGGCAGTAGGGGGAAGAAAGAAAGAAAGGAGTTTTGCTTAAGGGAATTTGAGTTTCTGGTAAAGGTGATGGAGAATTTGGAAACAGATAGTCGTAATGGTTACATAAGATGGTGAACATAATGTCATTTGAGAGTGGCTCGTGGGGGTGGGGCAGCGCCTGACAGCTCATAAATCCTTAAGAAGAGCTCATTCCTGACACACAGAAGTAGGGCGGCTAATCCCACCTTTTCTCAAACATTTTCAAGGCCTCTGGTATACCAGGCAAAGCTGTCAAGTAGTTCCTTTCCTGATTCTCAGTACCTCTCCCTGCCTGGTCTTCCCAATTCCCTCAGTTGGCTTGTAGCATTCCTCTTAGGGAGAGGGGTGATTTGAAAGCCCATCTGCTCCCACGCTGAAGCTGTAATACGTGCGCCCCTTTCTTTCCATGCGTTGTCTACATTCAGAAAGACTGTGTCTGTCCAGCTGACACTGACTTATAATACTCCGTTGTCAGAGTAGAAATCCTGTGCCACAAAACAGAACTGTGCCCCACAGGGGTTTCAGTGGCTGATTTTTTGCAAGCGGACCACCAGGTCTTTCTTCTGAGGCACCTCTGGGTAGAGTGGACTGGAACCTCAAACTGTTTTGCTTAGCAGCTGAACACGTTAACAGTTTACAATGCCTTGCAAAGGCTAAAACACGAGGTCCCAAGAGTAAGCTTTCAGTCCTTATGCCTTCTAAGGAAAGGACATGGGAAGGGGACATCTCCTTTTCCCCTTTTGCCAGTGTGAGTCGTGCTCCCAGCCCCTCTGAGGTCAGCCCTGTGGAGGACCGCTTCTCTGTCTACCTGTGAGTCTGGCTGTAAGCATACTGCGTACAACCTGATTGAGGTGTGACCTGTGGCCTCCTGGCCCTCCTGGCAGGTCGCTGAGTGAATGTGGGCAGGGAGCCGGTTCACAAGGCTTCAAGAGGGCAGTGTGTCCTTCCACTGCTGTGATCACAGTCTGAGTCTGTACTTGTCTACGTGATGGGTGTCCTCAGAGCTTTAGGTGTGTCTTCAGGTACCACACCTACAAGAGAACGCCAGCCCCGATGTCTACTAAGGCATCCCGTTTCTTTTTGAAAGTATCACCATGTGTGTTAGTCTGGGTAGACTAGAGAAACAAATTCATAGACACTCAGGTGCGTATAGGAAAGAGCTTTATATAAAGAGTAATTGTACATTAAGAAAACATCCCATACCAGTCCAGATCAAGTCCATAAGTCCAGTGTTAGCCCATATGTCCAGTACCAGTCTGTAAATTCATGCAATGACACCGAGCGCAGGAAGATCACAGGCCAGTGGGTGGATCCAGTGGTGGTGGAAGCATCTTAGTACTGATGTGGGTCTCCATGTGGCTCCTCCAAATCCAAGTCTCTGGCTGCATCAGTGTAGCTCCATGTGGCTTGTCAACAGGAATGCCTCCCAGGGAGGGAGTATGTGTCCCACTGCCATTGAGCTATTTATCTCCTTAGCGCCTGCAAATGAGGTCATATCAAGCTGTGACCGGACTGACAAGCTAAACTCCATCCCTTCACTCTTAATAGTCTCAAGTTGACAACAGATTATGTAATTACCACACTATGTGTTGGTACCACAGAACCAGGTCATAGAGGAAAGCAGGTGCCACCACCAGTTGGGGTGTGGTGAGGCATGGATGTCGGGTGCCAAACACTAGGAAAGTGTCTGAGGCCAGAAAGGAGTACAAGCAAGAGGCCATGTCTAGAAGACGAGGGAGGGCCAGTAGGAAGAGGCCAGGGAACAGGCTCTGACCTAGGATCCTTCTGAAGCATGTCCCCTGCAAGACGCTGCGTCAGGCTGTGGTGGCATGATCTCAGGTTGGAGTCCCTGACCATGAGGTGGTCACCCCCGGGCTAAAGACAACAATAAACAAACAACTTGACGCGGCACTGATCTGGAATCCTGAAGTTGTCAGGCTTGGCCTTATACATCTGTCAGGTGGTGATGTACTTACTCAGTAGTTCCAGATGGGGACAGCAGCCCTGGAGCAGCAGATCTGGGGTGTCCATGCACCCCATTTCAGGACACAATTAGCTGCTTGACCAATTCAGCTGAAAAGCAGTTCCTTCATGATTCTGGAGTTGGCTGGACACACCGTGAGACTCGTGGTCTCAGCTATCTGAGAGAGCCTCTTTCAGGCCCGAAGGGTGAGCCTCTGGGCCCAGGGCAGGCTCACCCGAGACCCTCCATGGAGGGGGCAGCCCTGGGCAGGATCCAGGTGCGTGCCTCTGCCAAGCTCCTCTTCCTGCCCTGTATGGAAGTGGAAGGGACTTGGCGTTTTCTCTATGAATGTGGAAAAGAGGCCCAGACCTCATCGATCCATCTAGATAAGCCAATGAAGAAGCTTGGGGGTGAGGGGCGGGGGGGAGACTGGGGCCCCTCCCGGCCCCTCTTAATCTGTCCCTGTGGTGTCTTGGAGGTTTCATCCTTGAAGTTGATAGACTTTAACCCAACTAGGAGACCTCTCTCCTCCCCATCGACCGCACATAAATAATTTCTAAAGAATTGAACTTGAAAATACTTGTGTGAAGAAATGGGGCTTCATCCAAGAGTGTAAGCTTCTTACAGGGAACACACACACCCCTGAAGTGAGGGCTGAGTGGGGCCCTTGAGCTCATCAGCCAATCCCCACACTGCTCTGCTGGTCTTGACCCAGATGCTTTGCCCAAGTGTACAGAGCAAGGTCCCAACGCCTCTACTGGATGCCCCACAGTTGGCTTTGGGATACCATGGCTGTAATAGTGGTTTGCAATGGAGACAGGGCAGGCCCTGAGTAGTGTGAGCCCCAGGATGCCCTCTCAGCTGGTGGTAGCAGGGAGAGGGTGAGAGAGTAAGAGAGCGAGCGCAGAGTGGAGGTGGATCTTGGTGAGGTGGACTTGGATGGGGCGCCATTGTCTTCAGCCACTCCAGCCTTTAGTCACCTTCTTCCTCGAGGTTTGCTACTGCCCGCTGCCCTGTTTCAGAGGGAACTCTTCTCTTTTAGATCTGGACCCAACAAATCACTTCAGTTTCTTAGTCTTTTTCACTCAACCATCTCCTTTTGGTTCATAGTAGACTTACAGACCAACAGATAAGTACAGCTAGAAGGGATGTAAAGGAACCATTGAGGGGGAGGAAACATACACAGATCATGATACAGCATATACGTCACACCTGCTTTAAAAACCCATCACCTGTCTGCCAGTTTGTCGGGCTGCATTGACTTTTGTGTTGCTGGGATCCTCGGAGCTGTGTGACTGGCATTTCAGGGTCACCCGTGGTGACAGGCTTCAGCTGAGCTTCCTGAGACAGGCTGGGAAGAAGGTCCTGGTGATTCTTCACAATGGAGACCCCGTGGATCACATTGTCTGATGACCAACCGTCTTGAAGATGACACAGGGCCATGTCGCGTTCTGTTATCTAAAAGCTCGCTGGGAGAGCAGGCTTGCGAGCAGCTGACGCCAACCTCCTAGCTAACACCAGGCTGCCCGCGACGACCTCTTACCTCTGTAGGTTGGAAGTCAGGGGAGACATGTGCTTTATCGGGAACTCTCAAATGCTCTGAATTTCGTGAGTGCCGATAAAATTGAAGACATGTTTGGATGGGGACACAGTTTGGCAGGAGGTGGCAAGGATTGGTAGGAAAGTTTGGGGGATAGCCAAGACCCGGGTGCTGGCCTAGGGCTGAGAGGGACAATGAGAAGATTGTGTTTGGGTTGAGAAAGAATTTAGAAGACCGGCAAAGTAGGGTTGTGCCCCTCTTAGCTGCATGTGAAGGTGGGGAGGGTCAGGCAGATCTGAAGCTCCCATGCCCCCCACTGGGTAGGAGCCAGCAGGGTGGCAGAGGGGGGGATTTCTACACTGAGGTTGCAGCCAGGAAGAGACAAGACCTGGGAGTCCAGGGGATTCTGGCCAGGCCTTTAGCGTCTCAGGAAGACCCCACCCCATCACCTGTTGGGCACTGTGCCGTTGAGCATAGTCTCCCAGCCACTATTGAGGGAGCCAAGGGCTGAGGAAGGAGAGGAGGCAGGGGAGGTGGCAGAGGAGGGCACCGCTCACTTTCCTCTCACTGGGATGGTGAGGAGCACTCCTGGGGGCTGCAGCTCAGAGCGGGATATGAGCATGGTCCAAGATCGAACTGCTCCCAAGGGACGTGTCAGGGGTCTCAGGGGGCACAAGGCTGGGACTCCGGGGAGAGATGAGGAAACCCCTCACCCACTGGGCAAGACTTCTGAGGCCTGGTGGTGGAACAGGGCTTCCAGACCCTCCCACGTCCACACCCCAGAACCCCAGCACGGACCCTGCACTGAGACTCTCGGGACCTCCTCTCGGCGCCCCACCAGTGTGTTTTTGAATTCAGTGATGACGTTGCTTCTTGCCAGGGGCCCTCACACAGGACGCTGAGGAAAGGGCCATGACTGGAACCAAACCAGGGTTCTCTCCTGGACACACCCGGAGTCAGGTACCCACTGCCTTCCTGTCGGCGTAGACAGGGTGCAGGGCGTCAGGGATTGACGAGGCCAGCCTTTCAGCTCCCTGGGAGGCACTTCTTGCTGCTTTTCTCTGTTTAGAATTTTATAAGACCCCTCAGAAAATATCCATTTGGTATCTCGTAGAAGGTGTCGTCCGAAGGACGCCTATTTTTCCATGCTATCACCCTGGCAGACCCTGGCACCGGGAGGTTACCAACTGGCCCTGGGCTGCTCATGAGACAAAACATTAGATTGGGGTGAGAGGGGGTGTTGTTAAGACCTAGGGGTCCTGGTCTTCAGAGCAACTGTCTATGCCATTGCCCACAGAGCCCAGCTCCTCGGCTTTCCCCAAAAGAAGCCAACCTGCCCTGGCCGTCGGTCGCTCACCCGGGAAGTCTGGGTCTGTGTTCTGTCTGCCGCCTCCCTGGCTCTCTGGTACTCCTAGGGTAGGAGAGCCACTGAAGTCTGCTCTACCTGATTTTCTGATTGTGCTTGGACTCGGGCTTGCTGGAAGGACAGCAATCTATCTGCTTTTCCTCCCGTGTGACAAGGTTACTCCTGGGTCAAGGTACCTAGAGTTTATATTGCTCCCTCGACCCTGGAATAATTTCACCAAACTGAACATGAGAGCAATGCCATCAGCCCCCCTGCACCGGGCCGCGGTGTCCAGTGTGGGGTGGCAAGAAGACATTGGCTGTTACCCAGGACTCCCAGGAGAAATTTCCTGTCCGGCCTTGGAACCAAGAATAGCTGTAGCTCTGAGAAACCGGATTGAGTCTAGCCTGGACATTACTGTGTGACAGCCTAGTTGTCCAGTGGTGTCGACTGCTAGAAATTACAGGACCCAATCTGTCACCGGCCATGAATGGCTACCGAGCTAGCCTGATGTCTGATTCCGTATTTGGTCCACATCCTTTTACTTCCCCCGTTGTTGTTGTTGTTGAATGAGGAATTGTGGAAGGATTTTGGGGTATTTGTAGAGTTCAGAAGAGAGCTGCTCAGCCAGAATTCATGAAGGGCAGGAACCCTGGGGGGTGGGGGGGAAACCCCAGCAGCAGGACTCCCAGTCTTCCACTTGACATTCTAAATTCCTCCTGGCAGATCTCATTTAAAAGGAGAAATTGGGGGTGGGGGGTCTGGGAAAGAAGAAGTTCTTTAGTTTCTAAACACCCCAAAAACATGAAAGGGCATGCAAGGGAAGCTTCTACAACTGATCATGGAACCAACAAGTGCCTGGTGGTCTTGGCCCAGAGAAGGGAAGGGAAACAAACCTTGAATCTAAAGGGATCCTGGAGTATTACTTGCAGGGAGTCGCGACCCTTCAGTAATAGGACTGCTGGCCTCTACTGGAAGCACAGTGGTAGATTCATTCGTGTATGTCTCCAGAGCTGTCATGTATGCTCCTTCCAGCCCCACTGTATAGGCCAAACTGGTCTCCTTTGGTGATCAGGGCCCGTCATTCCAACCATGACATAACTCACTTTCTTGCCTTTTCCTCTAATACAGAGTTTGGCAAACCACAGCTCGCAGACGCTCTCAAGTCTGCTGCCTGTTTTTACAAATACAGTTTCATGGAAACACAGCCGTGGCCACTTATTTCTCTGGTTACTTTTTTGCTGCAATAGAACTAAGTCATTTTAACAGAGACAATATGCCCACAAAGTCTAAGATGGTTTAGACTTAGACCAACCTTCATATGTCTACAGAGCAGCTGATGCTTCAAGTTCAGTGGTGCATCTTTACCCCGAGCAGAGCTTTCCCAATTGAGTAGAGGCTTAGATACCTTTGGAGACAAGGGAGCGGCGATGTGTTCACAAACTGTAAAAGCAAAAATAATGTTGTGTAGTCAGCAAGGCATGACCACAAAATGATTTCATTGTAGAAATTACCAAACGTTGCTCCCTAACAATTGTTAGTCATTATAAATGCCTGCTCTGCATATTTTAAATATATTTTATGAAATGACCACTTCCATCTACATAACAATTCTATGACATCGAGTTTTGTTCGTTTGTTTTACCATTTCATTGAAGTAGAGCTTGAGGTCCAGAAGCGTTCATCTCATTCTGTGGCGACACAGCTAGTAAATCTTGGAGAACTAAGATGTGAGCCCAGGGGTTCTGACTCGAAGACTCTCTTCTTTACCTCAATTTTGAAAATGGCATTGACGGGAAAGTAGAGGATTAAATTGACCCCTTAGCCTGAGAGTAAACTTTGAAAACAATTATTTTTCTTATGAATTAGGTGAGGTTTATAGTGCATGTCATCAGTCTCCAATAAAAAATTCTTACACATTTTGTCTCAACTCATCCATGACAGTCCCCTCCAAAAACCATCGCCGAATGTGCTTTCTCCCTGTTCCCTGTTGCCATCCCTCCTCTCCTAACCCTCCGGACTTTGTCACTGGGGAAATGCTGCCCTTTGAGCTTAAATGACTGGTGCTCCTACCCCAAAGTGAGTTCCGTTCCAGACCTGAAGAATGGCTATGGGCCCTTGTCTCTGGGTCCCACCTGTGCCTGCCTGACCAGGAAGCCCGATCTCTTTGATGATCTTGAACTTTGTTCCCCATGTTTCTCTCACTCTGTCCAGGACCTCTGAATGTGATCCTTTTTCAGAACAGCTGGTCAGAGTAGCCAGGCACTAACTGGTCCTTCTGGTCTCAAGGTAGTGAAGACTGATGTGTGCATGGTCCATTAGTCCCTCGGACTATTTCCATCTGTCTTTCCATTGTCGTCATCCTTCATTCCTTCCAACAGGGAGAGAGCTGTGTGGATACGTTGATGGCGACTCCTAAACTTATAAGACCTTGATGAACAGACTGGGATGTCCTCCGAGACTATTGCCCTGATCTCTCAGGCCCCTTGACTCGTTTGCTCAGGGGGTTGGGTTAAGTATTCCTAACTCTGCTTCCTGTATCCTCCAGCACATTCATCGATGCACTTGCTGTGAAGATAAACACACATCCACAGCTATCTTCTGTCAAATTTGTGTGTGTTCCTGGGTGGACTGACCACACGTCTACTTCTAGATCACTGCTGCTGCAGGATTGCATGGGACAGTATTTGTCTCGGTTGCCTTTAACTCTTTCAACCCTCCATCATTTTTACCCACTTCTCTCTGGTTGTATATTGTCTTCCCCTTCACCTATGTTAACACTTGTCTATGTCCTCTAGTCTTTGAATTCCCTTCTCTCCTGATAGTAAACTTTCCTGCTGGCCATTCTCGTGTAGCCGCCCTGAATCATGTCTCCCCTGAGGCTCCTGGAAGACTCTCCCTTTTCTTTCCTTCCTGTCTCCTCAACCAGTCTGCTTGAAGAGCATCTCTTTCACACTGAGCTGCCAGGAATGCCATTTCTCTCAGGAGTATTTACATTCCTAGTCAGACACAGGCTTTTGTTTTACTTTAACCCTGATGAGCAGAGTTGTAAAATTCAATTATCTGCAACCCTCTGAGTAACTAACTAGCCTCTGGGTAAACTAGCCCAGTCTACCCACTGCTGGGGAGAAAGAACCACATCAGTCGCAGGGAGTCATTCCAGCGGCTGGTGACCACCTGTGTGCACAGTAGAACTGCGCTGGACAGTTCAGAACTGGACTTCCAGGCCTTTTTCCCCAGGTGCCTCAGGATGGGTCCATCCTCCAGTTAGTAGCTGAGTGTAGTAACGGTCCCCACCACCCAGGGACACCTACTCCTGGGGAGGACCCCGAGTTGTTTATTGTGTGTTGAGGTGTTGTTTTCCATAACTTTTAGAGATTAGCCCCCTCCTGATATACCTTATCCACATTTATTTCCTAGTCTGTCGTCCTTTTACTCTTTGGGAGAAGTCTTTTGATGTGTAGGGGCCCTAGTCCCTCGACCTAGCTGTATTAATACTCTCTCAGACGTGACTTCTGTACCAGGTTGGAAGAGCTACAGAGAGAATCTTTGATGTACCTGTAAAATGTCAGTAATGAGTTTTTGCCTGGAGTATGTATACCTATATTACATAATGTATAATATGTGTGAATGTATATGCAAATATTGTCAGCGCCAAGCAAGGGCCACAGTGGGTCAATATGTATGACTTACTGCGTGGTTCCAATTTCCATGCAGAAATGGATCCAGTCCTCACTTCTCCTGCCCCATCACCAGCCACCCAGGCGACACTCTGTCCGGCTGCAGCCACCCAGAACTGGGTCAGAGCTCATGTGTTAGGAGAACACCTTCCTTCAGGTGCGGCAACACAGGCTGATGCCGGCACCTTCTGGCCCTGACTTTGGGATTATTTTTACAAAAATCATGACAAGTCGACCACGCTTACAGATTTATTACAACCCAGAAGGGCGCCAATGAAGAGATCCACATGCTAAGGTCTTGGGGGGAGGAGGGGATGTCACACTGAACAACTTCCACGGTCCAAAGAGTAATGTGCTACCAACCGGGTAGCTTTGGAGCCTCAGTGCTGGAGCTTTGATCAGACCCAGGACATGGCTGTGTAAATGATACCAGGTCTCCTGAGGCTTCATTAGCATGAGGCCTCCAGGTGATCTGGTCAGGCCTCAGGTGTTGGTCTAGCTCTAAGGAGCCCAGACTAAAGGCCAGATTGCTTTGTGCCAGGTGATTCCTGACCTAACACTATGAGACCCTCCCTCACCTGTTCCTGCCGTCGTGGCAAGGTTTCCTGTCTGCTGCAGGAAGTCCAACTTGTTGCAAGATTGCTGGAAAAGCCACCTGCCCTTTTTCCTTTCTCTTGCCTCCTCTCGGGCCCGCCCTGGCCCCCTGCTCACTCCCATTGGCCCGTGTGCACCATTTCTTCTTTCCTCTACGAGGGTGGTAGCGGCTTCTGAAACCCATCCAACTCTGTACAATTTCTTGCTACCTAGTTGAACCGGTCCAGGGCACAAGTTACAGGATTGGGCTCGTCCAGTGGCAATGGTCTCCCTCCCACTCCCAGTGAGTGAGTGGTTTCTGGGTGAGTCCAGGGCCCCAGGTTTGGCAACAAAACGTAAGAAGAAGTCTTCCGGGGATTTAAGTACAGATGGGCCTCCCCAGGCAGAAGGAGATACACGAGGGCAGGAACCCTCTCCTCCATCGATGAAGGGTGGGAGGACACGATTTCTAGAGTCCTGCACCATCCTGTGACCCCCGAGGGCAAAAATGGACCCTCAAAGATGGCAGAGTGGGAAAGTAGCTATTCAGTTCAGAAATTGCTTACCACGAACTTCTTATGGTTCTTATTTTGGAACCCACTTATTTTGTATTCCCTAGAGAAGCAAATTCAGTGACCCATATAGGTACATGCAGAGAACAATCCCTCTCAAGAGAATGGCCTTCAGTTGTGGAGGCCAAGAAGTCCAAATTCAGACAGGTGCCGAAGCCATGGGTCATAGGTTAGGCTGGGGCCTCTCCAGACTCCCAAAGCCATCGGAGCTGACAGCTGCTGGGGAAACCACAGGCTGGTGGCTACAGAGGATGATGAATCCAAGGTCAACAAATCAGGCTTGTCGCTCTGGGGGTGATGAATCCACAGTCAACAGGTCACTAGAGCCAGATGTTGATGAACCAGGAGCAGGATTCAGACTCAGCAAAAAGGAAATTCCCCAGTATCTATTTCTCTTCCAGGCAGGCCACACCCAGGAAGCAATTAAATGCATCAGGATTGTGACCTGAGAAAAGGGTATTGCATCTCACTCTAATGGGATCCCATCGTGGAGTCTCCCGCCCAAGGCCTGTGATGGTCTTGCAGGGCTGGGTTTGAGGTCAGCTTGATGGGGAATGATTGTTAACTGCCAAACCACCGAGAATCCTGGCCCCTCAACTTGACCCAAATGCATAGCTATCACATGCCTTTTAAATATTATTTTGATGCTATACATGTCAAAACATCCCACCTGGTTGACACATCACCTGCCTCCATGTAGCTATGGATGAGATGAGCTGACCATCCCATAGCAGTCAAGGTAAGGCTGGAAAAGCGAATCCGATCCCCCAATACAGAAGACTTGATTGCCCACAGACTCTGAAGAAAATAATCAGGGTAAGGGATTGTGTGTGTGTGTGTGTGTGTGTGTGAGAGAGAGAGAGAGAGAGAGAGAGAGAGAGAGAGAGAGAGAGAGAGAGAGAGAGAGAGAGAGAGAGAGAAAGAGAGAGAGAGAGAGAGGTACAATTTCACACATGATGGCATGATGGTCAGGAAAGTCCTTTCTGCTCAGGCCACCAGAATAGAGCCAGGGAGAGGGCACTATCGATGTCTAAAGGCAGATGAAGTGTTCAGTGCAAATTAACAAAAGCATTATTCTGTTTTCCTCCAAAGTGTGTACCTCAGTTATCTAGTGCTGCTACAGCATAAATGCCCCAAGTAGATGGCCTTCACAAACACAACTTTAGTGTCTCACCATTTGAGAGGTTAGGAGTCTGAATTCAAGGCATCAACTCCAAGGGCAGGCTTTCTCTCTCTCTGATGACTTGTCGTGTAAGAGGAAGGTCTGTCTCCTTGTAGCATCCATGGTCCCGACATTGCTTGGAGATTTCCATGTTGCTTGGGGAATCTTGTCACGGATCTAAGAGCTTCCCAGCACAAGAACCCAGGTCCAAATGATAGCTCACTCCTGGCTCAACTTTCCTGGGGATGGTAGGCAGGCCTTCCCAGATCTCTGATCATTTGTTTAATCCCTTTTATTCTGGGTCAAAGAGATCCACTCAGAAGACAAAGAATCCTGTGGATTATACCTTGTCTCATTAACATAACTGCCTCTAATCCTGCTTATTAACATCATAAAGGTCAGGATTTACAACACAGGGGATAATTATACCAGATTACAAAATGGAAGATAACATCATACTGAGAATCATGGCCCAGTCACATGGACATATATTCCGAGGAGACACAAGTGAGCCCATAACAAAGGCACCCTGAAAGAGATAAATAAAGCAGGTCTATGTACAGGCAGGGCTTTGCTGTACATATTTGCTCTTTTTGTAATTCCATGTTTTCCATCTGTATCAGCCCTCCAGTCTCTTTCTTTCGTTCTTAGTTTATTTTGGAATAAATCCAGACTCGTTTTAGGTAAATGGAGAGGTGAGAACTGTGGCTTGTTGCCACGGCACTGTTTTTAAACTACGTGTGGGGCTTTAGACCTGGAGCCCCACATGAGAAAGAAGAATGTAAATATTTCCCACACTCAAGACAGGATGAATTTATTGTTTTACCCCTTTCGCCTCTACACGTTGAATGTTTACTTAAGTCTGACTTCACACTAGAAACATATCATGGGGAAAGGGAAAGTGTATGGGTTACTGGCCTCAGAGTGGCAAAGCCAGACTGGACAAACCTCTGGGAGGGCTTTGGGTTTGCAGTCAAGTGACCACCAGGGGGCGATCAAGTACCACAAGCAGAGGCTCCCGTGTGGCAGGCAATGCGGGCTTGCAGCCCCCGTAGAACTTAGTCCAGCTTGGACAGGTTCACCCTCAAGCATGTCTCCCCAACGGATGAAAGCTGATGCGGTGAAGCAGGTTGGCAGATCGCATACTGACCTGCATGGCCCTGACTTTCAAAGGTGGGTCTTCACAAATGGGTTGCATTATCAGAATGTATCGGGAGCCACTCTGAGTTAGGCTCCTGGGCCATGGGCATAGCCCTGCTACATGGAGGGGCAACTGAGGATTGTGGGTTGGATATAAAACCACCAGGAAGGAGACAGGTCAAATGATAGGATGTGTTAGTCTGGCTACATTAGAGAAACAAATCCACAGAAACTCATGTATAAGATAGTTTCATATAAAGGGTAAGTGCACATCAAGAAAACATCCCAACCCAGTGCTGCCCAAGCCCACAAGTCCAACATTAACCCATATGTCTGACACCAATCCACAAAGTCCTCCTCCATCTCACAAAACACACACTATGACGCCGACTGCAGGAGGAAAGCCGAATCAGTGTACGTGTAAGCATCTCAGCACTGACAGGGGTCTCCACATGGCTGCTCCAGCACCCAAGGCTGCTTCGGGGTAAGTCCATGTGGCTTCTCCTCAGAGATGTCTTGCAGGAAGTGAGCCTTGCCAGCTACGGCACGCAACCGGCTAAGGCAGCTGCACCCTCGTCCAACCATCAGGAAGCAAGAGACCCTAGAACTAGAAAGGCGAGGCTCACCAAGCTATTTATCCCTCCACCCTTCAATTAACCCCACATGTATCAGCCAGCTAACTACCTCAGGGGGCTGGAAGGGTTTTTGTGTGTGTGAGAAGATCAAGTATATATATACATGTTTATACACACACATACATAAATATCCAAGACCCTCAGCTCTCCCAAGAATTTCAGTATTTTGGGTGAGTGCTGAGGGACTCCTCCTGGCCTTTCAGTTCATCTTGCCTCCCCCCAAGGTCTGCCTGAAACCCGCCCTTCTTCAGAAAGCCATCCTGTAGGAGTCTGCTGTCCTCTGACAGACAACCTGTTCTGTGTATTGTTGACATGTGTGTTCCTTGCAGAAAGACTTCTGTTAAGTCTCGTGCTTCCCCTCGTATGTGTTTGTCCTTTGCTCTCTCAGCCCCTCCAGTTCCCACCCCTCCCTCGGCACTGGCCAGTGTTGAAGGTAGATGTTACACCCTACTGGGAGGTGAGGGTGCCAGCCATTAGCATTTCGCTGCTAACCAAGAGGCTGGAGCCCACCCAGAGGCGCCTCAGGAGAGAACCCTGGTGAGCTGGTTACACAAAGCAGCCAGGACGAGCCTGTGGAGCCATCCCCTGTGAGTGTGCCATCACTCTGCCTTTGGAAAGGAAGCCACTGTGGCTGGTGGCTCTTCTGGGAAACTGCCTCCTTGCCCCTGGGAGCACCCTGCTGTCCCTCACAATCCTCTTGACTTGTCAGCTGGCTTCGATAATTTATAGCAGTGGCCCACCAAACTCACAATCCTCATGTGATGAGGGGGCCTGTGAGGGAAGTGAAGAGGTTGCAGTTTGGTGAAACCCATTGTTCAGTCAGTGTCTTCCCTGCTATGGCCGCAGGCAGGCCTCTCTTTCGCCCTCTGTCCCCCGTCCTAGCCTCTGGCCTGCTGTGCAGGGCTCTCTCAGGGCTGCTCATAAATGCCCAAAGAGCATGCCACTCCATTGTAAACGTCATCCCCAGACGCCCTCAGCCCCAGCTCCCTCCTCTACTTAAGTACTCAGAAGAACCCACTCTCCAGCCAACCTTCTCCCCAAGGCCCTGAGCTGGACTCGGGCCCGTGGAAGCCCCTGGCTCTGTCTATATACTCCGGATCATACTCCGGCTCCAGGTTCTGCTGTGGCTCATCCTCTGTCCTTTCTCTTGGGTCAAGGAGATTCAGTACGCGGGGCCCTTGGGGTCCAAAGACATCCTGCGCTCCTGCCACATCTCTCTTGCTGGTCGTGAGCTTCTAGCCCCACCTCACCCCCATTCCTGAAACGGATGACTTTCTACCAGCACGATGGCCATCCCAGTGAACCCTGTGAACCATCGCCCAGCTGAAGATCGGATCCATTCAGGGTCTTCTTTGCCCACCTCCTTAGCTTGACCCATCCGGTGGGCGAACCAAACGCTGTGGTGAGCAGAGGCCTTATTGAATAATGGGAGGGCTTCTCCTTTCCCGCCAGATCTGCGCTGCCTTTTAGGAAAGGTACGAAGAGATTCGAACTAAAATGGATGTCATGAAAGTTGAGCGTTAGATTCGTCCAGTCGATGGCTTGCGTACGGCTGAGAAGGCTTTCCTGGCATCCAAACCAGATGAAATGATATTCTTCCGAGAGCTCTTGTCTGGAAGCCGCCACAGTCCTGTAGAATGGGCACTCCCAAAGAGCAGGAGGGTAACATTCTGCCCAATTGCGCCCGCAACTTAACAAAAATACGGCAGCCCAGGTCCCTGCACAGCCAGCACCTGGGCTGCTCTGCTAACAGAAGCCTACCCCGCGGGGCATTTTTAGACATAGTCTGTATCCCTTTAGGGTAAAAAGAGTCACAGGTTCCCCCTAGGTGGACAGTCAGCAACTCTGGTTGGAGGCAGTGCCCCTCTTGGGCACCACCGAGGCATCTGGTGAGCTGAAGGGCACCGTCCTGCCCAGTGAAGGGAGGGGGGTGGACAGTGCAGAGCCACTAATAAGAGGCCACCAGATCCAGGACAGCTGTGGTTTCACAGCTGTTGGCCACAAGTCTCCAGTCAGAAATGCATTTTACTCTGCAACGTAAGCGTGCACACACACACACACACAGAGCTAAAAATGTCTTGTCACAAACAGTGTTGACCCTGGACTGTGTATTCTTTTCTGTTTTATTCTGATTCATTTCGAAAGCATGTTTTATCTGACCCACAAAATGGATTTCCCGGCCAAGGGGTAATAATAGTTTGGAAAGTACTGCCTGGAAGAGTAAAAAACTAGGATGGTGTGCTTGAGGGGCTTTGGGAGGCTTATTGGGTCAGGGGAGCCCTCAGGCCTAGGGGAGAGTTGAGCTTCAGCCAGTTACGAAACAGTACACATTCAAAGCACGGGCTTTTAAGACTGGCTCATGCCCCTGACCCAGGTCATGAAGACATTGAACATCCGAAATGAATTTAATAGTGTCCATTTACAGTAAAATGAGAGGACAAACACTGCCACAGAAGGCTCGGGCCTGCTGTGCGGAGCGGCCGCTCCGCTCTGTGAGGCCACTCGCCTGTGTCCGTGGCCCTGCCTCAGAGGCGGTTAGGAGAGCTGTTTGGAGTTCAGATGTGCTTTCTGAGAAGTTTATTTAGCTTGTAAAACTCCTAGTCCTTTCATACCCCATCAGCATTGAACGAGAGACCGCTCTTCCTTTGTATCCCGGCAACGTGAATTTACTTTTCAAGTAAAGTCTGTGTTCCCGTACAATGCTGAAGGTTTTGTACTCCGTGTGAAGGAATGAACTCTGCTTCGGAGGCTTTGCTGTGGAGTCTCCAAGTCTTTCGGTGGACATGCCAAGGGCCTCCCAGGGCCAAGTGGCAGCCTGTCCCAGCTCACCCCCAAGGAACAATGTCAGGCAGTTAGACAGCTCGAGGGTGTCAATTGGAACCATTGCACCTAAATATGGAGTTGCACCAAGGAAATTGGGGTCAGACCTGAGTAGTGTTCATCCTCCAGATTTGAGGTCTGGGCTCCGTGTAGCTTTAGCTTTGCTTCAGACCCACTGACGTCTTCTTCGTTTTCTGGACATGGTCATATGGCTTCCCTGTCACTCAGAGGCTTATCAGGAATGGGGAGAGAATTCTAGGTACTTAAGACCAATGGAGGACAATACAAGAAATATACATCTATATATACACAAATCCTTATATATGTATTAATCATATATATGTATAAATAATTATATGATTATGTGGTCACATACGGTGTAAAAATGCTGAGAAATCAAACAAACATCTGGGAGGCCACCCTTGTCCAAATAAACAAAGACCCACTACCACTCTGGGTGAGAGAAATAAACAAGGAGGTGGCATGGAGGGACCCTGGGACCAAGCTGGAGCCAGACATGGCTACTTGGGCCTTCTCCCTCCTGCCCCTCATCTTCTGCAAGGGCCTTCTTTAGAAGAACTCTGCCAGGAGCCAGCGGAGAAGGGACCTGGGTCAGGCAATGACAGGGGTCAACTCTTTGTGGGGCCAAGGCCAGAAATTCACACCCTAATGTGAATTGTGGTCAGTGGTGCACCGAGGCGCTGGGCAGGTACCTGGGATTCTGTGGATGCAAACAAGTCCCACAGAAGACAGGCCACAGGTCATGGACAGGAACCTTCTCCAGTGCCCAGGAAGCAGCAGTTTTCCCAGGAAGACCTGGGTAGCATCTAGGTGGAAAGGAACCATAGGTCTAGAAGGGCCCCTTGACATCTGGGTGGTCTGCTCTGCCTTAGTTTGCAGACTCGCTGGTTCAGTGTGTGTTTACTCAGCTCCACTGCCTGCCAGGCACTGCTTGCACCGCTCCTCCCTCTCAAAGCAGCTGCAGGCCTGGGGTGCCTTGATGGGAGGAAGATGGAGAAGAGGCACGTGGAAGGAACGGAGTGCCCCTGGCATGGAATTGCACTCACCAGTTCTGCAAAGTCAGAAGTCTCACCGGGAAGTAGGGTCTTGGTGAAGCCTTTCCTGCAGTGAGTGGTAAAGCTTGGCCAGGAGAGTGCAGTTCAGTCCTGCTACCCGCCGTCCCACTTTCAAACCTCTGCCCAGAGTTCCACTCCTAGGACACATAGGGCTTCTTCCTCGTTTTGGCCCCCACCCTACACCAACTCCCCTGCATCCAGTTCTCTGCCCCAATGTTGCATGATCAGAATGGCCATTTGTATGGAGAGAGTGGGAGGTGGCAGAACTTTAGCCAGGCCTTGGAGGACAGGTGAGCACGAGGTAAGTGTAGCTGAGAGGGTGTTGGAGAGGTGGGAGAAGGCAAACCTGGAGGCTATGCAGTACGAGGGGCATGAGTAAGGACCTGCCTCCCATGGGATTGTTCAAGGAGGCCATGAAATTGGCCTTGGGTCCTTCCCTAAATGTAATCAGACTCCAGAGTCACCATGTGTGTGGCTAAATAAGAGTTGCTTTGTTTTATCCAAGTCAGACCAATCAGCCATGTTGAATAGGCACCTTTCTGAGGCTACAAGAGCACTGTTCTCGCCCCAAGACTTTCCCAAGCAGGCCTTGCCCTGCCAAGGCCCTCGGCTCTATGGGGAGTGTTCCCACACCTGGGCCAGAGCCTCTGGATTGTGGCCACGAATGGGGCCTGAATCCTGGGGCTGATCACACTTCAAAAACATGTGACTCATCCTGCCTCCCCACAAAGAATGGAAAAGTATGTGTGGCATCCAAGTTTCCTGAAAAGATCAGCCAACACATTCTAGTGTTATGTGGCCTGGCACTCCAGGGAGCCTCCTAGTGGTCACCACAGGGATATGCCTGACAATCAGGCCCATCATTCTTTCCCTCACAAGTTCTCAAGCCCTGGGCCTGCTTGACTGGTATTTCTACCCACAGGAGATGATAAAGGAAAAGCTAACAAGGATCACATTCATGTCCTGCCAGTGTCTTTTATATATATATATTTTTTAAAGTTCTATTTTACAAATTTCAAACTTATAGAAAAGTCAAAAGAATAATTCACCCAGATTCCTAAGTGTCAATATTTTACCACATTTATTTTATATTCCTTCTGTCTAAATATACAGATATATGTTTATGTTTACATAGAACCTGAATATTGAAAACAAGTTGTTGAAACCTGACCATTGAAAATAAATTATAGCTATAGCTCTTTTAGGAGCCATGGTGGCCTAGTAGTTATGCATTGGACTGTGATCCCTAATGCTTGGCAGTTCAAAGCCACCAGCAGCATCTCCTCAAGAGAAAGACTGGGCTTTCTACTCCTGTAAATAGTTAAGGTCTTAGAAACTCACAGGTCACTGTGAGCCCTCCTTGACTTAATGGCAACGAGTTTGCTTTTTTTTAATATATAACTCCTTTACACATTGGGCCACTAACCCCATGGTCAGTAGATAACTCCACCCACTACTCCATGGGAGAAAGATGCAGCTCTCTGCTCCCATAAAGGTTTACAGCCTTGGAAACCAACAGGGGCAGGTCTACCTGTCCCATAGGGGTGCTAAGTATCAGGATTCCTCAGTGGCAGTAACTTTGGAGTTTTATCCCTAGTAGTGCTATCACATAAGCACTGGATTGCAATCCACAGGGTTGGCACTTCAAACCCAGCTGCTGCTCTGAGGAAGAAAGATGAAGCTATCTGCTTCCATAAAGATTTGCAATACCTCGGAAAGCCTCCATAGGGCCACTGTAAGCTAGAACCTAATCGGAATTAACTTGATGAATCCCTGAATACTTTTATGTATATTTTCATAAACACACGGGCATTCTCTTAGCCACAGTATAATTACTCAAGTCAGGGAATTAGCACCACGACTATTATTAGCTAACCTACAGATTTCACTCACATTACATAAATGGTGTCAACACTATGCTTTTTCAGAAGAGAAAATTGATCACACAGTGCAGTTATTTGTCCTGTGCCCTCTGTCTCTCTTAATTTGGAGCAGTTTCTCAGCCTTGCTTTCCATGACACTTTTGGAGAGTGCGGGCTAGTTATCCTGCAAATGTTCTTCAGTTTGATTTCTCTGGTGTTTCCTCATGCTTAGGGTCAGCAGAAAATCATAAAAATCTAGTAAGAAATGAAATAACAGGAAAGGAAACAAAACAAATCCACTAAGGAATTCAGCATCGAAATTTCTGAGGAACAAAGAAACCAATGACACCACAGAAAACACAGACCAAATTGACAACAACAAACCTATACATATCAATAATGACACTGGATATAAATACATTACATTCACCAGAGTGTAGCAGATTGAATAAGAAAACAGGATGAATGATATGCCGCTTACAAGAAACACACCTTATACACAAAGACAAATACAGAAAAATTAAACAGAGGAAAAAAATTGATCAAGCTAATGACTATCAAAAAAGTAGGCGTGGCAATATTAATCTCCTATCCAAAATATTTAAAGGCAAAATCCAACATGAGAGACAAAAAAGGGCATAACATAATGACTAAAGAGATATAGAAGACATAACCATAATAAACATCCATGCGTCCAATGAAGACCCTCAAAATACATTAATCAAAGTTTCATAGAATTCAAGAGAGAAATAGATAATACAACAATAATTGTAGGAGATTTCAATACAGTACTCTAAAGGAAGGACAGATCATCAGGAAAGAAATAAAGATACAGAAGAACTAAGCACAATCAACTTGACTTTCTAGATATATACAAAACACCCCACCCAACTGTGCAATTCACAATACCACAATGTACATTCTTTCCAGTACACATGGAACACTCTCTAGAATAGGCCATATGCTAGACCCCAGACTTTAATAAATTAAAAAACATTGAGATTGTATATTCCATTTTCTCAGACCATAATGCTGTAAAATCAGAAATCAATATTAGGAAAAGCAAGGAAGAAAATGCAAACACATGGAAACAAAACGACACCCTGCTTTAAAAATACTAAGTAATTGAAGAAATAAGTAATGAAAAATTTAAGTTCCTTGAAACAAACGAGCACAAAAACATGACATACCAAAGCCTTTTAAACACAGCAGAAGTACTCAGAGGTCAAGGTCAATTTATAGCTAGAAATATGCACATCAAAAAAGAGAACTGAAATCAACATCTTTTTTTTTTCTTTTTTATTAACATTCTATTATGGACTCATACAGCTCTTATCACAATCCATACATACATCAATTGTGTAAAGCAAATCTGTACATTTTTTGCCCTCATCATTCTCAAAGCATTTGCTCTCCACTTAAGCCCTCTGCATCAGGTCCTCTCTTTTCTCCTCCCTCCCCGCTCCCCACTCTCTCACAAGTCCTTGATAATTTATAAATTATTATTTTGTAATATCTTGTCCAACAAAAATCAACATCTTAACCCAGCATTTTCAACAAGTAGGGGAAGGAAAAACAAAACCCTCACTGCCATCAAATCAACGTCAACTCATAGCAACCCCGCAGGACACAGTAGAACCTCTCCTATGAGTTTCCAAGACTCTCACTCGGTGTGTGGGTAGAAAGCCTGTCTGTCTCTCTCCTGCAGAGCAGCTGGTGGTTTTGAACTGCCAAGCTTGCAGATTGCAGCTCACTGCGTAATCACTATGCCATCGGCGCTTCTCACAATTAGAACAAAAGCAACAAAATAAACTTCAATCATTAGAAGAAAATAATAAAGAGTAGAGTAGAAACAAATGAATTTTTTAAAAATAGAAAAATATTTCCATGAGCTTTTGGAATCATATGCATGTGTGTGTATATATGTTTACACTTTACTCCTTCTCACATAGTACTGTATCCTGGGAATCACCCCACATTATTTCATGAAAACCATCATCACTCTTCATGGAAACATAGTGCTATAACATGTGGGTGCACCTTCTTTTAATTTTCTGTTGAAGATAATCCACAGCAAAACCTAACTCCTGCTCCACAGTTTGTGGACAGAACGATCCGTGACCTGGTTAAATTCTCCACACTTTGTCAACATGATCACTGTTTATGGTTTGCAGTTTCCCTGCTATTTGTTCAATCTTCTTTACTTTGATCTTAAAGTAACTGTTGACCGTTTGGTCTTATACAGATAAGTTATTGGTTTTGTTTTCTAGTGTAACCTGATATTCAAGAGTGACAGAGTTTACCCTGTGGACTAAACGGTTATTTCGGGGGGTAGTTTCAATTCAGGGAATGAAGAGCCACTAAGGTCATGGTCTCCAGTTCAGTAGGTCTACGAAGTCTGAACCTTTCAAGATCTGAAGTTCTGTTCTGTCTGAGTCCCTAGTTGTCCTGGTTTCAGGTGAGGAGGCAGAGGTTCAGGAAGACAATTAGCCTTGCAGTCTAGGTCCTGCTTTTCTCTGACCGCTCTCCTACATATATGAACAGGTAGACTCTTTTCACTGTTATAATGCACAACCTTATGAATATGTGCTTTTGTATTATTGGAGGTAAATATTCAGGCTAAATTCCTAAAAGTAGGTTTGCTGGCTGAAAAGATTAAACTAGATATGGCCAATCCCCCTCCATAGGGTTGCTGCCACTTGTATCCCCATCAGTGTTGTCTGAGAGTCTGTTAATCCAGTTTCATTAGCAGAGCATGTTGCTCCAAATCATACCAACTTGCTGCCAACAAGTCAATCCTGACTCATAGCAACCCAGTAAGACAGAGCAGAACTGTCCCTTTGGGGACAAAACTGTAAATCTTTAGAGAAGCAGGAAGCCTCATCTTTCACCCAAGGAGCAGCTGCTGGTTTCAAACTGCTGACCTTGCGGTGATGCCAGAGCATTGTTTGACTTTTTTTTTGCCAATCTGATTTTTAAAAAATATATCAGTGTTTTTCTAGTGTCTCTATTAGAAATGAGATTAGACATGATTTTTATTTGAAGACTGTTTTTTGTGTCTCTTGAGAATTATCTGTATCGGTAATACAGTAAATTATTTAATATGACTTCTAGCCATAAACCCTTGATACTCCTACCAAACAACCTTTGTTTTCCTGATAGGTCTAGGTAAGAAGGTGAGAGAAGACAGTGAATGAGTTGTGATTCCACTGTGAATGATTAGCAGAGTTAATTATTATTACTATCCTGCTGGGTATAAAATTAGCCATTTCAGAAACAAGAGGGAAGTGCCAGGAATGGAGTTCGTCCTTTGGATCCTAAGATCCATGCGGATTGCTTTTCCTTGGTCCAGGAGAGAGCTGTGATACCAGAGAAGCAGTAAAAGAGCAACAGCAGAACCAAGAGATAAACCACGAGAGAGAACACTGGACTGTCAAACAAAGCTGAGTGCTCTGGGACAGAAGGCTAGCCTGTGGAATGGGTTGCCTGTAGGCACCTAATTGAGGGACTTGGGTTTGCTGATCCAAGGAGTAGAGTTGGGTGTCTTTGGTTTGTGGCTTACATCGGAGTGGCATGCCCTTTGGGCATTTGTTAGCAACCCTAAAAGAACTTTGCAACTTTGCTTACCAGGGCAGAGCTCAGCCCGAGAGAGAGAAGTCCAGAAAGAGACTGACTTGCCTACAAGGATGGCAAAGAAGAAACTGTCCTGACTCAATAACTGTAACCTGAGCATTTCTCACTGAATTGTAGCCTAATAACTGTGTTAATTAATCTCATAATTGTGATGATTGCCTGTGAGTTCTGTATGGCCATTGCGATGAATTATAGAACCCAGAAGTAAAACAGAGTGCAGGGAAAATGCAGTGCCACAGAAGAAATGGTTGGTATTAGCATAGGATTATGGAGGATGGAAGGTGGAGGCATGTCTGACACACACACACACACCTCTTGTAGCAATAAGCTTTGGGAGCTGGGGGTGGTCAGATATCACCCCACACCATTTTCATGACATCTTTTGTCCATTTTTCTACTTCTATTTTAGTGTTCTTTCCCTCTCAGTTCTTAAGATTTCTTTGTCATGTTATGAACATGTTCTCCCAGTCTGCCTTTGTTTGTTGCTTTTGTGTTATGTTAATTTGCCATGTCTTAAGCTGTCAGTCGTTCTCAACCTTCCTGCTGCTGCCACGCTTTAATACAGTTCCTCATGTGGTGGTGACCCCCAACCATAACATTATTTTCGTTGCTACTTCGTAACTGTAATTTTGCTGCTGTTATGAATCAGGTGACCCCTGTGAAAGGGTCGTTTGACCCCCCACAGGGCTTGTGACCCACAGCTTGAGAACTGCTGTGCTAGGTTCTCTGGAGAAGCAAAACTATCAAAGCTTAGAGAGAGAGAGAGAGAGAGAGAGAGAGAGAAAGGGGCGTGTCTCAAGGAACTGACACAAATGCTTTTAGCGGACAGCAAGGCTCAAGTCTATGAGTCAGATGTCAGGCTGGAGGCTCATCTGAATTTTTTAGCTACAGTAGCTGATGAACCCAAGGTTGGTAGGTCAGATAGCAGGCTACTGGCTCATTAATTGCAGAGGCTAATTCAAGATTGGCACATAAAAAGGCGGGCTGCTGGCTCAACTTCCAAGAACTGGGGGTTAAATGATAAGAGCTGGATACAAAAAATTAGAGAGCTTTTCCAGATCGTCCATGTTTATTTGATGCAGGTTGCATCCTCAAGGACATGCCCTTTCAACTGATGGGTCATCTTCGAGCTTATCATGCAAACGATCACCTTATATCAGATTGCATTGCACAGCTGCATCGTAGCTGCCAAACCAAAGAATCATGGTCCAGCAAGCTGGCGCCTTAACCGTCACAACCTATCACTTTTTCTAATGTAGTGAAATGAACCAATCTCTTCTTTTATTGTATCTGGATTCTATTATTAGGAAGCCTCTCCCTTAAGCCAGACTATAGAAGAACTCACCCCTATTTTCCTTGAATATTTGTAGAGTTTTATTTTCCATTTGGAGTTTTTTTCCCTTGCATATGATAGGAGGGGCCTGGACTCATAATATTAAATATAAGTGTGAGAGAAGAGACTCAGTTCAGTCACAAGGCAAGGTGGGTTGAAAACAACAATGTTATTTCTCGGGTGCAGACGAACTGAGGCAGAGCAGTGCACACAGACAATAGCATGCCGCAGCCCGGGATGAAGCTGTAACACACATCAGCCCCAATATACTGCACAGAATTGAGGAATGGCTTTGGCACCTCTGGGGTGAAAAGTACAGGCTGGGGTCTTCTTGATCAGCGGCATCATGAGAGCCCCAGGTAGTTATTTTTGGGTATCATCGGTCGTGGTTCGCCGATTCCTTTATAGTCATCACTGACCTTGCTTCACTGGTTTCTGACCAAAGCACATTCTTTCCTGTTTGGGCAGAACTTTTTACAGGGCCATCCTTGGGGCAGAACTTTATAGGGTGGGCTCAGGGGCAAACATGGAAGAACTTTGGTTCTTAGAAGATTCTATTGTCTTACATTAAAAATTCCCTTTGTCTACCTACCCCCCCTTGCCCCCTGACATTCTGATCACAGAGGCTTGCTTCCCCTACTGTCTATCAGAGTATGGGTCTCTCTGTTGCTATTTATGTGTCTGAGGTGATGGGAGGATCCGATCCATTGAGTTGTCCACTGTTAACTTGAAAATAACCTCTGGGACTGAACAAAGTGCCGTCTAATCTTCACAGATTTCAGTGGAGCCCTTGCAGAACTGCAATATTAAGGGAAATATTGATGTAGGCGGTGAGAAATCAAGTCTGTCTTAAATATGAAACCCAGAGGAGCTATAATCGTTTCATAGGGATGTAGGACAATTGTCAATAGAAATTCTTCTTGTCCTCATCTTGTATGATGGTAGCCAACAGTGTGAGAGTGACAGGACACTGTGCTGCGCTTTGAGCTTGAATGTGACCGGTAGCTTCAGGTGGGGGGTGGGGGTGGAATGGGGGCAGGGAGGGGTAGGCTGACTGTGAGGTTCAGCAGAGCTACCTCAAAACTGACTGACTACTGAGTGAGAAGCCTGGCAGAACTATTTGTTGTCAGAGAAGAGAGAGAGGAAGAGAGGGAGCAAGGCTAAGTTGAGTGGGTACGGAAAAGAATGAAGCTGCTCAAAGCTTCCTCTAAGGGGCTGCGTCTGACCTGATGGTTTTCAGCCTGCGTAGATCCCTGAAACACGGTAGAGTTTTTTGGGTTGTTTTTTCTTTGTTTGTTTGTTTTCAAACCATTTTATTAGGACTTAATCCAGACATCATACTATTCCATTGTTCAATCATATCAAACAGTGTTCTGCCATCACTACCACAATCTGTTTCAAAACATTTTCTTCCTTTGAATATTCCTTAATGTCAGGTCCCCTTACCCCCACCCGCTCCCCGTGCTGTACTCCCCCCCCCCACCCGAGCCCTAATTCTAGCTATTGTCTCTATCGATTCATCTATCTTAGGTTTCATATACCCAAAACATAGAAAAATACATCACAGAAAGTCAAGAAGGCTACCAACGATGACAAAATACAACAGAGATAAACCCCACTATGAAGAAGAAGAAAAAAACACAGAAAAGATTAAAAAACCCGATCAAGTACCAAATGTATCAAAAGGGGGATCAGATGTCAGGGTTTTTACCATTCAAGTCCAAGCCTTGAAACACTCTTGAGTTTTCAAAGTGTGTTTTTTCTTCTTCCTCTAAAGTGAAAGCACATGTTCCTGGTGCTCCGTGACTCAGCTTGTCGGTGGTCATGTGTGGGAGGAACTGTGCAAAGCAAGCCCCGAGCCCCGTTTACCACCACACGTGCCTGCACAGCCCATTTCTGCCCCCAGACTCCCAAGCAGTTAGAAATAGCACAGAATGTAGACTTACTACCTTCATGTGTGGCCCGTGGCCCTATCTCGTGGGAAAGGTCAATATAAACAGATTTCAACTATATGTCCAGTCAGCCATCTGGATGACACTGGCTCCTGTCATCTCCCTGATGCCAGCCCAAGGTAGGATTGCCACCGGGGTGGATGGAATGGGTGGGCAGACCACTTGGGTAAGCTACAGCGAGCCTGGGAATGACAGTCCCTGTGGTTGCTCTCCGGAGTAACCCTGTGCCTGGGACAGGATCAAAGGGTCCTTCTCTGCCCCAGCCTTAGCCTGTGAGTCTTGATGGCACAGTCATGACCCCCGCTTGTGGGTGGATGGCTCCCGCCTGATCTAGCCTATTCTCTGTAAACCACCCCTAAAGAGTCTTTTTAAACATGTTTTTCTAATTGTTCCCTCTTGGAATTTTAATAAAATATTTGTACTGTGCTACATGTCTATCTGTTCTGTAGATGTAAAATAAGATGTGTTTACCCCTCACTCAAGAGCCAATTTTTTTATCTCCTTGGAGACAAAGCCGCACCCACTGAGACTGATGCATTCAGCAGAATGGAATGACAGGCCAGGGGCAGGGAGTACGTGCAGTAACGTCGGATTAATTTGTCACCGGGACAGTCTTCATTAGTGAGCGGTCTCAATCAGAGAAGACCTTTGTTATGTTTTTCACCATCAAGGAATGAACCAGCCACATAGACTAACTTTCCAGATATGTGGGGTTCTGGAATTTTACCTCATGTTTCATCAAATACCAAAGAACGTTAGTGTCATTCTTCACCTTGCAGTGTGTAGTGCATCCTGATTTAAGGGTTCTTTGAAAGAGTGTCCCAGGGGGAGTTTAAAAATATTGCTACAAAATCATAGAAACTTTTATTGAGCGAAAATACCCAAATGTAAACCTGTTGTTTCTCCACATACCCTTCATCCAGATCTATACATTTCTGAAAGCAATGCTTCTGCCTCCATAACCTCTCCCCAAAGAACGTGTGCTCTTTGGTTTCCGCCAGGTCAAAATGGGCACCCTTGTTTGGGCATCCTTGAAGGATTCAATTTGGGTTCCTGTAAAAATGTTCTTTGAGTCTCGGGAACAAAAAGAAGTCTGAATGGTTAATGTCGGCGAATGAAGGAGGATGAAGTAGATGTAGGGTGAATGAAGTTTCCCAGTGAAATTCCCATAGAACGGCCCTTGCTACCTGCGAAGAATGAGAAGATGCATCGTTGTGATGGAGAACAATTTCTTGCCATAACTTTCCTGGCCTTTTTCTCACCAATGCAGTTTTCCGTTCTCTTGAAATTTTTCCCAAATCAGCTCCCATGATTGTCCTTCCAGAAATCTATCAAGATTATCCCTTTGGGACCCCAAAACACAGTCTTCATACCCTTCTGAACTGACCTCTTTGCCCTGAATTTAACCAGCCCAGCAGATTCCCTGCTTGCCCCCCACTTTTTTTTAAGTCCCATAAGGAGACTAAGACAAGTATGTTCCCGGAGAGAACTTGTCTGTGGCCATCCCTGGGTGACAGAAATAAATTTAGACACATTTTGGTTGGTATCAATCATGCACGTAGGAGCTGAACTCTGAGTAGCAAGACTTTTTGACTCACCCCTTATTTGTAAAATCCTCTTTACAGGTGACTTAGGGCATCCGGACGCTGTCCTCTAGGCACCAACACACCTGGCAAATACAGAGATAGGAAGACTTCTTCCTCGACAGCCTCTGGCCTCCACAGGGCTGAGCTTTTTGTCAAAAGGTCTGCCTGCTGACCGCCTCCCTCCCTTCAATCCGCTCACGTTGCCCCATCTCAATTGGCTGCTAAGGAGTCAGGTTTTCTAAAACGTTGGCTAAAGAGGACATCTTTCTCATGGGAAAGCGTCTTGGCTCCCAACTCAAAAGCGAAAGGACTTGTGCTTGGCAGTTTTGGATGCCGATGCCTCAGGCTGCTGACCGCCAGCTCGGCAGTTGGAAATCCCCATCCGCCCCCTGGGGGAAAGACGAGACTTTCTACTCCTGTGAAGAGTTATGGTCTGGGAAACCCACGCGGGCAGGTCTGCCCTGTCCTCGAGGGTCTCTTAGTCTGACTCAATGGCAGTGAGAGAAGGGTCGCGTTGGGTCAGTTTCTTGACTGAGGCCTAAATCAGGAGTCGCCTGGCAGGATGGCTCATCCCCTGTGGGGTAGATGTGCTTTGAGGCAGCGTGGTGCCTTCTGTGCGTGCAGTGCTCTTGGGCTCATAGAGGAGGCCTGTATCACATACGGACAGGGCAGGCTCCATGATCTCTTATACAACTAGGTGGGAGAATATACACAACGGCGGAAGACTGCCTGCCAGGAAGTGCACCTGGATTGTTTTCAGGCTCCCCGAGTAGCACAAGCCATGGAGCTAAGGAACAAAAGGTTGGCAGTTTGAACCCGTCCAGAGGCACCTTTAGAGACAGGTCTGGTGGTCAACTTCCCCAAAGTGACACCCCTGAAAATGACGCTTTGGAGTGGTTCTTCTTTGCACATGTGGGGTGTGCCGTGCTTCAGGATCGACTTGTCAAAAACAAGAATAGGTTCCGTTGAGGCCCAAGGGCTGACCTACGCGTTTCAAACATTCCCACCCTTAGTTTGGAGTCATGCAAATGGTTCACGCACTGCAAGGTTAGTGGCGGGCTGAGTTCACTCAAAGCACCTCCGAAAGAAAACTTGGCCGTCTACTTCTGGAAACTCAGCCACTGATAAATGACCTAGTGGGGACATGGTTCTGCTTGGACACGCATGAGGTCTCTGGGAGGCAGAGTAACCTTGACAGCCACAGGTACTAGTGCCCAGCTGGTTTCGGTTTCGTTGTCCACTGGTACGAGGAAGGTAGGCAAAGCCAAACACCAACTCGGGCTTCACTCCTGAAGTAGTGGTTTCTTATGTAAGGCACATACACAAACAGTGAGGACCCTCCTTTAGGAGCCGGGTGCCTGAGCCAGGGAGGGCCTGTGGAGGCCAGCTCTGGTCCGCTGGTGACGCCTGTGAACGAGCGGGCTCTCCTCCCCTGGCCCAGGTCTATGCACAGTTGTGGCTCATTCGATCTTTCTACCAGGGTAAATTTAGGGCAGGAATTCAGAAAATCTAAATGCTTGAATTTCAGAACCTTCTGAATTTGCTTTTTAAAACACACACACACACAACCCCACCACTGCTTTACAGTTCTCTCTTGGGCCCAGGGTTCGTCCTCTGTGTACTTTGGACAGCTGAAGTTAGGGCCGATTTCTCGTTTATTCCATCTGTGATTGGAGTCTTTGGAACGCTTGCTGTGATAACGAAGTACCAGACTCTGGGTGGCTTCAGGAACAAAGTTATTGCTTGATTTCCAGCAGTTTTATTGGCATGGAATTCACATATCATACAATCCAATAGTTTAGTCATATCAACAAGAGTTGTACAATGATCAACACAATCATTTTTAGAACATTTTCTTCATTCTTGGACTCGTGATTAGAGCCCCATTTTCCTCCAGCCTCCCCTACCATACCCACCAGGAAACCAGAGATCCAGTTACACTATAGATTTACCTCGCCAGGATTTCAGAGCAGAAATTTATTGGACCACCGTTCTGAAGGATAGATGTCAGATTTCAGAGTGTTGGCAGGACCATGCTCTCTCCAAAGGTTCTGGGCCAAGATCTTTGTTCAGGTTCTCAGTGCCTAGTAGTCCTGGGAGTTCTTTGGTGTACAAAAGCATCCTCACACAGAGGTCCCCGCTCTGTGTCTCTTCTCTTGCCAAGCACACCCCTCAGGCTCATCCACCAACCTACCTCATGTAAACATAATGGATAAAATCTTTAAAGACCCTGTTTCCAAGCACAGTCATATTCACACGTACCAGGAATTAGGACTTCAAATATCTTTTCGGAGTGAGTCAGACACAATTTGACACATATAGGACATCTGGGCATAGGGCTATGGAGCGAGCCCACAGGGACACGAAAACTCAAAACCCACTACCATAGACTCAAGGGCCATTCAGAGTGACCTTATTGGACAGGATAGAATGGCCCCTGTGGGTTTCCTAGACAAAGACATCAAAAAGGGCCTCACTGAGTGCACTTCATGAAACACCTTGAGGACTTTTAGGCTCTCTAGGGATTCTGCACTTTGGCGTGCTAAAACTCATTGTTGCCATTGGTTTTGAAATTTTCTGTATTCTTCCAAACCCCCCCCCACACACACACACTCACACACATTAAGATACACCTATTGTCATTGCCAGTTCTCAGTGGGTTTAGACATCAATGTGAGATGAGCTATCTGAGCAGAAATGATTGATCTCTGCCCCAAACCAGCACCCTCTTGTCAACCAGAGAGCCTACACTCGGGTGCTGTGCGTGACTGTGAGGGTGTTGGGTGGGGGTGGGGAGAGTAGGCACGGAAGCCGGTCTGGGAGGGGAGCACCTGAAAGGGGACAAGGATGGCCCCAGTGAGGTGACACCGTATCTCAGTTACAGTCAGGGGCCACCGTGACCTTTAGAATTTTCCATGAAATCTGACACAGTATTTTGCAACCAGCAGGAACGCAAAAGCCAGTAAGTGCTAAGGCTTGTTGCTGCTCCAGACTCTGCAAGGAGCCAGCGCCCTCTTACATAAGGTGCTTTTGCTTGGATCTGCGTGGCTGTTCAGGCATCGGGGTACTTTTCAGGTGTTGCCTGGTGATCAGAATTGAGTTCTAGGCTGCTGTGTCTCCGAGGATGCCTCCAACCTTCCAGAGGACAGGCAGCCAGTGTTTAAAATGCCTCCAGGTCGCACCCAGCACCTCTGTCTCTGACTTTCCGTGAGATCTCGGGGGTCATTTGACTTCTCTCCAAACTCTCCCAGCCATCCAACTGATGCCGACTCATCCTGACCCTCGAAAACAAGGTGGCACTGCCCCTGTGAGTTTCTGAGATGGCAACTCTATAAGGGAGTGGAAAGCCCCATCTCTCTCCCATGGAGCGGCTGGTGATTTCAAACCACTCGCCTTGCAGTAAGCAGCCCAACACACCACCACGATGCCACCAGGGCTCCATTTGACTTCTGTGATCTTCAATTTCTTTGTATGTTTTTCCACTCTGACAGCAAGGGCCGGCCTCCTAGCATGGTGGAGAACAATTTGGGGAGGTGTTTTGGAAAGTGGACACATTCTGGGTGGATGGCAGGTACAGTGACAGGGCCCCCCCTCTGTTCCAGGCATTCCATCTCACAGGAGGCTCCCAGGCTCCCAGCTGGCACCTCCCCAGGGAGCAGGTCTGGGTGGGAATGAGGTAGCCAGCTTTATGTTGGAATGAAGGCCTGTGCTGATTCTTATCTACCTTCCTCTCACTCTGCCTCCTCCTGGCAAGTTCATGAGTGACTTTCTAACAGCACAATTCCACACTCAACCTGGCTTCACTGGTATGAAAACATAACTGGATGGGGGGAGGAAGAGGGAACCTATCGCAGTGATCGATGTATTACCACCAACACCCCCAGAGTGACAAACAACAGAAACATGGATGAAGGGAGACAGCAGATGGTGCAAGATATGAAATTAATAATAATTTATCAAGGGTTCATGAGGGTGGGAGGGTGGGGGAGGGAAAGAGAAAAAAAGGAACCGATACCAAGGGCTCAAGAAGAAAATGTTTTGAGAATGATAATGGCAACATAGGTACAAATGTGCTTGACACAATGGATGTTTGGATTGTGATAAAAGCTATAAGAGCCCCCAATAAAGTTATTTATCTTTTTTTTCATTCATCCATTTCTTTATGTAATATGCTCACAAGAAGGACAGTAGAGCGCATAGCTCTTTTTTAAAATCATTTTATTGGGGGCTCATGCAGCTCTTATCACAATCCATACACACATCAATTATATAAAGCACATTTGTACATTCGTTACGCTAAAATGATTTATTTTTAAACACACACACACACATAATTGGAGGTGCAGTGGCTGAGTGGGCTTCGGGGGGATTGAGGCATGGACTGGCCAGTTGGGAAGCCCACATGGAGCTCCGGTCAGCTCTCAGAACTCTGCTGCTAGCGGCATCATAGGAACGAGTGGGGTGAGGTTCAAATGGACGCTGGCCATCACAGAGACCAAGAGTCCACACTCTGGAGAGGCCGGTCCTGGTTGGCATAACTGTGCGAGGTTATCGGGACGGCAGATGCTTTTGTAACTTAGCCCTGATCTTCTTGCAGTGGGAGCCAGGCTCCCAGGCCAAGGCTTTGACTGGTTTGCCCAGGTTGGTTGGTTTTTTTTATCAGAAGGGGTCAATGCTGATAGTGTGGAAGTGCAATGGACAGCACAGTGATAGGGCAAAAGGGGCCTCTGCTCTCCAGTGGCCACTGATACTGAGATAAGGAGGCCTCCGTTTTAAGAAGAAAAACACCAAGAACAAAGAAAGAGGGCGTCCCAGTTCTAAAACCCCATTCCCACGCCCTTCACCTCCCCCTTTCTGCGCTGGATCGCCAGCTGCTGCATGTACACCTCTGCAGGGCAGCATGCTAGTACTCTGCAGAATTTGGGTGTCAGCATCCAGCACATCTGGAAAAGAGGGGCAAGGTGAGCCAGCAACACCTTCTTTGCTAACTGCCTGGTCAGGATGCGCATGAATCCTGTTCCCAAAATGTGCCAATGGGTCTGCTCTCCATCTTCCCACGCCACGCCTCCATTCTTGCTGCTGGCAATTCATGCAGACACTGTGCCACCCCTACTCTCAACCCCGATCACCCACAGCTGGGGCAGAGCTCACACACAGAGTGACATAGACTTTTGGACACCCACAAAAACAGGCGCCAGCTCCCACTGGTCCCTACTCCCCTTGGAGTCTGAAAATTCCCCAGAACCGCTCATGGACTTCATTGTGAGTACACTGTATTGGCTTAGTATGCATTACAACCCAAAAGGGTGCAAGGGAGCACATACGGAAGTCTGGCTGGGATCCCAGAGCAGAGCTCCCAGGTCTCAGAAAGGGACACCCTGCCCTTTCCCAGGTAGCAGGGTTACCAACCAGGAGGCTGCAGTTGATTCTCTCAGACCCACCCCCAAGGCCAAACGCACCTCACTCCCTCTGCCTAGTCCCCTCTGATCTTGAGGAGCCCCAGAGGACAGAGGAGCGCTGCCTGGGGGGGTTTCTGAGACGGCAAACCTTGGAGGGAATGCAAGCCTCATCCTTCTCGTGGGTCAGCTGGCAGTTTGCTGACCCTGCAGTTAGCAGCCTAGTGAGTCTCCAGGTGGCCCTTCTGTCACGTCAACCCCAGCACAGTAAGCCGCAGATGTGGCTGTGACTCTCAAGGACCGAGAACAAAGGCACTTTGCTCCTTGCAAGGCGATTCCACCCCTTACACCTGCTCACCCAGAGGTTAAAGTAACTGGACCATCAGTCCAGAGCAACTGTCCACGGTGCTCCTGACCACAGGGCACCACTCACATGTGCTCCTGTAAGAGCTTCAGCCACATCAAAGCCCTGTTGTGGACCAAGGCCATAGTCGTGGCTCCGGAGCCGTCTGCTAATTCATTGTGACAGAGGGGACCTGCACTCACCAAGGTGGCCCTGCACAGCACCCACCCACCTCCTTGCGCTCAAGCTACCTGCAATGAGTCTGCCCGAAGGTACTGATGATGTTTGTCCCACAGCCTAAAATAAGGTCCCTGCTGTGGGGAGTTTTCAGTCTAGCTCAGTGGTTCTCCACCTTCCGAATGCCGCGACCCTTTCATACAGTGCCTCATGGTGTGGTGACCCCCAACCATAAAATTATGACCCCCAACCATAAAATTATTTTCTTTGCTACTTCATCAATGTCATTTTGCTACTGTTATGAATCGGACGACCCCTGTGAAGGGTCGTTTGACCCCCAAAGGGATTGCAACCCACAGATTGAGAATGCTGGTCTAGCTGGAGAGAAGAAACACAGCCATAACAACACAGTGAGCCACGGCAGGGGGTGCCAGGCTCTCAGGCCGCCTTCTAAGATGGTGTGAAATCTCTCAAGGCAAGATAGCTCAGAGCCATATTATTTTTCTAGTTGTCAAAGGTAGCCTTGCCGCTGAAAAGCCACAACGGACCGAGGAGGAAAAAGAGTTTGTTCTAATTCCACTAACACTAAACTCTTACCATGCTGCTATCAAAGTGCTGGTCCGAGAGCCTTGCACCCAAGTGTGGGGGAGACTGGTCGGAAGTGCAGGTCAGGGTTGCCCTAACGACTCAGTCCTCTCCCAGTCTCCCAGGGCAGCAGTTAGACACTTGCCTACTAACCAGACCCATGCAGGAAAAGGTCATTTGGTGGGCAGTAGAGACCTTGGCTAGGAGGGCCACGTTAAATAATTCACTGCCCCTGCACAGCATTTGTGTGCTTGTGGAGCAAAAATCTTCTCCCCAGACTTAAAATGCAGGCATGCACACCTAGAGCAGAAAAAGTCTAGTGGCGAGAGAGGAGACTGTTAATATTTTCAGGAATTTTGCAAGCCAGCTAATGTTACGTTGATAACTTGAACTGGACTGAGGTCGATGTATTTATACCACAGAGACTGGCAAACACAACAAAACCTGCCCTTCCTCACTACACTTCTGACATCCAATGTCATCAGCAGACTTCTCTGCTCTTGGGTAAAGCGGATCCTGGAAAGAGCTCTGGAGTGGAGCCAAAAACACAGGTTGATACAGTTGGCAGTTCACATCCACGTCCACTGCTAAAATGATCATGTTTGTAGTCATCATTATAAAAACCAAACCAAACTCAGTGCCAGAGAGTCAATCCAACTCATAGGGAGCTCATAGGACAGAGCAAAAATACTCCTTTGGGTCTCCAAAACTTTAAATCTTTAGGAGTTAACAGCCTCCTCTTTCTCCTGTGGAGCAGCTGGTGGGTTTGAACCACCAGCCTTGTGAACAGCTCAATTTGTAACTCACTACATTACATAGCTTTTCACAAAGCTACACTCAGCCCTGCCCCCTTAGTCCTCCTACCGGAAGTTTTCCAGAATCAATCCTCTTGGATAGAGACCGGAACATAGCTCTCCCTCAACTCATTGCCATTGTGTCAACTCTGTCAGCGAACAGAGTAGAACAGCCCCAGTGGGGTTCTGAGACTGTAGCTCTTTACAAGAGTAGAAATCCTCATCTTTCTCCCGAGAAGTAGTTGGTGGGTTTGGACTGCCGACCTTCCAGTTAATAGCTCAACACATAAACCACACATCACAGGGCTCTAGGACTAAGCTAAAAACTTTGAGGGGTCTGATCCAGTCAAACTCTGCCCCATCTTTTCCCCCAACATCATAGAACAGTGACCTTGCTTATCCAGTTAGCTCTTTCCTTTCTTTTGCTTTAAATGGTGTAGCCTTGCTGCCCTCTTCAAAGGTATGGTGTTTGCTACTGAGCAGATTCAGAGAGTGTGGAGGCCAGAGTTCAATAACTGCCATTAATTCTGGCCTTACAGGCAGAGAAAACAATAGGGTTTTCTCCACTCCAATGCCCACAGACTTAAGAACATACTCAAGTGGAGCTGGCAGGTACGCTTTGTTTCCGAAGCATGGCATAGCCCATTCCTGGAGGCAGCTTGTCAGGGGCACCAAACTTGTCCAAGAGAGGTGCAAAATGGACTATTGTGTTTAATTTAAAGACTTTTACATGTGGCTCTTTTCTCTTTTGCCTTTGAATTTCCTTGCCTAAAGATCAAAACTTCAAAGTCAAAAGGTAGGTAGAAGCTTTCCTTCTCAGTTGATCCAGCCCACAGTGGTCTTTAGAGACTTCTATGGGAGTCAAAACATGGTAGGTTATACACCATGACTATGGCCCTTCCAGCCATGATCTCTTAAGTGATACATTGTAATTGTAGATTTCATACATTCGTGGCTGTCGTCCTTTTTTTTTTTTTTTAAGAGAAACTTAGCTGCTAACAAACAGGAATCAGATGAGATTCAGACCAGGCCTTAGTGGATGGTGTGGTGGACCATGCTCTTTGTTTCTTGGCTATGGTGGTTGCTGTAACTTATAGTGGACGTACGGAGTTACATGTTACAGCTAGGAGGAAAAGAAAGCTGTTTCTGGAGCAGCCTGGGGGAAGCACTTGACTAATTAAGATAAGTAGGAACCCCAAGCTTACTGGAAACATCTTCCCAGAGGCCGTAGGTCATATGTACATAAACACGATACACTTCACGGGCAGAAAATCGATTCTTACATTTGGGTGAAATTTGATTGCACCATGTAACTCCCACCAAATGACCTTTCCCTGCAATGATTTGGTAAGAAGGTGGGGGAGATGCTGATAGGATTCATCTGTGAGTAATTGGGAGGAGGATTCCCTGCAATGCGAGCCTGCTGTGTATAAAATGAGCCCACTGAGGAGCAGAAGGTGTGAGCTCATCACCGGCAAGAGTCAGCAGCGGAGCGCATCCTCTGACCCAGCATCTGCTTCACCCCTGCCTGGACTTTAGACTTTGTACTGAACTGAACTTCACCCACCACTGAGGGAGACACCTGCTCGAACTTGCGTGAGTTCTAGGGGACACTGCAGAGACTCCGAGCCTGGAGACTTGAGGGCATATTTCTCGAGGAAGGCGGGAGGAATGGAGCAGACTAGCATCTTGTAAGAGTTTGTGGGGATTTTTTCAATCTCAAACGCCTTGGAATTGGTTTCGTATTAATTCTTACAAAAGAAATGATTGCCACCCATGGTGTGCTCAGCTTCTTGCCTTACAGTTATGGGATTGTTCAGGGCATTGTGTACAGAGGATGTTCCAGGGGAAAGAGGTGAACTTTAGACCCAGACAAATGAGGGATCAAGTCCACATTCTCCCAGCTTACTAGCTGTTCTGTGTGATTCGGAGTTTGTCTTGAGGTAGCTTGAGTAACACTTGCCATCCAAGGCTGTGTCAAGTATAAAAGACGCTAACCATCGTGAGATGACCAGGACTCAATTGGCCTATGGTCAGCATTGGATGAATGGTGGTTCTTGTTTTCCTAATTAAAATATGTTCTCAGAGCACAAGAATGTCTTGCATGTTTTCTTAGCACCTAATCCTTGCAATCAACAATTGCCCTGTGCATCTGATAGAGGCTTAATAATGCCTTGTTGAGTGAGGGACCCCATGCACCAAAGTAAAACGCTGCTAGGCAGGCCTACGATGCTGTTTGTTTTCTACACAAATATAATTTCGTTTTCTTTCAGGCACTAAATGATGAAATATTTATTTCCTGAAATCGTGTCATGCAGTGCAGTATAAGGATATTACACCGGCTTTGGTGAAAATGCTCTTGTCTCCTTTAGTTAAGGGGCCTTCCCTAAAGAGATTTTGCTATTTTATTTTTAAAACAAGAGAACCTTACAATTTCTACTAGAAATGGAATTGAATTTTCTTTAAGAAAAAACAATTAACATGAAACTTCCAAAAGTACCTACTTATTCTTTTTCAGAGTTTTATCACAGATAGTTCAGGTTCCTGTATGTCAGAACAGAGGTAATCTGGCATTCTGGAGAGCCTAGTTGAAGGGATTGTGTGACTTGTTCTGAAAATTTGGTTCCTCAATATGCCTTAGATTGGTCTAGCCTCTTCTCTCTTTCTCAAACCCTTCAACCCATCAGGTCGGCAGTGATGTAAAATTACCTGCTAGGCTCTTTTTCCATAGCCCTTGTAACCACCATCAATTGACTGGACAAGAGCCTGCAAATAAGGGGTGGAAGGCTTCAATTCGGGGATTGGTCAGTTTTGCCATTCATCTGGGTCTAAAAGTGAGCCATCTCTGAAACAAGAACAGCAACCCCATGACTGTTGAGAAAAAAGAGCCACTAGTGACGCAGGTACAAGACCCCAGCCTGATGTGGCAGAGGCAAGCAGACGTACCAGAGGCCACAGCACAGAGACCGTGAGACCGAGCAGAGAAGCAGTGTTGAGACCAGGAAGCAGAGCCTGTGAAATAAGCAAATCTGAGAGCCTTCAGGCAGGCGACTGGCTTGAGAGTGGATTTCCCTTTGCGTATTTTCTAGCGCTGACTGAGCTTTATACCATTTGCAAGGCAGAAGTCCAAGAGAGAGCATGACTGAGAGACTGAGGACCAGACAAAGTCAGAGCTGTTGTTCTAGAAGTGCTGTGGAGGAAAGGATTGTGTTAATGGCAAATTGTTAACTTCTCTAATAAGCCCTTGGAATCATAAATATTGTCTGTGAGTTCTGCGTGGCTATCGTATGGAGTTATCAAAATCCAGCAAAGAGGCAGAGTGCCATGGAGGGATTATTGGTGTCAGAATAAGGTAAATAATGATGGAGATTGGGGTGCGTCTGACCCTGTGGCCATCATCCTTGGGCTGGTGGTCAGATGTGGTCCTTACACCATTTACTCAAGCAAGTTTCCTTCTTCGGCGCTGGTCACACTACTGCCATCCTAACCCTGTGACCAGTCATCAAAGATTCCGTTACTTCCTGTATGCTTTGTATCATTTCGCAGTTAACCTTTGTTTCTCTAATTAGTTTGAAAATTCCTTGAGGGCAAGTCCAAGCTTGTTTGTTTCTTTTATAAATCGTTTTATTGGGGGCTCTTACAGCTCTTATACAATCCATACATCCATTGTATCAAGCACATTTGTACATCTGTTGCCATCATCACTTTGAAAACATTTTCTAATTTGAGCCTTTGTTATCAGCTCCTCTTTTTTTCCCTCCCTCCTCCCCTCCAACCCCCGTGAACCTTTGATAAATTAGTATTTTCATATCATACACCATCCGCTGTCTCCCTTCACCCACATTTCTATTGTTCATCCCCCAGGGGTGGGGATGTTATACGTTGACCCTTGAGATTAGTTCTCCTTTCTCCCCTTTAGCCCCCACCTTCCCCCTACCTTCATGGTATCACTATTACCATAACTATTCCTATGGGGGGGGGTATCTGTCCTGGATTCTGTGTGTCAAGAGCTCCTATCTGTACCAGTGTACGTGCTCCAGTTTAGCTGTGTTTGTAAGGTGGAACTGGGGTCATGATAATGCGTGGGGGGAAGCATTAAAGAACTAGAGCAATGTTGTGTTTTGTCAGTGTTATACTACATCCTGGCTGATTCATCCTTTCCTTGTGATCCTTTGGTGAGAGGATATCCAATTGTCTTTGGGCAGCAGTTCTCAGCCTGTGGGTCGAGACCCCTTTGGGTTGTCGAACGACCCTTTCTCAAGGGTCGCCCAAGACCATTGGAAAACACATATTTCCGATGGTCTCAGAAACCGAGAGACTGCTCCTCTATCTGTCTCCAGGTAGGTCCACATGCAGATACGTTCACATACAAGTACCCGGCATGAAGACTATTACCCATGCTACACCATGCTCCAAGACAAAATTTCATTTGTTATTAGAAATAAATATTTCACAATTTATAATTACATATTGTTTTGTGATGGATCACTATGCTTTAATTATGTTCAATTTGTAGCAATGATAATACATCCTGCCTATCAGATATTTACATGATGATTCATAACAGAAGTAAAATTTACAGTGATGAAGTAGCAATGAAAATAATTTTATGGTTGGCAGTCTCCACCACATGAGGAACTTTATGAAAGAGTCACAGCGCTAGGAAGGTTGAGAACCACTCTCTTTGGGTCTCCACTCCCCAACCCCCTGCCTTCCCCCCACCCCATTTGCATCAATATGATTGTTTGTTTGGGGGCTTCTGATGCTTCTTACCTGATCCCGTCAACACCTCATGATCACACAGGCTGGTGTGTTTCTTCCATGTGGGCTTTGTTGCTTCTGAGCTAGATGGCCGCTTGTTTATCTTCAAGCCTTTAAGACCCCAGATGCTATCTTTTGATAGCTGGGCACCATCAGCTTTCTTCACCACGTTTGCTTATGCATCCATTTTTGTCTTCCGCAAACATGTTGGGAAGGTGAGCATCACAGAATGCCAGGTTATTAGAACAAAGCGTTCTGGCATTGAGGGAGTACTTGGGTAGAGGCCCAATATCTGTTTGCTACCTTAATACTTAACATATAAGTAGATGTACATAGGCCTATATCCCTATCATTGTATATTAATATATTTACATTTGTACATGCCTATATTTATATCTTAAATGTCTTTTGAGGCCAAGCCCAATTTTGCCCACCTCTTCATGTATCCTTGCTAAAAATATTACTTTCATCACTCAGTTCCATCAGGAAGAGATGGTACTAAATTTGGGATCATTGGAGTATTTTTTAATAAAGGGACTGGTTTCCAAGGTGAATAGACTATCAGAGCACCAGAGAACATGTGCAGTAAATGATAACTGGACTAGAAAGATGGGAGAAAAGTAGGGGCTCGATTTCCTTGAGAGGATGGAATTAGCAGGTAGGGTCTGCTCTGCCCCCTATCTGTAAACATGGGGGAAGGGCGTTCTCTGTCTTCCCAGTGGCAAATGATAACTGAACTCACAATGGGGCTTCAAAAAGTCATGGGAAAATTCCATTATATCTCAATAAGATTTCTCACATATTTTCTTTGATCTTATTTTTTTTCTTTTAAATTATTTTATTGGGGGCTTGTAAAACTCTTATCACAATCCATACTTACATCCACTGTGTCAAGCATATTTGTACATATGTTGCCATCATCGTTTTCAAAGCATTTTCTTTCTACTTGAGCCCTTGGTATCAGTTCTTCATTTTCCCCCTCCCACTCCCTCCCTTCATAACTTATAAATTATTATTTTTTTATGTCTTGTACTGTCCAATGTCTCCCTTTACCCCTTGTCTGTTGTCCACTCCCCAGGAGGGGGGTTATAAGTAAGTCATTGTGATCAGTTCCCCCTTTCCACCCCCACCTTCTCCTTACCCTCCTGCTATGGCTACTCTCAATATTGGTCCATAGGAGTTTATCTGTCCTGGATTCCCTATGTTTCCAGCTCTTATCTGCACCCATGAACATGCTCTGATCTAGCCAGATTTGTAAGGTAGAATTAAGGTCATGATAGCTGGGGGGAGGAAGCATTAAAGAACAGAGGAAAGCTGTATGTTTCATTGGTGCTATGCTGCACCCTGATTGGTCCATCTTCTCCCCACGACCCTTCTGTAAGGAGATGTCCAATTGCTTACAGATTGGCTTTGGGCCTCCACTCCACATCCCACCCACCCCCCATTCACATTATGATATTTTGCTCTGGGTCTTTGATGCCTGATACCTGATCCCATTGATACCTTATGATCACACAGCCTGGTGTGCTTCTTCCATGGGGGCTTTGTTGTTTCTCAGCTAGATGGCCACTTGTTTACCTTCAAGCCTTTTAGACTCCAGATGCTATATTTTTTGATAGGTAGGCACCATCAGTTTTCTTCAACACATTTGCTTATGCACCTGCTTTGTCTTCGATCATGCCAGGAAGGTGAGCGTCTCAGAGTGCCGGATTATTAGAACAAAGTGTTCTTTCATTGAGGGAGTACTTGAGTAGAGGCCCCAATGTCCATCTGCTTCCTTAATACTAAACCTATAAATATATGTACATAGATCTATTTCCCCATTGTCATATATAAATATATATACAGATGAACATGCCTGTATTTAGATTCCCATAAATCCCTTGTCTCCTAGTTCTTTCCTCAATTTCCTTTTACTTTCCTCTTGTCCTGTTATCATGTTCAGCCTTCATTTGGGTTTCAGTAATTTCTCTCCATTACATTGCCCTTGATCAAGCCCTACCAGACCTCCTACACCTTCACCATTGATTTTTGGCCACTTATTATTCCCTTGTCCCTGGGTTTGTTAACACCCACTTTCTTTCCCCTGCCTCTCCCTATCCCATGTCCCCCCAGAATTGTTGTCCTGTTGTTCTCTCTTCTGGCTTGTTTATCCCACCTATCCCTTCCAGATCGACATGCAAAGACAACAATATGCACAAACACAAAACCGAGCACAAAAAGCAACAATAGAAAATCCAACAATAGCTACAACAACCACAAAAAGGCAATGACAAAAAAATTAAAAGCCTATAAATAGCTCAAGGTCTATTAGTTGTCTTTTAGGAGGGTTTTCCAGTTGAGTCTAATGGGGTACCACACCCTGTCCCCACAGTCTATTTTTGGTGTTCCCTGGGGACTTCATAGCTCTGCTCCCCTTGCTGCTCTGTTGCATGCCCCCAGCATCATGCCTTGGTGTGGTGGGTCTTTGAACTTTTTGAAGCCCCCTGAAATGTAGCAGGAGTCCCAAAATGTCTCACAGGAGGTCAGGGTCCTCCTCCCTGAAGGAGGGAGTGACACGGGCTGGGAGGGGTAGGTTGGAGGCCATATTGGGGAGGCAACATCTGAATCAGGTACTGAACATTTCACAGGATTTCCTCACAGGACAATGGACACGGAGGACACCAAAGTGAGAACAAGCAGGGTCATTGGACCCAGGGAGTATAGAAAACGCAAAGAGCACGCAGAGAACAGAAACCAGAGCCCCTCGGTCAGTGCAGAGGCTTACATGGGCCAATGGGAGGACAGCCCCGGACAACTTCTCAGGACTTGGCCAGGCCTTAGACCAGTGATTCTCAACTTTCCTAATGTTGCCACCCTTTCTTCAGTTCCTCATATTTGGGTGACCCCCCCAACCATAAAATTATTTTTGTTGCTACTTCATCACTGTAATTTTGCTACTGTTATGAATCGGGCGACCCCTGTGAAAGGGTCATTTGACTCCCAAAGGGGTCGCGACCCACAGGTTGAGAACTGCTGCCTTAGACTGTTTCCTTTCCCTGTCATATCTAACAGTGCCAGGTAACCTGTCACGCAAAATGGCACAAGAGAAGCTGAGAAAGTCTTTGAAGATAGTATCCGTTAAGCTGACCTCCTACTGGAGCAGACCAGTACCACCCATGACCGTAAAGTCCATTTCAACTTCTGGCGTCCCCTGTGGGGAAAACTCTCCTACCATCTGAACAGGGTCTTACATGAGAGGGGAAGAGATGCAAATGCACAAGAAGAACCCCTTGTGATGGAGACAGACAGTAGAGTGGTGCGTCTACAAGCCAAGAGCACCTGAGGTCATTGACCATCACCAGCTGCTGAGAGAGAAGCCAGGACAGCTTCTCCCTGGGAGCACTCAGAAGGAATCAGCCCGGCTTACACTGGATCTGGGATGCCTAGCCTCCAGACGTGTGAGACACAAATGTGTTGTGTTATTAGTGACTTGCTTTTGTCTGACATCCCTAGGAGACACATGGGCAGATGGAACAGGAAAGGATCCAATGAGAGATACGGAGACTGAGGGTTAGAACCAGCCAGAGCAGTACCTGGGAGGGAGGAGATCAGAGCACATGGGGCCTCAGGTAGGTCCTCGGCCATGGCCAGAAGACAGCTATGGGCCCAATGGGGATCACAAATTTGGGCCCGAGCCAAGATTCCAGGGCATCCTCTCATTGGGTATGACTCATTGCCCCCCCCTCTTCTCAAAGAGTCCAGATCAGGGAATCTACTTCATTCCTTCCCCACCTGTTGCTCCCACTTGGGGGGCTCTTGCCTTAAAAAAAGAAAGCCAGATGCTTCTTTATCTCAGCAAGACTTCACGATGCACGAGCGAGTGACAATAATGATCGTGACATTGCTGGGACATGAAGGAGGGATGATGGTAAGCTTGAGCAGCAAGGGACACTTGATCATGCGAGGGCTGGACTGAATTCCCATTGAGCTAACGTCCAGGCCCTCCTGGAAAGTTGCTGGTGGGGGTGTTTTCCTCCTCCTCTTCCTCTCCCAGCCATTGACTCTGCTTTGCTGCAGACAACTCACAGATTGAAGACGCACACGGCAGTTTTAAAATTACCTCACTGCCCTGGGCGGCCAGGAGAATCCAGACACTAGACTTGGGGGGTGTTTAGTGAGTATGATCTGTCGATGTGGGGAAGGAGCTACCCAGATTCCACTATCGTTGGAATGTCAGAGTGTAGAAACTAGGCTAAATCCGAAGTGTCTTAGTCTAGTCTTGTTTAGCAGTTGGGGAAGCAGAGGCCCAGGAAGGGAAAGCGACTTTCAAAGGTCATAAAGCCAGTTAATAGCCGAGAAGTAAGTCCTTGTTCATCTTGAGAAGGTATCAGTGAAAAATAGTTTTGTTTTTTTTTTCACACGATACTTACCAAATTTGTTTTGTTGTTGTTGACGACTGGTTGGTTGGTTTTGTCAGATGCAAAACAGCACCAGACTAAAAGTTGAATGGTTGGTTTTGTTTTACTAGATAGTGGGGGAGGCGTGGAGAGTTAGATTTGGAACAGAGATCAGAATTCTAGTCCTGATTATGCCATTAGCAAATCGCCTCTCACACCTAAACCTCAGGGTCCCCAGCTATGACTGTGGGGGCGGGGCTGGATAATCTCCAGCCTCTCCCCCTCCCCCCCTCTGAGCAGGTGATTCTGAGCAGGCCCAGCACTCACCTTTGCAGGGGGCATTCTAGGAACTGGTGCCCCTCCTTACAGAATAACCAGCTGCTTTTGTGGAGCAGAGAGCCGAACGAAACCGATCCTGTGGTTTCCAGCCCAGAGACCCGCTGCTTCTGTCGACCAAGCAGCAGCCAGAATCTTCTGACCCCACAGAGCCCTGGAACACACGAATCAAAATAGTTGGGTGATGTCATGTCATAATGGGAATGTGCGCTAGCCAATTGTTGCCAAGGATTGCCTGTGCCGAGTGGTTTCCTTTTACAGTCTTTGAAAAGAGACCTCATGCCAGTCTGCACATGATAGTCCACTCCAAGAGGCTGGTACTTCCTTTGCCTATTTAGTCTTTCCTCCGTTTTAATGTTTAGGTGAGGGGGGTGGGAATCAAATTAAAAAAAAAACAAACCTGGCACTTATCAGTGACTAGCTGACCTTAACTACACAAACAAATCCACAGAGGAGTTCTGAGTGTGCTTCCGGGAGCGTTTTGCCTACTTAAGGACAAGAGCAGTGGATAGTCTGTTGCCTGGCCCGAGCTGAGAGCCCGCTGGGGCTGCAGCAGTGCTGGTGGCCTCTCACAGGCCAGCCAGACCGACTGCTGTTGAGTTTTCCTGTGTGTGTTGTGGCTGCAGGCCCTGGCGTGTAACCTGCCCCCCTCCTGAGTGAGGTGGAGGCCCTCGGGAAGGACTTGGAGACTGCTGGCTACCACCGGAGGCAAGCTGCCCTGCAGAGGCTTGGTGAGCTGTGGCCACCTATCCACCTGGGTCCCTGCACCTGCCTGGCCCATGCTGCATCCCTGTGGGCCCCTGCCATCCAGGGCTGGCGCTGGTCCTTCTGCTTCTGCTGTGTGTCCCTGGGGCTGCTCTCCCAGCCACAGCTACTCATGAAGCGCTTTGGGAGTCTCAGGGGCAACAAGAAACACAAGGACCCCAACCGGAGCAGTGAGAGGCGACAGTCGGAACCTCATGGCTTTTTTGGTAGGAACCTACCGTTTCCTTCAAGTCTATGGGAGGCTGGGATGGGGAGGTAGGGGGCAGTATTGGTGCCCAAGAGTGCGCATTCTTCTTATCAGGACCCAGGTGTGCTGCTCACCTTCCACTTAGGTGTAATACAAAGTTGGGTGTTGTGATCGGCGTAGATTGATCAGTGCCCCAACTAGGCGCTGATGCCATGATCCCGAAAAGTCAGGACTTCTTCCTCTGCCGCAGCTGGCCAGTGAGAGTGCAGGGTAGCAATCTTCTGGAGGCCATTCATTTGGGCACAAGAAGTGTGCATCGGGTTTGCAGCTGTCAACCATAAAACGTGCACAGGGAGTGAAAACTACTCGTAGGGGTGCAGGAGGAGTGCTTGGCTCCCCTGGGCCTGTGACTGGGCAGTCCCACAGACCAAGGGTTCACGAGGAATGGGAACCCAACCCCTGCCAAATCTGTCTCCCTGGCGTTTTGATCTCTCTGGATTCTGGAACCTTCCGTCCCTACACAGGGGTTGGAGCTAGCACCAAAATGTGCTTGTTTTAATCATAGGTGGGGAAGCTTCTATTTCAGATGAGGATTTGGAGTGGGCTTTGCCCCTATCTTCCTGGAAGGGAAGATTGTATAGCTTGATGTGAAGATGTAAAATGCTGGGGTAGATTTCCCTTTAAGGGTCAGACTTCACTCATTTCTGCTTGTTACAGCTTGCTTACAGTGGGATATTCCTAAAAGCCCCACTGTGAGAAGGGCCAGTGGCTGGCTTCCATGTTGTCATCTTTCTGACAGTCACATTCAGAGTAGGGAAGAAACATCCACTAGATAGGTAAAGCTGGGGCCTTGGAGACATACTAATGATGCCCCTTGAGTGGAATTAGAACGTGTTCAGTGCCCACAAGTTAAGATGGAGAACCCCTGGGTGGTCACTGAAAATGGGAATCGTGAGAAAAGAAATGTAACTGTGGCATCTTCCACATCTCTTGCTATATTCAATTCATCAAGTATTTACAGATGGCCCCGTGTAAGGTGGAGCTCCTGGGCAGTACAATTGGCTAAGCTCTCTGCTGCTAACCGAAAACTGGGGACTTGAACCCACAAGGAAGAAAGTCCTGGGGATCTGTCTTTTAAAAATCAGCCAGTAAAAACCCCATGGAGCAGAGTTGTAGTCTGGGTTGCTATGAGTCATGTCAACTTCACTGGTGTGTGTGTGTGTGTGTGTGTGTGTGTGTGTGTGTGTGTGTGTGTGTGTGTGTGTGTGTGAGAGAGAGAGAGGGGGGGGGGTAAGAACAGGCAAGGAGGGAAGGAGAGAGACAGCATGCAAACCCTTTGTTATGGTGAATGTTCCAGAGCAGTTCAAGAGAAGGGCCTGGTTTTTGTTTTCCTGACTTGTCCCTCTAATCAAGGGACATCTCAGGAAGAGAACTAGAAACTGGTGGGTCGTCTGCCTCCTCCTGTGCAGGGCTGAGTTTACATGGGAATATGATGCCACCTGAGTAAAGCCGAGGTGAGTTTTGACTGTTGAGATTCAGAGTGGTTTAAAGATGGAAACTTTTTTAAAAGTTATGAAAATAATAAACACTCATTTACTATAGAATTAAATCTAACATGTTCCTTAACATACAATCTGTTCTTGCTCATGAGGATGGAAGGGCCTGTGATTACAAGTCTGCTATTTTCCAGATGACTCGTTCTCCCCTGTGTTCAAAATTTGGCTGTTAATCCTGTCTCCCCTGCTTCTGAAATAAAAAAAAAACAGTATTTGAGCTCGACCACATTTTCTAAATGTTCATATGCCAGTGCCAGCTCTGACCACAAGGTCGGAGAAACCAGGGCCCTCCTAGGGCCCAGCTACAGGAAGGAAAGAAATTGTGTGGAATGACCCTCCTTCCTCTTGAGTCCGTGTGTGGTGTCGGTGTGAGGCGCCCAGAGCACAGCTGACTGGGAAGTGCTGATATGGCCAGGGTGTGGACACTGATGGGGAACGAATCGACAGTCTAGGAATGTCAGCACAGTGTTCCTCTGCCTCTGCCCATCTCAACCTTACCTACCACTCCACCCCATTTTAATGATCCTTTCTCTAAGACAGCAGTTCTCAACCTTCCTAAGGCCGCGGCCCTTGCATACAGTTCCTCATGTGGTGGTGACCTCCAACCATAAAATTTTCTTCATTGCTACTTCATCACTCTAAGTTTGCTACTGTTACGAATCATAATGTAGATACCTGATACGCAGGATGTATTAGGCGACCCCTGTGAAAGGGTCGTTCACTGCTCTGAGGCCACCTCCACCACCCATTCCATGATCTTCTGGATTTTCAAGGACAGGGATAAGAAACGTTTTTTATCCCTATCCCAGCTCTAGTGCTGTGCGGTATAGCAGAAAGCAGTAAAGACCTTCTGAGGCTGCGTCACCTCAGAGTCCTCCTGACTATCTAACAAGCGCTACTTTGGAGGTTTTGTTTTCTTACATTCCCTTGTAGCATAGCGACTCCTTTCCCCATTGGCACCAAACCAATTCAGACTCATAGTGATCATGACCCTATCTAGGGGTCCCAAGACTGTAAATCACCATGGGAGCAGACAGCCTCGCCTTTCTCTCACCAAGTGGCTAGTGGATTTGAACCACTGACCTTGCAGTTAGAAGCCCAATGCCTAGCTCTTCCAGCTAACAAAGTTTTAGATGAGGCTGCTTCTTCCCCCTTGCGGATTATGAAAACATCTTCTGCCTGTCCTCCATCTCCCCTCACATCAAATATGCTCGGGTCAGCAGAGGTCCCCACAGATCCCCGCCGCTCCTGAACCATCACCTGCCAGTCCACTCCAAGAACCACTGTCTCCTCAGCTCCCATTCCAGGTGGAGGAGTGTCGCACAGAGACAGCTGCATGTGGCTTCCTCCTAGTGCTGCACCAACACCTCCTCTGGTCAAGAGACACATGCACACAGGCCCCTGCACACACCCACAGAGCTGGCCTGTAGCTTCTTGCCATCCGCAAGAACCAAGAGAGAGAAGCAGGTGTACTTGATCAGGGATTACTGCATCCATTTGGATTTGACTGTGGTGGTACTCCCCTATGGAAATAAGTGATGCTCATAATCCTGACATTTATAATGCTTAAAGCCAATCACCCTTGGAAGTCTGTATTCATGAAACTCTACCCTTTTTAAAAATAAAAATTGGTTGTTTTGAGTGGAAGTTTATATTGTAAATTAGGTTCCTGTTTGACCATTTCTACAAATGGGTCCGTGACATCGGTTCTGTTTTTCACATCGTGTGAACACTCTCAATTCTGGTGATGCTGATCTCTCTTTGTCTGAGCCTTTACCTTCTCCTACTGGCTTCTGAGTCATTGTTGAACTTTTGTTCAAAGGAGCACCATACTCATGGATGATATGCCTTCTCTATAAGCCAATCTTATAGATCAGGGGTCCTCAAACTTTGTAAACAGGGGGCCAGTTCATTGTTCCTCAGACCCGTTGGAAGACCGGACTATAGTTTTTTTAAAAAAACTATGAATAAATACCTATGCACACTGCACATATCTTATTTTGAAGTAAAAAAACAAAACAGGGAAAGAACACCCAGCGGCCTGGATAAATATCCTTGGTGGGCCGCATGTGGCCCACGGGCCTTAGTTTGAAGACCCCTGTTCTAGATAATGTCCATTCAAGAATTAAAGATTATCTTAGGGTCATAGATGTAGTCTACCTCTACCTTTCAACTGGTCCAGTAAGTCTGGACTTTTACGAATTTTCTCCCATTCCATCAGGACCTATCTATTGTGGCCCAGATCAGAATGGTGAATAGTGGTAGCTGGGTGCCATCAAGTTCTCCTGAGGTTCAGGGAGGGGAAACTATGGCTCCTGCAGACCAAAATGGGGGTACTGCCCCCTAGGGTGCTGGAATGAACCAGGACAGGGCTACAAAAGCAGATACCTACATTTTATCTTGGGTGATGGGCTATACTAGAAGTGTTTTTAAATTCCAGGGAACATTGAGTAATTTTTTTTTTCTGAAAAGGAGCCAAATAAGTTTGTGAATCTGTGCTACAGGTTATGGTTTGTAAACAATTTTCTGCTCTGAATCTTTAATTTCCTCTAGGTAATGAGACCAATAGTTGTATCCTAGTTGGCTACTTGCAAGATTTGAAGACCCCAGATGCTACTTGCCAAACTAAGATGCAGAACATAAACAAGAGTAGAACATAAACTTTATGAAATATATATATTGCTTACCAACTGACTGAGTTGTTCCCCCAAACTATAATTTTTAGCCTTCAAACTCAAAAAACCAATCTTGCAAGGTGGTTGGCTATGTCTAAGAAGTAACTGTAGTTGTACCCCATGTGTGCTTTATCATCTATAAATATCATATGATATTCCTCGTGTCTTTGGTTAGCTTTATTCCTTAATGCTTCATCATTTGGGTAGTAAATGGTCAATGATATTGTTTTCCTGACTTCATTTTCAGAGTTCTCTTTATTAGTGTAAAGGAAGCTAACTGATTTTTGTATGTTAATCGTGTGTCCTCTATTTTGCTGAATCTTTCTATTCTAATAGTTTTCTTATCGAGTCTCTGGGATTTTCGATGGATAGGATCATATGATCTGCAAATACTGGTCGTTTTACTTCTTTGCCAATTTGGATTTTAATTTTACTTTCTTGCTTTATTGTTCATTACAATGGCGAATAGAAATAGTGATAAGCTGCATACTTGCGTAGTTTCCATTTACAATGGGAATGTTTTCAGTTTCTCTCCATTGAGAATAATGTTGATGGCTGGTTTTGTGCATATTATCTTAATTATGTTGAGGAACTTTCCTTCTAATTTTGCTGTGTTTTTTCTCTTTTTTGTCAAATGCTTCTCCTACATTGAATATGATTGTTTTTATTTTTCTTTGTTTTATGTATATAGTGAATTATGTTTATTGTTTTTCTCCCCCACCCCCTTTTATTCTGAAACAAAACATTTAAATACAATACCACTTTCCTTTTTAAAATTGTTTTTCTAATGTTTGCTACCTAGTCTGACTCCTACTTGCTCATGATATATTTATTTTTTGATATATTGTTGGATTCTATTAAGGATTTTGTTGAGAATTTATTCTTTTATGGTGGTGTCTTTGGTATCAGGATTATGCTTGCTTCACAAAATATGTTCAGAAGTATTTAATCTTGTTTATGTTTTGGAATGGTTTGCGTAGAATTTGTGCCTGCTCTTCGCTGACTATTTTGTAAAATATCCTGGTGGAGCCATCTGGTCCAGGACTTTTTTGTTGTTGGGAATTCTTTCTTAATGACTTGTACAATTTCTTTTCTTTTCTTTATGATTCTGTTCAGATATTCTAGTTCAGATTGTTTTAGTTTGGGTAAATTTGTCCATTTATTGTAAGTTTTCAAAATTGTTGGAGTACAGTTCTTCATACTATTCTGTTACTATCCCTTTCTTAAATTAGCTCTGTTGTGATATCACTCACATCATTTCTTTTTTTATCATTGCTTTATGTGTGTTATTTTTTTTCCTTTATTAAATTTGTCAGAGGTTGGTCTATTTTATTCATTTTTAAAAATCATTTCATTGGGAGCTCATACAATTCTTATCATAATCCACACATACATCAATTGTATAAAGCACATTTGTACATTCGTTTCAAGGACCTAATTTCTAGACCTACTGATTCATCTTTCTGTTTCCTGTTTTATTTACTTCTGCCCAAACCTTCATTATTTTCTTTCTTCTTGTGCTTGTAAGCTTTTCCTTGCTGCTCTTTTTCTAATTGTTAGAAATGTTGGGTGAAGAGTTTATTTGATTCTTGTCATAGTTACATAATCCGGTGTCAATTTGAGAATTAAGAGTGTAGGGGTGGAGTCTAGCCTGTCAATCAGTATATAGGCAATGAGGTCTCTATGTGGGCATGGCCTTTTCCTGAGGATTCTGGGAACTTCTGTTATTTCTTCCTTGGTGGTAGGAGACAGACTCTCTCTAGAGAAAACATCCCAGCCTAGTCCAGATCAAATCAATTAAGTCTGATATGGCCCATATGTCCAACACCAGTCTATAAATTCCTCTTCAGACGCACACAACACAGATAATGACGCTGAATGCAGGGAAATCACAGGCCAGTGGGTGGAGAGTCTTGTGGATCAAGTGGCAGTGGAAGTACCTCAGCACTGGCATTGGTCTCCACATGGCCCCTCCAGCTCCAAGGTTCTGGTTCCAACAGCATAGCTCCATGTGGCTTGTTAGCAGGAAGATGAAGCAGAGAGAGTGTGTATCCTGCCTCCCAGGAGGAAGACAGGAGTTCCCAGAATCCTTAGAAGGCCATGCCTACACAGAAGCCTCATTGGCTATGACCTGATTGAGAAGCTAGATTCCACCCCTTCATCAAGTTGACAGTAGATTATGTGACTGCCACACTATGAGTTGGCATGGACTTGATGGCAGTGCGTTTGGTTTGGTTTTGGTTGCTAGACATTTAATTCTTGGTTGTGAGTTTTGGGTTTTCTTTTTTCTTTCGGAGTTTGATATTTGCCAACCCACTACACTATTGCTTGCATGGTTTATGCTGAGAAAACAGAGCTTAATTGTATTTATTCTCCTTTGTCGGTAATTTTTCATTTTTCCCAAACTGCTTTCAGGAGTCTGTCTTTATCTTTAACTTTGGAAAGTTTTATTTTGATATGTCGATGATTTTCTTTTGGGGGTCTGCCCTATTTGGGTATTTTCAACTTTCTTGAATGCATATATTCTCTTTTATAACACTAATGACATTTTCCCCCAACAAATCGCTAACCATTTTCTTGCTGCTTTTTTTGTTTTTTGTTTTTAGTCTCTTGTCCTTTCCTGTGCTGTAATTCTAATAATATGTAAGTTATTTCTCTTCCCAGTCATCCACATTCCTATAAAAGTAGGTTTTCTTTTTTCCTTTATATTTTTCCCCTTACTTTTCCTCTAATGGATTAATATTAACAGCTTTCTCTTCATTTTGATAATTCTGTGTCCCATTAATCCAATTCTTCTCCTTTGCCCTTCCAATGTGTTATCCATTTAAGTTTTAGTATTACTCTTATAGATTACTACATCATGTCGTTATATGGTTTCTAATTTTCCCTTTTAGTGAACCCTGGTGGCCTTGTGGTTACATGTGGTCAGCAGTTCAAAACCAACAGCCATGCTTCAGGAGAAAGATGAGGCTTTCTACTCCCATAAAGAATTACAGTCTTCAAAACCCACAGGGGCAGTTCTACCCTGTCCTATAGGGTCACTATGGGTCAGAACTGACTCAAGGGCAGTGAGTTTGGTTTGAGTCCTACTACCATAAGGAGTTAATTCTTGGAAACCCAGTTCTCCCTTGGTCTATAGGACTACTGGGAATCGGAAGCGACTCGCTAGCGGTGAGCTTATGGAATTTTCCATTTACTTAGTCATTTGTTCTCAGATAGTTTTCTGAATTCATCTAGAATTCTGTGTTTTATTTTTGTCTATTATTTCCTTGGCCTCTTGATCAATTTGCTGAAAGGACATAAGTATAAATCTTCTGAATCCCTTAGCATGTTGTTCCACTATCACATCTTCCTCTGGGAGACTGTCTGGCCCTCTAGTTGGTCACTTATTCAAGTCATTTTATCTTTTTTCTTTTTAAACGTTTTATTAGGGGCTCATACAACTCTTATCACAGTCAATACATATACATACATCAATTGTATAAAGCACATCTGTACATTCTTTGCCCTAATCATTTTCTTTTCTTTCTTTCTTTTTTTTTCCCTTTTCTATTTTTACATTTTATTAGGGTATTTTATCTTTTTTCCACAACTAATTTACTTACTTTTATGAGGTTTGAAGTTGTCTGTTGCCTCCAAGACATTGTATTGTTATAGTATACATTTGATCATATGTTTATTTACTTTGCCTTGATTTTTGTTGTTGTTTGTAATGTATCTGAGCAACAACAGGGTGGGCGTGCTGCTCTGGGTGGTAGTTTGGCAATTCTGGATGCTCACCAGCTGTCTGTGGGTGGATTTTGAGTAGGTGGGGGCAGGAATGTGCTTCCCTGATCACTGGTCACAAAGACCTGCTGAGGGCAGGCTGCGGGGGTGTTGGCTTCTGCCTTTGGTCCAGTGGGGTGGCGTGGTGGTAGCGATCGCCCAGTGGGTGAGCCAGTAGGTGTGGTGGATATGTCGAGGTAGGATTCTTGGCTCCTGAGCTAGAGGAAAAAGAGAAAGGAGAATTAAGAAAAGTAAAAATGGGAGAGGGATGAAGAGAAAGAGAGAAAAAGAGGAAGGAAAGAGAAAAACTAAGAAGAAAGAAAAATGAGAAAGGTTGGGGGGCTTTTTTTTTTAATTGACACAGCAGGAGCACAAGCACTAGCTTCCAAACAGGTGCGAATACAGCTCATGGGCCACAGAGCACATGCTGCTGACATGGCAGGAGGAAGGGGGCAAGGTGGCAGGGGGCAGGACCCATGGCATGGCATCAAGTGAGGAAAGGTGGTGGGGGAAGAAGGAGAAAGGAAAGTTGTGGGGTCATAGGGAAGAACTAAGAAGGGGAAATGGCAAACAAGTGGCCTCATATTGGCATGAGCCTTAACCACTAAACATGGTCGCAGTGGGAAGACAGAGCTCACGCTGCAAGAATGCACGCCACTCTGCACCACATGGCAGGGCGGGTGCTGATGGGTCCCCTTGCTGGCTCGCTGTGTGATGGAAAAGGAAAAGAGACACCAAAACAGAAGGGGAAAGAAGAAGAAAGCAGAGGCAAGGGGTGGCCCCTGGGGGCGAAGAAGGAAAACAAAACAAGGAAGCATCCTTCGAGTACAGGAACACAGTGCTCCCGCTGCACCTGGGAGGGGCAGAGCGCGGACGGACAGCCGGGCTGCTGGTTTCAGAAGCAGCAGGGCTGGACTCCCTGGGACGGAAACAAAGAGAAAGGTGGAGGAAGAGGAAGAAGGAAAAAAGAGTGTGTGGGAGGGGTGAGCGGTGCAAAGAGAGAGAGAAACTGAGATAAAAGGGAAAAAGTGGCACAGCGCTGGCCGGCGTGGGAGGGGTTGGGAATGGAGGGGCCGTGCTTCAGGTCACTGGCAGCTAGTGCAAGGTAAAAGCAGGGCAGATGGTCCCCCTCTCTGGTTGGCCATTCGCAGGGTAGGCGTCGGGGAAGTCCTGGGCTGGTTGGCAGTTTTCCACTTCCTACACCTCCTCTGCGGCCTCCTTGTTTGCTAATTCTCATTACGTTTCTGCTTCTGATTCGCCTTTGGTCCACCTCACAATGATGTCTTTTGAAGTTCTTGGTTCCCAGATTGTCATCTGTGTCCGTCTGTCCTGGTTTCTCAAGTCTGGATCCTCTGTATCTGCCTAGTCTGCCACCTGGGATCCTCCACGGCCCTGCCCTCCCCAGTGATTGTTTTTTTTAATGAGAACTCTTTAGCTTTTCATTTTTAATACTTCCAGCTTCCACAGAGCTGTTCCCAGGGGGTCGTGTTAGGTTTCACTAAGGAAAGGAATGGAAGTACTTCCAGGAAGCTGGCTTTTACTCCCTGTGTTGCTAGAGACCAAGTAACGGAGGACTGGCGATGTCTCTGATATTTGCCTTTTCAATTAAGCGTCCTCAGCCTGGCTGCACAGTTCGTTCTAAGTAAAGCCTCGTGGTTCGCATCATCCTGTGCGTTCTAGTCCCCCAGCTGCCGGTCGCATCTCTGGTAGACATGGACGCCAGGGAACCTTCCACTACACCTGGGCTGAGGGGAGGCCCAATGCTTTACAACTCAGGGGATGGGCAAGCACGAACGAACGTGAGATGGGCACTCTGCGCCCTCCCCTCCTTAGCCTGCCTTCCGTTTGCTCTCCCTCAATCCCTGTTGATCCAGAAGCTCCTGCTGCCTCTGGCAGCTCCTCTTCCTGCCTGCCTTCTGGGCCCCCAATTGGATTTCCATGGAAATAGCCAAAATGTATCCATTCATAGGACACAGAGCCACTCAAACCAGAACCCCTGTAGTAAAGACGGGTCTTTCAGACACTGTAATGTCTTATGGTGGAGATGCTTGGGGTTGGAACAGGTGACTGGGGCACATGGTTTTACTTCAGGGTATCTCTTTTATAAGTCAGTGAGACAGACTGGTGACTTTTGTTGTTCCATTTTAAATCTTGCTTGAAGTGAATCCTTGCCTTTAGGAAGTGTATGTATGTATGTATTTTATTTATTTTAAACAAACACTATTGGGTGGTCCCAGGACCAAAGGGCCCTGTATACAGCAGGTGGAAAGATGACCTAAAGTGAGAATTCTGGGAACTCTAGTTAAGACACCACTACCACCACCCCCCCACACACACATTCACATCTCCCCCCAGGATGCTCTACCCCACTCAATAAGCCAGCGGATGCGATCTCACAAGGAGGCAAGGTCAAAGGGTGGCTGGAATATGTTGCCTAGGGCAATTCACTCACTGGTTCTGAGCCTCTGTCCCTTTTGCTCAATGGACCTTTGAGGTGAGGTGAGAGTGAACAGCAGCAATTGGGAGCTTGGGTGGTAGCTATCATGTTACCCCTGCTTCCCTTTGTACCTCATAGCACTGTGTCAGTCGGGACACTCACACAGACATGTGTGCAGAGATAGAACTAACAAGTAGTGTGTGTGTAGGAGACCACAGGTCTGTAGTTCAAGTGTATAGACCTGAGATGTCCCAGAAGAAATGTGATCTCCGGGCAACTTTTTTCTGAGACTGTCAACATCAACCTGACAAACAGTTTAGGGGCAGTGGGTATCTTTAAATATCAAAAGATGGTAGGGCAAAAGACAGGAAGGAGTAGAGAACAAGAAGAAAGACTCTTAAAAGTGGATGAATTTAAAGAAAAATGTTAGATGCCATCAAATGGGTTCTGACTCAGCAGTGTGGTTTTATTCAAACTGCATAGAGCTTTCTTCTCAGTCTTTAACCTACTGCCATCAAGTCAATTCTCACTCATATCAAGCTGCCCCTTTAGGTTTATGAAGCTCTAAATATTTCCAGGGGCAGACAGCCTCTACTTGTGGAGGGACCAATGGGTTCAATCCCATAATTTTGCAGTTAGCAACTCATGGCATAACCAGGGTTTGTCTCAACCATTAAAAGACAAAATATTATTTGAGCACAGATTTCATTTTGTTCTCTAAATGCACCAAGTTCTTGATTTGATCTAGATTTCTAAGCCTAGACCCTGCTTTCATGAATACCAAGAGTCCTTGTGTTCATATACCCACACTAAAAGAGGGGAGCCTCTCCCCAGGCTCTGGACTACAGAGTTTTCTGACCCCCAAGCTAGGCTGCATAGCCTTACCTGAGTCATGAGAGTTGTAGGGACCTCTCTCTTATTATCTGGAATATATATATAATCATTTTATTGGGAGCTCTTACAGATATTATAATAATCCATAATTCAGTTAGATAAAGGGTAATTTATACAATAGCTGCCACCATCAGTTTCAAAACCTTTTCTTTCTTTCTTGAACTCTTTGATATTAGCTCTGCTTTATCGCCTCTGTGGTGGGCGTGTTATAAAGGCCAATGGGACAGAAGTAAGCAGTGAGAAAGCAAACCCATCGCCTAAGCACGACTGATCTTTGTGAAAACACTGAAATCTAATCAGTGGGGCAGAGACATTCCCTTTAACAAAGGGTGGATCTCCAAACTGGGAGTTGACTGGCGTAAAAATGAAAGAGGACCTGTAGCTCTCATCATGTACAAAAGCAACTCAAGGTGCAGAGCAAAGACCTCAGTGTAAAATCTAAAGCTAGAAAGATCAGCTAAGGAAAACAATAGAGGTAATCTTAGGGGCCCCAATGAACATCCTTAGGGGCATAAGTATACTATCAAACATGTTAAAAATGTACTAACAGCAGAAAACTAGATGATTGGTGCTTCCTGAAAATTAAGTCCGTGCATCACAAACTTCACCAAAAGTGTAAAAAGAGAGCCTACAACCTGGGAACAAATTTTGGGTATTGACATGGGTCAAGAGATCAATCTCTAAGATGTATAGAGAATTTCAATATATTGACATGACCCAATTAAAAATGGACAGAAAGTGAACTGTCACTTCATCAAAGAAGACATTCAGGTAGCCAAAAAACATGCAGAAATGTTCACAACCATTAGCCACTTCAGAAATGCAAATATAAATAACATGATATTATCTCATCCCAAGATAACTACCAGCAGGGGTATGATAGACTGAAACCCTCATAAACTGCTGTTGGGAATATAAAAGGGAAAAATCAGTATGGAGAATAGTATAGCGCTTCCTTAAAAAGCTGGAAATAAAAATACTACGTGATCCAGCAGTCGCTACAGTGCAGATATCCTAAGAAATAAGCTCTGTGACAGCAACAGGTATATGCATCCCTATGTTCGTGAAAGCATTATTCACAAGAGCAAAATATGATGGAAGCAACTCAAGTACCCACCAGTGGATGGATGGACAAACAGAATATGGTATATACACACAATGGAACACTACGCAGCATTGGAGAATAAAAATGAATCTGTGAAACACTTCATACCGTGTGTGGCACCAGAGGACTTTATACTAAGTAAAATTAGTGATTTGCAAAACGACAGATATTGTATGAGCCCTAATAGCTCGACGGGAAAGCAGTGAAGAAAAGGTTTACACACACACACACATCTTTGAAGATTACCAGGGGTAGGAAAGGAAGAGAGGGTGAACCACTACAGAGAAGAATCCACCTGTATGAACTTGGCTGAGACAGTCCGTATACAATAAGGCGGGGGGAGATCAGCATAAAATGATCAGAGCAAAAGACACTATTAGGAGCACGAGAGTTAAAGGGAACAGGAGGAAATGCCATTCTGCACAGAAGCAGGAATAACGGTAATAGCAATCTGCATAAAGAGACCTACAAGGTGAGTGCATGTGAAAAGGCGACCGTTGAAAGGCCAGACTTACTGAATGGGTAGACAGGCAGGATACTGAGGCTGTGACCCTTAAACGCCCTTCAAGCCTAGAACTGAACCTCTACTTGAGAATCACCTTTCAGGCCTGATAGGGTGAACAATAACACCTGTGGCGGAGATGCTCCTTAGAACAATGAACCATACAAGACCAAAGGGGCAAGGTGTGCCCCCAAATAAAGCTCAAAATGCGGCGGGAGGAGGGGAAAGGAATTGCAACGCTGTCACAAAACAAAATGTATATAAATTCCTGAATTGGAAAACAATTTGCCCTGTAAACTTATACCCAAATTACAATTTTAAACAAAACAAAACACACCTTTTCTCACCACCCTCTTCTCCCAAGCCCTCCCAGGGGGAGATGTACTAGGTCAGAAGTGCCTGACCAGCCCTGGTTGTGATGGTCACGGGACTACAGAAGGAACCATAGCCTAGAAGAGGCCTTTAAGCAACTGCGTTTCCTGATTAAGGGGGAACGCCCAGCTAGTTGCTGCACTAGGAGCAAATCACTGTGCCTTTGACGGGACCTGTGGGCCAGGGCTGCGCCAGGACCCTGAACCTGCAGGAATTCCCCACAGTTCTTGTAAGACATTCAGCCTTATTTTCAGGTGGGTAAGATTTTCTGACTGGGAATTATAGCCGCCCTTGGTTTATAACCACCAGCTGTCGCTATGGCAACTCCACCGCCACCAGCCTCTACACTAAAAATAGACCACTTTCATCCCTGGCATAGACAAATCCAGGGAAGTCAAAGTGAGGAAGGGCTGGAGGGCTCTCTCAGTGGCCAGGTTCCCAGGCCAATTTCAAGGTGTGGTGTTTGGCGCTTCCCAAGGCTTTCTGATGGCTGGCTGAGAAAGGCTGGGGGCCGGTGGGGGGGTCGGCCAAGTCCCATTAGCACACAAGAGCCCACCACATGCTGATGGCTCCCCAGTGCTCTCAGCATTGTCTGCCATCTCCTGTCCTAATTGAAACTCAGAGAATGTAATATTCTGCACACACGTACACACACCAGTTTAGGTTTGATTCCGTTGATTTCATCTGACATCTTCATTCTTCGGTGGAGCTGCGTTTTATTCTTCAAGGGCAGGGACTTAGTTAGCAGGGTGACAGAGGAACTCAGAAGCCTTCCCTATGAAAAGGAGCTGACAGAATTGGAGATGTTGACACTGATCTAGGTCACCCTTCAGAGGGAAGGGCATGAGAAAGTTCTGGAAAGGCTGCCCGACTGAGGAGACCACTGCCTGCTCTGTCATGCTCGAGAGGAGGTGGGGAGGCTGGCGGATGAGGGCTTTGGTTTTTTCTTTTAGTGATTTGAATACCTTTGTTTAAATCATGCAAAGTAATGAGCCTTTCAACGCCAGGAGAGGACTCCATCATCATCACCATCCACGGCTAAGCCATGCATGTGGTCGTGGTTTCCCCAAGAGACGACTTTTCAAGATTGAAGATTCCTGGAAATGACTACTTCAGGCTGGAGGAGGAGGGTGTGCAGAGTGGGCAGAGCAGGGGCCTCCAGTACAACCAGGTCCAAACCTGGCTGTTGGCTTTGCCTGCCGGGGGGCGCTTCCCGAGATGGGGGTGAGGTGCTGAGCATCCCGCAGAGGGGGAGTTTTAAATACCAGATGGGAGACTTACGGAGGTGACCTCTATGCCCAGGTGCTGAGCTTCAGGGCAGAAAGTCTAGTTGTAGACAAGTCATAGAAATGTGCTTGAATGCAGAGAGCTGGGCCAAGGAACACAGTACAAAGCCCTCTGTTCACAGACCGCATCAGGGGAAGCAATGCAGCCTGAGACATGCTCTATTCCTAGGGAGCCTCTTAGTCTTTGTCCCTCGGCATCCCTCTCTGCCTGCGTGCTCACTCTTGGGTTTGCAGGCCCTCTGAGGGAGGGAGTGCTTGTCTCCCCTTCTAGATTGTAGGCTTTCCAAGGGCACTATAGGCCCTTCCCCTGGGCATGCGGCCCTCAGTGAGTTTACTCACTCGAATGAGGTGACCAGTGTTGGGGGACTGAGTAACTGCTGCAACCCCTTGCTATCTCTTGTGTGTGAGTCAAGGGACCTCTAATTGCTTCCTCAAAGACACCCCAGTCTGATTTTCTAAAGACAAACGTCTAAGTGTCAGGGGAAGGAGTTTGCTCTCACCTCAGCCTCAGCCTCCTTTACCTGGCCCCTCCTCAAGCCCTTCAGCCTCCTTAAGCCTGTCTACCTTGGCTCCTAGTGGATGACGATGAGCCATGCATCGGAGAGTCTGAGGATGGGTTGCTGTGGGTTACTAGGAAGTGTTGAATCTAGAACACCGGACAATGCCAGGGAAGATAACTGGCCTTGTCATGGTCAGTGATGACCAGCCCTTCCCTCCAGGGAGCCACAGCTCCTACCATCTATAGCCATCTGTCAGGGGACGTCTGGTGGGCCCTACAGGTGGGGAGCCAGGCACTGTGCGAAGTGTGGCATGTCATTCATCAGAACCTGTCTGGGGACTAGCTAATCGGTGTTGGTATGTGTTAGCAGCACTCCCATCCTAAGAGAGGGCTGGCGACAGTGTGAGCCAGATGGGTGTGGAGCTGTTACTGACGGTGGGACAGAGGGCTGGAGTTAGACAGGCCCTGCCAGCCCAGAGCTCTGTTTCGCTTTGGGATCAGAGTAATGCTCCTGTTTGTCTCCACCTGAGTCTTGCTGTTATTTCAGAAGGACAGATAGAATTCCACCCCTTTCCCACATTCCTTTACGAGAACCAATCCCTCCCTACTGCAAGAGTGCACACTGCAGCCTATGGACATAGAGCCTTTCCCAAGGGATGTACCCAAGGGCAGCATGTCCTTATGTCCAAGGTGGAAGGATAACGGGAACAGCCTTGCCTAGCTTGGGATTTTTAAACCTCTAGCTACAGGGAGGCAGTAGCATCAAGCTCTACTCGGACCATACGGGGACGCTTGTCAAAAGCAGTCTTTCATCATGCCATGCCCCGGGGAAGGTGGCTCTCAGTGCCCAAACTACCCTTTCCCCTCGTCCCTAGGCTTCTGAATTCATTGCACCATTTTATAAATGAGCCACACAGGGCTTAGATAAGGTGGCTGCCCAACACCAGGTGGCTGAGTGTGCTACATACAGGCTCACAGTCCAGCCCATAGTTCACAGAGTTCTAATGCTTTGTTTTTAAAAATCTGTATCCAGGAGTGTAGTGGTAAAGGGAGCGGGGTGGTAGAGGAAGGGGGTACCAATTGCAGTGATTGACACATAACCACACCATACCACACCACATCCCCCAGGGGAATGAACAATAGAACCCATGAGGGAAGGGAGACAGCGTTGGTATAAGATATGAAAATAATAATTTATCACGGGGTTATGAGGATGGGAGAGGGGCAGGGAGGGGGAAAAGAGGAGCTGATACAAAGGGCTCAAATAGAAATTAAATGTTTAGAAAATATGGCAATAATGTACAAATACGATGACAACAAATGTACAAATATGCTTGATGCAATTGCTGTGTGAATTGTTATAAGAACCGTAAGAGCCCCCAATAAAATGACTTATTAAAATAAAAGCAAACAAAAACACCTGTATCCAATTGTATAGGTCGTAGACGTGCACATTAAAGCATTCAAAGAGTATGAAAAGGCAAACCTTAGTTACCCAGTTCCTCTGGTGAGAGGCACGGTTATTCCATATCCTCTTGACTATCTTCAATGCATATTTACAAGCTTTTTATTTTTTCCCTACAAATGGTCACCTTCTGGCTGATACTTGCTTTCGCCCAGCCAGCTACCCTGGCCATCATTTCCCAGCAGAACACAGAGAGGCCTCATGCTCTCTGCTGTTTGGGTCTGGTTGCTGTTGTTCATTTCTGTTGCATCAGCTCCCTGGACAAGAGAAGGGCACAGAGCCTGTCCTGCACCACCTTCACCACCACTGCTGTGCTCAGTGGATTGTTGCCATGGCTAGAAATTCTGAGTGCCTTCCCACGCTACATGATCAGGGTGCTGTTATGAGTCCTAGGATTTCATTGGCTGCTTCTCAGAAGTCGATTTCTAGGACTTTATTCCTAGTCTATGTTCGTCTGGAAGCTCCACTGAAACTGGTTCCCCAGGAGTGAAAGGGTGTTTAAAATATGAGCTAAACCAAAGAGTCTCTGCATTGTATTTGGATAAATGTTGCCAAATTGCCCCGTGGTGACTCCGCAGCTCGACCTCAGCAGCGCACTGTGTGAAGGGGACTTCTGATCTGCACACAGCCTGGTGGTTTCAGAACTGTGAAGTGTGAGCTCAGTGCTAGAGGAGTGGCGCAGACGCTTGTCTGAGGATGGTGATGTGTTGGCTCAGGCTCCGCTATCCTACCTCGGGGTGTTGAGGTCACATGATATCCCCCCCTATCCTGATACCTGCTGAGGCTGCAAGCCTATCTCCACTCACAGACGTGCCCAGTGTTCCCCACTGAGGTTCTGGTCTGGTTCTTTCCGGAGCTCCAGATAGCGCGGCTAGACAGTGCCCAGGGCAGTACGGGCAAGTTGCAGGGGAGCCCTGGCTGCTGACATTCCACATTTCCTCATGCTCCAGAATCCATAATTCCCTCGCTAGCCCTTCCCTCCCACCACTGTCCAGTTTTACCCCCGTGTTCCTGTTGCCTCACCTGCATGGTCCTCTCCAAAGTTTCGATGCTCTCTCGGGTCTCCCCTTTCTATATCACCGTGCCTCAGTCTGAATCACCCTGACCTGTAACCCCTTCCCCCAGGAAGTTTCCTGGACAACCCTGCTCTGATCCCTACCTCATCCAACCTTAACTGGCTCGGGTGCCCTCGCTACTCCTGCCAAACAAACACCCAGGGAGGCTTCTGTAAAAGTACTCTGTCAGCTGGTACCATCACCAGATTGTATGTCTGTCTCTCTTGCTGGCCTGCCAGCCCTGTGTCTCCTGATGTCCTGTTTGATACGTGGGTGGTGCTTGAATGTTTGTTTTAGGAGAGGAAGGAATTAACAAAGGGACACAGGGTACCCTCTGCCTCAGGAAATACGTCCATCATCCCATGGCTGTTTATCCTCTAAGATGGCTTTAAGGAACTTCAGCAACTCAGGACATCTGAATATTTTTGGAATGTGTCCCCTCCACGCCCCCCTCACCACCAGTCAACCAGATGACAGCTTTTCTTTGGTTGTAGCATCTTTTATCTCTGTGTGTTTCCACGAGCCCTCAAGCCACTTTGCCTGACTCACCCTGCCATCCCTTCTAATGTCCATATCAGGGATACCTCAAATCCCTGATTTTTTTTTTTTGCCCATTTAAAAAGAAAATAACAACTTCATTGAGATACTTTTCACATATTATACCATTAACCCACTTGAAGTATACAATTAAATGGCTTTTAGTACATTCACAGTTGTGTGACCATCCCCACAATTAACTTTACAATATTTTCATGATTCCAAACAGAAACCTATGTTCGCTACCAGTCACTTCCTCCCAGCTCTCCACCACCCCCAAGTCCCAGGGAACCGTCATCTCGTTTCTGTCTCAATGCATTTCCCTGTTCTGAATGCTTTAGACCAATCAAAACAAAAAACCCCGCAAAACACACTGCCATTAGAAGTCCTGGCACCCTCTCGCACAGAGGAGACCTGCCCTTCTTGGGTTTCGAGGGGTCAGATCTTCACAGACGTGGACAGCAGCCTCCTCTGTCTCCCACAGAGCAGCTGGTGGGTTCTAAGTGTTGACCTTGTGATTAGCAGTGCGTGGGCCACCAGGTGATGTAGTCCTCCGTCACTCAGCAAGCCACTCCTTGTCATGTTTTCATTCTGTAAACGAAAAGGTGATGCTTTTCCAGCACAGACGGACTAGCTAACTGATGGGTGCGTGAATTTTGCTCCTTAGAAGATTGACATTAGTTAAAACAGCAAGGCAAAGGGGTAAGATATCCGTGCTTCATCATCTCAGGCAGATCTGAATCTATAAGCACCCCTAATTGAGGGCAAATAAGAAAGGGGGTGTGAAGGACACACTCTGAGAGCCATGGCAAGGGGATTTTACAATGCACATCTGGTCACATGCCGAAAGCAACCACCAGCACTCCCACTGGACAGAGTGCCACCACCAGCATTTAAAACAGCAGTGCTCAACCTGTGGGTTGCGACCCCTTTGGGGGGATCAAACGACCATTTCACAGGGGTTGCCTAAGACCATCGGAAAACACAGATTTCCAATGGTCTTAGGAACCAAGACACCACTCCTCTGTCCATCTCCAGGCGGGTCCACCCACATGCAGACATGTCCACATAGAGTACCCGGCGTGAAGACTGTTACCCATGCTACACCATGCTTCAAGACAAAACTTCATTGATTTGTCATTAGAAATAAATATTTCACAATATATGATTACCTATTGTTTTGTCTTGTTTAATCACTGTGCTTTAATTATGTTCAATTTGTAACAATGAAAATACATCCTGCATATCAGATATTTACATGACAATTTATAACAGCAAAATGACAGTGATAAAGTAGCAATGAAAACAATGTTATGGTTGGGGGTCACCAGAGCATGAGGAACTGTGTGAAGGGGTCGCGGCATTGGGGAGGTTGAGAACCGCTGATTTAAAAGATTCAGGGCGATGGAGTAGGCGGTGGGGGTGGGCACAGACAAGGAAGATTGCAAGAAGAGGGTGGACTTGAATTGCTGGGCCTTGCAGAGGCAGAAAGACTTAGACAGGCTGTCGCCGTTGTTGAGTGCCAGTGAGTCCGTTCTGGCTCACAGAGCCTCACAGAGCAAAACCCTGCCCTGTCCTGCGCCTTCCTCACCATTGTTGTATGTCTCAGCCTATTGTGGCAGCCACCGTTTCGATCCCTCTTGTTGAGGGCCTTCCTGGTTTCCCTGTCTCTCACCTATCCGCAGCATGATGCCTTTTTCCAGGGGGACCAGTCTCTCCTGACAGCATGCCGAAGTACTTGAGATGAAGTCTCGCCATCCTTGCCTTTAAGGAGGGGCATTCTCGCGATACTTATTCTGAGACACATTTGCTTGTTGTTTGGGCAGTCCATTGTTCTCTCAAGGTTCTTCACCAGCACCATCGTTCAAATGCACCAATTCTCCTTGGCTCTTCCTCATTCACTGTCCACCTTGCACATACAGGTATGAAGCGACTGGAAACACTATAGCTTGGGTTTAGGCACACCTTAGTCCTCAGATTAGCATTCTTGCTTTTCACCACTTTCAAGACATGTTGTACAGCAGACTTACTCAATGCTACGCTATACCAAAAAAAACTACAACATTCAACAACTTTAAGAGGTAGCTTAAGAGCAAGAACCAACGACACTGAAGGAAGAAGTTCAAATTGCAGTGAAAGAATTAGCCAATAACAAGGCTCCAGAAATTGGTGGACTACCAATAGAAATGTTTCCAAAAGCTGATGAAAGGACTCACTTGTCTATGCCAGGAAATTTGGAAGACAGTTATAGGCCAACTGACTGGAAGAGGTCCATATTTTTACTGATTCCAAAGAAAAGTGACCCAACAGAATGTTTGAATTATAGAATAGTGTTAATAGCCTTGGTGGTGTAGTGGTTATGAGTTGAACTGAAATCCACATGGTCAGCAGTTCAAAACCACCAGCAGCTCTGAGGGAAAAAGACTGGGCTTTCTACTCCTATAAATATTTACAGTCTTGGAAATGCACAGAGGGTCTGTGTCACCATTGATTCGATGGCAGTGAGTTATTGTTAATATGACATTAGATAAGCAGGGGGAAGAAGTCTAGGGAAGGGGTGCGTAGATACATGTCGATAGTTGTGATGAGGAGTAGGAGATGGGGTCGGAGAGGCATGACTGGGCCAGATATCATAAATTGAAGTCATTTGAATGCAAATCCCATTGGCCTGTAAACTCAAGGTAGAGTATAGGATTGTGCTTGAGAATCCTCAAAGCTACCACATCTGCACAATCTGAACAAGCTAAATTGATGCTCATAGAAAAACCCACTCTTCTCTGCTCCAAGCCACCAGGGTACACATTTGTCACTCTCCCCTCTGCCACCAGTGCCAGCCTGTGAAGTGTGACAGGGAATACCATGCTGTGGCCCCCGCTCCCCCATTGCACAGGAGACTGTGGAGGAGGATGTCCTCTGGAAGGCCAGGCCTGCCACTCCCTGGGCTGCAGTCCCCAGCTACTGGGCAGCCTTCCTAGGCTGGCACTTCCTTGAGCTCCTGCTTGCTGATATTTTAGCTTCTGTCTTAAGTAGAAGGCAGGTGCAGAAAGCAGCCGATAGAGTAGGCTGCACAAGATAGCTGGAGGAGGCAGGAGAGACTTTCTGAGCAGCAGCCAGGGGTTTGTGGCCGCTGCAGTGCTCAGTAGCTGCTAGCCTTAGGGGTGAGGCGCAGAGCCGAGGCCAGGTAACTGCAGTGTATGTTCTGCACGGAGTAGACAGTGATGTTCATTGCTGGGAGGAGAGACAGCACTCAGAGCAGACTCTGGAAGGAGAATTGGAATGGCCAACTCCCAAGCCTGCAGCTGCCCTGGGTGCTTACTGGGCTTTGATGCAGAACAGTGTCAGACAGGGAGGTGCTGTGGCTGCCAGCTGGTGCTGGTGGACGTGCCCTAAGCCTGGTGTTCTGCTGAGCTGTTCTCCTGACAGTCCATTTGCCCAGTCCGGGCTGTTTGCAGCTGTGCTTCTTTAAGCCGTTGATCCTATGTGTATGACAAGGGGAAATAGATGCCGAGGGTCCTAATTTGAGGCCCTTTGAAAACAGAGCCTGAGACAGAGTCTTGAGATGAAGGTTAACTTCAAAGGTAGACCTAGGCGACAGAAGCGAAGGTGCTATCATGGGTTTCAGCTCACACTGACTGTAAAAATAACAGAATGAAATGCTGCACTATCCTTGTGCCAGCCTCAAAATTGTTATTATACTTGAGCCCATTGTTCCATCCCTGGTATTCCATCTCGGCAAGGCCCTCCGCCTTTACTGAGCATGATGCCCTTGGCCAGGGACTCTCCTAAAAACATGTCCAAAGTACATCAGACAAAGTCTCCCCATGCTCATTTCTGAGGGGCATTCTGGCTGTACTCCCAGGGCAGATTTGTTTGTTCTCTTGGCAGTCGGTGCTACTGTCAGTATTCTTCACCAGCACCATCATTCAAAAGCATCGATTCTTCTTTGGTCTTCCTTATTCACTGTCCAACTTTCATATGCATTAGAGGCAATTGAAAATACTGTGACTTGGATCAGGCACACTTTAGTCCTCAAAGGAACACCCTTGACCTTCAGTACTATAACAGGTCTTGTGCATTATGTTTTCCCAGTGCAGGATGTCGTTTGATTTCTTGCCCATGATTCCCATCAGCATTGATTGTGAATTCAAGCAAGATGAAATCCTTAAGAACTTCAATCTTTTCTCTGTTTGCCATGATTTTGTCTGTTGATTCCGTTGTGAGGATTTTGGTTTTCTTGTCTTTTTGCTTTTATTTAATTATTTATTTTTCTTTTATTTAAAAAAAACATTTTTAATAAATCATTCTCTTGGGGGCTCTTACAGCTCATAACATCAATTGCATCAAGCACATTTGTACATAGGTTGCCATCATCATTTCCAAAATATTTTCTTTCTACGTGAGCCCTTGGTATCAGTTCCTCTTTTTTCCCCTTCCACCCTCATGAACCCTTGATAATTTCTAAATTACTTTTATTTCCATATTCACATTGAATTATAGTCTATATAGAAGGCTTCCATCCTTGATCTTTGTCAGCAACGCTTCAAGTCCTCCTACCTTTCAGCAAGCATTATGTCAGCTGTCTAGCACGGGTGGCCTTCCTCTTATCCTGATACACAACTCAGATGCACACATTACCTGATTGGTTTAAACCAATCAATATTGCCTTTTTCTGTTCAGTGGACAGAACCAGATCCGTAGACAAGTTCCACATGAGCATAGTGAAGTGTCTGGGAATTCCCATTCTTCTCAGTTCTATTCAGTGTTTGTGATGATCCACACAGTTGAATGCATTTACATAGTCAATAAAACACAAGTAAACACTTGTGTACTTGTGTCAGTCTTGTAAACACTCTTGTAAGTCTCTGTTATAGCCAAGATGGATCTGATGTCAGCAAAGATATCCCTGTTCCACATCCTCTCCTGAATCTGGCTTGAATTTCTGGCAGGTCCCTGTCGGTGTGCTGCTACAAACATTGATGAATTATGCTAAACAAAACCTTACTGTCATGTGATATTAATGATATTATTCAATGATTTCCATATTTTGTTGGGATACCTTTCTTTGGAATGGGTTCAAATCTAGATCTTTTCGCTAAGTAGCTGCCATCCAAATTTGTTGGCATAGACAAGTGAGTGTTTTTATTATTTGCATCAGCTTGTTGAAACACTTCAAACAGTGTCCTGTCAATTCCTGGGCCTTATTTTTCGCCATTGCCTTCAGTAAACCTTACACAACTTCATTCAGTATCGTAGGTCCCACCTCTTGAAGCAGTTAAATGTGGACCAGTTCTCTTTGGCACAGTGACTCTGAGTATTCCTTCCATCTTCTTTGAATGCTCCCTGCATCCTTCAATATTTTTCCCAGAGATTCCTCTAATATTGCAACTTGAGGCTTGACCTTTCTTCTTCGGTTCTTTCTGCTTGAGGTGTGCTGAATGTGTTCTTGTTTTTTGATTTTCTAATTCCTGGTCTGCACATGTCATTATAACATTTTGTCTCCTTGAACTGCCCTATGGAATTTGCTGTTCATTTCTTTGATGTCAACGTTTCTTCCATTTGATTTAACTACTCTTATGATCAAGAACAAATTTCGGTCTCTTCTGACATCCACTTTGATCTCTTCTTTCTTTCCTGTCTTTTTTAATGACTTTTTGATTTTTGTGTGTATACTGTTCTTGATGGGAGAGCGTAGGGAGAGAGAAAGCCAACATGAGAGTGGGGCACCCCTGTGCACTGTGTGTCCCACGGCAAGAGGCCTGATCTATCAGTGGAATGTCAGCCCCTATGTGCACCAGGACCAGACCTGGCCAACAGCAGCTTTAGGGCTTTTGTGAAGGGCTGTCAGGGAGCTGAGTCACTTTCTATCGGACTTTGCTAGCAATCTAGGGTCTGCAGCTGCATCAGTCATGTGTCCACTTTTTGATGGTCTTAGCAAGCCTGACTTCAACAGAGAAAGAAAATTCAGAAAAGAGGCTTATAACGGCTGAGAGATTGTGGTGAATACTGTCCTGGCAGCAGCAATTCTTCCTGGCTGCGCTTCATAGTCCTGCCTTTCCCAGCATGCTTCCCTTTGAACTGGCTCTGTAAGTGGGGCTGCCTGCCTAGCTAAGAGCAGGAAATCTCTCCCTGTTGAGAGCAGAAGTCCCCACAACAATGCTGGTGTACAAACCTAACAGAGAAGCCCAGCCCATTGTTGCCACTGAGGTGATTGTTATCAGTCATCTAGCATTCAGCCCCACCTGTCTCAAGGTCTGTTGACTCCACCCCTCTCTGCCTCTCTCTGTCCTACGGACTCAGCTCTATAACCTTCCTGACCGTCTGCACAGTTGCTGGTGCCGTGTCCTGATTCCCACACAGAAGGCTCTCAGTGTTTAACTTCAAGGAGGCAGGGTCTGTTCTGAGTTCTCTATTTTAAGAACCTGGTCTGTGCCACATACAAAAAGCTTTAGTGGTCAGCTGCGTTCAGTCCAAAGCCCTGAGCAGCAGCCTAAAATAATTTCCCCAAAGGGCCATGGTCTAATTAAGAAGACGCTCCCACCATCACTCATCTGTGAGTTCGCCATACTGTAGAACTTGTGCGTTGCTGTGATACTCAAATCAGTGCCACTAATATTTCAAATACCAATAGGTTCGCCCAAGGTGGGCAGATTTCAGTGGAACTTCCAGACTGACACACACAAGGAGGGACCTTGTGATCTTCTGAACAGCTGGCCAGGGAGAACTTATCTGATTCAGTGCCAGAAGATGAGCCCCTCAGGTAGGAAGCCACTCAAAATATATCTAGAGAAGGGCTGTCTCCTCACAGTAGAGTCAACCTTAGTAAGGTGAATGAAGTAAAGCTTTCTGGATCTTTATTTGCTGATGGACTGAAATGAGAAGAAACAGTTGCAAACCTCCATGAATAATCTGAACATGGAATTACAAAGTATGAATCTAGGAAACTTGGAAGTTGTCAAAAATGAAATGGAATGCCTAAAGATTGGTGTTGTAGACATTGATGCGATGAAGTGAACTGGGATTCACCTTTTGACATAGACAGCCATGTGGTTTGCCTTGCCTGGAGTGACAAGCTAAAGAGAAGGGTTCTCACATTCACAGACAAAAAGAACATCTCAAGATCTGTCCTTTAGTGTAACGCTGTCAGTGATTGGACAATGACTTCATTGCAAATATCTTTTCTCAACTAATGAATGATGGCTATACTCATAGCCCTCACTGGGTGGCATAAACATGTATCAAATCCCCTACATCTACAGAAAAGGTAATGACTAATGCCAAGGCTGATTGTGAGGTAGAGCATCAATTGCTCATCTGCAAGTTCAAGTAGAAGCTGAAGAACATTGAAACAAGTCTACAAGAGCCAAAGTACAACCATGAGTCTATGCCATTCTACTTTAGAATGTTTCTCAGAAGCTAGGGTGGTGAGACCATCTGATAGACTTCGGACATGAAGACCAGTCCCTGGAAAAAATCATTATGCTCCGTGGAGGATGAGTGAAAAAGAGGAAGACCCACAGCGAGATGGGTTGACACAGTCGCTACAATGGGTTCAAACATAACAACTGTGAGGATAACGCAGGACCAGGCAGTGTCTCATTCTGTTGTGCAGAGTCACTAGGAGTCGAAACCAACTTGACATAACCTAACTACCGTAAGAAGCCAGATGGACTGTCTTCTCATTCATGAACAATACATCGACCATCAGATTTTGCGTGGTTGAGGTCCCAGCCCTGTCTGCAGAACCGCAGGCTGCTGGTGCCAATTGTATGACACCACCTCCCCACCCCCACGTCTGTAGCCAAGGTACACTTCCCTGGGCAGGACTTGAAGAGGCTCTTGAAGTTTCCTGTTTTCTACCATTCTTTTCCCTTGGTCTTTCTCTAAAAACTCCCTGCCTACTAAATTAGAGTAAAATATTGTTCCTCCCTTCCTGCAGGTGACCAAGGTTCATTTGAATGGCATATAGGTGCTCCCAAATTCATTAACTGTCTGAGTACCGCCTCGGGGGTGGGACCAGTGGCTAATTGCATCCTCTTTCATGTGCATTTAAATTGATCTTGATATGAAGCTGTGTCTCTTCCTTTGTTCCACAAGTTCGTTTAGGGCATGTCTCACTGCCCTCTCTTGCTGACAACTCTCGTTTCCCTAAGTTCATAGAAGCCAGCCACACAGTGGCCACTCCTCCCGCTTATTTGCTCTGTAGATACTTAAAACTTTGAATCTATTTCCTGGCTCAGGCCTTTGGGCTTCCTGCAGTCCTCTGTGTTTTAGCAATGGTTTTCAGGAGAGGAATTCAAACCACTAATATATATATATATATATTAGTGGTTTGAATATATATATATATATATATTGTGGAGGGTAATAAAAATATGTAACAAAGCATTTTGCCAGTTTAACCATCTTCACATGGACAGTTCGGTGACCTTAACTTCCGTGCATCCTGCTGTGCTAACCCTATCCAGTCCCATATTGTTCCATCACCCTCACAGAACCTCACAGTCCACTTACCAGCGAGCCCCACGTGCCCGTCCATCCCTTCCCTCCTGCACTTGGAGGGCAGTCATACACTTTGTGTACGTGTGTCCATCCAGACATTTCATCTGAGTGAGATCACATAGTTGTCCTTTTGTGATTGGCCTGCTCCGCTCAGTATAATGGGTTTAAGGTGCATCCTGCTGTAGCATGTACCTAGGCATATGTTTTCCAGAGTCATTTCTCTTTACGGCTAGGTAATATTCCATTGTATGAAGATCCCGCATCTTGTTTATAAAGTCAATTGTAGATGGACATCTAGTAAGCTGCTGTGAACATTGGTGAGTAAGTATGTTTGCCTACTGACCCCTGTACTTTGCTAAATGAATTTAAATAGAACTATAGATGTTTAGGAGCCCTGGTGGCATAGTGGTTATGCATTGAGTTGTTCATCTCAAGGTTAGAAGTTCAACATCACCAGCCGCTCTGTGAAAGAAAGACAGGGCTTTCTAATGCCTTAAAAGGTTAGTCTCAGAAGCCCGCAGAGGCAGTTCCATCCTGCAGTTGCCTTGAATCAGATTCATTCAATGGCAGTGAGTGAGTTTTTAGAATTTATGTTATAATCTGATTGTGTCTAAGGCTGTTTCCATGTCCACAGAATGGGAAGCCATGTTCCCATCTTTCTTTGCAAATAAGTCTCCTGCACCTGTCAGGTCAGGCACTGGTGGAGCTCTGTGTATGAGTGCTGCTTGGGGCTGCTAGTTTGAGTCCTGAGCTGGCGAGACCAGGACTTGTGGCTTTCAGTCCTTGTCTGGACAAAGTAGGCATGCTCTGTCATAAGGGGGAAAGGATGACAAAGGCTGATTATCAAGACATTGCCCAACCATCACTGACCTTCACCGTGGGGGCTGTCCCACTTACTGTCCCTTCCTCACCGAGCTTACTTAGCAAAGGAACTGCTGATAGGTGCCATAGCCCACCCATGGTGGGAGCCAGGCGGGGGTGTAATAACAACACGAGCCCCTGATTTGGGCCTCATTGTGAAGTTTTGTCTTCTGCATTTTTTAGTGTTAAAAATATCAACGATAGTGTCACAAACAGTAAGCACTCAACTATTTACCAAAGAGTTAGCCTTTCTAACCCACCTGGTGATCTCTTTCTGAAATCCCCATGGGGCCGGTTTACTCAGCACGCTGGGGATTGCCATAAGTCAGCACCAACCCCCTGGCAACTAGCGGCACCATAAAGAGACGAGAGAGTACCACGTACCACGAAGCCCTCTGTATCTACTGCTCGGCTCCGCATCGTTCAGCTCAAGGCCCGCCTGGTTTCATTTGTCCTCATGCCCATCTTCGCCTTCTTCTTGGATTATTTTGACGCAAATCCCAGACTTATCATCTGTGGATTTAGATGTCCCTTTAAAAACGTCTTTTTTAGAATCCTAAGACTCTAGGCTAGGAGTACCACTTGGCTGCACCAGTGGGCTCCAGCCAAAGAGCATTTGTGAGGACGGTGCAGGGCTGGCAAGGTTTTGTTCTGTTGTGCAGCCACTGTGAGTCGGAGCCCGCTCTACAGCCCTGGTCCTCAGCAAGGACTCCCAGGGCGTGAACAAGGAGAGTTTCAGTGGTTCTCAGGATCCCTCTTCTCCCCTCCTCCTTCCTGCCCGACCTCACTCCCTCCCTCCTGCCCTCCTCCTGTCTCTCTCTCTCCTGCCTTCCTTCTTTCTGTTTTCTTCTTTTCTTTATCTCTTAGGTGTTTCCCATCTTTCTTGTTCTCACTCTGGCTTTATCTCCCTGCCACACCTATCTCTTTTTACATGTCATGCTTTGCTCCTTCATTATCACACATGATAATATATACTATATTATAACCCATTTTAAAGTATTTTTCTGATAAGCACATAACCTAAAAATGGACATTTTTGCCATTTTTAAATGGTACACTTTTTTAAGTGTTTCCCTGTGTTGTGTGACCATTACTACTATTTGTTTTTAAAACCTTTTCATTTTCACAAACAGAACTTTGTATTCATTCCTCCTCTCCCACTCCATCTAGCCCAGGATACTCATCATCCGACTTATTGCCTATCAATGTTTCATTTAAGTAGGCTCATACCATGTCTGTCTTTATTGCCTGGATTATTTTACTTAGCATGTTTTCAAAGTCCATTTATGTTGTAGCCTGTAGCCCAAACATCATTTGTCTTTTTGTCTGAATACTATTCCATTCGGTGTATGTAGCACATTTCATTTATTCATTCCTATGTTGAAGGATACATGGGTGGTGTCCACATTTTACCCACTGTAAGTAATGCTACAGGGAGCATCAATGTTCATGTAGCTGTTTGAGTCCCTGCTTTCAATTCTTTGAGATATAGCCCTAGAAGTAGAATTGCTGGGTTATATGGTAATTCTATGTTTAACTTTTTGAAGAACAGCCAAACGGCTTTTCACACCACTGCACCATTTTACTTTCCCAATAGCACTGCACCAGGTTCCAGCTTCTCCCTCTCTTCCTCAGTTCTGGTTATTTTCCATTTTCCGAAGCGTAGCCATCCTAATGGCAGCTGTGAGTCAGAGCTTTGCTTTGCACTTCCATAAAGAACAGTGATGCTGAGCTTCCGTCATGTGCTGATTAGTCATTCGTATACCTTATTTAAAGAAATGGCCTTTGCCCATTTTTAACTGAGTTTATTGTTGATTGTTTATCTTTTTGTTGAGCGGAACTAGTTCTTCATGTATGAAAAGGCTTCCGAAAGTTTGTGGAAAAATAGAATTGAAAGATAATGGAATTTTTTTCAAAAACATTTTAAAGCCCCTCATATATTTCTGGATATGAAACTCTTATCAGATACATGATTGGCAGAAATGTTTTCCCCATGTTGTTGATTGCTTCTTTTCCATTAAAGATACTTTATTTTTCTAATTGCTACTATTACCAGTAGCAGTGATAGTTCAACAGCAGAAATGGAAGGGAGCATCCTTGTGTTGTTTCTGATTTTCAGAGCAAGGCTTTCAGCCTCTCATAGCAAATGCTACCCGAGGGTTGGATTGTTGTTTTCAGCACATTCCTTGATCATCTTGAGGTATTTGTCATCTACTCCTGATTTTCTGATTTTAATCATGAAAAAGTATTTGAAATGCTTTATCTGTATCAATCCTAAAATCAAGGTTTTTATCCTTTATTTTATTAAGATGGTATTTTACATTAATTAACTTTCTTTTGTTAAACCACCCTAGAATTCTTGGCATAAATTCTACTAGATCATATTGCATAATCCTTTTACTATGTTGTTGGTTTGGGTTTGCTTGTATTTTGCTGAGGATTTTTACTTTTATATTCACAAGGGATATTGGTCTATAGTTCTTGTGGTGTCTCTGTCTGACTTTGGGATAAGAGTGTTTCTGGCCTCAAAGAATGAAGAATTATTTCCTCTGCTTCTATTTTTGCAAATAATTGAAGAAGGATTCGTGTTCATTGTTTTTTAAAAAGGCTTGGTAGAATTCACTAGTAGAGCCAACCCAGTCCTAGACTTCTCTTTATTGGGAGTTTGTTTTTTAGTTTTGTTAATTATTATGGATTTAATCTCTTCACTTGCTATAGATCTGTTGATAGTTTATGTATCTTCTTGGGCCAATTTAGGTAGTTACACATATCTCGTAATTTATCCATTTCATCTAGATTCTCTAATCTGTTGGTGTATAATTATTCATAGTCATCTCATTTAGTCTCATTTAACCCTTTTTATTTCTTTACAATTGCAAATAATGCCCTCATATTCATTCCTGATATTCATTATTTGTGTCTTCTCCTATTTTCTTTATCAGATCAGCTAATGGTTTATTGATTTTAATTGATCTTTTTAAAGAACCAACCTCAGGTTTCATTGATTCTCTCTATCATTTTTGAATTCTGTACTTCATTGATCTCTGATCTGATCACTTATTTCCTTCCTTCTGATAAACTTGGGTTTGATTTTCTTTTCTCTTTATAGCTACTCAAGTTGTAAAGCTATTAATTTAAGAAAGTGCTCTTTTTCTATATCTGTATTTACCATTATAAATTTCCTCTGAATGCTGCTTTCACTGTACCCTATAAGTTTTGGGGTTCTCTGTATTCCTTTTCACTTGTTTCTAAGTAGTTCTGGTTTCTCTTTTGATTTCTTCTTTGACTTATTGGTTATTTGAGAGTGTGTTGTTTAGTTTTCACATATTTATATAATTTCTGGATTTCATTGTTATTGATATCTAGTTTCATTTCATTGTGTTTGAAGAAGATATATCAGACAAGTTCAATATTTAAGATTTCATCAAGAATTGTTTGTCTTGCCTGAGAAGTGACCTGGATGCCCTGGAGAAGAATGTATATTCTTCTGTTCTTGGGTGGAGTACTCTACATATGTCTATTAGATCTGATTGGTCTAGTGTGTTGTTCAGGTATTCTATGAATTCATTAATCAAATATTCTATCTCTCTAATAGTCTAGTTATTCTACTATTTAAAGTGGTTTATAGATGTCTCAAACTACAATTGAAGAACTGTCTGCATGTTTACATAGAAAACCAAAGCTTTTTCTCAGTGTCTTGAAGTCCCCCTTTTCTTAGTCAACATTTCTTTACTTGTAACATTGGACTGCTAGCTATTAGGTTGGCGCTTCAAACCCACCAACTGCTCAGTAGGAGAAAGATGAGGCTACCTACTCCCATAAAGGTTTACAGCCTCAGAACCCCTAAGAGAGTTGCTACGAGTCAGAATTGACCCAATGGCAGATGTTTATCAATTTACCTCACTTAATTTAATTATAAAAGTAATCACACAGCTAGCTTTCTACTGATATGCTCCTAGATTATTTTTTTCTCTGTTGATCAGTAGCCCTAAAGAGAAACACATAAACTATATTTGCCTCCAAACGCCAGCAAAGTCATTAAGTTTGGATGAAGCCACTGCATGATCTACATCTTGGTGGTACATGATCAGAGCTTAAATTTCTGAGCACTAAGTTTTCAGAAGGCTGTGGGTTACAGTGGAAGCCGGAAATCCGTTTAGGAGTCTCCACATAAATTCAGCCTAGTTTGAATTCCTTCTATTTAACCAACAGCCTTAATAGCTTTGCCCTCGATCTGAGTGCACTAGAGACTTGATTTGCAGCCAATCCAGGAAGAAACAGCCTAGTCTTTCGGGACTTGTCTGGGTGTGATCTAAATGGTCATCAGGTTGTCAGAGCTGCCTGGTCATGAGTCGTACCCTGACTGCCGTGGTCAGTCAGCCCTGAACCAATCTTCTAAGCTTTTCTGTCTAGAATAATGTACGGGTCCCAAGCAGGGCCTGTAATGTATTGATCTGCTGCCACTCATGCTTTGGGGACGATTTCCTTACCCTCCAATGTCATTAAGTCACCAGCTCTTGGATGTCATTATGACCTCATGCTAATTGTCTCCCTCCTGCAGATGAGGTGTCTTGGTCTCTGTGCTGTCTTTTCCAGTTTATGATATCAGAGATGTTCTCTTGAGACTATATTTGAGGTTCGGAGTCTCTTATAACATAAAATGGCTGATGCTTCCCTGAGGGCGTAGAACGATCCACCAATGAAGCAGATGCACCCTTTACTTATTCCTCGCGGCACCCCTCGTCTCTCCACGTTGGCGTGGAGGAGTGCCGGAGGAAGCCCAGTTCGGAGCAGCAGAACTGGCCTCACGCCCCCAGGACTGCCCACTGAATCAGTGAACACCACGCTTTCCTGCTGAGGAGAGTTCTTTGGGGCAACTTAAGGGAAAAGTGGAGCTTCCCGGACTTTGGCCTCTAAATTGTGCTAGACTTGGTTTGCCAGTGAAACATGACTTGTGAGCAATTCTGCTGTCGGTCCTGGGGTGGCTACCTGTCAACACTGTCCTCCTGCTTTAAGAGCTGCTGAAGCAAAGACAAATGGACCTGCTCGGTCTGCTTTTCCTAGTTTTTTTTTTCCTTAAAGGACACCTTCTCCTTTAAAAGACTGCAAGTCCACAGCCTGGCAGGCTCACAAGACAAATTCCAGTACCACCCAAAGGAAAGCAGGGCAGTCTGCCCTCGGAGGAGACAGGTCAGAACAAAATGATAACAAGGCCAGTCCTTCCTGTTGGTCCCACAAAACAGTGGAGGGAATTTAGATCACAAACTAGCATCCCCAGTTCCCAAGATGTCAGACTCAGGATTCTTTCTTTCCTGAGTTCCTGTTTTTCTGGGACTTCTGCCCCCAGTCTCCCTTCTCGATATTCAACATTGTCTCCTACCTGGCCTTGACTGGAGAGCAATCTGCATGAGAAATCAGAAAGTGCCTCAGCTTAGGAAGATCCCTCCACAGGCTTTCTTGGTTCTAGTGCTGGTGTAACAGAGAGGCCACAAGGGGGTGGTTTTTTTTCACAGTTCGGGAGGCTGGAAGTTCAAACTCTGCACACCCGCTCAAGGGGAAGGCTTGCTTTCTCCCACCACTCTGGAGGAAGGTTCTCTTCAGCCATGCCTCCTGGCTCCGTGGAGACTTCCATGTGTCTTGATATCTATTATACCCCTGCTCTGCCCTGCTTGTTTGTTTAATCTCTTTTATATCTTAAAAGAGAAGAACTCAAGACACACTCTGTACCGACCCTATTTCAGTGACATAACAAAGACAACTGGTTCCCACATGGGGTTAAAACCAACAGGCATCCTCTCAATGCCATCAAGTCAATGTAGATGCATAGGGGCCCTGTAGGTCAGGGTAGAACTGCCCCTGTGAGTCTCCAAGACTGTGACTGTTTACAGGAGTAGAAAGTCCCAACTTTCTCCCAAGGAGTAACTGGTGGTTTCGAACTGCTGACCTTATGGATAGCAGCCCACCACATAATCACTATACCACCAGGGCTCCCATCGGCCTAGAGGTGAGGATTTCTGAACATTCATAGCAGGGCCAGAGAGGGTTAGTCACCAGTCTGGAGGACTGCCCCAATCAGCTCACCCCTCCTCTGGGGCACAGCCGCTCTCAACACACACAGGATGTCCTTGAGTGTCCTTTGCTTTGACTCCTGGGAATTCTCTAAAATACCCTATACGCAAACGAATGCCTGGAAGTGTGCATGCCAGCAAAATGAATTTGAATGATGAGAACATTTGCATCTTCCAAAGCTTAGGCTGATTTGTAAATCTCTACCAGTCTTCCGCATTGCCCTGTGAAGAGTAGAAATATGGGCAGAAGAGGACGATTGGCTTCCCCATCGGCTGTGGCCCAGGGAACAATGTGCGCAGTGGCTGGCACTTACTTTGGTGCTAAGGATATCCTCCTGTTTAGGGTAACAGGAGCGCAAGCCTGCTCTAGGCGGCCTACTTAGAGTTGGCCACCAGGGTGTGGAACTCTGTCCAGCCTCACATCCACACAGCCACAGCCTTGTGGTGGGCTCAGGGGTGGGCTCTGATTCACACTGAGTCAGAAGGGAACACCTGAAAGGACTATCATTGGTAGCATTTGCAGCCAGGTAGGCCTGAACTAGTAACCTTCTTACTAAGGCCAGGGTAGAAGTGTCCCCCAGTGGGTCTGTAAGCCTCTAACTCTGTACAGGAGTAGAAGCAACCATTGTTCTCCCCCAGAGTGGCTTGTGGAATTGAACTGCTGGCCTTGTGGTTAGCAGCCCAACTTGTAACCATGACACCACTAGGGCTCACCACTCTCACGGCTAGAGGAGAGCTGTTCCGTTACCCAACTTCACGTGAGCCCCAAGTCAAGCCACACACATTAGCAGCACCGGGGTGTGTGCCCCTTTTGCTTGAGCCAGCCAGAGCTGGGCTTTTGTTCCACAGAGCATCCTTAGCACGGGGCTGACTATTACCATCTCCTTTTACATCTATGTACGGAGGAGGGGTGGGGGTGCCAGAGGTGAAGTCACTCCCCAGCCTCAATGTAAAGGGCACGCTGGGGGAGGAAGGTTGTGAGTCACAGCGGCTTTGGAAGTCAAGCCCTGCTCCCACCTGACACTCAGCTGCCACCTCCTCCTGCCTGTCACACCATGGCACCGGCACCAGATCCAGCAGCTGTTCCATTCAAGAGTGGATCCAACCACCTGGTGGGGTGAGAATCACACCAGGAGTGGCTGCCAAAGCTGGTCACCACAGGAGGCTGTCTGGTGGATGCCAGTGCCAAATCCTGTAGGTGGTGCTCCGCAGTCCGAGCCGTGTGCCACGGTCCAAGGCCAGGCCGGCTGACGAGGAAGAACCTCTGTGTCTGAGAATTTCTCGATTACAAATAGAGCCCCGGGAACCATGCTTTGCATTCTCGGACAGGCTGGTGGCTCTCAGGGAACTAGTATCAGATGGGTTCCCTCCTCCCCATCACCCTGAGGGGCAGTCATCGGTCTCTGCTGAAGCTCTCTGCTCCCTCACTCATTCACTCCCTACAGGTAATCTTCCTGTTCCTCGGTGGTCTCTTCATCAATAACACGGAAACAGTTTATATTGAGCTCGATTTATGGACGACTCGGGGACTAGTTAAAGTATTCAAATATAACTCATTAGGATATTCACGTATGAAACTATTTCTCCAGAGGCTATACTAAAGTGTGCAATAACTGCTACTGTTAGTATTGCTACAACTTTTGTTACTGTTACTAGTACGGCTACTCCTGTTACTATTACAATCACTGTTACCAGGGGCAGCATGACTGCTTTTACAGCCATGGCTCCTGTTACTACTGCTACGACTCCTCCTCCTGCTACTATTATCGTTACTCCTGTTACTACTTGACCATGGCAGTAGCTGATGCATTTGTACTGCCAACCTTGTGGTTGGTGGCCCGGTGCTTAACCTGCTGCCCCCAACGCTCCTTCTGGAAGCACAGAGGTCATCCCCTATGGGGAGGAGGCAGATCATCTCCAGTACTGTCATGTGTTTTGCTCTCTGATGAGTCACCTGGCAGACCCAGGAAGAATGTGGCCAAGTGAGTTTGCAGAGCAGGGGCTGGGAAAGCTTTGTAACAGGCTCTCTGAGGGAACCGCATGCAATGAGAGGACAGGGAATGCCCCAGCAGGTGACAGGAGCAGTTGGGAAACTGCCAGGGGAGCCGGGGGCTAAGGAGCATGAAGGCCAGGGAGTGAGTCCTGCAGGCAGCGATGACATTGTGGAGCTTTGGCAGGAGAGGGATATGACCCTATCCTACTGAAGACACAGTGGCCTTTGTGTAGAGTCGATGGGGTGGCGATGGTGGAAGCAGGGCCCTTGTGGCAGGGAGAGTCTGGCTGTGTTTGATTGTACAGCAGGCAGTCCTGCCGAGCCTCTTGGGTGCTGTGTGAGGAAGAGGCACCGGGCAGGGGAGCATGTATACTGTCTACTGAGACAGAGCTGGTCAGGCAGCACATAGGTGAGAGAAAGTCTAGAACTGAGAGCTCTGTTTCAGGGCATTTAAGTTGGAGTGTATCTAACTACCTTCATTGTGTCTCCACCTGGATATCTCAACCTGAACTCAGAAAAGCAAGCCGTCCATTCCTATTTGGAGAGGCTTCAAAGGGTGAATAGAAGAAATCTGCATTGTAATTTGTATTCCCTGGCCTTGGTCCTCCTCCTAGACCCGAGGCCTGCACTTTGGGGCTCTCATCTGAATGCTTTTCCTCCTGAAAGCCCTTCTTAGATGGGAAGTGCCTCTCTTTGCTGGTGATCCTGGTCAGGTGGGAGAAAGGCCACTGTCGCCTCCTCTTGAACTTACACTGGCTGTCACGATGGCTGCTGAATGCTGTCGGGTCACCATGCACTTGAGAATTCATTGTATTCAGTTAGCCAGGTTGGGCCCCATGATAGATGTAAGCTATAGCTCGCATCCTGCCTTTGTCCAGACCTCTTTGTGCTCAGGTTCCCCACAGGATTTTCCTGGTATCCGGGCCTTTTGCATCTCTTGCCCTCCATATAATCACTGCCAGCATTGTCTGGATAACATGAGCGTTGAGAGGGAAGCAGGGGAAAATGTGCAGTGTTGACTCACTAACTAGGCACCAGCCAGGGATCATGGGAGCTAATGTTGTCATGGGCACGTCTGGTCAAAGAGTTATCTTTACCAGGCTGGCTCCATCCCTTACAGCCCACCACAACCTACCGCTTCCTTTCTTAAGGGAGAATAGTACAGAAGTTAAACACGTATGTGTGCACCTGAAAAGCTAGGAGAGCCAGTTACCATTTGTATTTTCCAGTTTCTATTTCCTCAGCTCTCCTTGGTAGCAGGAGGGACTCCAGTGAGTGCAAGGAGGTTGAGGCACAACGGGGGGTCGCATTTCTGCTGATGGTAAGCCTGGATATGAGGAGTTACTAGGTTTTCAAACTCATTCATTCGCCCGTTCTAAGCCCACTAGCGTGGGGAATAGTAATGGTAATATTCACCACGCTTACCCTTCACAGTAGCTGACTCCATAGAAGGCTTAAGTGCACACACACACACACACACACACACACAAATGACTTGAACTTCCAAGCGAGGCTGTAGTAAATTCAAACACTACAGCTCTGCCGAAGAATAGCAGGGGCAGCCACCCGTGCTCTGTCAGCCTGAGTCTCCCCAGCATTGAAAAAGGACAACATGGCTCCTGAGAGGTAGTGGTTGGGATGACACAGGGATTACACTGAGACATGCTCTGCCCCCCAGTAGATATTTCACAACTCTCTTCTGCCCCATGGGACATATAGTGCCCACCTACATTATTTGTCTCTGGGGTTCAGTGGGAACCCACATGCCTTTTTGAGTGCAGGCTGCCATCTGGTGGAAGGAGCTCTGGTGGCATAGTGGGTGACGGTGGGTCACTAGCCACAAAGTTGCTGTGAGTTGGACATGCTGACTGTGAGTTTGGGCCCATATATGGCTCATCTGATGCGAGTCTTTGTAACTGTGTGAATCTGAGGAAATTGTCCTCATCCCACCACCCCTAGCACTGGAAATCCCTTGGGACACGTGGGTTCCACCTGTATCCAACTCCACAGTACCTAAAAAATGTTCCTTTTCATTTCCCTCAAAACACTTTCCATTTCTGAAAAGCATGTCACTTCAACCACAAAAAAAAGTCAAGTGGAAAACAATTCAGCCTGGAATGGGATAAACCCCCATCCCCTTTCTCTGACCCCTCTCAGGGGGGTTGCGGAGAATTTTCTGTCTGAATACTGACACTTCTGACTGTGGGGACTCACATTATTTTCAGAGACCAGTATATTTCCTCGTGCCAATATTCATGTTTGCCTCAGAGGCAGCTGTGGGAATACCAGGCATTCGGAACCACTCAACCTCTGTGTGGCCCAACCCTGATGGCCTGGTTGGATCTGGCCCTTGGTTGGGACCCTTGATTCTGTGCACATCCTTTGTGCACCCCTGTAGAAATGCGTGGTTGTCTTCAAGGCCTGTCTGGATCCTGTTGGCTCTTTGTTCCTTCACCGAGCAGTAGAGATTAGGTAGCAGCATCTGATGGCCATGCTTTATTCAGAGACTTGGCACTTCCTACAGGCCCGATAGAGCTCCCAATGGAACAAAGCTTCTGGAGAGAGACCTCGGCATCTGAACGCACATTCCTCTCCCCGCAGACAACAACTCACGCCTGCTGAGTGAGCCGTGGAGATCTGGGGGGAGCTGAAATACAGGCAAGAATGAGATTATCTAGGAACGTTACTCAACAGGTACTTTAAAGAAGTCACGTTTTCAGGTTCACATGAAGGTACCCGGGCAGTCAGCTGGTGACATCTCAGCAGCGCTGCTTCATAGCCCCATACTGTAGTCACCAGGGGATTACTCAGCGGAAACTCGGCCGTTCAGGGCTCTCAGTTCACGTGTGGAAGGGATCCTACTCTTGTCTTGGCACCTAGATAGCTAGACAGCCATACCTCAAGCTTGGAAAAGCCTAGAGAGATTAGATGGGTTTAGTTACATGGCTCTTTTCTCCCCGGGGGCTTGGACTTGTTCATTGACCAGGTACTGCTTTCCAAAACAGAGAAAATCCAAGATGTGTTGATAATGGGATACCCATGTATCTGTGTTCCCAAAGGCAGTTCAAAGTATCAAGTTGATTCGGGCCTAGGCCATGGACAGGAACTGCTTCTGGGTATCCCATCTGGTGAGGTGCATGCGTCATCACTACAGTGGTCATTGCTGTTGCTTATGCAGGATATTTGTAACAAATAAGATGTTGGCCTTGTACAATTCTATCATTTGTTCTAGCATCATTTCTCTCACTAAGGCCGTATTGTCTTTGTTTCCAACTTTGACATTCCAATCACCACACATTATCCAGGCATCTTCGATTACTTTGTCACTGAAGAAGCTGACAAAAATCATCAATTTCTTCATCTTTCTCAATAGGATTAATTTGATAATAATCCCATGCACTGGTCTTGCTTGTCCACATTTGGATATTATCCTATTAAGAGTGCTGCACTTTAAGATGGATCTTGGCAACCAAAAAGTGGGTGAAGGGAGATGTAGGACAGTGTAAGATACGACAAAATAATAATAATTTATAAATTATCAAGGGTTCATGAGAGAGGGGGGAATGGGGAAGGCGGGGGAAAATGAGGAGCTGATACCAAGGACTCAAGTAAAAAGCAAATGTTTTGAAAATGATGGCAACAAATGTACAGATGTGCTTGACACAATGGATGGATGTAGGGATTGTGATAAGAGTTGTATGAGCCCCAATAAAATGATTAAATAAAAGAGAAAAAGATGGATCTTGACATGCTCTTGCTGCCAATGAACATGAGGCCATTCCTCTTCAATGTGTCATGTCCTGGCAAAATAAACCATCTGATTGGCTAATCCAAAATGGCCAGCATGCATTCGTTCCAGTCACCATTGCCAAGGACGGCGATCTTTTCACACTGAGTCCAATGTTCCTAACTCCATACTTTTCCATTCCATGAAAGGGAGTGTGTAGCTGTTTCCTCTTATTGTGAGTCATGGCACATCACCAGCCAACGAAGGTCCCAAGAGGGTTGTTACTCCATCCTTGTCATTCATTGACTATTTTGAGGACGCACCTCTTCCCCCTTTATATTTCACATGCCTTCAACACGGAGGGGCTTCTCTGCCAATACAGATCAGCATTCTGCCGCCAGGCATGAAGTTCTCACGGACTCTTTCTGGTTGGGAGAGGGAAGTAGATCTCCAGCCCTTCCTTCCTAGTCTGCCTGGAAGATCTGGTCCTACTTTGGTGTCACGCAAGACCCTCTGTCAAATCTTAGCTGTGCCCTCGGGCCTTTGTTGGTGGTGATGATGATGATGATGTTAGGTGCCATTGGGTCTGCTCTGCACAACAGAATGCAACACTGCCCAGTCCTGCACCAGCCTGACCATTGTTCCTTCGTGTGAGCCTGTGGTTGCAGCCACTGTGTCAATCCCTCTCATTGAAGGCCTTCCTCTTTTCCCTTGCGCCTCTTCTTTAGCAAGCATGATGTCCTTCTTCAGGGACTGGTGTCTCCTGACAACATGTCCAAAATATGTAAGATGAAATCTCGCCTTCCTTGCCTCTAAGGAGTACTCTGGATATACTTCTTCCAAGACACACTTGTTTGTTCATTTGGCAGTGCATGGTACTTTCAATAGTCTCCCTCCCACTTGGCTGTCAGTTTGTGGTACTGTGGTGGCTTGTGTGTCGCTGAGATGCTGGGAGCTATTTCATATGCCAGCAGGGTCACCCAGAGTGAACAGGTTTCAGTGGATCTTCCAGATTAAAAACAGAGCACAAAGAAGGCCGTGGCCTTGGAGGAAATGGCCACTGTAAAACTATGCACAGCTTGCATACATTGTTGGGCCCTTACTGCTCACTGATTCGTGTGAAAGTCTGACTTCCCAGCATCCCCTGGGAATATGTTAATAAGGGACCCTAGAGCCTCCATCCAAAGAAATAAATTAGTGATGGGTGAGTTTTAAACTTCAAAGGTGCATCTGTGGATGAGCGCTGTCAGCACATGAAAAGAATCCATATACACTTACTGGTTCGCTGAGACAAGCATATTGGAACAGCCCTGTTAAGGCTCCTGGACCCTGTTCTCAGGTTTAATGTGGGCCTGCACATCAGCCCATCAGCTGCTGACATTTTGGGAAAACCTGGCTGAAATACCACAGCTCACATTCTTAGGTTAGCTTCCCTCTGAGGATCTGCCCCTCAACAGGAACTAGGATTAGCGAGGTGGAAAACTATGTTGGACTCGTTAAAGGGAGGTTTACTTTTGTTCCAAATCAAACCACTATTCTTCGCTACTTTGAATGGCCCATTGTAGCCCCACACTGTCCAGTGGGTCTCCCTGCAAAGATGGAAGTGTTCTGGGTCTGCGCTGTCCACTCCAGCAGCCATTTGCCACCTTCCAGAAAGGTGGATACTGAAACTGCAAAGCTGACTCTTAAGGTTAATTTAAATAGCCACGTGTGGCTAGTGGCTGCCTCTTGGACTGCCCAGCTGTGGACTGTGGAAGGGAATTTGGATAACTTAGCACGTGTTCAGAACTACCTTTGTTTTGGTGATTCCGGCCCTCAATCAACAAGATTCCTCTGATCCCTGAGGGTGGGAATAGGCAGGAAGGGCTGCTTTAACCCTGATCTGGCCTTTTGATGCCTGCTGTTCTGTGCTGTCTGTGACTTCATGGGCACATTAACATTGCCTCTTAATGCTCTGGACTCCCCGCTATATGAAACCACTGGGGTGTCCTAGGGTGGGCCTTCCCGTGGTCTCCCTGCCAAGGAATGGGTTGGTTCTCCATGCAAGTGTGGTCTTTAAATGGGGAAGGTCGGCTCTCAGGATTGCCTAGAGCTTCTGGCAATTGGGAAGTTAAAAAAAAAAAAGCCGAGGGAGCCATGAACAGAACTGCCCCCATGGACGACAATCTTTCCCCAAAACCCAGGATTCTCCCAGTGCCTCTCCCAGGCCAGCAGGCTCAGTGTCACCATGGTCCTTGTGAGAAATACAGATTCCTGGCCCCAAATCCAAATCTCCAAGAGGGGAGTAAATCCACGGTTGAACAAGGATCCAGAGTTCCTTGCTGAGACCTGTGTGCAGCTGGCTGACGGCGGAGTTTCTCCCCTTCATGCGCAAGGAGTCCCAGTGAGTCTTGGTCAAGGGAAGTCTCTGGCTCTGAGGCCTGTGGTGGGAGCGGGCGGCCCGCGCACAGCAGGCTTTCCGGTGCTTCAGTCCACACTCTGAGAAAGAAAGCCTGCACGTCTTGAGTCCCACACAATCTGCCTGGTCACCCTCCAGTACCCAGGCCACAGTGATACGCTGCTGTCCTATTCATTCAACTTAAAGAATTGGGGTACCAGAAAAGGAGCAACTAAAAGCAACCTCCTCTTCCCCTTTTGGGGGAAGGTAGCATTATTTTACAATAGATGCAGTGATCGACAGCCTGTTTCCTGCTAAAGTATCAAGACTAAAATCCAAGTTATTTAGAACTGTCTGGAAGATTTCAGTGGAACTGGAGCCCTGGTGACCAGTGGCGAAGTGCGCACGGCTGCTGGATACTTGCCAACCGCTCCGTGTGAGAAAACTCTGTCCATCTGCTTCGGTAACAATTCAATTCCAAGCCTCTAAGGCCCCACAGAGACATTCTACCCTGCCCTAGAGGTTCTGTGAGTAGGAATTGGCCCCAAGGAAACACACATGATTGCCTGAATCAGGGTCTGGGCTCATTCCTGCGGTTTGTCCTCTGCAGCTAACTGAAGGGTTGACAGTTCTAATCCATCCTCTAGTGCTGTGACAGAGAGGCTTGATGATCTACAAAAGTACAGCCACTGAAAAAGCAGGTTCTACCCTGCCGCACACGGAGTGGCCAGAAGTCAAAATCAGCTTGACGGCCATGGGGTTATTGTGTTCATCTTTGGGAAAGCCAAATCTTGTCAGGCACAAAGCAGGGCGACTGGTTTTTGCAATTTGTCACACTCTGTGGGGGCAGGAATAGGAGCCCTGGTGGTGGCATGGTTATGTGTTGGGCTGCTAACCACAAGATCAGCAGTTTGAAACCACTAGCCACTCCACAGAGAAAGATGAGGCTTTCTATTCCCATGAGGATTTACAGTCTTGGAAGCCTCCAGGGGCAGTTCTACCTGCCCTATAGGGTCTGTATAGGGTCACTATGCATCAGAATCCACTCAGTGGTGGCAGGAACCCCATGGCACTATGAGCTAGACCTCAGGCTGCTAACTGCAGGTCCATGGTACACAATCACTAGCCATTCTGCAGAAGAACGATTAAGGTACTGTCCCTATAAAGATTTACAGTCTCATAAATCCTATGTAGGATCCCTTTAGGTCGAACATGACGCAATGTCAGTGGGTTTGGGTTTTGGGGGTTATGGCACCAGGCAACCGTCCACTCTACTTGGTTTCTCTAGTTTGTCGCAATCCTAATCTTTCTCCCAAAGTAGCCTCTTCCAGGAATTCCCCAGTGCCCCCACTCCCTCTCTCCTCTGAGAGCTCCAAGCACTTGCTTCTCTGTACACCGGGCTCCTTATCTTATGTTCCGTGTTCTAGGAACACCGTTTCTCTTCCTGGAAAAGGGTTAGGCTCGTCCTTAGCCACACATTCCTCTGCACCATGACTGAATGGATTCGTGCATTTATTTCTCTTCCCAAGGACAAGAACTAAAGCTTATGTCTTTTGTATTTCTCCCACATGCTGAACTAGACAATTGGTGCCCTTGTAATATTTATTGGCTTGTTGACTAGTGGACTATTTCAAAGCAAAAATGTTTAAAAGGTTCCTTTACCATTTCTTAATGGAAAAAGAAGCATCTCCAGCAGAATGGGAGACAGACATCCTTCTAAAGCCTCCTGGCAAGATAACAAAAGGTTGCTGGGGCAATACCAGCCAAAGACACTTCTCCCCCTCTCGATCTCAACAAAGCCAAGGCCGCTCCGTCTCCCCATGGTAACCGCGAGCTGCCCTTTCTTAGGAGGTGGCTGAGACCCAAACCACTGAGGACTTCCTCCAATCAGACCAGGTGCCCATCGACTGGGATGGGGCCAGTAGGCGTGGCCTCATACCACAGAGGAGGACACCCTTCCTGCTGTATTCCAGCAGGCCCCCTGCCACGACCCATGAACACAGCCATGCTCCCGGTATAACTGGTCCATCGGAGTTTGTAAGAGCATCCTCCTAAAATACAGGGGAACTCTCACCACTCGTTTCTCATCTCAGGTATGAAATGGGAGGATACCCACTTGGGGTGAGCAGGGGATCAAGGTCAGAGAAGGGGCCTAGCCCTGGCCTTGAACATAACTGGGACGTGTGGGGTGCTATCCAGAGTTGCTAGAGGGATTCGACTGGCTCACGGGTGATTTCTAAACTCAATCAAGGGGATTCAACTTTCTCGATCGCGTGACTTGATGAAGGGAACGTGTTAGAGAAATGGGTATCCATGGAGATAGAGTCTGCCTCTTTGGCTGGCACTGAGGAAAGCAAGGGCCTGTGTTCAAATCCTGGAGCTCTCGCCTCTCAAAGGTATGCAGAAATAGACACCGTCATTCTTGCCTCTGTTCTCTTGCTCATCAAAGCCGACCTTGGCTAAGGGCAGGGGCTCAGGAAGCACAGCAAGAGTTGGGACATGGGGCAGCAGAAAGAGCAGAGACTGAAAGGGGTCCGTCAGCTGCAGCTTCTAGTGTGGACGCTTGGAGTTCGGTCTCAAAGGGCCTTCCTGAGAATGTGCACTGTGCACCCCTAAAGTCATGCTCCCAAAAGATGGGGATCCCACTCTCTGTCTCCTTAGGCTCTTCCCTAATTTAATAAGGGCAGAGATTGCATTCTGCCTCCAAGGCCCTGCTTAATATATGGGCCAAGGCCAGACGCTGGGACTTATGTTATAAAATAAGTATTTGCTGAGTAGACGCAGCAGGGCCTCCAGAGGACGCTTGATTAGGGGGGGAAGGGGCTGGTCTCCCCAGAGCTCTCCAAGCATAATTCACACAAAGTCATGCTGATCAGGGCTAGTGTCCTCGGGCTTTCTTCAGGAACAGGTAGATGGTGGTCTATAGCTCACTGATAGAGGAAAGGAGGACTAAGGGTTAAGGTTTGAGCCCTGACCTAGAGAGCAGGTGGCCTCTTATAATGTACACAACGCAGGCCGCCGATGAAGCAGTGCCCAGGACACACCGTCTCCCATTCCTTTGAAGCTTACACACACACATACACACACACACACACACACACACCATGTTACTGTCGCATTGGCACCTGGTGTTATGTGTCACATTACTCTTGAGGGGCCTCTCAGCTGGAGCGTCAGAAACTTGGCTTCTTGCGGCAATGAATGCCTGATAAGCCTTGGCTCCCACCTTCCCTCAGGCCAGGAGACTGCAGAGGGTCTTATGACCTTGTCCCCCAACATGACACCTACACCAGAGTCCAGAAGAAAGGGTCCATACTTGGCCACAGGCTTATACAGATGACCTGTGGCCTGGAGAGACCTGTGGCCCAGGGTTCCTCCCCAAGTGCCCCTTGGGAGTAAGTTTGGGGTCAGGTCCTTGTCTGTGCACCCTGTATGTGGGAGCAGGGTTGGGGGGAATCTATTCAAATTGCCCAACAAACAGAGACTTTGTAGACTTATGAGCTGTATCCTTCTGGCAAAGGTACCAAGCACTGGCAGAGCTAACAGGGGTGCCAGACGGGAGAACCAACCTGGCACAGTCACAGAGAACCCCAGGGAGAAGGGATCTGGGAGAAAGCAGCCCTTTCTATGCCCTCAGGGTCTCCTGGCAGCTTGGCCAGTGAAGCAGAGGGAAGCTGGCTGTGCACTCAGCCCGCGGCAGCAGCGCCACGCAGAATCCAGACAGACTGTCACTGCTCTGGGCGCCATTTCTACTAAGGGAACAATTGTCAGCCCCATTCTGGGGAGCTCTGATCACCAGCCTCTCTACTCAGGGGTGTTGAGTCTGAAGTCAGACAGGCATATGGGATCTTCTTGGCTTTCACTAACCTAATCTTTTCTCGTCCCCGGCCCCTCCCCCTTCTTAACAGCAGGGCACAGGCAGCCTGGGTTCCAGTGACTAGCCAGGCTCCTGAGCTTCAGCACCCCTGAAGCCAAGACACAACTCCTTCTCCTGGCTCAGCAGTGGCCCCTCAAGCCCAAGAGAGCAGACCAGCTTCTCATTTCAGTAGAGCCTGTGTTAGGCCCAGGCCAAGGCAGCAACTTCACGTCAACACTCAAGCAGTGCCACTGCGCCCTCCCAATGCCCAAGCAAAATGATGCCCAGGCTCTCCCCTGGCTGCTCAGAGCCCGCCTAACTCCAATTTGAGCACTTTTTTTTTTTAGGCTAGGCTTACTGAGATATATAATTTACACACAGTAAAATTCACTTTGGGAGAGGGAGCGGTTTACAGGTCTGTGTTTTGACAAACATGCACCCATGTAAAATCACTAAGACAGAGAACATTTCTATCGCCTCAAAGCTCCCTTTGCCCCCTTGTCATCAACTCCTCCCCTGTCCTCAGTGCCTGGCAACATCTGCCCCCTTTTCCCAATCCCTATAGTTTAGCTTTGTCCAGAATTTCTTATAAATGGAAAGCCTTTGGGATCTGACTACTTTCATGTAGTAAAAAGCACTTGAGATCCAGCCACATTGTTGCATATTCTAATAGTCTCTCTTTTTTGCTGGCTAGTGGTATATTGTATAAGAAGCCCTGGTGCTGTAGTGGTTACATGTTGGGCTGCAATCCCCATGGTCAGCAGTTCGAAACCACCAGCAGCTCCAAGGGAGAAATACTGCGCTTTCTAGTCCTCTAAACAGTTAGTCTTCAGAAACTCACAGGGAGTCACTATGAGTTAGGATTGACTCAATGGCAGTGGGTTTGATTTATTATACCGTATAAATGTATAAATTTGTTCTTTAATTAACCAAAAGACATTTAGACTATTTCCACTTTTTGACAACTATGAATAAAGCCATTTAAAGCATTTGCACTTACATATTTGGGTGAACACATGTTTCATGTCACATAAAATAATTCCTGAGAGTGACATTGCCAGGTTCTGTAGCAGCTATGACCACATCTGTGAAAAGAGACCGTTGGGGACGCGCAATATCAACAGCCAGAGCAAGGCCAAGCTTTCTCAAGCATAAGTTCAGGTTGAAATTGAAGAAAGTTAAAGCAAGTTCATGAGAGCTGAAATGCGACCTTAAATAGATATATCCCACTTGACTTTTGAGAACATCTGATAGTAGATTTAAATCATTGAACACTACTAACATGCATTATTAGCATTCACAGGATTACAGTTCAGTGTTCACTTCGTGTTCAGTGGAGTGTTTTTAGTGTTCAAATGGATTTGAATACACGGGCAAGCTGTGGGATGACATCAAGAACATACATGAAGAAAGTAAAAGGTCATGGAAAAGGCAGAAAAGAAAGAAGAGACCAAAGTGGGTATCAGAAGAGACGCTGAAACTTGTTCGTGATAGTAAAGCAGCTACAGGATAGAAGAAATGATTATTTAAAAGAGCTGAGCAGAAAATTCCAAAGGGCAGCAGGAGAAGACAAAGAAAATTATTATAATAAAATATGCAAAAGCCTGGAGTTAGAAATTCAATATGGAATAAAGTACTCAGCATATCTTAAGCTCAAAGAACTGAAGAACGAATTAAGCCTTCAGTTGCAGTATTGAAAGATTCTATGAGCAAAATATTGACACAGGAATAAAAGGACAATGGAAGGAATACACAAAGTCACTGTATCAAAAAGAACAAATCAATACTCAACCATCTCAAGAAATAGCATATGATCAGGAACCAATGATACTGAAGGAAGCAATCCAGGCTGCACTAAAGACATTACTGAAAAACGAGGCTCCAGGAATTGAAATGTTTCAACAAGCTGCTAAAGCACTCGCTTATGCCAGGAAATCTGGAAGACAGCGATCTGGCTAACTGGTTGGAAGAGATTCATACTTGTGCCCATTCAAAAGAAAGGTGACTTAATAGAATGTGAAAATATCTAACATTATCATTACTACCACATGTAAGTAAAGTTAAACAATGAATGTAAATGATCAGAGTAGAACTAGTGCATTCACATGATGGTTTGGGTGATGAATATTGGCTATACCATGGACTCTCAAAAGAACAAACAGTTATGTTTGGGAAGAAGTAAGTCCAGGACGCCCCTTAGAAGTGAGGGTGGTGGGACTTGGTTTCATATGCTTTGGACATGTTAACAGGAGGGACCAGGCCCTGAGAAGGACTCATGCTTAGAAAAGTAGAGGGTAAGCAGGAAAGAGAAAATGACCCTCAACTTGATGAGTTGACACAGTGGCTGCAATAATAGGCTCAGACATCAGGGGAGTGGGGGGGGGAGGTTTCTAAGCAGTCCTGATCAGTGTTTTGCTCTGTTGTAAATAAGGTCGCTGTGAGTCAGAAATGACTTGATAGCATTTAACGATAGTAAGAGCCCAGATGGCCTGAGGCGGTTGGTACAAAAGCAATTCTGGTGAGCATTCAGAAAGAAGCGTGGAGAGCCATCTATCCTTATAGAATACATATGGTGTCTAGATGGCTGCTTGTTTAATTCAAGCCTTTAAGACCCCAGATGCTATATCTTTTAATAGCCAGGCACCATCAGCTTTCTTCACCACCTTTACTTATGCACCCATTTTGTCTTCAGTGATTATGTCAGAAAGATGAACATCACAGAATACCAGGCTATTAGAACAAAGTGTTCTTGTGTGGAGGGATCGGTTGAGTAGAGGCCCAAAGTCCATCTGCTACCGTAATATTTAGCATACCATATATACTCGTGATAAGCTGAGTTTTTCAGCACATTTTTAATGCAGTTTTTGTGGTTAAATTAGGTGCCTCAGCTGATATTCAGGTCAGCTTATATTCGAGTATATATGGTATAACTGAATGTACATAGACCTACATCCCTATCACTATATGTTAATAAATTTACACATATACATGCCTATATCTATACCTCATAAATATTTTTTGCCTCCTAGTTCTTTCCTCTACTTCTTTTTACTTTCCTCCTGTCCCACTATCATGTTTGGCCTTCATTCGGCTCTTAGTAATTCCTCTCATCTATGTTGTACTTGATCAAAGTCCACCAGGCTTTTTACACCCTCTTCACATCAATTTTAGATCCCTTGTTGTTCCCTAAGGTGGTGCTCTTCTATGCAATGGCATGTAAGTTGTTTAAGTCACATTCAAATGTTTGGTGGAAGATAGAAATTGTGATGCACTTGAATACTGGATACCTGACTGAGAAGATTTCTAAGCAAGATGTTAAAGGGGCTCATGGTATCTTTTTCGTTATACATGGTAAAATAAAAGGAAAGAGGTGGACTTAATGGACAAAGATATACAATCTTTTGTTAAAGAGATTAAGCCTGGGACTGATGGATATACTACTACAATGGAAAATTCATCAGTTTAGATAAAAGTCCTTTGCCCAGGGTGTCTTACAAATATTTTCTTCTAGTCTACCACTAGTCTTTAAAAAAAAAAAGGGTCTTGGAAAGCTTATATTTTAAATTTTCATGAGGTCAGGTGTCTCCCTGTTTTTTCCTTTTTAAGAATCAAATTTGAGTGCTCTGGGACTGTGGGATGGATATTATGTGGGTTCAGGAGATTCAGGGCCAAGTAAGAAGAGACTGGATATGTACAGAAGTCATCATGGATATTATCATTTTGTCTTGTTGGAATATACAAGGTAATGAAAAGGAGGGAGAATAAAGTCTAGAAAAGGAGTTAAGGGCTTGTGAATGCTGAGCGTAGCTAACAATAGATGCTGAGTCAGAACACAAAGAGAAAAATCCTGATATAACTCCTCCCACATCAGTTTCAGAACTTCGGTGAGGCCAGGGCAGAAAGGGGAGATGGCATGGCAACATAGTGTACTCCCTTGGGGACGACAGAATCTGGAGCTCTCTCCCGTTCTTTCTCCTCCCGCGTGGCACTTTCCTATCGATTACTGATCCTCTGCGACTACTGTCGGGGTTAGCCTCCAGCACGCTGGCCGGTAGCAATAAGATGTGGAGCCTTTGAAGTGAAGACCACGCAGAGGAAGAGTCATCATCAAGGCGGGTCTGTAGAGGAGGCATGTGGAAAAAGACAGGAAATGTCCTAAACCTTACCATCACGTGAACACATAGCTGGACAACCTTACCTACATACACAACCTTCCTGACATCAAACCAGCTCTAATAAGGTTTGAGAACAGGAGGAATTCTAGACTCCCCAGAAGCCTCATCTCTTCCTTATTATCCTCTATTTGAGTTGCTGTCTCTTTACTAAACACACACACACACACACACACGCACACACACACACACAATAGCTCTGGTGTTATGTGATATTTTAGTATGGTCCCTAACTCCCAGAATTACTGTTGTTGGGAGCAGAAGCAAACCCTCAGTGTGAGATTCAGAGTTGTCTTTAAAAGGATGCAGTCAATACCCCTATTTCTGCCATGAGATCCTTGGCTCCCCTTTGTTTGCAGCTTTCCCTCCTTTTCCTTCTCTGTGGACGGTCTACCTATAAGTCATTCGGAGGCAAGTAACTAGTAGTACTCAGCCCTTCCTCGTAGTTGAACAAGAAGAACAAAAGTTCAGGGGAACACCATGGAAACCAGGCCTGTAGTGGATGCCTGCCTTCTCCAAGCTGCCTGGCTAAAGGCATCCCTAGTCTCACCCATACTGTTCTCACTGGCCCTGCACACTGAGTGTACACAGAGGATGCCAGGTGATGTGTTGACTCAACACTGTTGAGTCAACAGAGCCACAGGGGTGCTGTGTTAGAGCCTCACAGCAGCTGCCAGGACGCCAAGGAGGGAATGCCCAAATTGCTGCCAGTCACCACCTACCCACAGAGACTGAGCAGGAAATGGAGGTGGGTAGGAGCTAAGGGCAGTGTTTAGGCAGGTGTTACACCCACATAGAGATGGCCATGGCTGCCTTCTGCTCTGCTAAATCCTGGGCACGACCTCCTCCTTCTCAAAGCCCTTTCCAGATTATCCACCACCCATTCAACCCTACTGAGTTCACAGCTAGAGGCCAGGAGGAGAAACCCCTTCGTGATTGGCTAAACATGCAGGATTATCCAGTGGCTGGAAGCCCAGGAACAAACGAGGGCCCTGCGGCAGAGTTGGGGACATTCTGTAAAGTCTATGTGTGTACAGCAGTGTCCTCAGGATCCCAATAGTGTAGGAAAAAAACTCAAAACAGAGTATTTATATTTAAAAGAAGAAGAAGAATGTGTCTGGAAACCCACAAAGGGCTGGACATACTGGTGCAGACTCAGCTTCTGATTTGGGCGCCAAGGCAGGAGCGTGCTCATCCCAGGCTCTCCTATGAGGGCTTTCTCAGAGCTTTCTGAGTTCGGTTTCCTATGTGAACACATCCTCTGTTGAAAGCTGGAGGAGGAGGAAGCAGAACCCCTTAAGGGACAGAACCAATGATCCTGTTTGAGACTCTTTAGAACATGGATTCTTAACTTGACTTCCAAGGAATTAGAATTACCCTTATTTCAGAGTGAAAGGATAATTTATTGGTTTTTATCAGATGATCAAAAGATCCTTGAACTATAGAAAAGATTCTAGATGACTTCCTTCCCAGTTCTAGGGATGGTTCCCAAGCAGCTAGAATAGTAAGCATGTGATTGTAGACCAAGAATCCCAGGAGGAGCTAGAGATAGAGCAAGGATAGCCAAGGCCGAAACACCACCCGGCCCGGCACCATCCTCACAATAAGTGTGTTTGGGCCCATTGTTGCAGCCACTGTGTCCATCCATTTAATTAAAGGTACTTTACCAAGCTTCCAAGAGTCCATGGTACTTTAATTTTTCTTCTTCAGTATCAAAATTCAAATGCGTCCATTCTTCTTTGGTCTATCTTATTGATTCCTTGACTTCCACATGCACATGAGGCCATTGAAAAATACCATGGCTTAGGGTAGACACACCTCAGTCTTAAAAGTGATATCTTTGTTTCATAACACTTTAAAGAGATTTTTTTAACTTTAGAAGAGTTTGATGGGCATATATTTCACGTATCATGCAATTCAGTAGTTCGATCATATTAATAAGAGCCATACAATCATCTCCACAGTCAACTTCAGAACATTTATTTCCTCCTTGTACCTATCATCATCAGTTCTCCACTCCCCCTGCCCACCCCCAACCTTCCTTGCCATACGTCTCAAGAGTCCATCAATGGAGTGGCTCTATCCATCCTGGATTTCCTACACAAAAATATAGAAAACAAAACACAGAAAAATGAATTAAAAACACGGCACTCTGCATGATAGCAAAACTGTTCACATCCCTGGTCGGCGGTCAGAGGGGAATAACTGGAGGCTAACCCTACAAATGGATTTTTTAAAAATCATTTTATTGGGAGCTCATACAACTCTTATCACAATCCATACATACATCAATTTTATAAAGCACATTTGTACATTCATCACGCTTAACATTTACTCTCTACGTAAGCCCCTGGCATCAACTCCTCATTTTCCCCCTCCATCCCCACTCCCACCTCCCTCATGAACCCTTTTTGGTAATTTATAAATTATTATTTTGTCATATCTTACTCTGCCCAACATCTCCCTTCACCCACTTTTCTGTTGTCTGTCCCTCAGGGAGGAGGTTATATGTCGATCCTTGTAATCAGTTCCCCTTTCCAGCCCACCCTCCCTCTACTCTTCCAGTATCACCACTCATACCACTGGTCCTGAAGGGATCATCCATCCTGGATTCCCTGTGTTTCCAGTTCCTATCTGTACCAGTGTACATCCTCTGGTCTAGCCAGATTTGTAAGGTAGAATTGGGATCATGAGGAAAGTTGTATGTTTCATCATTGCTACACTGCACCCTGACTGGCTTGTCTCCTCCCCACAACCCTTCCATAAGGGAATGTCCAGTTACCTACAGATGGGCTTTGGGTCCCCATTCCGCACTCCCCTTCGTTCAAAATGATGTGATTTTTGGTTCTATGATGCCTGCTTCAACACCTCGTGATCACACAGGCTGCTGTGCTTCTTCCATGTGGGCTTTGTTGCTTCTGAGCTAGATGGCCGCTTATTTACCTTCAAGCCTTTAAGACCCCAGACACTATATCTTTTGATAGCCAGGCACCATCAGCTTTCTTCACCACATTTGCTTATGCACCCATTGGTCTTCAGTCCTGCAAATGGATTTGAGACTCCCACTGTCATCCATAACCTTCCAAAAACTGAGTGTTCACAATTTAAGCTCTGATACCATTCCCTCCTTCAGGTATGGCTTTGATCATTTATAATCCTTGATCACACAGGTATGCTTCTTCCAAGTGAACCCAGTTCATGGCTCACTCAGATGGCTGCTTGTTCAGAGACAAGCCTTAAAGACCCTAGTCACTATTCTTTCTAAGCAGTTACTCAATATAATATGTTGTTTGATTTCCTGACTGCTACTTCCATGGGCATTGATTATGGATCCAAGTAAAATGAAATCCTTGACAACTTTAGTCTTTTCTCTGTTTATAATGATGTCGCTTATTGATCCAGTTGAGATCTTTGTTTTATTTATGTTGAGGTGAAACCTATTTCAAAGGCTGTACTTTCTTTGTTCTTCATCATTAAATCCGCTTTGATTTCGGCCAGCAAGGTTGTGTCATCAGTCTATAAGTATGTGCCTTCCTCCATTCCTGACGCCATGTTCTTCTTCATGTATTACAACTTCTTGGATTATTTACTTAGCTTACAGATTGAGAAAGTATGGAAACACGATTCAACCGCAATACACATTTATTGTGATTTCAAACCATTCAATATCTCCTTGTTCTGTTTGAGCAACTACATCCTGGTCTATGTACAGGTTCCACTTAAGCACATGTTCTAGAATTCCCATTCTTCTCAAGGTTATCCATAGTTTGTTATGATCCACACAGTCAAACGCCTTTTCATAGTCAATAAAAGGTAAAGGTCTTTCTAGTGTCCTCTGCTTTCGATCAAAATCCAACTGAGATCAGCAATAACATTCCTCATTCTGCATCCTCTAGTGATTCTGCATTGAACTATACTTTTCCCCGTAGAAGCATAAAAACTTTACAAAGTATCCTAAAAGCAGTTTGTTTTCCAATAGTTTTCCACCCTCTGCATGACCATTATACCTTGAGTCTAAGATGACTGGATATTTTCCAACATGTCTTTGAACAATTATAAAAGGTGGTAAGACAGATTCTTTGAGTTGATGATGGTCCAAAATTTTACTCAGTTAACATATGAATTAGGAGTAAACTCAAATATAACCATGGACAAAGCTATTCAGCTTAAGATACTCATGCCTATTCTGGGACAAGTGTCCCAAATCCGACAGCTAAGAGAAGCACCAGGCCAGGTAGGGTGAAGACAGAGGACACCAAAGGGAAGAAAGCTTGCGTGTAGGCCACCACCGAGTCTGCACACTGGCTCTCAATGTTCTTTGGAGCAGGTGGCTGGAAATGAGAAGGAGCCATGCGGAGAAGTTGGTGGTTGTGGACATGTTCTAGTGCCTGGTGACCCAGAGTAATTCAAGGAGTCTTGGCACAGGACTAACTGTAATTGACTGCAGGAAGAGATACTTCTATCAGAGGCCAAGCAGGGTAATTGAAACTTAGGTAGGATAGGAGATGTTTTCCCACAGGTGGAGAAAGGGATTGAGAGAAGCAGGGCCAAGACCACAGGGAGGCTTTGCTATGAAGAATGGGAACAGGAGCTGATTGTCATTGGCTGTCAGAGACATACAAATCCAAACCACATTTCATTCCCACCAGCCACCTAAGATTTTTAAAATGGGCCACAATAACAAATGTGAGTGAATATATGTGGAAATTAGAACTCTGTACCATTGCTCACCAATGCCAAATGATATAGCTGTTCTGGAAAACAGTGTGGCAGTTCCTAAAACTAACTAAAAATGGAATGACATCTGATCCAGTAATTGCACTGCTGGGACTTAACAGCAGTAATATGAACAGACATATACACCAATGTTCATGACACAACACTCAAAAACTAAAGGCGATCAATGAATGAAGAGATGAACTTCATGTGATGTATGTATACAATGAAGTGCTGCTCAGCCAGAAAGATGAATGAAATCCCTGATTCGTGCTACAACAGGGATGGAGCTTGAAGGCATGATTCTGAATGAAATACGGATACCTGTTGTGTACAAAAAGATTAGAAATGAGAGTTTACTAGTAGTTACAAGAAAGTAGGGAAGGGGCGGGGTTATTGCTTACAGAGTACTGAGTTTCTGTTAAGGTGATAGAAATTTTGCATTAAGGAAAAGAAGTGCACGGTCATTCATGTAATTGATGTCAATAAGTTGTAAGCTGCAGAAAGTTGAATTAGCAGGTGTGTGATATATTTACCACCACCCCCCAAAAAAATCCAGCTGCTGAAGTTGCTTATGCGTAATCAAATACCTCATGCTTTGAAGTCATCTTTGGGGACTGGTATGTGTTGACTTTAGTGCTTCTGTTTACCTTCTAGTCAACTGTACAATGTCTGAGGTCTTAGAAACTTTCAAATAGTTCTAGATGGTTTCTGTTTACCGGGAAAGGAGAGTCAAGAGGAAATGGAATGTATGACTAATTTCCTTGGTGTACAATTGCCTCCTTTGCTGTGAGACTACAAGAATTGCATGGTGCCCAGCTACCATGATTGAGCAGTTTGGATCAAACATTCTTGAAAATAATCCTGATCAAAGTGGAGGGTGGTGGAAGAATATGGAAGATATTTTCCAATTATCTTGGAATCCAAATTTTCTGAAGCCTTTGAGACTGAGCTCTGGAAACTTCTCCTGAGGTTATCTTTAAATCTGAAACCAAAATATCCCCTGAAGTATTTTCTAAACCAAATAATAGTTTAACTTATCTAGTAAAAAATGTTTGCCTTGAGCATCTTGTTCTTTTGGAGAATGTTCTATATGAGATGACTGATAACTGTAACTCAAAACATCACTTAGGGGCAGTGAGTTCTTGGAAGAATATGGAGGGAGAACAATTTGAAAAGAGGAAAAATGACTGTGTAACTTGAATAATTTGTGGGACTTGAGCATGTAGAAATTGTTGAATTGGCATATGCTTTGCTGAATATACTCCCAGCAACAAGTAAAGAATGGAAGCTAGAAATGGCAAGTGTATAAAATGAGACTGTGTTGTGTTAAATTAATGGCTCCAAACCCTGACTAACCATCTGAATGACCTGGGGCACCTAAGAAAGACCAGAAATTACGACCATCCACCACATTGCTGAACTAGAATTTCAGGGGCCAGGGCTTAGAAAACTATATTATCAAACTCCCAAGAGATTCCTATTCCCAGCCGGCATAGGTTACCACAGACTCAGAAGATTGTTGGGATCCTTCAGGCTCACATATTCTGCCCGATATGTCGGGTGTGACTCAGTAGAGATGGAGATTGGGGACTGCCCAGATCAAGAATTTCAAGCAAAAACCGCCCATGAGAAATGGAGATGGAAAGTTACTACAAGACAGTGGAAATGTCACTAAAAATGTGGGGGCTCCTCAGGGGCTTTCTGGACCCAAGAGCCTCAGAGCAGCTAGCTCCTCAGCTGGCCTGGGACAGGCCCAAACCACATTGATAAAACAGGTCAGCCAAGCCTTCCTCTTGCAGAAGGTTTTAAGGAGCCCCCATTGTGCTACAATATGTGTGAATAGAAATCTCTTCTAATCAACTTTACATTTAGGGGGCACCATCTTCCTGGTGAAGAGGCTGGAGGCCCTGTAACATGATCAGCTTGACATAAGACAGGCACCTTTCCTGAAGAGGAGCTTCATGTCACTCATGAGTTCATAGGTACAGGCCTTCTTATGATCTTTGGTCTCAATTGTAGGTTCTTGTACATTACAAAGTTCTACTCTCGTGTTATGAACCCAAGGGGTAATTCTACTAAGCTTTGTTGAGAATGGTGTTTGTGTTGGGCTGGGTTGACTAGAGAAACAAATCCAGTGACATTCATGTATGTGCATGACAGAGCTTTGTATCAAGAAGTAATTATTTATCAAAAACACATCCCATCCCAGTCCTACTCAAATCCAACACTAGCCCCTGCCCTCTTCAGACTCACGCAACGATGCAGAATGCAGGAAGATCACAGGCCAGTGAATGCAAAGTTGTGTGGATCCAAAGTCAGTGGAAACACGGCAGGGCTCTGGCAGACCTCCAGATGGTCAACAAGCAGGAAGGTGGAGTCAGGGTCGTGGGGTTGGGGGAGGTTTCCTGGGCCCTCCTTCTGAGAAGGCCACGTCCACAAGGAGGTGCCATCAGACTGTGACTGATGGACGGCTTGGATACCAGCCCTACACTTTGCTGTATCTTCCAGTTGCCATAAAACTATGTAGCCACCTCAGTGTTGCTAAGATAACCTGGAAGGGGCCCTTCCACTTCTCTGATAACTTATCTTCTGAAGATCTTCCAAGTTTTGAGAAGAACCTGGTTCCCAGGCTTCACATGCGATATAGTTCCTTTCTCCAGAGCAAGTAAAATTTTATCATCTCCCACCTCCCCCCCCGCCCCCCGTCTCCGACCGCTTGAGGCTCCTCTGACATCATGAATGACACAGCAGCTATCCGGACCAGGAAGTTCATGGCCATCTGACTGCTTGAGCAAAAAACGGTCACTGACGTCCTTCACCCTGGGAAAGCGGCTGTGCTTAAGAGAGAAATCCGTGAAACACTAGCCCCAATGTACAAGGCCACACCAGGTGTCCTTTTTGTGTTGGGATTTAGAACCCATGTTGGTGGTGGCAAGACCTCTGGCTTCCGCATGATTGACGACCCTTTGGAAGATGCACAGGAAAATGAACCTAAACACAGACTTGCCAGACAGGGCCTGAGTGAGATGGGAAAGACCTCGAGAAAACAGCGCAGGGAGCGCCAGCCCAGGATGGAGACCGTCAGGGGCCAGCAAAGGCCCATGTTGCTACTGGAAAGAAGAAAGATTGCACAGCGACTCGGTAGGATTGGTTATGTGGCTATGTCACCAGAGCACTAATAAACTATAAAATCGTTTTTTTAATTTATTTCCATATTTGCTCAGCTTCCTAAACCTGTCCTTAACCTGTTCATATCTAGGGAGGTAGTTTGTGTTCAGGGTCAGTCAGCATATCTAAGGTTAGGAAGGGCCACCCAAATTGCATGTTGTATGAGCTTAGTTTTAAGTCTCCCTTTGAGGTAGCCAAAAGCATTCTCAAGAGCAGTGGTTCTCAACCTTCCTCACACGCGACCCTTTCATACAGTTCCTTAGGTGGTGGTGACAACCCAACCATAAGCTTGTTTTCGTTGTTACTTCATCACATCATTTTGCTACTGGTATGAATCGGGTGACCCCTGTGAAAGAGTCGTTCGACCCCCAAAGGGGTCGTGGCCCACAGGTTGAGAACCGCTGCTCAAGAGGGCAATGGGCAAGAGCTTAAGCCACGATTGTTAGGTCTCGGCGTAACTTGGTCAGGGTTCTCGTCCAAGTCTAATTCATCCTTCCCTTCCTTGATGATGGAGCGTGCCACCAGGAATGAAGCTTGGCATCTATTCCTTGGGTTTTACTAGTGACAAAAGAGGGACCATGCTCACTGTATAAAGACGGAGGCAGCCCAAGTCTAGAGATAATTTCCTTAAGGAGAGCTGTGTCCACTTCCACTGCTTTTTCCATCTGTAGGAAAAGTCTTCCCGCCCCTGTCTTGGAAAAGTATCCATGAATATGATACCCTTGAGCCTGGGGCCTAACTGTAAAGTCCAGCTGCCCGTCTAGCCAGAAGAGCCTCCATGCTGGGAACTGTTACTCGAGCATGTCTCCCCTCCCCGGATGACTTGTTTAACAGCGTCTTCTTGGCCAACGTGGGAGACCCTTCTCCAGCCGAGCCCTCATGACGTCTCTTCCAAAGTGAGAGCCTTGTGGAGGGCCCTCACCATTGTCCAAGCCTGACTTCTTGGCAAGAAGAGATGCCAGTTTAACTGATGTGGCCTAATGTCAGTTTAGATGCCACTTTTACTAATAAGGTCAACTTTGTGTCTGGAATTTGTTAGAGGTCCCCAGTTTGTGACCTAATTTTCCTAAGGATGCACCTTCTGAAGTCTTCAGCCATCACACTGACCTTTGACCTCCTCCCAAGGCCCTCTAGCTGACTCTAGAGGAAAACAGAAGAGAAATAGAGGTCCTTTGAGTGTTTTTAGCTCAGGATAGTCTGCCTCAGGAAGACCTTGTTCTTCACAGTCCTGCCTGGCTCAACCAGAGGAAAACCCCAAGGCTAATGCCACTTTACCAAGCAACTACTCGGCAATCCAGTATATCGGGCAAAGAAGAATTCTTGTCTTCCCCTCCCTAAGTCACTCTCACTCCTCATGAGCCTCTTACCTGGTCCTCCTGAGGGAGAGACAGCACAAGCCCCTCCGCTGTCACCACCCACCCCAAGTGAATTTAGCAACGTGGGGGAGGAAATTGCTCTTTTCACTCCCAGCCTCTCTGAGCAAAGATCACAATTTTGAGTTCAGAACCAAAATGTGAACTCTTCCTTCTTTCCCAGCACCCCAGACCCAAAGCGTTAAACCAGTTGTGCTCAAACAGTAGACCTAGCAGGTCCCACTTGGAGAAGGAGGGAGCTGGGCATCCCACCTACCTGGTCTACCTGGTTTCAGGGACCAGGCAGAAGGCCTACGACTAGCAGTAGTTACACCAGGCCTAGGAGGCAGGCCTTTGTTTTCCGCCTCACATCAGTCTTTCTCTGGGGCCATTTTCTTTCTTTCCTTCCTTCTGACTCTGGGCAAAGTTCCCACCAGTTGAGTCAGACCATGGCCACCCCAGCTCGTGGCTCCCTGGGGTCTGTAGCTCCTTGTGGCTGCCTTGGCAGCAGTTCCTTTTGCTCCTGGAGCCTATTCACTTGTCCTGGCTGCAGTCCCGGAGAAACAAAGGCCTGGTTCCCCTCTGAGGCTGAGAGCAACTTCTAAGTAGTCCTTCAGAAGCAGCCAAAGAAGAGAAAAGCCGTGGAAGAAAGAACGCGGAGGAAATCTGTCCCTCCCTTAACCAGACCGCTTTTAATTAATGCCACGCTTGGCCCTAGTGGAGTCCAGAGAAGTCCCCAGAATAAGGGCAGATCCATTTCGCTCTCAGGGTCCAGGCCTGGCTTCTCCCCGGCAGGGCTGTGCTGCCAGCACAGTGCGCCCCTTTCCTCTGAGCTCCCCCTGCGCTGTGTCCTCTGAGGCACAAGATCTGCTGGCACGCTATCGTTGTTTTGTTATTATTGATTTGTCTCCTTTTTTTCCTAACCAGATGGACAGGTATAGGCTTCATCATATGTTCCCTCTGACACCAGCCCCCCATTCGGTGTGTGGAAGCTGCTCAATCACTGTGATTTACCTATCCGTTTTCCCCAAATACTTGAGTGGCAATTTACCCTATTATTCATAAATCAATGTGGTCTATTAAAAAGTCACAGGAAATGATTGTCAGTGCTGACCAATCATCAGCTCTTGAAGCATGATATCCATTTTTAAAGAGGAAAACTTTAGAAATATCATTCTTACCTGTTTTGCTTTTTGGGTTTTTTCCCTGAGACATCTCAACTCCTCTCACCTTCCTTAGCCTTCTATGAAACTATATCTTGGTCCCTTAAAGAAAACTTTAACCAAATTTACTGCCATCCCGGCCAAGGCCTCTTCATAGCAAGCCAATGGGACAGAGCAGAACTGGCCCTGTGGGATCCCGAGCCTGTCACTCTGTACAGGAGTAGAAAGCCCGTCTTTCTCCCAGTAGTCTCTTAAATGCTGCCGTGTGTCCCAGAAAAGCCACTAGTGGGTGACTTTGAAGAACAGAGATTTATTTTCTCACAGTTCTGAGGTTTTAACATCTGAATCAGGGTCTTTCCCAGGTAGATTCCTGAGTGTTCCCTGAGGGTCTGTCCATACATCTGTCTTCTCCCTATGTGCCTGCTTCTCTGTCCAATCTGCTCTTTTGATGATTCAGAATGATTTGATGGAGAACCTACTCTACTCAGGTCTGAACTAATTAACATCCAAATACCATGACATCCGCAGGTGTAGGATCCAGGATCCCAACATATATTTTAAGGAGACACAGTTTAGTTCCTACCTCCCACCCCATGGTCCCCCACATGTATGTCCCTCCCATGTGCAAGACACATTCACACCATCACATCGCCCCCCCAAACTTTTCCCATTCCAACGTAAACTCTAAGTCCCCAATCTCATCTTCTGGATCCTGTCACTCAAGCATCTGTGAGGCTCTGTATGTGCTCCATCCAGGGCAAAGTTCCTTTTTTAATCTGTGGACCTGTGAAGTTTAAATATAAGTTATCTGCTCCCAAAGAAGAATTGCAGGACAGACACAGGGTAGACATTTCCATGCCCAAGTGGGAAAATCTGGAGTAAAAGGAAATGTCACATAGGTACCAGCATGTCCAAAGCCCAGCAGGGCAACCTTTGACACTAAATCTCCATTTTCCATGTACAGCTGAGCAAAAGCTCCACCCTTTGAGTTCTGGACATGGGTCATGCTCTCTGGATTTGAGGCAGAGGCCCTTGACCCTGGGCATCGGCACCATCTTCCAGGCCCACAGGGATGGAAACACCCCACTCCCTTGGCTTTGAGCCATTATCCTGGTCCATCTAAGCAGTGACCGCACCCTTCAACATTGGATGGCTTCTTTCTCTTGACTCACTGGAATGGCAGCCCTGCCGCCTCTCCACTTGGGTAACAGCCCCATTCTCAGTCCGCTTGAGCAGCAGTCCAACCCCCGGGGAAACAGAGGGGTGTCAACCTGACTCTTTGAGGGCTGGGAGGTGATGCTTCCATTGTTTAGAAAACAACAGATGTTGACAACTATGAGGTATAGAAAAGTAATGTGGCCATTTGTCCTGGGTTCCTCAAAGTTGGACTACCCATGAGACTGGGCAGAAGAGGACCACATAGGATAATGTAATCTATCATAGCCACATGGTGCGTTTGATAGGAATCTGCTTTCAAGTGGGTAGTGTGTCCCCTTAGGTCATAAACACTTTATACTGAGACCCCTCCCCAATCTTTTGCTATAGATCTCATTTTGTTGTTGTTGTTGTTGTTACAGAAAAGCTGTTATCAAAGGTATGGTATTTTCCATGAGTTTTAAGAATCATTCTAGGGAAGGGTGGGACCCAAAGGAGTTTTCTAGGTTGACGGGTGTGAAGGGGAGGGAGTCATGTGGACTCGGGAGCTTGTAGCTAGTACCCTGAGGTAGGTTGAGAAAATAACTTGAATTTGAGACCAGCTGCTCCAATGTGGAAGGGGTCATGTAAATCACGTGAGCTTACAACCAGTACCCACAAACCTAGCCCCATATGACTCGGGGTGGGAGGGAGAAGAGCTCCTGGTTGGTTGCATCTGAACTGAACAGGGCAGGAAACTTTCTGTAGGATCCAGCTGATCTACAGTGTGGGATCTGTTACTCGCCACATAGTTTGGCATTAGAAGTGGGTGGTCGTATACTCCTTGGACTGGTTTGTGCAGTTGGCAGGACTCATTAATACCACCCTAACTTCATAATAACCAAGTAATTCCATTGAATCATCTTCCTACCTATCAAATTCCAGGATGCAGACAACTCACATTCATTTCACCATCTCTACCCATTTCGATCTAAGTTGTTAGGGTTTCTACTGCAGTGGTTGATGATAAGATCCATCAGTTCCAGTCTAATCTGTTTATCCAGAGATTGTATAATTATACTGTTGGTGACAGATCCAGAATTTGTTTCCTCAGTTTGTGCAGCAGATTCTATAAAATTTAAGTCTCAGGAAATGGGTGGTGGCCTGGAATGCCCGCTGCCCTCTCTACTGCCCCACCTGTCAGAACCCCTGCACTCAGCTCTCGCACTTGCCTCTGGCTGAGGGACTCTCCCCCACAAGAGCGAAGGCAAGGGGCCCGGTGTCCAGCAGTAGCAGGGAACAGGTAAAGTGCCACCACAGGCTCATCCTGTAGGACCACCACAAGGAGTCAGACCGTATGACTACCTGCTGCACTTTTGCCAAAGAGTTACAGAGGGCATGGCACCCCCTGCGGACTGCGGCTGGGCAGGCCTGACTCTGCAAACAACCAAGAAACACCATCTTGATGCCTGGCCTGCAGCAGAGCCTGCTGGCAGGCCCAACTACCCCACCCTACTTCACTCCTCCACCTTCCCCTGCCAACCTCTGCCCCAAACACAACTTGGCTGGCATCATTGTTCAACTGGAGCCTGGCCCTGAGAGAGGCTTGGATTGAGCCAAGGACCTCCTGGTGGCCTACTCCACCCCCCAGAGCCCTGCTCTGAGAACTGGCTGAAATCGGACCTGCTGCTGTTCTTCCTGGTCACTCTCAGACTCTTCCTCTTGTCCACTCACCCTCAGCCCCCCCTGCACCCCCCCCCCCCCCCCGCAGAGCAGGGCTTGTTTCTCAAGACCTCCGGGGGAAGCTTTATTTATTCATTTATTTCAAAACCACTTGAACTTCCCTGGCGGGTGCTTCTTGTGTTTTCTGTTTTGAGCCCCACAAAAAGACAGACCAGAAGGGATGTCTTCCTGTGTCCTCTGCCTTCACCTGGAGCTACTCAGCAGCCAGCCAGCCAGCCAGCCAGCAGTGCCCACCCTCAAAGCAGGACAGTGTGAAATTGTCCTCCAACGGCTACTCCAAACCTCGCACTCAGGGACCATGCACACACTTGGGGGGGCGCCGAAGGAGAGACGGCATTTAAATGAATCACGATGCCTCTCCTTTCGCCCCTGTTCTATTCCCTCCCAGCCTCGGTCACAGGGTCCTGTCTTCTGACATCTTTAGAATTTTAATAAATAAAAAAATGTTTTTGTAAATGTAGTTGCTTGTAAATGGGAGATGACAGACCCAGATTCTGCCTCTCTCAGAAAATAAATCCATGTGGAGCAGCATTATCTTCCGGCTGGGTCTGCTGGACGTCGTCGTCGGCGATGGCTGCCTGGCCTAGATCCCAGCTGGCTCCCAGGCTGTAAGAACTCAGTGGTGGCGGAGACCGCACGACCCCAGGACATCACAATTCTCTACTGGCACCACTGCCCCCTTCCCGTGCCCATCTAAATCTTCACTTCTCGAGTTTCCACCTAGTCTCTGGAATCCTCGTTGACCTTTGTCTTCACAGTGAATTCTCACTCCTGTCACTCAAATGGGGAACTGGTAAGAAGGTGTCACCATAGAATCATCCTGCAGCGCCACCAGAAGGAGTCAGTTTGTGTGGCTACCTGCTGGACTTTTCCCCTAAAGAGCTGTGGAGGATGTGCCGCCCCCTGGGGACCGCAGCTGGGCAGGCCCTGCACATGTTTCATCGAGTGGTATCTTGTCTGGTTTGGAATACATATAGGATGTTACTTTTGCAACCTGTAACAGTTCTCTTGTGAATATTTTGTTAATTTACCCATGCCTTACCATCATGAAGATGTATGGGTAACAACCAGGACAGTTCTTAGCACAGTGCTTTGTAAAGGAAGAGACCAAACAGTATCTGGCAAGGGAGGAAAATCGCATGTGATACGTGAGCGTAAGACGTCATCTTCCAGGTGGTGGCGTCTGTACTGTTTGAGTACCTCTTCCAACAGGGAGTCTTTCCTTCAAAGCAAGTTGAATGATAAGGGAATTTCTGGACAAAACTGATTAGAAAGGATTAGACATATGCTTCCAAAGCTTGTCATCAGTATTCGGATTCCAATACTATTGACGTTGATCATTTGAACTGCTAAGCACTTAGTATCAAAAGATGCGTTCTCTGCCTTCCTCACCTGCAGCCAGCCGCCTAACAGCGTTCTGGTGTTTCCTCTTCCCAGCTTCCGGCCTCTCCTCGTCTCCATCTACACCCACCCAGGTGACCAAGCAGAACACGTTTCCCCTGGAATCCTATAAGCATGAGCCTGAGCGATTAGAAAATCGAATCTATGCCTCCTCTTCCCCTCCGGAAATAAGCCAGAAATTCTGCCTACCTGCCTTCCAGAGTGCAGCCCACCCAGTAGCACCAACGCCCGTGCCTGCCTCCAGAACCGTAAGTTGCTCCTTCTTTCTATTAGTGGGAACCAACCGTGCACTTGCAGGTTGAAAAGAGGGTAGAACCGCTGTTTTACACTCAGATGAATCTGTCTGCTGAAAGGCAGATGAGGCTAAGATCGGGCATTCCTGACACCTGTTGTCATCTCTTTTGACATAAATCACAGGCTTGGAAAGCAAACAGAATCAAATGAGAAATGGTAACCACTGCTCAATCTGAGACCTGAGCAGAACTTGTCTTCTCAGAAGTCCTCTGCTGCTGCTTTAAATATATATGTATTATTTATGGCATAAATATGGCATATATATATATATGGCTCTTACAGTTCTTCTAACAAGCTGCTTCTTAAAAATTGGTCAAGGATAGCTTAATTGGAATTCACCTTGATTGGGATAGGAAAGTGAAGACAATTGGCAAAGTAAAATATTTAAAAACAGGGATTTTGTTCTAGAGCTTTAAGATGGAGCGTTTGTCATCCACTGGGCCACCCATGGAAAGAGAGGGGTTTCAGAGTGGAGGACGAGGTGCTGGAACAGATGTGTTTGCGACCTTCACAAGGTGAGCTCAGATCTTGTTCACAGCAGCAGAAAGATGGGAGCAACCCGAATGTAGAAGAATGGATGAAGAAACATTGGCGCATGCACACAGTGCCGTGCTAAAAAAATGAGGGAGCCATGAAGCACTTCATGGCCTGGATGGATCACAAGGGCGTCATTTTGAGTGAAATTAGTCAATGACGGAAGGACAAATAGTGTGTGATGCCATTGTTCATAAGAAGAAGAAGAAAACAAGCCTGATTTCCGTCCAAAGGGAGCCGACTTTGGAGATGAAAAGGAAGCACAGATAGTAACGTGGGGAAGAGGTTTTGTAAAACACAAAGGAGAAGAGGAAGCAGGGAGAGGTGCGTAAGCTCTGGCTGGGGTGGGGGCCTTGACAAGCCGTGTGAACACAAAACAGGGTCAGAACTGTAACACCCCGCCCCCCAATACACAAGTTTTTAAAACTATTATTAAAACAAACTTGGGCTAGATGACGAGTGAGTATGAATGGTGAACTCTGGGTTGAAGACGGCACTGAGGCTTCTACCTGTCAGCGCCCAGCCCGCAGCGTGGTCACCATATGTATGGGTGCCTGCTGAGTTCATGTCCATACAGCAGGTGCACCAGTGCAACAGAGTATGATCCTGTGCTCAGTAAGGGTGGAGCAGCCCTAGACTGAGGTTTGCCTGACTTGGCATAACTACGTAATTCACTTAGTGTCTTTTGAGAGAAAGATATGTATTTGTCATACAGAAAAATATACTACTATTGTCCTTGTTCATTCAATGATGACTATTTCTTGTCATGTTTAATAGAAAAAAAAAAGTCTTAAAAGTCCCAGAGGATTCATTGCAAGGTACTTCTTCTGTCTTCCTGGGCTAACAAACCCAAGTCAAAGTGGAAAGTCGTTGGGGTGCAGATTGAAAATGGGACAAGCCATACCCAGTCCAGGAGGTCAGGAAAGGAAAGCCATTGTTGGTCCGATCAGGGCCCCGGGGCTTAGTGGCGCCCCCTGAGCTGAGCCTTGAATAACTTCTGGCAGAAACCTTTGAGTTGGCGCCGCCACATAGTAACCCTAAGTTCAACAGAACAAAACCCTGCCCGGGCCAGTACCATCGCGTGTATGTATTTTTCAACATTTGAATCCATTGTTGTAGCCATGATGTCGATCTATCTAGTTAAGGACCTGCCTCTGTGTTGTTCTGACCCTCTGCTTTAGCAAGCATGATTTCATTTTTCAGGAACTGGTCTCTTCTGCTAACATGTCCGAAGTACATGAGACAAAGCCCCGCCATTCTATAAGGAGCTGGCTAGCTGTCCTTCCTCCCAGAGAGATTATTGGATTATTTACCACCAATACCACAATTCAGAAGTATCCATTCTCCAGTCTCCATTATTTATTGTCCAGAGTTCACATGCATGTGATGCATCTGAAAACATCATGACTCGGGTGAGACGCACCATAGACCTCTTTCACACTTCAAGAAGGTCTTTGGCAGCAGATCTTTTTTTACCTGCTGCTTCCATGAGCATTAATTGTGGATTCAAATAAAATGAAATCCTTGACAACTTTAATTGTCTTCTCCATTTACAATAATGTGTTCTGTTGGTCCAGTTGTGAAGTTTGGGGCTTTGGGGGTTTTTCACATTGAAGTGTAATCCATATTGAAAGCTGTGTCCTTTGATCTTCCTCCTCAAGTGCAGATCTTCCTTAGTAGCCCTCTGGGCTTTCAAAGGCAAGGGTTTGTTGTTTGCTTATCACCAGTTGTTAATAAGTCTTCCTCTAAACAGAATGTCCTGTTCTTCTTCAGCTTCTTGGATTAATTGTTCAGCACACACATTGAGTAAGTGTGGCGAAATATAACCCTAATACATTCTTTTCCTGATTTTAAACCATGTTGTGTCCCTTTGTTTGATTTGCATGACTGTCTGTTTGTCCATGTACAGGTTCAGCATGAGCACAATGAAGTGTTCTGGAATTCCCATTCTTCTCAACATGATTTATAATTTTGTCATGATCCACAGAGTAGAATGCCTTTGTGTTCTTAACAAAGCACAAGTAAGCTTTTTTTTAACTCTCTGCTTTCAACCAAGATCCATCTGACATCAGCAGTGATATCCCTTGTTCTATGTCCTTTTCTGAAGCCATCTTGAATTTCTGAAAGCTCCCTGTCAATATATTGCTGCAACCATTTTTAAATGTATCTTCACAAAGTTTTACTTACATGGAATATTAGTTACATCCTGTGACAAGGTCCACATTCTTTGGGGTCATCTTTCTTTAGGATGTCCACAAATATGGATTTTTCCCAATTGACTGGCCAGGTCTCCCAAATTTCTTGGCATAGACAAATGAATGCCCCCAGTGCTTCATGAATTTATTGAAATATTTCAAGTGGCATTCCCTAAATTTTTGTAGCCTTGGTTTTTTTTTTTTTTATGATTCCTTCAATGCAGCTTGGACTTCTTTCTTTTTTAATAGATCCTTTTTAACTGAGTTTTCTCTGTTTTGTGATTTATTTATTTATTCGGACTTCTTTCTTTGATACCATCAGTTCTTGATTATATGCTACCTCTTGGAATGGTTGAATATTGACCAGTTCTTTCTGGTACAATAACTGAGTGTTTTCCTTTCATCTTCTTTTTATACTTTCTGAATCATTTAATAGTTTGTCCATAGTATCCTTTACTATTTCAACTCCAGCCTTGATTTTTGTTTCCAGTTCTTCCAGCTTGAGATAAGCTGAGCATGTTCTTCCTTTTCCTACTCCATTGTCATTACACATTTCATCATGATATTTTGGGTCCCCTGAGGCATTTTCTATTCAGCCCTTTTTTACTCCATCGTTTCTTCTATTTGCTTTACCTCATCTATGTTCAAGAGCAAGTTTCAGAATCTCTTCTGACATGCACTCAGTTCTTTTCTTCTGCCCACATTTCTTAATGACCTTTTGCTTTCTGTATGTACGATATTCTTGAGGTCACCCCAAATGCATCTTGCCTTTTGTCATACGTGTTCACTGCATCAAGTTTGTTCTTGGGGTGGTTTTTAAATTCAGGTGGAATATTCTTGGGATGTATTTTGGCTCTTGCGGATGTGTTTTAAATCTCCCGTTTCGATTTGAACTTGCATATGAACTGATGATGGTCGGTTCTGCGGTTGGCTCTAGGCCTTGTTTTAGCTGATGACACTGAGCTTCGCCATTATCTCTTCCAACAGACAGCGTCAACTTGGTTCCTGCGTACAATGCCATCCAGCAAGGTGTGTGCGTGTGTATGTTTACATACATACGTAAGTATGCCATCGAAAATGGCTATTTGTAATGAAGTAGTCATCAGTCTTGCATTTGATCTTCAGCTTGTTTAACCACACCATATGTTCCAACTACTGATCCTTCCACTTGGCGTCCACCTCTCTAATTCCAATCCCCAGCAAATATCAATGCATCTTGATCGCATGCTCGCTCCATTTCAGACTGACAAACTTGGGAGAATTCTTCGATGTCTTCATTAGTGGTTGGCACCTACATCTGAATAATAGTTGTATTAACTGGTCTTCCATGTAGGCGAGTGGATGTTATCCTGTCACTAACAGTGTTGTCCTTCAGGGTAGATCTTACCATGCTCTCTTTGATGGTGAATGAGTCACCGTACCACATCATTTTGTGATTTTTGTCATAAGAAACCATAGCATTACCTGATTTCAAATGAGTAAAACCCATCCATTCCGTTCACTAAACTGGAGTGCTGATCTTTATGTGTGTCATTTCATTTTTAACGAGTTCTAATTTTCCTAAATTCTTGTTTCACACATTTGATATCCCAGTTATTAGCGAATTTTTGCCGCTGTTTCTTCTCATTTTGAATCCTGCCACACCTGCATATGAAGGTGCTGAAAGCTTTCTGCCGCCCACTCTTCAGATCCGTTCTATTTGAGGAGACAGCCCCTCTCGTCATAGTCTGAGTGCCTTCCAAGCTGAGGGAGTCAGCCTCTGGCACTCTCACAGACAAGGTTCGGCTTTTCATAGTTTTCGGTGCCTTTTTCTTCTTCTTCCTAGTCTGTTCTTAGTCTGGAAGCTCCTGCTCCCCATGGGTGACCCTGCGTCAGCGCCACAGACTCCAACATCACAGCAACACGCAGTGACCACCACATGAAAAGCTCACAGGTGACGGAGCAACTCTCCACCTGGCACCATCCAGTTGATTCCAATCCATAGGAACTTATAGGACAGAACTGCCCCCTTTGGGTTCCGGACTATACACCTTTTCAGAAGCAGAAAGCCTCATCTTTCTCCTGCAGAACAGCTGGTAGCTTTGATCTGCTGACCTTTCGGTAAGCCTCTCTGGCCCCAGGACTCCTGAGTGAATAATTGGTAGGGCCTGAGTGAGGGGAGAGAGGAAGGGAAAGCCCAGAAGAGTCATGTCGGAGGTGGGAAATGCTCATGAGGTACATATAGCCTGACTAAAGGTGGGGTTACACGGTCAGGACATGAGAGAGTAAGAGAAGTCAAGAGGGGTTGGTTCTCAGGGTGATTGGGGCTGGCAGCACACTGTAGGGGAGACCAAGGCAGAGAGAGCAGCAGGAAAACTGGCAAGTGGACCAGCTGGGACAGGACCTCGCCCATCATACCTGTGGGTGTCAGAGAAAAGCCAAACCTGCGAGGTGTTTCTGAAACGGACGTGGCGACACAGACGATCACATGAAAGAGACGTCAAAATGGGGATGATCGAGCAATCCAGAGATGATCACAACGAGGAAGCCACTTGCTCCCTGTAGGAACAGTGAGAGGGGATCAGGTTTCCAGGGCCCAGGAGATGGCACCATCTTCCTGGAGGTGAAAGAGCAGTCTCGCGGCCTGGCTGGGGCTAGTGCTGAGGAGAAGCAGCCCAAGGCCAGAGGTGAGTTACAAGCAGAGGATAGAAATCTCTACATCACAGTGGCTCCTGGCATCCAGTCTTGTGCCAAGCCTACCCAGAAACCAATAGAGAAGGAACTCTGGGTAAATGCCTGGGATGCAGAGCAGGGTGGGGCGGGGCAAGAGCCTGGGAAGGGATCCTGGTGGAAACAGGAAGGGGATCAGCCGAAAGGCTATACCGTATATACCCGTGTATAAGCTGAGGGGGGTTGGGGAGTTTTTTTAAGCTGAGTTCTTCGGCACATATTTTATGCAGTTTTTGTGGTAAAATTAGGTACCTCGGCTGATATTCAGGTCAGCGTATACTCGGGTATATACAGTATATCCAGTGGAAACAATGCTATGGATTCAAGTCAACTTGATGGTCCAGCTGGATGGTTGTTCCCTCATCTGTGAGCTTCTCATGTGGGGTCGCTTGTGTGTTGCTGTGATGTTGGAGTCTATGCTACTGAAGCAGGGTCACCCTTGGGGAGCAGGAACTTCCAGACTGAAAACAGACGAGACAGAAAGAAAAAGCAGTCACTGAAAACTTCAACGTATTTACCTCCTCAAATTGAGTAAAGGTAATTTATGCAATGGCCCCACTTAAGAATGGACACTAGCATGGGACACAAATTTCCTTTACCATTCAGTCTCCGGAGGATATGGTTAGCCCACAGATAGGTCCTTTTCCAAATGGCAGTGTGCATTTAACAGCAGGATTTGTGATTGCGGATAAACCTGGCCTCGTTTAAGTAAATCTGCTCCACAAGACCTCTTTGTAAGGGTTGAAAAGCAAAGATGTTATTTTGAGGACTCAGGCCATAGTATTTTCAGTCACCATATGCATGTGAAAGTTGGACATTGAAGAAGGAAAACTGAAGGGGAATCAACATGTTTGAATTATGCTACTAGGTAAGAATATTGAAAGAACCATGGACTGACAAAAGAATAAACAAATCTGTCTTGGAAGAAGTACAGCCAGAGTGATGCTTAGAGACAAGGATGGCTATACTTGTCTCATGTACTATAAACACGTTGTTGGGAGAGGCTGGTGTCTGGTGGACATCGTGCTTGGTTAAGCAGAGGGGCAGCGAAAAAGGGGAAGGCCCCACACAAGATGGATCGACCCAGTGGCTGCAATGGTGGGCTCAAACTTAAGAACCCTTGTAAAGATGGTGCGGGATGGGGTCGCGTTTCATTCTGTTGTGTACAGGGTCACAAAGGGTCAGAACGGGTTGGACAGAACCTAGCAAGAGTTTAAATAAAAGAACCCTTTGTGGGTACCTTTCTTTGGAATGGGTACAAATACAGATCTTGAGGTGAGAGCCCTCAGTGAAGTAGTTTTTAAAATGTACAAATAAGGGGGTGGTATATGGTTCATGTGTCAAAATCTTATGCCTAGCCAAGTTGATACACATCTGGGAAGGACATGATTCCATCCAGAACAAACTTACAAGGAAGCCTAGTTTTTACGACTCAGAGCAACCCTTTGTACAACAGAACGAAGCACTGCTCGGTCCTGCACCATTGCTCACAATTGTTTTCATGCCGGAGCCCATTGTTGCAGCCACTGTGTCAGCCTATGTCGTGAAGAGCCTTCCTCTCGTTCATTGTCCCTCCGCTGTACCAAACATGGTGCACAATGTCCTTTTCCAGGGACTGGTCCTTCCTGATAATACGTCCAAAATACGGGAGACAAAGTCTCAGCATCCGGGCCTCTGAGGAGCATTCTGGCTGTGCTTCTTCCAAGACCGGTGGTTTTAGTCTCTTTGGAAGTCCGTGATGCTTTCAGCCTTCTTCACCAGCACAGCAAAATAGAAGCCAAGGGAAGCGCCTGCATGTGTCATTCAGGCCATTGGTTACATCCTCTGGGTTTTGTAACTATTCCTGCCCTCCTTTTCTAGCGTGTCCCTCCTCCTCTAACATTAACTCATGGTTTCTAAGGTTGCTGTCTAATCTCTAGAGTCGCAGTCATCAATGGGATCCCATAAGGCTGGTGCGAGGAGACCCAGGACTTCTACCATAGCGTGGACTACACTTGCTCTTCTCTCACTTTGTGATGACTGATTCAACAGGAGTGTAGGGTATTACATCAGAGTGAACCTCCCACATTGACTGGCTGCAAATGCTGTGGGTCAGCAATTTAGGTTTGACTCTCTGCTGATCTTGACTGTGCTGACTAAGCTCAGTTGGGGACTGACGTGGCTCACAGCTGGAATGACTTGTCTCTGTTCCACATGGTCTCCCAGCCTCCAGTAGGCTCACTCTGACTTATCCCCATGGCAACGCGAGGGCCCCAACAGAGATAGAAGCATACTCGGTCCCTTGAAGCCCAGGCTCAGCACAGCACGTGATAGCTACTTCCACCAAGACGAGAGGTCATTTTCTGCCTTCTCTGAGTCCGGGCTGGCCAACAGAATGAGGCAGACGGGACAGTGCCACATTGCAGAGGCATAGAGACAGGGGAGAGGGTAAGATTGGGCCAATTTTGCATCTACCACATGTATTGTCACTCGGTTTCAACAACGGCCTGCAGTACTAATCCATTGATCTGTGTAAAGAGTCGACTTGAGATGGATAGCTTTTCTGAGGACTATCTTTATGTAACACAGACGATGTAGTTGGGTTCTATGAGAAGCAGGCTCTAAGACAGAGACTAGTGAGCATGTTGATCAAGGGGTGCTCTCCAGATCACCGCCTGAGGGAAAAGGGAAGAAAGTACTGAGCAGATGGAGAACTTAGATGCAGTGCACACCCAACCAAGTCCTCACACAACTAATGCTGAGATGGTCCATCAGAGTTGGGCCAAGTTGGGGTCCCAGGGCAGACCTTTCATCCTCAGATGGGCCAGTCATTGGATGAGGGCTCCCCAGAGAAGGGTCTGACTTCAGAGAAGGCAATGCTCTCAGGCAAGGGCAGGTCCTGGCCACATGGGGAGGCTGCCTGTTGGTGGCATTCTCATCAACTAGGGAAAATTCTGAAAAGTAATCTTATTTTATCACTGTCTCTAATCCATGGACTTTGTTTTGTATTTTATAATACCAACATCCTGGTGGATGAAATAGGAAATACTGTCTCTTCTTATGATAAATCTAATATGTAATGGAAGAAAAGGGTAATGGGATAGTTAGCCAGGGCCCCAGGGAAAGGTTTCATCGGTCCCAGGAAGGGCTGACCAGCACCCGTTGGTAGCCACAAGAGCCCACTTGGAAATAGGTCCTCCAACCCTGGTCTGCTCCTGCCCAACAGAAAAGATCCAGCACCAGATGACCCAGATTTCCAACCATCAGGAATCATACCAAACTCACTGCCCTCGAGCTGATGCCAATCACAGCGACCTTGTAGGACAGGGTAGAACTGCCCCGTTTGAGTTTCTGTGACTAGAACGGTTTACGGGAGTAGAAAGTCCCGTGGTTCTCTCGAGGAGTGGCTGGTAGACTGCAGACCCTGTGGATCGCAGCCTGATGCACAACTACTGCACCACGGGTCTTTTAGGAGCCATGGGAAGTAATACATGATTAGCAGAGAACGCCTTCCAAAACGGGATTATTGCAGACCTATAGAGTCCAGGAGTAGAATATATCACATCAGGAGTTATGGCTAACAGAGTCGTATTAATTGACTATATCTCAGGGAGTGATTGGTTACCTACCAATAGATAACTAACACTTGCTTCATTATGGACTTGGAGAGCTGGCTTAGGTCAGAAAATTAAGCTCTCCCCCTGCTACTGAGTCCATTTTGACTCCTAGTGACCCTCTAGCACAGGATAGAACTGCCTTTACAGGAGTCGTGGAAGGCCTCATCTTTCTCCTGCAGAGTGGATGATAGTTTCAAACTGCTGACCTTGTGATTACCAGCCCATGATGTAACCACCATACCACCAAGGGCTCCTAATCAAATGAAGCAATAGGGAATAAACTAAAGCTGTGGGTTACTTTTTTTAAGTGGACAGTTTTGACACTGGCTTAGTCTCAACGATCCCTTTTCTTTCCACCCTTACTATGTGGGAGGGGGAAACAAATCAAAGGCCAGTCTTTCAAGATTGTTATTTAGAAAATCGTATATACTCAAGTATAAGCCTACCTGAATATCATCAGTCAAAGTACCTAATTTTACCACAAAAACTGCATTAAAAATGTGCACTGAAAAACTCGGTTTATACACAGTATATACAGTAATTACCTTTATAAAAAAAAGGAAAGAAAATCACTTCGTCATTGTTGTTCTTGTTATTGTTAGAAATCATTGAATCATTTCTGACTCATTTGGGCCCCGTTAGTAGCAGAACAAAGCATCACCAATCCCTATTGTGTTAGACAGGGTTCTCTAGAGAAATAAAACCAGGACACTTATGAATATATATATATGGATAGATATATATAGCATGATGGAATATAACAGCTAGTTAGTCCACACAGCAGTACAGAGGGCTTAGTTCAACTCACTTCCATGAAACAGTTAATATACTGGAAGTCCTTCAACTCACGAGGGCTGCTGGGTCCGAGGTCAAGGAAGCAGACAGCTGAGTCTGCAGTAGAGCAATGCAGGCAGTCTGGTCACAGGCAGCAAACAACAGGGCAGGTCACTTACAGTCACCTAGATGAAGGATCCAACAGTCCCCAGCACAAGCGATGTATACACCAGCTGTATGGTAAAGCAGGTCTCAAAGGAACCTAAGCTCTAACTACATGGTGCATGGGTTGGGTGTCCCACAGATAGTGTGGCTCGCAAGTTGAGGTAGAGAACTAAGGCAGCCTCACACTGGTTCAATCACCAGAAAGAGAGAGCTAGGCGGGGCTTGCTGATCCATTTAGTTCTTTGCCTTCCAATCAAACTGCGACCTTATTAACCCCACATGTTCTTATTGGCCAGGTTGGTACAATAAACCTACCTGTCACACCTGTGCCATCTTCACAATGTGTATGAGCCCATTTTTGCAGTCACTGTGTCAGTCCATCCCATGGAAGGGTTTTCCTTTTCTCGGTGTCCCTCTACTTTATCACGCATACTATCCTCCATGGGTCAGTCTGCCTGATAACATGACCAAAGTAAGCAAGATAAAGTCTTGAACCCTTGCTCTGGGGAGCATTCTGGCTGTATTTCTTCCAAGACACATGCACTCATTCTTCTGACACTCATGGGATATTCAGTATTCTTCACCAACATCAGAATCCAAATGCCTCCATTCTTCTTCACGGTTCCCTTTTTGATGTCCAGTTTTTGCATGCCTAAAAACTATAACTATTTCAGGTCACTAAGGAGCAGTTACAGATATTACCTATATGCAGTACTTTATTTTTATATCTTGTCTACCATTTCCAGTTACTTAATAATTTCCTGAGGTCAAAACTATCTTCATAGGTGGCAAAGTAACAATTTTATAGTCCAGTACTTGCAGTAGATTAGCTATGGCAGCAAATTTTCAAGGTGAAATTCCAAAATTCAAGAAAAGGGCCTTACCATCAAATCTTGGAGGAGACACTTGGATAAAACATGGAAAGCATTTTAGAGATGAGTTGAGTTGAATTTATTTATGAATAAATGGATGAGATATTTGATTTTTCAGATTTTAGTAAAGATTAAACATGATTTTATTCCTTTCCGTTGGTTATGTTTTACCATATAACGTCTACTTCTTCTTCCTAATATTAAGAGTAAATCAGTGGAATGCATATATAGATATGCTCATGACTGATGTGGCCTTTGAAGAAGCATATGGGTGGCCCACCTCCATCCTGTGGTGAAGGAGCCCCACTGGCATGGTGGTTATGCACTGGGCTGCTCACTGTAAGGTCAGCAGCTCCAAGGGAGAAAGACAAGGTTTTCTACTGCGGTAGACGGTTAACAATTTTGGAGACTCACAGGGCCAGCTCTACCTCATCCTAAAAGTCTCTATGAGTCCAATCAATGTGACGGCAATGAGTTTGGTTGTGTTTTTTATACCATGGTGAGATGGAGGCAGAAAAAAATTTGTTCTCAAATTCCATTTTTGAGCGGCTCTAATCCTCTAGTGGGAGCAGGACAAGGCTCTCTACTGCAATCGAGTTAGTCTTGGAAACCCCCAGGGCCCTCTGCCCTGCCCTTCAGGGTCACTCTGAGAGTCAGCATGAACTCCGTGAATGGTGGGTTGGGTTGGGTTTGGACTATCGTCCTCCAGGGTTCTGAGGCTGACTCAACTAGAAAGGCAGGTGGACATCATTGCAGGACAACAGAGTGAGCTTAGACTGGGGAGGTGACTCAGGTGGAGTGGGCTGGCATCAGATAAGCTTACTTCAGAGGAGGGCAGGGCTATGCCTTGAAGGAGAACAGGAATTCCCCTGTGACTCAGCGCTCTGTGTGGGGAGGAGGAAGCATTTTCAACAAACCGCTTGGCCTCGTGGTGTGAAGAGGTTGGTGTAGTCTCGAAAGCTTCAAATAAATACCCTTCCACAAGCTTCCTATTGATGCTGGAAGTCAGGCGGGTATTTAGTAGCAACCTACTGCTGAGGGGACTCATTGGAAAAGTGACAAGTAGAAATGCCTTAAATTAAAAATAAAAATGGGATCCGTTATAGTCATGATCACGCTATTGCTAATCAGCAGTCTTTGCTGATATGTCACATGTTTTTAGCCTTTGATTCCTTTAGAACTGCAACCAAATATTCTCATGTACCACCCTGTACTGGGATTACCTCTTGACTCATCAGTGGCTTGGATTTTGGTTGGTTGTTTTTGCCTACACTGGCAGTGATTTTCAGAACATCAAGTTGGTCAGACTTGGGTTTTACAGAAGGATTCTTCCAGCAACAAGCTAGAGATTTGGCACCTATGGGGGGAAGGAGAAGCAAGAAGAGCAGTAAGCAAAGCATTTCAGTAGTTCATTGAGAGATAATAAAAGACTTAATAAAAGCAGCAGGAATGGCGATTGAAACAAAGGGGTTAACTATAAGAAAATATGCAAGACAAAATGGAGTGGAGTAGTGAGTGATATCAGGAGAGTAAGGGAAAGGTGGCGGGAGAAAGGGGGAACTGACCATAATGGTCTACATTTAACCCCCTCCTTGGGGGATGGACAACAGAAAAGTGGATGAAGGGAGACAAAGGTCAGTGTAAGACATGAAAGAAACAATCATTTATAAATTATCAAGGTTGCATGAAGGAGGGAGAGTGGGAGAGGGAGAGAGGGGGGAAATGAGGAGCTGATACCAAGGGCTCAAGTAGAAAGAAAATGTTTTGAAAATGATGATGGCAACAAATGTACAAATGTGCTTTACACAATGGATGGATGGATGGATTGTGATAAGAGTTGGACAAGCCCCAGTAAAATGGTTTAAAAAACAAACCAACAGAGTGGACTGGTGAGATTTTCCTGTGGGACTTGTGGGAGGGGGGAGCCTGATGATGGAGAAGCGTTGGTGAATGACGGCATCATCCATTTGGATAGGAAACTACAGGGAAGGAAAGTAGACCCAGGATGAAAGATAAGCTCCGTTTGGGGCATGTTTTCTTTGATTCCTTTGGGACATCAAATAGGGACGTCAGGGACCTGAGGAATAAGAGGCTGAAGTAGAGAAGCAAATAATTCCCTTTGTTCATTTTTTTTTAAATCACGTATTAAGTCAAAGAAATCAGAACTCTGGTTTTTCCGCTACCTTAACAATTGCCATGCAAAGAAGTAAAGGAACTGTTTAATTCTAGTGGGGATACTTCTTTACGGGTCACAAACAGTTGCATGAAAATGCATTTGGAAAGCTGAGCAGTAGATGTGGGAAAACGCCCTGCCCCTCCTCCCGCAGTCTAGACCCCCTTATTGCAATTTGCATTTAGATGGGAATTCCTTGAGCTCAGAAGGAGGGTGGTCTCTTTACAGCCCTTAGAAAAGCATTAACTTGAGCTAGGGACATATCCTTGGTACCACGGCGGCACAAACACGGGTCTTAATGGTGTTCCCTTAATGACTCCGTAGAAATTAGCTCTTGAAATGGTGGAAAAGTTTAAAACAAGCCTCCTTTTACATCACTCCAATGGCGTGCCCAGCCTGTTAATGACTGACTGCCCAACTCCTCAAGCGATGCTTGAATGAGCTTGTTCCCAAAGACTGGGGCGACCAAACGGGGTTCTGGCTATTTCTGAGGGTTCGTGGAGAACCCTAAAGCACTGGGGGTGCTGAGTCACGAGTAAGAATGACAGGTGCTCATTTTGAGCATGATTAAAGAAGTCTATTTTATGGAGAAAATGGAAATTTCAATAGGTAGCTCAATGAAAAGATCTCTCTAAGGGACTAACAGGAAGTTCTAAAAATGCTTGCCATAGCTCAGCCATCGTTTCTTCCTCTCAGCACATTGCGTCAAGTGACGAGCCCACTGCTTAGATTCGTTTCCTCACAAATTGGTCAGGCTATTTAATGATCTTGGCATAGTCTGATCCAAGCTCTCTCCGGTACTCGTTTACTTAATTTTTAAAATACGTTACACCTAGAGACGTATTCCATTATCTTTTTTTTTCTTTCAGAAAGAAAACAAAGCCTTCTTGTAATCTTACACTTAAACCAAACAGTATATAAAGGGTGGGATCGGGTTTTTTCCTTAGCACACTCAGAAATCAATATACAATCAGAGTAGAGTATGCCATCTACACCTGTCTAGGCAACTTATCTTTTCAGTTCATCTTATAATCAAGCCCCTGTCTTAAGTGTACAGATTTTGTTTGTTCAAAGAATGTAAGTTTTTAAAGTCTCACTTTTGTAAAATATAGTACTAGTTATTATTTATTAAAAACATAAAGCAAACTTTCATTTTAAAAGCGGACTTATTGTTAGTGTCTCTCAAGTCCATTTCAACTTGTCCCCTAGTGTGTCCAGAGCTGCTTCAAAGGGTTTTCAAGTTGTGACCTGTGTGGGGAGCACCTCTGGGTGGGTTCCAAGCACCAGTCTGTCAGCTAAGAGTCAAGTACTTAATTGTTTGCCCGGCCCAGGGACTCCTATATAGCAAACTACTAGGCCTATTACCTTAGACAGCAAATGTTACATATAGCTTGGTGTGTTTATAACATACTAAAATCATTTGGCTAGAGATCATCTTGAATTTTCATTTTAAAGGGGGGCACTTACAATAGCAACCAGACTTTTTAGAGAAGTTGAGTATGCTATCAAATGCTTCAAGACCTGGGTGGCAATTAAGATTTATGAACCGTTTGCCTGACCAAAACTCGGCTGCTAATTGAGAAAATCAGGTGAGCGGGAAGAGGGGGAAAAACAAAAACAAAGTGCTTTCCTCCTTAAGATATGTCCGTGTTCCTGAGCTTGAATCTCTGGCCTGTCATTTTCAGTATGCCTACCAATTAAAGGCTGGTGGGGGTTATCTTCAGATACCAAACTGGTTTTTTTGCTTTTTGTTTTTATAAATCATTTGACTAGGGGTTCATACAACTCTTATCACAATCCATATATACATCGATTGTGTAAAGCACATTTGTACATTCATTGCCTTTATCCTTCTCATAACATTTGCTCTCCACGAAGGCCCCTGGCATCAGCTCTTCATTTTCCCCCTACCTCCCCACTCCTCTGTCCCTCATGAACCCTTGATCATTTATAAATTATTATTTTGTCATATCTTACACTGTCCGATGGCTCCTTTCACCCACTTTTCTGTTGTCCGTCCCCCAGGGAGGAGGTTATATGTAGATCCTTGTAATCGGTTCCTCCTTTCCACATGTGTTCACTACTCATTTTTAACAACATAGGATTGGTGTAGAACATCAATATGACTCATTCTTTGTTAGAATGCATTGCTAGTATTTTTTTTCTTTTCCTTTTCCACGGTGGTTATGTGCCCAAACACAACTAACGGAAGCTATATGCCCAATTCATTCAGAATTGTCCTAGTCTCTACATACCCCGAGATTAGAGACAGCTCTACACACTGAAATCATTACAGAAATGACCTCCAAGATATAAGCTCAAACAAACATGAGGAATGGTCATGATACCTAGCCACTGAAGAGAAACATATCAAATGAGATACCACCTCATCCTAACATTGATAGCAAAATTCTTAAAAAACAATAAAATTTTTAAAACAGGCAATAATAAATGCTGCAGAGTAAGCAGAAAAAATGGAACCCATACATTGCTAGTGGGATTGTAAAATAGTTCCATTGTGGAAAGCAGCATGTCTCTTCCTTAGACAGCTGAGAATAGAAATACCGTCCTCACCCACTGCATTGCTTCCAACTCTGACTCCCAGTGACCCCATAGTGCAGGGTAGAACTGCCGCTGTGGGTCTTCTGCAGTGCCCATAGACTCAATATTAATATATCTATGTGAAGTGAGATAAAAGTCCCAGAGCCATAAATGCTTGTCCTTTGCCTTTTTATACGATGGTAAAAGCAAATATAAATGGCTTTTAGAGTCAGTATGTCTAGGGACATGCCTCTAGTTGATTGGCCTGACTTCAAAGGATAGGCATGTACAATACAAGTCATGAACCTCTGAATAAAGCAAACTCAGTCCTTTTCTTTCTTTCTTTCTAGAAGTAGAAGGAAGAAATAGTCATAGAAAGGGACTCTATTACCTGGATAAATTAAGTACAAATAATAAAACACCAAACCAGTTGCCATCAGTTTTGACTCATGGCAGGCCCATGTGTGTCAGAGTAGACTGTCCTCCAGAGAGTTGTCTCCGGTGGCCTCTGAGAGGACTCTAACCACCGATCTTTTCGGTGAGTTTGCATCCAAGTGCATAGATGCTTGGGCCACCCAGGATGCTTCAATAATGAAAGAAGCCCCAGGGAAAACTTCACTTATAGGGGCTGTTTTCTAATGAAGCCAGCTACCTAAACCAAATATGAGAAAGATGGAGTTGTATGTGGTATATTTGACTCAATAGTTGACCGCATAGAATTATGTCAAATTGTATTTTCATTCTTACAGCACTATAGAAAATTAATTAATTAATAGTTGGCCAGCAAGTTGCAAGCCCTCCCAGACTGTGCAGAGTCACACACGGTTTTCATGGCAGTTCAACAGTGTCAGACTTCGGACAACTGCCAATCATGCTTCATTCTCATCTCCTCAATCCTATGTCATTAAATTCTGGGTTGACTCAGCAATAAGGATCAACTTCTGTCTCTTGTTTTTACCTTGTTCCCTTAGTACAAATGGGCAGCAGTTGAAATAATATAACCCATCCCCCTTACTTGGTGACATCAGAAATAAACCGGATGCGAACACCACCATGCCTTAGATCAGTGGTTCTCAATCTTCCTCATGCCGTGACCCTTTCAGACAGTTCCTCATGTTGTGGTGATTCCCCCAACCATCAAATTATTTTCGTTGCTACTTCATAACTGTCATTTTGCTACTGTTATGAATCAGGCAACGCCTGTGAAAGGGTCGTTCAACCCCCAAAGGGGTCACAATCCACAGGTTGAGAGCCACTGCCTTAGATGCTTAATGAAAGTAGTTATTGTTTCAAAATAACTGTATACCATGCCCCTCAGGAAAATGTCTGAAATATTCTAATTTTATACTGCCTCCACATGTGTTCTCACCCCTGCTGCTGAATTAGATAAACAGAATTGTGTGGTAACAGAGTCACGAAAACTTTGTCATATCCAGGCTTAAGATGATCTTCACTGAATTGGGAGACTTTGTAGAATAGTTCTTCCTGGGCACTGAGATCTAAGGAATAAATTTACCCAACTTCTTTTAAAATGTAAAATGCACTTTATTTGAAAACAACTGGCAATTGTCATTTGATTTCCTAAAAGCGATGTAGGTGCCTTTTCTTTCCTCACACACAACATATTGAGTTTCTCTGACGTCTATTATGAATAGCCAGTTAATTATTCCATTTTCCTGCCATCCCTGCAGTATAGGTATTATCATCGCTGTTGTACAGATGATGGGTGAAAATGTAGAGATTATATAATATGCTTGAGATTTTATGACTTGTAAGTGATCAAAACAGAAACTCAATGCCATCGGGCCAATTCCAATGGACGGCAACCATGTGGGACCGAATAGAATTTCCCCTGTGGGTTTCTCAGACTATACATCCTTACAGGATAGAGAGCCTTGTTTTTCCCCTGCAGAGCAGCTGGTGGTTTCTACCTGCTGGTCTTGCAGTTAGCAGGGCTCCTTAGAGACATGAATTATAGAGAAACGAATCAAAATAATGCTGAAAAGTACCTTTCTTCATATCAGCACTGTTTACTTTCTACATTTTTAAAAAATTCTCTGGTCACATTTGCTGACTTTGGGAAATTTCTACTAAATCCTCATTAAAATCAGTAACAGGTATTTTGGAGATTTGACCTTTTCTTAGCTTTTGAATTCAATGATATTATTTGGTTGAATCAAACCACAGATCAAATGCTACCAGGTCACCTTTTATTCCTAAATCATTAAATGGCAACAATAAAAGAGAAGACAAATTTTTATTTTATTTACACATGTTATCCAAGAACTAGCATCCTTTTCCCTGGTGCCTTATAAAGAGACTGAATCCTTCAGAGATTTGTGCATAGCTGAGTATGTTGTGAAGAGTGAGCATTCCAGAACATTTGCTCATGCTGATGCAGAACCTGTACTAGAACTAGACCAAGAGGCAGTCATTTGAACAGAAGAAGTGGATTTATTGATTTTAAACTACAGGCTTTAAAATCAGGAAATCTAGGTGTCAGAGTTGTGTCTTTTCACCATATTTATTCAATTTGCTTGTGGAGCAAATAATCCAAGAAACTGACTACACGAAGAAGAACACAGCATCAAGATCGAAAGGAGGCTTATTATTATTACCTGTGACATATTATTATTACTATACCTACTATTATTATTACCTGTGACATATAGATGACACACAACCTGGCTCGCTGAAAATGAAGGGAACTTGATACATTTACTGATGAAGAGCAAAGGCCGCAGGCTGCTGTATGGATTGTCCCTCAACATCTAGGAAACAAAATCCTCACACGTAGGCCAAAAAATCAACATCATAAATGAGGAAAAGACTGACACCAATGATTTTTTTCGCCTTAGATCTACAATCTTTGATTATGGAAGTAGCCATCAGGAAATCAAACAGCTCATTGCATTGGACAAATCCTTTGCAAAAGATCTCTTTTAAGGTGAAAAATGTCACTTTGGAGGCTAAGGTGTACCTGACCTAAACCATAGTCTTTTGGATCTCCTCATAGGCAGAAAGCTGGATAATAAATAGGGGAGACTGAAGAAGAATTGATGCCATTGAGTTATGGTTTGAGCAATGAATATTGAATGTGCTATGAACTGCTGGAAGACTGAGCAGATCTAAATGAGAAAAAGGACAACCAGAATGCCTCTTCCATGTGAGGATAGCAAGACTGTGTCTTTCTTCCTTTGGATACATTTCTCAGAAAAGACAAGTGCCTTGGTAAAGTAGAGGGACAATGAAAATGAGGAAGACCACGAGCTAGGTAGATTGACACAGTGGCTGTAACAATGGATTCAAACATTTTTCAGTTAGTTCCAGTGTTTCTTGACTCAGCAGGCAACCCACTTATATTTCTCTACCACCATGATAAACAGTGATATGCTTATCATTATTTTTTAAAACGGGAACTGCAACAATGAAGCAATATGTACTAAGATTTCAGGTTTAAAAGCATTAGACTGAATCGTTAGTCATCACAGTTCATTCACTGATGGAAAAAAACACCCAAGGCTAAATTGCTGTTAATCAAATTCATAGAGTTAGGTCTGTTTGTTTCCATGTTAGGCAGAAATGAACGGGTGGAATCTCATCAAGTTTGAACAGTACATTCGAGATGATCTGACTTCAAATATAGGCTCAGGGAGCTGTGACAATAACAGTTTTATGTGCTGGCATCGCGCTAAGTGCTTTATGTGTGATTCACTCTGGTGTTCCTTCCAACTCTTTTTACAGATCAAGTCCATAAGTCTGAGATTGGCCCATATGTCTGACACCAATCTATAAAGTCCTCTTTGGTCTCGCAAAACACATGCAATGACACCGAATGCAGGAAGATCGCAGGCCAGTGGGTGGGAAGTCTTGTGGATCCAGTGGCATTGTAAGCATCTCAGCGCTGGCAGGGGTCTCCACTTCCAAAACTCTGACTGCCACAGGGTATCTTCATGTGGCTCCTCCTCAGAAATGTCTCACAGGGAGTAAGTCGAGAGAGAGTGTGTCTCCTGCCTCCAAGGATAAAATACAGGAGTTCCCAGAATCCTCAGGAGAAGGCCATACCCACACAGAGGTCTCATAGGCTACATCCCAATTGCCAGGCTAGACTCCACCCCTACACTCTTAATCCTCAAATTGACATCATATTCTGTAACTACCACAACAAGGTGTAGCCCAGGTCAACTTGTTCCACAAGGCATATTTTTCACTTGGTTCAACTGCCTCCCAGAGAGGAAGCTTGCAGGGAGCAGCTGGCAAGCTTCCAAGGTTTCTTGTCTGTGGAGCTCCTGTGCCCATGAGCCATTCAATGTACTGCATTTCAGGGAGAAGCAGTGAGTGACTGCCAATAGTGAATAAGTCTAAGGAATCAGCCAATCACCAATAGATTATTTAATGCTCTTTTCCTCCCGCCACAACATATCGTACAGCCTAGTAGTGCGGTCGTATGAGAAGACTTGTGCCATCACCACTGCAATCAATTCTACGTTTTCTTTTTCCTCATATTGTTGTTAGTCCCATTCCTTCCCCCACCAACTTCCCCTGCTATGCCCCAAGGTATTAATCCAGGTCCTGTCTCTGTAGATTTAACCTATCCTGGATTTCACACGCAGAAAATCAGATGAAACAAAAAGAAGAAACAAACCAAACAAAGAAAACAACAATGACAAAATAAAACAGAAAACACTCGATCCAAACGAAAGTATTCAAAACTGAGGAAAATGGGACGATCTGAGACTGGAGTGCAGTCCCAGATCCTGAGGCTGCCCAAAGGCGGGGCTCTTTCATTTGCCTTACTGTGAATCCTCCAAGAGTATAACATTAGTTTTAGTTGTGACAAATGCCCAAGGAAACCAACAAGTAGAGAAAGATCAAAACATAGCCCCTCTTCTTGTATGTACATTGAGTGCTCCGAATTGTGGGCAAACACCCTCAGCTTTTAGAAGGGCTTCAACAGCAGCATCCTAAGCCTCCCTAACACTTTGGTACTCCTCTCTCATTACTGCCCTGCCTATCGCAAAATAACAGACTAGCACTAGTAATCGTTTGGGAGGAAAATTATGAGGCGAGCAATTGTCCCTCCATCACAGATACCTTTCCATGCCTTGTCATTTGATGCGAGATCATGGTTCTGATTTTTAAAAGTCATAATCTGCACACCTACAGAGTTTCAGCTGGACTTCAGCTTTGCTTATGCCATTTCTGTGCCATTTCCATTTCTGTGCTCTGGGCAGCCCTTGGTACCTCATGCCCTCGTCCAATGAAGATGTTCCTATCTGCTGCTGAATCCACCCTGCTTTCACATTAGTTGAAGTGAGAAAACAGAGCCTCACACAATGTTGTTAGGTGCCATTGAGTCCATTCTAACTCATAGGAACCTTATACACCAGTGGTTCTCCACCTTCCCAATGCCGCAACCCTTTCATACAGTTCTCCTGTGGTGGTGACGCCCAACCATGAAATTATTCATCACTGTCATTTTGCTACTTCATCACTGTCATTTTGCTACTGTTATGAATCGTCATGTAAATATCTATATGCAGGATGTATTAGGCGACCCCTGTGAAAGGGCTGTCTGACCCCCAAAGGGTCACAACCCACAGGTGGAGAGCCGTTGTTATATCCAACTGCCCAAAGCAACGCTCAGCCCCACGCCACCCTCACAATTCGTAAGTTTGAGCCCAGTGTTGCAGCCGCTCTATCAGTCTGTCTTGCTGAGGGCCTTCCTGTTTGCTGCCCCACGGGTTGGCAGCAGAAAGGGGAAAATATTCTTTGCTGGTAATTGTAGATAATCTCCTTGACAAATGGTAGCTTCTTAAAGGTTAGATGCAGTGCCCTATCAAGGGACCTTGCGTGCTCTATTTCATAAAGGAACAGACCCAAAGACCTCTTAGAAGATAGGCTTCCTGGTCTGCTGCTGAAAGGTCATTTCCTTGAAACCCCAGGCGGGGTGGGGCGGGGGCCGGGGGAGTCAACTCCACTCAGCACACATGGATTCACTACGAGTTGGAATCGACCCAACAGCAGCCAACAGGAATGCATTACAATCCCTGGATCTCACTTGCACGTGGGCTTTGTAACATCACACCTTTGCCATTCAGAAAATAGTGGGTCACTGACTCATGCACAGCTCCCAAGGGTTAATAGATTTCATTACAAAATATTCAGCATTCACTTATTCATAGCATACTGATCTTCACACAAACAGCGTTTACATTTTGGGTAGCTGTTAAACTCATGGTGGCAGATACCATTTTCCTAATTTTTTTTTTACTTGAAAACTCAAATTTTATCATGGACAACAAGCACCATCAGTTGTTGCTTGCAATGAGAGGCTAACTTCTATTATTTGGGGGGGGGTATCTGCCAAATAACCCGAGTCTGAATAGCCCTCACTTTCAGTTTATCAGTATTTCATGAAAGACCCAGCGAATACATTATTTCAAAGAATTTGGTAAAGCCACTTTCATCACAGTATTAGTTGCAAGAGTAAGAAGATGGAAGCAACCTAAATTCCTGTGGGTGGAGAAATGGACACCGTTTGGGACACACGCCGTGGAATCCTAGCATTGCTGAAGAACAACAATGAAACTGTGAAGCGCTCCTGATACCTATGAGGAAATCGTGCTGAGTGAAGTCAGTCAAAATCAAAAGAACCAATATTGTGTGAGACCAATGTTACTTAAAAAAAGAAACCAAGAAAATATGTTCATCCCAAAGAACCAGACGTTGAAGATTACCAAGGGTAGGAAGGGAAGGATGGAAATGGGGAACAAGAGGCCAGTGGGTAAGTAGGTGTTAGGAGGGAAATAGAGCAAGCCAGCAGGAAGTTAACAAGTTGTGTTCAATAGTGAATGCAATATGAGCTTGGGTTTTTCACCGTGCTGATGCTTACACTGATAGCGCCATGGTATTATCATGAAAAGAGTTTTGACCTTGTAGAACCCGAGCAGGTTCTAGAGACCTTCAGGAGGCCACTGAGCGCATTTTGAGAACCACTCCCAGGTGCATGCCACTTGTAGCACGTGATGGAATCCACGGATCTTTAGGGGTGATACTCATTCACAGACACAGAGGTTGACAGGATCCATGATCATTACCTGTTCCCCTCTGCTTGGTCCCAATCTTTACATGTGAACCAAGGGAGAGGAATGTCCAGCCAAGGGTCATATAAGGCCTGAGAACTCATTTTAGCCTGGCTGGAAATAGAAATTCAGTAAATCTAGCTTTTTGCATAGCAATATAAATTTATATGAAGTGAATCACAATACTAACATAAGTTTTGAGAGACAAGCAAGGAACATCCATGACAGGAGAGACAGGACACAAACACATTCAACTGTGTGACAGGCCAGACACATATGCTGCTCATTGGCTGTCCTGGTCCAACTGCCTGTATTGTGGTGGGTCAGAGGTCGGTCAGTGTCAGGGAGGTTGAGCTGTAAAACTGTTGACACCTGTGCCAACACTCCGGCAACCTGGTGACACTGCGACAAGCTGCAATGAGATGATTCCTCTAGACATCAATCATTGTGCCTCCAACGATTGATGACAATGTTATCAACTTCTTTGTTTGGAAGTCATTTTATTGGGGGCTCATACAACACTTACCACAATCCATACATCCATCCATTGTGCCAAGCACATTTGTTTCCCTCATCATTCTCAAAACATTTGCTTTAGACTTGAGCCCTTGGTATCAGCTCCTCATTTTTCCCCTCCCTCCCCCCCTGCTCTTCCTCATGAACCCTTTAATCATTTATAAATTATTATTTTGCCATGTCTTATACTGTCCGACGTCTCCCTTCACGTAGTTTTCTGTTGCCACTTTTTTTTTTCTGTTGAAAAGCAAACAGAACGGAAGGATTCTGAGGGAGAGGTCCACTTTTTCTCTCTGGCTTGTGATAAAACAACAGCCCGAACGAATACTGCCCGACTGGCCATTTCTGTTCCTGGGGTCACTGCAGAGAGGGCCTGCTCTCATGGAAGCCATGCACGCCACTGCAAGAGGCGAGCACTTACCCGACACGCTCGTTTGACCAACGTAAAACTGTGAACTCACATTTGAACGCTGGCCTGACCACAGGAGTTCCAAGCATGGCTGATTTGCAAAGAGCTTAATTGCATTTATCAAGAAAGAACTGGATTGTCTCTGTCTTTATCCAAGTGATTTGATTATATGCCACAGGATAAAGGCTACCTTTTAAAAAATCTTAAATGGTTGATTGTTGTAACATGGGGTGAGTTCAGTTCCTGACTTGGGGGGCGGGGCGCTAAGGGCCATAAGCAGTGGTTCTCAACCCGAGGGTTGCGACCCCTTTGGGGGTTTGAACGACCCTTTCACAGGGGTTGCCCAATTCACAACAGTAGCAAAATGACAGTGATGAAGTAGCAACGAAAATAATTTTATGGTTGGGGTCAGCACCACATGAGGAACTGCATTAAAGGCCACGGCCTGAGGAAGGTTGAGAACCACTGAGCTATAGTCTTACAGGTCCCACTATTAGACCAGTCTCTTTCAGACCAGTAAATCTGGTCTCTCCTAGGCTTTTGAGTTCTGTTTCACATTTTTCTCACACTATCCAGTACCTCCTAATGTGATCATTTTAAGGGCAGGTGACACTGATAACGGTCTCTGGTTTGTGGAAACTGATGTTTGTGTGGTCCGTTATTACACTGGATTGTTTCTGTGTGCCTCTCAATGGTCAACTGCTTCCCTCCAGATGGAGAGACCAAAAGGTTTATTAGTACTTCATCCACATGGCATACAATCTAATAGTTCAATCTTATCAAGAAGTTGTACAATCATTGCCACAATCAATTTTAGAACATTTTCTTCTTCCTTGTACTCATTATTTTCTTAGTTGTGGCAAAAATACTACATAACAAAACATTCTCCAGTTCAACAACTTCTACATGTATCATTCAATGCTGCTGATTATACTTCATCTATGCTGTGCACCCATTATTGATATCCTTTTCCAAATTATTCCACCACCATTAAAAAATATGGAGTGCTTCATGAATTTGCATGCCAGCCTTGTGCAGGGGCCATGCTAATCTCTGTGTCGTTCCAATTTTAGTGCAGTTGCTGCCAAACCAAGCATGAATGTTTCTTTTCGTGTGTATGTGGAAAAACCTATTCTTGGTTTTTTTTTAATGTTGGTCTCATGCAGCATTTGTCCCTTTTGTATTAATTTCACAGCATATAATGTCCCCCAAGTGTGTCAGTTTGGATAGACTAGAGAAACAAATTCATAGACACATGAGTATAAGAAAGAGCTTTATATACAAGAGCATTTGTACATTAAGAAAGCATCGCAGCCTAGTCCAATCCAAGTCCATAAGTCTGATATTAGCCCAAATGTCCAGTACCAGTCTAAAAATTCCTCTCCAGACTCACCCAACACATGGAATGATGCCAAATGCAGGAAGATCACAGGCCAGTGGGAGGGAAGTCTTGTGGATCCAGTGGCATCGTAAGCTTCTTAGCACTGGCAGGGGTCTCCACGTAGCACCTCCAAATAAGGTCATCAAGCTGCCACCTGATTGACAGGCTAAACTCCACCCCTTCACTCTTAATCATTTCAAATTGACAACAAATTATGTAACTAGCACACCTGAGTTCATGTTGTGAGGTGTTTCACAGATTTAGCCTGATACATTTTCCCATCCTTCCATTTTTACTGTTTTTATGTGTGTCTTAAGGTGTCTCTTGAAGACAGCAAATTGAAGGGTATTGTTTTCTTATCATCTGTCTTTTGATTGGTGCATTTAATTCATTTACATTTAGTATAACTATTGATAGCTATATGGAGCTCTCATGGTATAGTGGTTACACATTGGACTGCAATCCTCATGGTTGACAGTTCAAAAGCAACAGCAGCTCCAAAGGAGAAAAATTGGGGTTTCTACTCCCATAAACAGTTGTAGTCTTGGAAACCCATTGGAGGTTGCTATGAGTCAGCACTGATAAGTATTCATTGCTATTATTTTTCTGGTGTGTGTGTGCGTGTGTTGGTGCTGTGACTTATTGACAGCTACTATAATAGCTAATCTACCTTGCTCTTAACGTAATTTTTCCATCACTGTTAGCTTGTCCTTGCTGCCTTCACTCCACCCCCAGTAGCCACTAGAAACTAATCTCTAAATATTTGCCTTTTCTCGTCCTTGTATAGTTGTGTGAATAGTGACCTTTTTGTAATTGACTTTTTTCACTCAGTATATCTTTCAACACCATCTGTACTGTAGCAAATATCAAGATTTCATCTCTCTTACTGGCAGAATAGTATCCCATTGAGTGTCCCACATTTTATTTATCCAATCATCTGTTGATGGGCCTTTAGGTTGTTTCTACCTTTGGACATTGGTGTACAAGTCTCTGAGCCTCTGCTTTCAAGTCTTTTGAATATAAACCGAGGAATGGAACTACTGGTCACCTGGTAGTTGTTGTTGTGGTTTTGTGAGGAGCCACCCACCAGTCTCCACCGTGACTATAAGACAGTTTTCATTTCCACCTGCAATGGGTAAGGGTTCCAGTTTTCCCATACTTGCCAACATTTATTTTCCATCTTTGTTCATCTTGGAAAACTTAGTATGAAATGATATCGCATTGTGGTTTTGATTTGTATTGCTCTGTGTCCTAATAACACTAAGCATCCTCCCCCCCCCACCCCTCCAGTGTTTGGTGGCTGTTTGAATGTCCTCTTTGGTGAGAGTTCTATTCAAGTCCTTAGCTCATTTAATAACTGGTTTGTCTTTTTGTTGTTACATTGCCAGATTTTTATATAGACTCTGGTAAAGTCCTGTAGGGTTATTGTGAGTCAGAATCTACTTGCTAGCAAGGTTATGCAATTGCTATAGTTTTTTATTTAAGCTACTTTGTAATTTTTTACAATATTAATGATGAAGAAATTTGGTTTCCACGATTGGAATTTCACATAATTAGGATATAACCTAAAAACGTGGTCTTATTTAATACCTAGGTGTGACTTAGGCTGTTTGGGTTGCACAGTAAAGGAAAAATGCAACTCACGCTGACTTGAAGAGTAAAGTGGCTAGGGGTCATCAAAAGTGACTGCTAATAGACATGCATTTTCATTAGGGAAGGTGAGAATATTCTAACCTCAGATGGGGGCACAATGATCAATATGCTGAAAACACTGAATTGTATAAATTTAAGTGGGTGAATTTTGTAGTATATGTAATATGTCAACTCCCCTTCCCCCCCCCCCACAAAAAAGAACCCAAATTGTTATTTCCTTCACATGATTAAGTCAGCGTGGATTAGTTCAAGGGGGAACAACAGAAAACAACTTTAGCACACTTGTCATCAGGCTATTAACATTGATCGTCAAGGTGCAGTGATTCCATTGCCACAAACACCCTCCTGTTGCCCTTTTACAGCCACAGTCATTTTGTTTTCCCCCATCTCTTACCTCTTTCCCCACCCCACCTCTTACCAAATTAGAACATGAATCTGTTCATTTTTTTAAATCGTGGCATTTCAAGAATGTTACATAAACGGAATCCTATAATATGTGGCCTTTGACTCCTCCCCCTCAACTTATTTCCCTAGAGTCATGCAGTTGATGTAGCTATACCACGGTTTGTTTTAAAATTCACCTACCACTTGAAGAATACCTGAATTGTTTCAGATTTTGGGCTGTTACAAATACAACTATCAACATTTATGAACAATCTTTATTCCTCTGAGCTTAATGTTTGGGAATGCAATTGTGTCACATAGCAATTGCATATTTAGTTTTGTAAGAGATTGTTAATCTGTTCCATCAGCACTGTGAGTGGTCCAGTGTCCCTACCACCTCACTAGCATTTGGTGATGTCACTGTTCATTTGAGCTAGTCTGGTGGACATATAGTGAAAGCTCAATATGATTTATGCATGGGTAGCAGCTCGACTTCAGAGGGCATGAGTGATGTAGTGGGTTAAACTTGGGGTTACTAATCAAACAACTGGCAGTTTGAACCCACCAGCTACTCTGAGGGAGAAAAATGGATAGCCTTGGAAACTCTACAGAGCAGCTCTGCTCTGTCCTGGAGTGCCACGATTGGTCTCAATGGACTCGACGGCAGTGGGAGCAGCTAATGATGCTGACGACCTCTTCATGTTATTTGCATGTTTTGCCCATGTTCTAACTGAATTGAAAAAAACAACAGATTCCAGGAAGTCCACTCAGATTCAAGATGACCCCATGTGATGCAGAGTAGAACTGTGATCCAGAGTTCTCAGGGTTGTGTCCTTTTAGAAGCAAATCACCAGGCCTTTCCTCTGAGGCACCTCAGGATGGTTTCAAACCACCAACATTTTGGTTAGTAGTTGAAGGTTTAACCATTTGTACCAACTAAGACTCCTACCTGGATAACTGTTTTTCATTTCTTTTCCTTTTTTGTTTTCTTACTGTTGAAATGGTCCCTTTGTCCTTTCATAGATTGTTTGATGTCAAGCGTAAGAATTTTGTGCCTAGCTTTAGGTTCTGCAGGTTTTCCTCCTTTCTCCCTCTAGAAGTTGCGTGGTTCTTAATTTGTACATGTCTGTGGCCCAATTTGATTGAATTTTTGTGTAAGTCGTGTGGTTTAGTTGGTTGGGTGTAGCACAGGGAAGTCCAATTGCCAACAATATCACTGCTTCAGCTCCTTTTTCAAGGGGCATCGTGGTGTGTGAGTCATAGATCTGAGTCTCTATTCTTGGGCCGGTGATTGCAGCTTTAGTTTTATAAGAAACAAGTTAGAGTATTACTTCTCATTTCAGTCTTCATTTTCAAGACTCGTTTCAGCTGTTCTACAGCCTGTCCATACAAATATTAAAATACCGTATATACTCATGTATAAGCACATTTTTAATGTAGTTTTTGTGGTAAACTTAGGTGCCTCGGCTATTTGGGTTGACTTATACTCAAGTATATATAGTAATATTGCCTGTATCTATTTAAGAAAATGTTTAAAAAAACAACTTTGCTGGGATTTTCACAGGAATTACGTGAAACCTAAAGATCCATTTGGAAATAAAATTACATTGAGTCTTATAACCTATAAACATAGGATGCCACTCACTTGTTGTCTGATTTCGTTCACCAGCATTTTATAATGTTCAGTAGACATTTATACCAAAGTATTTCATTTTCTTTGCAGTGGTTGTAGTTTTTCAATATGTTTTCAATATGTTTTTCAATATGTTTCTATACATTACATATATTACAATGTGACTGGTTTGTATGTGCTGATCTTATAACTATGATCTTACTGACCTCACGTGTTAGTTCTCAGAGGGCTGTTGTTTTGTAGGCACCTGGCATTTTTTAGACAATCATGCCATCCACATGAGATGGTTTTATTTCTTGCTTTGCAAATTGTATGTCTTTTACTTTTTTTCTTGTCTTATTGCACTTGCTGGAAATCCCAGTACTCAGTTGACTAAAAATGAGAGAATTTTCACATTGTCCTTAAACTTTGAAGGCAAGGGAAGCAGTCTGCTCTTCATAGTGATGCTAACTGTACCTCTTAAAAAATTTAAGTAATTTATTTAATCAACACATTTTTCTTTTCTTTTTCTTGTCTTATTGGGAGCTCTTACAGATACTACATTCCATAGTTCAATCACATCAGTGTTGACCTGTACCGTTTTTATACTTCACATTTTACAACCAAACATGTCTTGGGAAAAGTACATCCTGAATGCTCCTTAGAGTCAAGGATGGTGAGACTTTGTCTCACGTACTTTGGACATGCTGTGAAGGGAGACCAGTCCCTGCAAGGGCATCATGCCTGGTTAAGTTAGAGGGGCAGCAAACAGGGAGAAAGGCCCTTAAGATGAACTGACACTGGATGAACTCAAACACTCCCACTGTTAGCATGATGTAGAACTGGGTGGTGTCTCCTTCCCTGTATCCAAGGTCACTGTGCGTTGGCACTGACTCGATGGCACCTCACATTTTACAAAATGAGTTTTGTCTTGTTTTCCTTTGGTGCCCTTTTTGTTTGTTTGTTTTTAAGAGGAAGAGTAGCACTCAGGGACTGGGCCAACTGAGATGACCGAGCAAAAGGCAAAACCAAAGATTTCATTACTTCCTCCTCCAGTTGGGTTGGCAAGAGTGAGAGCCCAAGTCCCTTCAAAAGGCTGGGGTTCCGTTGGGCCTTAATTAATACTAAAAGCGTATCTGCTGAACAGCCCACTGTGGAAGGGGCAAAAATTGGTTGGCCCAGAGGCGGTGCCTGCCGGAATGGAGAAGCCTATATACCCTGCAGCTGCCAGCCTAGCAGCCTGCCAACATGAGCTGGTGGCTAGGAGAGTCTCAGATACCCAGATCCAGGGTGACAGGAATGGCTTTGCCCAGATTTAGACTTGTACAGCAGCTCAACCAAAGAGAATCGGCTGCGAAGAGAGGCAGCACATTTACAGGTTCCACAGCTGGAAGGGAAAAAAAAAAACCCAACTTATAGCTATAAGGGTGTATTGACAGTATGTGGAACTCTGGCAAGAGTGTCTTTTTTTCTCCCTCTCTCCCAGAGGGGTCAGGGATGGGCAATTTAACCCAAAACAGCAAAAATGCAAGCTGCATTATCCCCTCCTGCAGGGTGCCCCTCCTCTCTAGGGTTCTGCGGTCTCAGGGCTCCAGGTCTGGGCCGTGGCCCCACCCACACCCTCCCCTCCCCCTCCGCACCGCTCCTCTCCCCTCGCCTGCCCCACCCTCTGGTTCCGCTGCGCCTGCATCTCAGCTGGTGAAACCAATCAGAAAGTAGCAGCCGCGGGTGGCGGAGGCAGGTGAATGAACAAGCGTGCGGCCGCGTGGGAGGCCTAGGTGAGGAGGAGGAGGAGGAGGAACGTGGGCATCTGCTCTGGCGGAGGGCCACGGCCGGAAGGGGGCGCCTGAACCGGGCTTGCGCCTGCGCAGCGGCCCCGGCTGGACCCCGGGCCTCCCCACCCCACCCCCACCGCCGGGCTCTGCCTCTCCTCTGGGGTCTCCCCGCCCACGGCTCATTCTTAGGGGGAGGGGGCCGCAGCTCACGCCGGGCGGCAGACCGTTCCACGCGGGACCGGGGTGCGGACGCGGAAGGGTGGCACCTGGGGTGGCCCGGCGGCCTGGGGGCGGAGGCAGCGGCGACTGCGCGGAGCCCGGCCTCCAGCGCCGGGGGAGGGGCGTCCGCTGGCCCCGCCCCCTGGGCGTGGTGGGCGGACGCCGGGCACGCCGCCCCCGCGGAGCCGCTGCGAGCCAGGCCCAGCCGGCGGGCCGCGCCGGCAGAGCTCCCCTCCCCTGCCAGCCCCTGCCCGCCCGACGCCCGCCCGCCGGAGTTCAGGGCTCGCTGGGCGGCTCCGAATGCTGATCCTTCTTTCCTCCTTCTCCTCAGGCGGCTACTGTGGCGGCGGCGGCGGCGGCGGCAGTAGCAGCTCCGGGCACCGCTGGAGCCGGCATGCTGGAGAAATTGGAGTTCGAAGAAGGTGAGTGCGCGCACCGCGGCCAACTCCGCCCGACGTCTGCCCCCGCCGTACTGCGCCTTTCTCTTCCGGGGAGGGGGCGGGGGGGCTGGGGGGTCCGCTGCCCTGGAGGCGGAGCCTCGGTGCAGTGAGGCGCTCCGAGGGTCGCCGAGGGTGTACCGGCTCCGGAGGCCCGGTGGTGCTGGTGTGCATCGCTGAGCCCCGTGGGACGGCCGGACCGCCATCCCACCCCCTCCCCCTTCTCCAACGCTCCTGCCATCACCTGCCCGGTCTCCATGTCGGGGGTGCGCTTGCAGCTCCTGCGCCTGCTGGAGAGCCAGAGCTGGTGTGCTGCGTTTCCATTGGAGAGCCCCGCAGCCCAGCGATCAGCGCAGATGGCCTTTTGTCCTCACTGGCTGTACCCGAATGGTAGCAAGGTGTCATGCCGTCGTAATTCTTAGTCGTCGTAATTTTAGAGGTAACCCCCGAGTTATGTTTTAGTACTTGTGTTTAAATAATACAAACGAGTCCCTTTTCCATGTCGTTAGTAGGAAAAGGCCACCGGTACGGTGTAGCAAATTTTTAAAGGGCAAATTAAATATGAAATCCCGAAGTGGCTGATAGAATTGATTTTGAGTTAAGTTGGCCATCGTACGCCGTCGTTTCTATTGCTTCGTGCCACATTCTTTTTTACATTTGCTGCCCTATTTCTTCTTAATTATGTACCTAGATCTTACTGAAGCTCGCAAAATGTGAAGGGATGAGCTTGTTCTTTGGTGGAGTTAACATTTACAACGGGATACGATGAGTTCAAAGTTAAAAGGACTTTATATAAAAGACTTAAAGTTGTAAGGAATGTCTACACAGTTGTGTGCCTGTCAGTGTTGATTGAGTGACTTCTCTCTTATCCAGGAGGAAGCTGCCAAAACAAAGCCGGTGCCATGTGGATGTTGTCCCTTTGCCAACTTTTATACTTTTATACTTCCATTCGATTACCATCAGGCAATTATTTAAATATACATGCACGACAAATATGAGTGATAACCGGCTCATGGCAGGCACATTTGTTTGTTTTAGGTTCTACACTGACTGTAGCATTTCATAAACACGTCAGAAGAGACTGCATTCATAGGGATCATTATTGTTTCACTATACGTTTCAGAATGTTTCTAGAACGTAATTTGCATGTTACCTTACTGAGATGTAGTTTTAATTCAAATGCCACCATAGGATTTCTCAGTTTACTCCTTTGACCACTATGCACAGAGTGAGCAATATCATGTGTGTACTTGATTAAGATTTTGAATGTGTAAGTCATAGAGTTACTTTGCCCCTTACTTTAGTAACAATGATAGCTCATTGCATTTTGAATTTTGCATATTACCTTGGAGGCAAGAAGAGACTAGGGAGTAGATTGTTTATTAGAGGGGCACCACATTGTGACTAAACGCACCCTACCTCTTATTAACTGTATGACCTCGGGCAGGTTACTTAAGGCAGCTCCAGTGCCTTCATTTCCTCATTCATGAAATGGAGCTAACAATGACATGTTGTGAGTCTCAAGTGTGACGGCCCATATTTATATGTAGTGCAGTGTTTACCCATAGTAAGCACTCTGACTGTTGTTTAAATATTTACATTGGTGCTGCATTCATCAACTTTTTTAAGATTTTGAATTCTGGATCTTAACAATTCTTCCCAACAAAGGTTTGGTGGCTTTTTAAAAGATAAATGCATTCGGTTGCATTGCTCAATAGAAATAATCAGGCTTTAAAGTGTGTTTTTTTTTGTTTGTTTTTTGACCTGTTGATGACCTCTGTCAATGGATTTAATGTTAAGTTCAACCTAAGTCATATGAGTTGGTTTTGGTCTCATTGAACAAAGCATTTAAAGAAGGGAGTTTCCCATTTTCACCTAGATGGCTGTCATAACTTAAAACAGAACTAAAACCCACAGATAACCTTGCCAAACTCTGGATCTGTTAAGAAGGAAAACTGATAAGCAATTACTTAAAAGCTAGTAGGCAGTGATCTAGAATGCCTTGTTTCTTTTGCTTATTCATTCAAAATAAGGAACAACTGAATATCAAGCAGAAATCTTCATTTACTCAGGGAGAGGGAATGCCCCAACAGGAACTTACACCTTTACATATGCCGTGAACTGTTGAATTGCCAGCCTATGTAATAGACAGCTGTTAAATAGATCTTCATTTCACCTGTACCGTCCCTTCCTATCCATTGTGTCTTATTTGATGCATTGATGCCTCAAGGTGTTTTTTTAGATAAGATACATTGGATAGCCTCACAACACTTCATTAATAATATTTTTGTTATATAATATTTTCTATTTCCTAATTATAACTTAACGATAATTGTTAGAAACTATTTGGAGACTCTAGTGGAGTTGACATAACCTCTTAGAATTTTGTTTGCTTCTGGAAAAAAAGCAAAACGCTGTGCTGTGATCTGCCTTGCATAGTTGTGGTCCATTGGACTGCTACCACTAGGTGGGCGGTTCAGACCCACAAACTGCTCTGAAAGAGAAAGATGAGGCTGTCTGCTTTTGTAAAGACTTACAGCCTGGGAAACCCTATATTGGGGCACTTCTTAGAGTCAAACTCTACGTGATGGAAGTGGGTTTGCTTTATGGGTTAAAACAAACTCCCTGCTGGTAGCTCTTGTGTGTGTGTGTGTGTGTGTGTGTGTGTGTTTAATTTTGTGGTTAGTCACATTTATGTTGATTTTTCACCATTGTTAGCTTCTTGAGTAGTCAAAACCAAGCGTTAAGTACTTCCCAAACACCTCAACTAAGTCCATGAATGTTCTCTGAAGTAGATAGGAGCAGTTTTATTCATGATTAATAAAATCTCCAATACTGGCATGACTTCGGGAACCGTTATCATCTCGATTCCCCTCTTGTCATTTGGACTGTCCTGGAATCTTCGGTCATTTCAAGCTTTTAATAACTTGTGGTGGTTATGTCTGCTAACTGAAAGGCGGGGGCTTAATCCCACCAGATAACTTCCAGAGAGAAAGACAAAAGCCAGTCTGTTTCCTTTAAGACCGCCAGCTTTGGAAACCTGACGGAGCAGTTCCACCTTCCACGCTGCCCTGCAGGTTTTCTGTGAGGCAGAATCTAGCTGACAGCAGCGAGTTTGGGTTTTTGTTTGTGTGTTTAAACGAGTTTTCTTGCCAGTCTGCCTTCCCTCTTCCTGCCTGCTTCCTTTAGCCCAGTGGAGTAATCCTTTCTTACCGGCTTTTCATTTCTGTTCACACACGTTTTCCAAAGTACTCTTCTGTTCAGAACTCGCCTCGCAACAAGACTGACTCACCTATTCTCTACTGGCTGTGGGATGTTATTGCCCGATATATCTTTCAGGTTTTCTGCCCAGAACCTCACATGTTAAACCCAGTTGTGTAATGAAGTAATTTTGCTAATTTGGATCATTCTTAACCTTTCTCTAGGGCCTTTTGGGTGTGTTTTCACATTGTCCTTGTTGGTTTGTCACTGAGACCAGCATTCGGTCACTGGTTACCATGCACTTTCCCTTCGAGCCTCAAATACAACCCCAGTCAGCAACTACTGTTTATAAGCTATGAAACTGAAGCAAAAAGTTTGTGTTAGGGTCAATGCATGTATTCTGAGTGATGGTGGTAATTTCCCCTAAGGGAATGAAAATAGTTCTTGGAGTAGAAACAACAACAAAAAAATTGCTATTATAATAGTTTGTGGCCTTCTCAAGGACCACAGTACATAAACAGGTATGTGATATATCCGTGGGATTAAAATGTCATGGGGGGAGGGGGACAATTACAAAGCAAACTGTTTTTATTGGTCTTAAGTGTGGAGGGAGTGATAATGAATAATAGAAAAACTGAGAAACTTAGGTAACTCATATAAGGGAGAAATGTTGGCTGTGTCCGTGTTGTAACCTATTAAAGGATGTCCTTCTTACTTGGCTTTTGGAGTTTTTGGCATAGTGGTTAGACATTGGGGTGCGGTGTTAGTCTGGGTTGACTAGCGAAACAAATTCATAGCCATTCATGTATGTAAGAGAGAACTTTATATCAAAGAACAATTGGACATTAAGAAAGCATCTCAGCCCAGTTCAGGTCAAGTCCATGAATCCGATATTAACCCATATGTCCATTATCAGTCTATAAATTCTTCTTCAGACTCACGCAGCACATGCAATGACACAGAATGGAGGAAGAAAGATCACAGACCAGTGGGTAGAAATTCTTGTGGATCCAGTGGTGGTAGAAGCCTCTCAGCACCGGTGTGGATCTCCACGTGGCTCCCCAGCCCAGGGCTCTAACATAGCTCCATGTGTCTTGTGAACAGGAATGTCTAGCAGGGAGACAAGCAGAGAAACTGTGTGTATCTTCAGTGAGCCGTTTATCTCTAGTGCCTCCAAATGAGGTCATCAGGTAGCGATCTAACTGACAGCTACACTCCACCCCTTCACTCTTTTAACAGTCTCAAGTTGGCACCAGATTATGTAACTACCACAGTCACTAACCACCAGGTTGACAGTTAGAAGCCACCAGCCGCTCTGCTGGAGAAAGAGAGTAAACACTTACTCACAGAGGCAGTTCTCCTTGTCCTGTGGGGTCGCTGTGATTCAGCATCATCTCGATGGCAGTGAGTTTAGATCGGTGTTTTAGTTTTTAATGCATTGTCTCAGTGAAGCTCCAGGGTCAACTTGTAAGTTGGTTGTGTGTAGTATGGGGGGGAACCTGCCCTTCGCAGGTAGAGCCTGAAGTGGCAGGCTTGGGATTGCACACTGTGTGCTTGCTGGTCATCTCTTACAGCAGTGGGAGGCTCTGATCATCATTCATCAGCCGAGTTCTGTCTTCATGCTGAGCGGCATGCTCGTCTTAACAAGAGCTTTGTTGTTTCTTGATTATAAGAGAAACTTACAGTTTTATGAAGTATTTTCCATTAAAATGTTCTTCTCTAACTGGTTCTGTATTTAAAGGATTGCTATATTTCGTGGCTGCTAAGTGCACATTTGAATATTTCTGAAGTAGGATGTAACTTAATGTCAATAGCATCTTAGATGCTTGAGGAAATCCAGGAGTTGCCTTCGAGTGAGGTTTTGCTACCTAAAATAGATCCCTGATTAACCAGAAAAGCAGCAGCATGAACATCAAAGGGTATCCGAAAGTGAGACTTTTGGAAAGTGAGGCATTTGGAAAGTCACTGGCATCAGCGTAGCACTGCGCTCATCTCCGGGACCTTCGGACCTTCCTTCGCAACAGCCACTTGCTCTCCTTCCTGCCTTGTATCTCAGATAATGGCCCTTGAGCCTCTCTCACTGCCTAGCTCCAACCCAACAGGTAACTTTGAGTCCAGCCAGGTGACATGACCACTGCTCTGAATGAGCTGAGCCATCTCAGAGGAGAGGAGACATGGCTGAGCAAACCCCCTGCAAGGTTACCTCCTATCCGAGTATCTTTCTCAGGTGAGCTTTTTACTGGAAACCATCATGGCGAAACAGCTAATTCAACAAAAGTATTTGGAGTGTATGTGAGATCATGAGAAACTTTGTATCCTTTATCTAGGGTTGCCCTGGCAGCGAAGAGGTTATGCATTGGACTGCTAACCACAAGGTCAGCAATTTGAAACCATCAGCCACTCCTCAGGAGAAAGATGAGGCTTTCTCCTCCCATAAAGAATTGTAGACTCAGAAACCCACATGGGGCAGTTGTGCTCTTCCCTATTGGGTCCCAGTGAGTCTGAATAGACTTGGTGGCAGTGAATTTGGTTTTTTCTTTCCCTCCAACTTTATAATAATCGTTGGCATTATTAAGTATATTGAGGTACTTTTTAAAATCCTATATATCTCATCTAATCCTCAAAACAACTCTAAAGAGGTAAGCATTTTTATCTTTCCTATATTAGAATGAGGAAATGAAGAAGGTAGCAGGTTAAATAAATTATCTGGGGTGACATATCTAAGAAGGTGGTGGAACAGGTTATAAACCCAGTGATTGGATTTTTGGAGTCATGCTCTGGACCAAGGTGTGTAACCACTGTGAGCCTGTATTCTTCAGAGTAAGCCCTCTTTCTGTTCCTGTACCTCCAGTCCAGGCCCTTGGATGGCCCAGCTGGTTTATACCTGGCAGTTTAAAGCCTCTCAGCCACCCATGGAAGCAAGGTGTCATAGTCTGTGTCCAAACAGCCCCAGAAACCCTGTGATCCACATGGGGTCACCACGACTCGGAAGTGCTTGGGCAGCAACAGGCTCGGTTTGGGTTTTTCTCCAGTCTGTACCCAACTGTTAATCGAGATTCCATTTCTACCACTCAGACTCAACATTTTGCAAACTCCATTGGTCATTTCTCCTTCTTCGTCCTACTTTCAACTGTTAGTAATGTTCAACAGAGATGATCAGCAGCCCCTTCTTGAAGGACTTCCTTAAATTCTGGGCTATCCCACACCCCTGGTACTCTCTTCATCCTTAGATGGCTGTTTAATTTAATCCCCTTGCAGGTTTCTACACTCTATAAATAGCAGTCTTAGTGAGTTATCATTCACGTTCTTTACAATTTGCTTTCTAGCACCTTAGTTATTGGGGTTCCTCATAAGCTCTGCCCTGGGCCCACTTACCATCTTCTGTGTACTCAGCCGAGACAATCTTGTTCACTTCCATGGCTTTAATTACCATGATACATGATTCCCTGTATTTGAATTCCATGGATTTAGTTACCAAGATGCTTTAATAACTGATGATGCCCAAATATATCTCCAGCCAGATCTCTGAGGATTCAGTTACCTGTTCCACATCTTTCTCTGCTTCAAACATTTCATGCTCTTGCTTCTTGTCTTTTCCTCTTCCTTTATTTTTTCCTTCACCAGCCTGATTCAGTAAATTGCATCACATCCACCAAATATTTCAGCAGGAAACTTTCAGGACGTTACCTACAATGTCTAGCTCATGCTCTGATTCCTCTACATCTAAGCAATCGATTCTCTCGCTTTACTTTTTCCAAGCCTACTTCTCTATCACATTTGCTGTCACTACAAGCCCAGCCACTGTAATCCTCCTCCTGAACAATTCAGGTAGCCTACTCTCCTAGCATGCATTCTGCCTGCTTCCAATCAATTTTCCACACTGCAATTAGAGATATTTTCTAAAAACATATATCTATAGTCATATCACTTCCACAATCAAAATATCTATAATTTTCCTTGGCCTTTAAGTTGGAGTATAAATTTCTTAACATGGTCTTTAATGTGACCTGATGAGCCTCTACATCTGCGCTTGTCTCCAACCCTATCGTTTATTTCTCTTCTCTTTCCGTTTTCCTTCAAGCTGTCTTCACCTTCTTTAAGTTACTCAGGCTTCCTTGCTCCTCCATGCCTTCTGTCCTGTATAGATGTGTTGCCTTTCCACGAATTTCTCGGCCCTCTCCTCTGGGTGCCTTTTCCTTAGGCCTCAAATGCCCTTCTCAGAGTGGTCTTTCAAGAACCCCCAGGTTAGGGCTTCACATGCTATCTTCTCTCAGATGTTTGATGGATGCTGTCGGGAGAAATACATATACTGATATTTCGTTATCATTGAATTGGAATCTCAGTGAGGATGGAAACTTCTTATTCATGATAGTATCCTCAAGACCTGGTACATATTTTCAGTCGTATTTGTTACAAATGGATACATTTTTGGAGCTCTGTAATTCTTACTCTGACCCATAGGGTGGCTGTATTTCAGTTGATTGATGTTCTTTTTGTATAGAGAAATATGGCATTTATGTTTAAGGCATTATAGCAATGAAGGAAATTAATGTGCTAAGTTAATGTTGTCCTGAGATAGCACGGACAAGGTAGAAAAAAGTAGCACAAGGAAGATGACAAGTATATTCCTCAGAGGCGTAAGAGGTTCCCCACCCAAACTACGAATATGCAGTCAGCTTTTTATAGCTTGTAACGGAAAGACGCAAAGGCAATAGCAGATGGGTAGGAATGTGATTATTGGCTTAGATATCGTGCTATTTGAGGGAGGTCTGTGCATCTTCGCTTTATGCCTGATTCCGCTGGTGCAAATGCAGAGATAAAACAAGGCTTCCCTGAATTCTTAAGGAGAAAGATCGCTTCTTGGGAAGTAAACAAATTTGGAAACATTTGGTTACATCATAAAGGCATTTTCAACTGCTTCGTTTGCTACTTTCTTCTGTTCCACTTTGAGAGATTTGACCTGGCTTATAGTCTGGTTTTGTTTTCCTCCCTCCCTCCGTCCGTCCCATGCTTATAGTCTGTTTTTAACATCATGGAAGTTTCTGGATGTTGTGCCCCCTGCTTCATTTTATTTTAGGTTGTATTTTGGTCATTCGTAACTAGCAGTGAATTGCCAACTAATGAATGAAAATTTGTTCATTTATAGATATTGCACTACAATTTCTTTGAAATGGAATGTTAGATTGTTCTATTAAGCGCTTCTTAAGAGTAACTAAATACATGTTCTGATCACTTTATTTTTGTCCTCTTTGACCCGCATACAAAAGAATTCCTCTCCCCTTTTCAATGGCATATGTAGTTATAATTAGTATCGGCCATGAGTTAAGTTGTACCACCACCACCACCACCCCAATATGTGCCAACTTAACTGGCTCATGAATCCCTGTAAGGGAGTTACGTAATGCTACAGTATGGCAGTAAGTATTCCCCTTGATGTGATCTGATATGATGAGCCAGTCCATTGTGAGAGGATTAGGGTGGGAAGGATGCAGTACCCTTAGCCCTGTGACAGGCCTGAGTTTCCGCAGGGTGTGGTCTGCAGTACCTTTAATCTTCAAAAGATAAACGGCACCGTGAAGTGCTTACATCCCAGGGAAGATTGATGCCAAGACACTTGGGGAGCCCTGAAGAAGGCAGTGCCTGCAGGAGACTAAAGGAAGCCCGGGCCTTTCCCCAGCGCCTTCTCCTAGAGGCAACATTCTGACTTTGGGATTTTACCTGCCTACACGGAGGGGATAAGTTCTGTGTACTGTGCGCATCCATTTGGGGTAGTTCATCTGTAGCAGTACTAGAGAACTAAAACAGTACCATAATAATTAAGAACACGAGTCAAATACAACTTGCTTTTACTTAATAGCCATGAAGCCAGGGGCAAGTTACTTCAAACTTTCGTATTCATCTTGTGTAACTTGAAAATAATAAGAGTACTTGGCTCGTTGAATCATATGTAGATAAAATAACCATCAGCATAACATTAACTACAATGTCTGGCTCATAACATAGACCCTTTAAATGATATCTCTACTGATGACTCTAGAAAGTATAGAAAAATTATCAGTTGAACAAACATTTAAATACTGAATTCACTATAATGGTTAAGTCTAAAGTCAACTTGGCTGGGCCAGGATTTCCATTTTGGGTACTGTATTGCCTGCCAACCTCGGATTCATTAAACTCTGCAGTCACAAGCCCGACCTACTGACCTTAGATTCATTTGCCTTTGCTTCCACCAGCCCTGGCAGCTATGTGAGTCAGAAAAACCTTCTAGCCCAGTGGTTCTCAGCCTTCCTGTTGCCGGGACCCTTTAATACAGTGCCTTGTGTTGTGGTGACCCCCAACCATAAAATTATTTTCTTTACTACTTCATAACAGTAATTTTGCTACTGTTATGAATCGGGAGACCCCTGTGAAAGGGTCCTTTGACTCCCAAAAGGGTCGCGACCTACAGGTTGAGAACCGCTGGTCTAGCCTAACATCTGACCCATGGACTTCAACCAGACTGAACTTACCCACTTCAGGTACAGAAGCATCACTGGCTTTGCTTCTCTAGAGGACCTAGCCTAATCCAGCCTTGTTGGTGTGTTATCCAGTGATTGCTGTTTATCAGCCACAGCTTTAGAGTCTGTACTGTCAGGTTTTTTTTCCTTTGTGAATGTATGTGTATGCTAATCAGTTTGCATTGTTTGAAATTGGCTATCTGCGTTTGTCCCAACTCTCAGACATACCCTTCAAGATACATGGTGCTATCCCCATTATACAAATGAAGAAATTCAGGCTCCAGACCACTCCGAAGGTAATGGCAGTTCCGGTCTAGGATTGGTGCAGATTGTCCGCTTCCTCCTTCTCTACTGCCTCCCGTTTGAACTTTGGAGGAGACTCTTGAGTCATCGTCCCGCATGGCAGTCATATTGTTAGTACTGGCAAAAACCTGTCTAGTCTAACTGCAGAGGGGAAGAAAATGCTCCACTCTTTTTTTTTTTTTCTAACCAATTCTGCCACTTAGCCACCCTCCTGTGTCCAGCTCTATTTCTGGGTTTCATAATCAATGGCAGTGGCCACACAGAACTCACAGACCACACTTAACAGTTAAGTGATCTCCGGAGTACAACTTAGGATCAGAAAGCATATAAGCAAGCTCTCTCTTCTCTAGTGTAGTACAGCTCTCTTAGCGCCCTTTGGGTGTGTGGGCCCCCTCTCAGCCCCCTCAGGTGATGTTCTCCACAGTCTCTGTTCCCGCAGGTTCTGGGCCTCTTACTGTCTTCATTGTTACAGCCCATGACATAACTCTTTTAGGAGGCTCTCTCTCTCCTTCTGCTTCTCTTGCTGCTTTTGGTTTATCAACAAAACCCCAGTGGGGCTGGCTGCTTACATACCCAAACTCATTGCCAACTTTAAAGCATGGTGTTCTCGCTAGGGCCACAATCTAACTGATTGCCTCTTAGTAAGCCACAGACACTATTTTTGCAAGTAGGCTATAACTCACTGTATTTGCCTAGTATATTGACCAATCCCTACCGGATACATACAAAGATCAGGGCAGGTTGCAGCCCAGGACCAGACAAGTTGTTTGATGAGTAAGCCAAGTTGTTTACAGCTTACCCAGGAAATATCCGTCAACCTGGACAAAAATGTAGCCAACCCTTTGAAGTAGAAAGCTAATTTCCAATTACTACAAGTACTTTTCAGTGCGTGTGCATATTGTCAGAACAATGATGCGCTATTGTTAGAGGCAGTCAAAGGACTCCCAGCAGAGGACCCATTACATCTACAACAAGGTTGTACACTGCTTCTACCCGGCAACAGGGTGCACACATTCCAGTTCTGATAAGCCCTCACATATCCCTCTATCATAGACAATCACTTTTTTAATGAATTTTGCCAATTTACATTATCCTGGATAATCTCTTTTATCAGTCACTGTATGTGAAATTATGTGCATGATGTTACATGAATTATAACTCAACAATGGTTTTCTTTTTTTAAGGAAATTAAAAGATCTAGCCCTTTTTTTTTTGGAAAGTTTTTACAATGGCCCATATGGATGAATTCTGTCAATCTTCAGGGAACGATTGATTACTAAGTTGTTTCTATTTTTGAGAGTAGAAAAGGGGATGGGAAACTTCTCAACTCATTCAGTGAGACTCTCTTGATCCTGAGAACAGGAGAAGAATGGCACAAAAAGAACCCAGTCAGTAATGAATTTTACATTTTAGTAAGCCAAGAGTAAGGTAAGCATAGACCCACCCACCCCCATGGTGCATTGTTTGAGCACGTGGCTGCTAACCCAAGGGAAGGCAGATGCAGCCATCTGCTCCCACACAGATTGCAGCCCTGTGGGGCAACTCTGCTGAGCCCTTCAATCCAGTGGCACCCAACCACAGCTACAGAAGGAAAAAGGTTTAGCTTCTGAGCGTCTATTGATAGACGCGAGCTGTGGCCACAGTTGTTCGTGTCCTGGTATTATAATAGCAGGGGTGTTGCTTTAACCCTGGGAGCCGACCTTGAGTCTCACTGTGCTTCAGCTGAGTGATTGAATTCGTTTCCTGAAAGAGGAAACATTGCCTGTGGATGTCTTAGTTGTGGGCGTCCCTAGATTTGAGCATGAAGCCATTTAAAGCTGATGGAAACCACATAGGAATTCAAGGCCACTTCTTTGTCTTGTTTTTAATAGTCCTTGGGGATTTATTGTAACTCAATTTCAAATAGGTAATTTGGGGAAACTTGTTTTGTGTTTCATGTTTAATTAATAGGAAGCATTTTCATAACCATTTCAGGTTTACTGAAAAATTGCGCCCAAAATAGAGACTTGCCAAATGCTCTTGTTCTTGCTTCTTCACTCCCCTCCCCTTCAGACACATGCACACATACACTGTTCACATTTTGCATTAGGAAGGTACATATCTGATGAGCTAATATCGATCCATGATTGTTAACTAAAAGCCATCGTTGACACTAGTGTTACTCCTTACTCCGTGTGGTACAGTGCTGTAGACCCCTTATACCATTACAATATCATGTTTCACTTTCCTGAAAACCTTTTCTCGAGCGAATGGCAACCATTAACTGTTTCATTGTCTTCATGGTTTTTCCTTTTCCACAATGCCTTATAGGTGGAATCAGTCAGTGTATAGCTTTTTTTTTTTAAATCATTTTATTGGGGGCTCATACAATTCTTGTCACAATCCATACATACATCCATTGTGTCAAGCACATAATGTACATTTGTTGCCATCATCATTCTCAAAATATTTGCCTTCTACTTGAGCTCTTAATATCGGTTGCTCATTTTCCCCTCCCTCCCCACTCTCCCCTACCTCATGAACCCTTCATAATTCATAAATTATTATTATTTTGTCATGTTACACTGTCTAACGCCTCCCCCTGCCCTCTTCTCTGCTGTCCATCCCCCGTGGAGGAGGCTATACGTAGATTCTTGTAATCGGTTCTCCCTTTCACCCCACATTCCTTTCACCCTCCAGGCATTGGCACTCTCACCACTGGTCCTGCAGGAGTCATCTGTTCTGGATTCCCTGTGTTTCCAGTTGCTATCTGTACAGATGTACATCCTCTGGTCTAGCCAGATTTGTAAGGTAGAATTGGGATCATGATAGTAGGGAGGAGGAAGCATTTAAGAACTAGAGGAAAGTTATATGTTTCATCATTGCTACCCTGCACCCTGACTGGCTCATCTCCTCCCCACAACCCTTCAGTAAGGGTGTGCCCAGTTGCCTACCGATGGGCTTTGAGTCTCCACTCTGCACTCACCCACATTTACAATGACAGGATTTTTTGTTCTTTGATGCTTGATACCTGATACCTTCGACCGCACGTGGTCACACAAGCTGTGTGCTTCTTCCATGTGGGCTCTGTTGCTTCTGAACTAGATGGCCACTTGTTTACCTTCAAGCCTTTAAGACCCCAGACGCTGTATCTCTTGATAGCTGGGCACCATCACCTTTCTTCACCACATTTGCTTATGCACCCATTTGTCTTCAGTGATCGAATCAGGAAGGTGGGCACCCACTGAAATGAGTTTTAGCTTTTTGATGTCTGATAACTGGTCCCTTCTACGCCTCATGATCAGACAGGCTGGTGTGCTTCTTCCATGTGGGCTTTGATGCGTCTCAGCTAGATGGCAAGTATATAGCGTCTTCATTCTGGCTTCCGTTTGTGGTTTTTATTGATTTGTTTTTAATTTTCCAAGAGGTTTATTGACTTTTATTTCACTTATAATACAATTTAATCATTCAACAATATTAAGAATTGTGTGAGTATTACCACAGTCATTTAAGGAGATTGTCTTCTCCTGCTTTTTGTTAGCTCCCCGTTTCCCCCAGTCTTCCCCTACCATGCCCCCAGGCCATTATCAATCCAGTCTCTGCCTCTATGGGTCTACCTGTCCTGGATTCCCTATCCAGAAAACCCTAGAAAACACAAATAGAATACAAACAAACAACAAAGCAAGGAGAGCATTGAAATAGTACGTATATGGTAGTCCCGAGCCACCATTCACTGGGTTACCCTCACAGCAAGAAATCCAAGCCATTCCATAACCCTGGGATAGCAGTCATCTGCTTCTCCTCCTGCTGGAGCATTTCAGCTCTACGTCCAAGGGAGCGTGCCAGTTCCTTCAGTCTGCCACAGGTGAGTTTGAGGTAAAGTCTAGTTCACTTTGTGGGGTTTCCACATCGACTCCTTCTGGTGTGGCCTATGAAGGATGTTGTGTGCCTCAAAAAGACAGAGTTTCAAGTCCAGACTAGCTTCTTTGACTTAGCAATATACATGGAAGTTTCCTCCATGTCTGTTTAAAGCTTGCTAGGTTTTTGTTTGTTTACTAATGTTGACTAATACACATTTGTGTGGCTGTTCCACAGTGTGTGCTCATTCGCCTATTGAAGGGCATCATAGTTGTTGCCAGTGTTTGGCAATTATGAATAAAGCTGCTATAAACATTAGTAAATAGGGTGTTGTTTGGGAGTTTCCCCTCCCCCCCTCGGTTCTTTGATTAAATACCAAAGAGTGCAGTTGCTGGTTTATTCGCTCAGTTTTGGAAGACCTTCCCAGACGTTTACAGAATGGTTGTACCGTTTTGCAGTGCTACCAGCAATGAATGACAAAATATTTTTTTGTTCCATGTCCGCCTTCTTCAGCATTTGATGTTATCAAGAGTTTTGGATATTAGCCATCCTAATGAGTTCATTGCTTTAATTTGTAATTTCTAATATGTGATGCTGAACATTTTTTCATATGCCTATTTTCCATCTGTATCTTTGATACCAAGGTGTCTGTTTAGATCTTTGGCTCGTTTTTTATTGAATATATTTCTTGCTCAGTTTTCTAAATTGAAGTTATCAGTCCAGGTCCTTTAGGAACGTGCATTTAAAAAAATATTTCTCTCTGACATCTTTTAACTTTTAATATTCTCCTTCATATTAACTATACTTTTTGTTCCTTTTCTGTTCCCTGTTTGAGATGAGTATGTGCATATTCTCTATAGTATGGGCGTATTTTATGTAATGTCCATCAGGGCATTGTAGGAGGCCCTCCTTCACTCAATATGGATGCGGTCTGTCTCTCTCTAGTTATTTATGGTTCTCATCCACACCAGCCTTGGGGTAGCAGGGTGCCCATCTGTGGCTGGCTGTCCCACTGCACTCACCTCTGGCAGAGATTACACAGATACAGTTGGAGCCGCTGTGTGGGACATCCTCCTGAGGTCACTGCCCCGCTTGTCCCCGGCTCCCTGCATGTGGTACTCTGACCCATATGGTTCTTCTCATGGTGGCAACCACCTAACATCTGGCCTAGGGAAATGGAGGGAGAAGGAGGGGCAGGTGGGGTTTGAAGAATCTAAACCCCATTAGAAGAGACAGGGAAGAAGGAAAGGACGAGATCGCGGCAAGGGAAGTGGCCTACCTGCTGGATGGTGAGTGTGCACAGCAACAGGTGGGGCTAGGCATTGCTCACAGCGACAGGGTGGCAACTTTGCAGGGCCAGCGGTGAGGGACCAGCGTTTCCTGCAATCCCTCAGCAGAGCAGCAGTGGCACAAGTCCCAGTCCAACCAGTGACAATCCTGGATGACTCTGCCCTGTATACATTGTGGCACTGAAACATGTCCAAGTCACGTAGTATCCTATTTCTCAGAATATGTCATAGACATTATTAAGCAGTGCGTATCCACATATGGCCTTATGCTCCCACTGACAAAACCACATGCAAAAAGCATAGAAAGACATTTTTTTATGTATATATATTTTTTATTTTAACAATTTATTGGGACTCATACAATTCTTTTCACAGTTCATACATATACATACATCAATTGTATAAAGCACGTCTGTACAGTCTTTGCCCTAATCATTTTTTTCTCTTTTCTTCTTTTACATTTTATTAGGGACTCAAACAACTCTTACCACAATCCATACATATACATACATCAATTGTATAAAGCACATCCATACATTCCCTGCCCCAATCATTCTCAAGGCATTTGCTCTCCACTTAAGCCCCTTGCATCAGGTCCTCTTTTTTTTCCCCCCTCCCTCCCCATTCCCCCCTCCCTCATATGCCCTTGGTAATTTATACATCGTTATTTTGTTATATCTTGCCCTATCCGGAGTCTCCCTTTAGAAAGACATTTTATAAGCCTTTATTCTACTGCATTGTAGTTGATCATTTACATAAATATAAAATATTTAATCTTTGTTTTTGTTAATATCCATATTCCTTTTTTCCTTTATTTATTTATTTGTTGCTCCCCCCCTTATTTATTTTTAAGTCATTGTATTGGGGGCTCTTTCAGCTCTTACAACATTCCATACATCAATTGTATCAAACATATTTATACGTATTGTGTTAGTCTGGGTATTTTAGAGAAACAACTCCACAGAAACTCATATATAAGAGAGAGTTTTATATAAAGATTAAGTGCACATCAAGAAAACATCCCAAACCAATGCTGCCCAAGCCCACAAGTCCAACATTAACCCATATGTCTAACACCAATCCACAAAGTCCTCCTCCATCTCACAAAGCACACACTATGATGCCGACTGCAGGAGAAAAGCCGAGTCAGTGAATGTGTAAACATCTCAACGCTGGCTGGGGTCTCCACACGGCTGCTCCAGTACCCAGGGCTGCATCAGGGTAGGTCCATGTGGCTTCTCCTCGGGGATGTCTTGTAGGAAGTGAGCCTTGCCAGCTGAAGCAGGGAACTGGCCAAGGCAGCTGCACCCTGGTCCGACCATCAGAAAGCAAGAGACCCAAGAAATAGAAAGGCAAGGCTCACTGAGCCATTTATCCCTCTGCCCTTCAATTAACCCACATGTGTTTATTGGCCAGGTTGGCACAATAAACTAACTACCTCACATATGCTGCCACCATCATGTTCTAAAATATCCATATTTCTAAGCACTTAAGAAAAATGTATATTAGAGATTATTCTTTTCCATTTACATTTAATTCCACTTTTTTTGCCATTTCTTACTGAGAAAGTTGAAAAAGATTTTTCAAAAGAAAAACATACAGTAAAAATGTGTTTAAAATGTGTCATAAACTACATATTAAAAATAAACTAAGTTAACAAATTGATAACTTTTTATTTGTGGAATTAATAAAATTTTAGTATATTCATTTAATATACTGAGAATAAGGAACCAGGTTTATTTTTCTGATGAAATGGGAGATAATACGTAAAATTTTAACTACTTTTCATCCTATTATACTCACCTCTTCAAAATATGATTGAACTTATTACTATGACCTCTGATTAATGACTTACAGTGTTTGATCATCATAAATAAAAATGGTAGCTGTTGATGTGAGTGAGTGTGTGCGTGTGCGTGTGTGTGTGTGTGTGTGTGTGTGTCTCCTCCAATTCCCATCACCTGAGTTCCCTGAGAAGAACTTCTGTCAAGTTGGTTGAGGCTGGACAGGAGCTGCAGAAGCCAGTCTCTGCAGAAGGCATACTGTGCACCCATCAGTCAATCTGTGACTCATCTCTGCCCCAGAATTCTCTTTAGTTGTATTCAGTTGAGTATAACTAGCTAACATTTTTGTTTGTTGTGTTATATATACATCAGTAATCGATTTTGTTCAGATAGCACATCAACAGGAACTGGTCAAAATGAACAGTTGCTGTCTTCTAAAGAATGATCCTAATTGTGTTCTTTGTCCATCAACTGCTAGAGCATTTCAGCTGGGAGCAAACAATTCTGTGTAATGTTCAAAGTGTGGCACTCTGTTATGTGTATCTCTGAAGTGCTGTGACATCGTCACAGCGAGGATTTCTAGAACCCTTTACGTCTCTGCCTCATCTTCCCCTGCGTCCTATGCTTTTCCTCTCTAGTCTTGTCTTTCTTCAGTCTACCCTGAATATGGCTGCCCGAGTGGTCATCGCTGTGAAAGCACAAATCTAGCCCTGTCCCCTTTCTCAGGGATTTCCTGAGAGCTACAAGATCCAGTACACTGGGACATTCACCTAAACACAAACCATGTACTGTTAGCCCTCTTTCCCTTCTTAGGAGCTCTCCCTTAAAGAAGTGCCAACTCTTCATCACCACCAGTCTGTGCCCTGTCTTATTTCTCACCACTCCCTAGCCATACACCAAGATTTGGCAGTACCTTAAGTGCTTCCATTTCCACTAAGTAGGCATTTTCTTACCCTTTTGCCTTGCATATCTTATACCCTTGCTTGGATCCACACCTCTAAGACAGAGTGGAAAGGCTAAAAGCTAAGAATAGACTCTTGGAGAGTAGACACATTTAATGAATTAGAAGAACACTCCAGGAAAGAAACAGTATCATGGAAAGGCAACATTAAAATCATTATAGAAGCCAGGGATGGTTTAGGGCAAGACGTTTCAACCTCTGCCCTGTTAACTAAGACTGACCAGATAATTATTGTGAGATGTTTGTCTGCACCCCGGAGATGCCAGTAGGAACGTTCCTTCCCTTCTTCTAAGCTGTCACAAGCAAAAATATGTCCGGATGTTATCAAATGTCCCTTTGGTGCACACTGCTGGTATGGAGGAAGATATGTGGAACTCCTGTATGTAGTGTACGTTCCCCAAATAACCTGAATCTACAAAACTGCATCTGACGTGTATCTACTCTTATCCTGGTTTAAAGCAGAGGAAACCGAGGTTGGTGAGCCAGTGTCAAGTGCCATGTGGATGGATATGGGGAGGTCAGGGAAGCCATAGTCATGTCAGAGGCAATTACTGCTAAACAGCTAGGTTCAGAGAGGAGCTGAAGCTATGAGAATTAGTTCTATTTCACAATGCTACAAAAATGGTGCTCCTGGTAACATGGAGCTCAGGATTGTAGACAATTGCTTTCAGATACTTATTTTCAGAAGAAAAAATGTAATAGAAAGTAATGAAATTTTTCCATGCACTTTTTGATGCCCCCTTATATATATTAAAAAATGTGTAAGTTTATATGTAACATTAAAACCCCCAGAGAAAAAGATCAATTTTATAATGATAGAAAAGAGACAACAGTAATGGAAACTTTTTTTAATTAATCAACTTTATTTCAGGACCAATTTATGATGGCACGAACCCCATCATAAATTGGGAATTATCTGGAAGTCTAGTATCAAAAGTACTTTGAAAAATAAAGCTCTTATAGTAGGATTAATTATGATACCCTCTAACAAAATTTGATTCCAAAAAGTTAAGAAATTAGTAAAAGAGTGGTATTTGGAAAGACTATTTACCACCTTCGTATAAAATGAGATGTTATATTCTGAAATCTAAAGAGTATAATACAGTACAAGTGTGTTAGGATCTTTTCTAAAAAGTTACGTTGTTAGGCATCGCTCATATTTTTTGTTTCTTTGTGGAACTCACAGATTAATAGCTCAGTAATCATGAAAATCATTCTTTTGTATGATTCCTCCTTTAAGCAGTTAGCAGTTTCTGATGTGGTGTACATACATATGTAAATTAGTAGGTACTTTTCATTACCCATCAATTATTCATCTATTTGGCTTGTATAATCAGGCCCCTAAACAAAATATAGTTACAGAAACTAGCCTCCTACATTTTAAAACTGACGTATGGCAACCCCTCTTAAGTGCTTTTTCAAATGCAACAGTGCTTAATTAAGATTGTTTCTAAGACAAAATATTGAATAATGTGTAGGTTGGTGGTGGCATCTTTCCCTCATTGGGTTAGTTCTAGATTATGGAGGCTCCTTCCAGGGCATCCCTTGACTGGCATTTCTTCTCAGTATTGTCTTTTACCTGTTAACACCATTGGTGAACATTTATATATTGAAAATATACAAGATACCTAAGCAGGTTAAAATGTGTGTAGACAGGTCAGGAGAGTAGGCAGTAAAAGTATCACTTTAAGTGTTAAAATGTATAGAGCATACCCTAAAACAACAGTTGGTAGTGGTGGCACAGCAGTTAAGTGCTTGGTTGCTAACACACAATTTTGCACTTCAAACCCACCTAGTTCTCTAGAGGAGAAAGACCATCAGATCCTATAAAGTTTACAGCCTAAAAGACCCTAGAGGGCAGTTTTATTCTGTCACATATTGAGTTGAAAATTCACTCCCTGTACCAAGCGGCAAGAGTGGTTATCTTTGTGAGTGGTAAAGTATGCTGGGCAGGCTAGTTGATAGGACTAAATTAAAGGCTTTTTGCTGCTCACTGTTTTATCTCTTTAAGTGACAGAATGCCTAAAATAAGCTGAAATGAATGAATGGCAAACGAGGGGGGAGGTACTCATAAAATCACAACACACATAGACTAGTTATTTTATAATATCTTTTTCCCCCCATATATCTAGTTAGGATTCAACCCAACTGAAAATTGAGCTATCTCTGGAAGTGATTAGACAGTGCTACCTTTAGACTAAATTTAGAAGATATATATAATAAGATTACATAATACTGAGAATTGTTGCTAAATTGACACAATATTACTCGTCACAGATGATAACTGTCCAATTCATAATAATTAATAGGTATTATATTATTAAATGTCATCCCCTGGCAATGCAAATGGGCACGTGCTTGACTACGAGCTGAAAAGTTGGCAATATGAATCCACTTATCTGCCTGAGAAGATAGACCACCTGCTTTGCTTCAGAAAGGTCATAGCCCTGTGGATCTATAAGTGTGTATGTATATATATGCTCGAGATAGCCGTATCTGTCTCACAATAGCAACACTTGCTGTCTGGTATTTTGAATTGGGCTATCTTTGAGGGTATTAGGTGGTATCTCATCGTTGTTTTAATTTGCATTTCTCTTAGGGCTAATGATCGGGAACATTTTCTCATGTTTATTGGCCATAAGGATTTTCCCCATGCGAAACTTCTGTTCAAGTCCTTTCCCCACCTCCTCAGTGAGCAATTACCGTATATACTCGTGTATAAGCTGAGTTTTTCAGCACAAAAAATGTTCTGAAAAACTGGGGTTCAGATTATACACGGGTCAGTGGTACCCCAGTGAGGTGTAACATCTTATGGGTAATTGCCGGTTCCTCCACTGTTCAAAGCCCCGCTGACACTGCAGGGCTTTGAATGTTTGTTTACTCACATCTAACCAGTCAGAGCCGGCCTATGACGTGGATGGCTCCAATTTGCAGAAGCACCCGTAGTGATTCACTTACGCCCCGCAACTGAACTGGTAAGGATGTGTCTGTACACCGTCTCTCCCCTCTTGTCTTTGTGTTCATTCACATCCTGCATTTCCCGCCCTACGCTTATACTCGAGTCAATCAGTTTTTCTGGTTTCTCAGGTAATAATAATTAGGTACCTCGGCTTATACTCAGGTCGGCTTATATTCGCGTATATACGGTAGGTTTTTGGGGATTTTTGGAAGGTAGCAGAGTATTACAGATTTTGGCAATAAGGCCTTTGTTTGATGTGTCATTGCTAAAGATGTTTTCCCAGTCCGTGTGCTCTCTTATTACTCTCAGTAGATTCTTTTGATGTGCATAGGTGTTTTATCTTCAGTATATCCCACTTGTCAATTTGTGACTCATCTGTATTTGTGTCCTTCCCTATTTCTGATAACCTATGTATTCCCTATGCCAAAGTTCTCAGATTGGTCCCAATTCCCACACTGATGGCCCTAATAGTTTGGGGTTTTTACCTTGAGGTCTGTGATCCACCTTGAGTTTATTCTTGTGCATGGAGTGAGGTAAGGGTCTTGCTTCATTTTTCTGCAGGTAGATAGCCATTTTTTCCAGCACTACTTGTTGAAGAGGGCATCTGCTTCCCTTTGGATATTTTTGGGCCCTTATCAAAGATCAGTTTTCTTTATGCTGTTGATTTTATTGCTGGGTTTTCAGTTCTTTTCCATTGGTCTGAGTATCTGTCATTATACCAATACCATGCGGTTTTGATCACTGTGGCTGTATAATATGTGCTAAACTCAGGTAAAGCAAGCCCTCTCACTCTGTCCTTCTTGAGAAGTTCTTTGCTAATTTAGGGCATCTTCCCTCTCCATATGAAGTTGGTAATCATTTTTTCCATTTCTTTGAAGAACAGTGAGGGTAATTGTATAGATTAAATTGCATTAACCTTATATAGTGTCTTGGGCAGAACTGACATCTTTACTATATTGAGTCTTCCAATTCACAAACATGGGATATTCTTCCATTTGTTGAGGTCATGCTTGGTTTCTTGTGATAGTATTCTATAGTTTACCTCATATAAATCTTTTATTCTTTTAGTCAGGTATATCCCTAGATATTTTAATTTGTGCTTAGCTATTGTGAAGGGTACCACCTTGTTGACCACTTCTGTGGTCTTATCCAATGTGTATAACAGTCCACTAGACTTCTGTTTGTTGATCTTGTATCCTGCTACTCCGCCATACTCCTCTATTGCTTCCAGTACTCCACTTGTGGAGCTTCTGGGATTTTCCATATGTAAAATCATATCATCTGCAAATAACGATAGTTTCACCTCTTCCTTCCCCAGGCAAATACCTTTGATGTCTTTTCTTTGCCTTATGCTGTTAGCTAAAACCTCTGGTACAGTGTTAAATACAAGTGGGGAAAAGGGGCATCCTTGTCTGGTCCCCTTTTTCAATGGGATTTTATTAGTCTTTTCTCCATTGACTACCATGTTGGGTTTTCATATATAGGTTGTATTATCTTGAGGAATTTTCCTTCCATTCCTATATTCTTGAGTGTCTTAAACAGGAATTGGTGTTAGATGTTGTCGAATGCTTTTTCCGCATCTATCGATATTATGTGGTTCTTATAGTTTTTCATGTCAATGTGCTGAATAATATTAATGGTCTTTTGTTTGTTGAACCATCCCTATAGACCTAGTATGAATCCTACTTGGTCATGGTGAAGTATTTGTTCTATATACTCTTGTATTCTATTGACCAGTATTTTGTTAAGGATTTTTGCATCGATGTTCATTAAGGATATTGGTCTGTAGTTCTCAATTCTTGTGGAATCCCTGCTGGTTTCAGTATCAAGAGTTATACTAGCGTCATAGAAGGAGTTCAGGAGTTTGCCATCTTTTTCTATGTTTTCTAAGAGTTTGTGTAGGATTGGTGTTAGTTCTTCCCTGAATGCTTGGTAGAATTCTCCTGTGAAGCCATCTGGGTCATGGGGATATTTTTGTTGGTGATCACTTCTATTGCTATGGTTCTGTTGAGATTCTTGATGTCCATTGGGGATAATCTAGGGAGGGATTGTTTTGCCAAGAATTTGTCCATGTCTGAACCTGGTGGAGGAGGGTGGGCCGGTTTTCCCCACCCTGAGGTTATGGGGCAGAGGGTGGAGCACTCCCAGCTGGGTGGAGGACAGGCATAAATGCCTTAGGCTAAAGGGAGTGGTCTAGAGGTCAGCAATCTGTGAGAGAAAAGGGAAGAGAAAAAGAAAATAAAAACAAAAGGAACTAAGCCTGCTGAGACTGGGGCATAGAGAAGAGAGAGGGAAACAAATGTAACAATATCACTGAGCCTGGTCCCTGATGTTGGGCTGGAGGGGTTTAATCCCTGATCCTAAGCAATGGCGAGCTGTGGCTGTGTTGAGATAAAGCCTCTGCACTGGCTCCAAATGATTCTCGCTCCCGCTGAAACAATGGCGGGGCTAAGGTAAAATCCTAGCCAGCCTCCACTGTGATAAGCCAAACCCCCCACCCCCAGCTCCTCAAAACCTAGTAGATCTGTGCTTATCTTTTTTTTAATTGTTTTATTAGGAGCTCATACAATTCTTATCACAGTCCATACATGCATCAATTGTGTAAAGTACATTTGTACATTCATTGTCCTCACCATTCTCAAAACATTTGCTCTCCACTTAAGTCCCTGGCATTAGGTCCTCATTTTTTCTCCTGCCTCCCCGTTACCCCCTCCCTCAAAAACCCTTGATAATTTATAAATTATTATTTTGTCATACCTTGCTCTGTCTGACATCTCCCTTCACCCACTTTTCTGTTGTCCATCCCCCAGGGAGGAGGTCATATGCAGATCCTTGTAATCGGTTCCCCCTTTCCAAGTCCTTCCTTATCTTTGTGATGCTTCTGTAACTGGGCAGTGTGGAATATCCCTCTCAGTAGCTCTCCTGCGCTGATTTCTGTGGCATCCCTCTGGTGTGTGTTACTCAGTAACCATCTTCCCTGAAGTCCAAGATGTTGCATTTTTAAGATTAGTTTTCCACCTTCATAAATTAAGCAGGTAAGCCATATACCCTCTACTCCCTAATAATACTCTTTTGCTACTTCCTTAAATAAAAATGTGAGATTAGCATAGTAAGATTTGTCATTATTCCATAAATAGGTTCATTTCATGAACTGTCAGCATAGTTATGTACTGTCCAGTGTCATACAAGGGAAAGTCAAAGAGTATTCTTACTGAAATTTCAGTTTATACTTGTTCAAGTTTATCCCAAACAGTATGTTTAAACATGTCTCTCTCTGCAATCGGTGGATGGCTGCATACAGGTTCTCTCAGGTGTATGGTTGTCTTAATCCCCCTAGGATACCTTCAAAACAAAGGTCCAGTCAAAACAGTGGCTTCCAAAGGGATGTTCTGGGCCAATTAAATTCAAAGCAGAGAAGTCAGCTGACAAGGTTATTGAATGTATTTTGAGGGATTCCAAAGATAGATTTTTATAAGACTCAGGAAAATCATGGTGGCTAATTAGGAAGAAGTTTAACATTGGATTATAATAACCCAGAATATAAAATAAATATATGAGTCCATGCTGACATAATAAATTATTGAAGAAGTAAATAGACAATTATTTTGTACAGAAGAATTCCAATAATTTTTGTAGAAATTGCCCCCACAAGGAATTGGCCCCACATGACTCTCCACTGTTTAAACATAGGCTTTGCATAGTGACTTCATGCTGAATTATAAGTATTAGAAGGGAGGGAAACGAGTAATTTGGGGGGAGGAGGGGCGGGGATGGGTGTGGTGAGATTGGAACTCTTTTTTTAATTAAAAGATAATTTTATTGGGGGATCTTACAACTCTTATAACAATCCATATATCAATTGGATCAAGGATATTTGTACATATGTTGCCATCATTCTTTTCTAGACACTTGTTTTCTATTAAACCCTTGGTATAAGCTCCATTTTTTTTCTGCCCCCCCCCCACTGTTGTGACACCTTAATAAATGATCAATTATTATTGTTTTTATATCACACCAACTGCTATCTCCATGGTTTGTATATATTTCCCCCTGGAGGGTGGCAGTGGTGGTATGTGTCGATCATTGTGATCAATTCCCCCTTGTTTCAGTTTTGTTTTGTTTTGTTTTTTAATCATTTTATTGGGGGCTCATACAGCTCTTATCACAATCCATAGATCCATCCATTGTGTCAAGCACATTTATACATTTGTTGCATCATCATTCTCAAAACATTTGCTTTCTACTTGAGCCCTTGGTATCAGCTCCTCATTGTTTGTGCCTTTTATAAACATGACCTAAGCCAATTGGTCAAGGTTAATATTACCACTGATAAGTCATTTTGATAATAGTACCCCCTGAGAAACTTATAGAGAGGAATATTCTACAAATTGCATGTTGCTACTACTCAAAACCATCAAGGTCATTAAAAAAAAGGAGAATCTGAGTAATTGTCATAGCCACACAAGGAACCTAAAGTCGCATGACTACTAAATGAGTGCTGTGTGATGATCTTGAAAGGATCCAGAACAGTGGAAACTAAGAAATCTTAAAAAGCTCTAGACTTTAGTTAATACTCGTGTCGATGTTGATTCATCAGTTGTTATAAATGTACCACAGTAAAGTAATATGTTAACATTATATATAGGAACACGATCTTCACTACTCTAAAACTTAAAACTACTCTAAAATAAAATATATATTTAAATATTTTAATAACCAGTATTAGAATTTAAGATGGTACTCCCAAAATACCTAATGCAAAGCATGTCATTTTAAGAATTCTAAAACTTTGAATATTTTTACTCTGCAGTACCTTAAGTTTGTATTTTGGGATATGTAGGTATGTGTTGAAATTTGTGTCAATAATATGCAAATTTCTTTTGTAAAGATTATAATTTAATTAGTGAGCAAAGTATTTTCTTATAAGATTTCCTTTCTGGGTGATGGATTATCTTATTTATATCTTTTATTATATCACTTCTTGGGTCTATTCATTTGAATTTTAGGTATATAGCCCCATCAGATATTTAATTAATATTTACTTTGTGCAACTAATGTGTAAGTTAAGTATTAGTGTAACTTTTGTTTGACTGTGGGGGTCTTTGACATTTCCAGTGAATCAGCTAAAAAGAAAATACAATTTTCACAGTATGGGATGCATTGCCTTTAACAATAAAGGCGCACAGGTGGATATCAGAACTGAATTATGAGACAGTTCTGTGTTTCCATTCTTCCCTACCAAACCCATGGCCACAAATTCAATTCTGACTCAGAGCTACTTGATAAGACAGTCGAGCTTCCCCGTTGGGCTTCCAAGGCTGTGACTGTGTATGAAGAGACTGCCAGTCGAGAGACCGGTGGGTTTGAATCACATCCCTTTTGGTTAAGCAGCCAAGTGCTTAACTAAACACTGCACCCCTACGGGTTCTCGCTCTGCCGTAAGAGCCCCCGTATATTCTGTTAAGTCATGTTTCAGGGAAGATGGAAACACGCTGACTTACATTTCATTTATCTGTCGATTGATGACCATTTATTCCTGTTTGCAAATTCCATACTTCTCCTTTGACAGTGCAATAATACTTAATATCTATCTCCTCCTCATTTTTTGTGGAAACTGCAAGGCAGGAATCATTTTGTCTTTCACTGTTCCCCAGCACCTAGCACCAAAGACAACCCAAACTCACTTCAATCAAATCCATTCTATCTCATAGGCACTTTGGCAGATACGCCCTTCCTCATATTCTTGGCCTGCCCAGGTTCTTGTGTTTGTGGAACGCCTTTTTCCTGAGAGGAGGGGTTCTGTGGTAGCTGAGCTTGGGACCCAGTGAATGGAGCAGGGCACAAATGCCAGTGTTGATGTCCCAGTAATGACACACCTTGCTTGCTGCAAATGAGGACTTGAAGCCCTTGCTGAATATCAAGAATTGTGGCCTTCAATGTGAAGAGAACCCAAATCCTCACAACTAGACAATTAGGTAACATCTTGTTCAATGGAGAAAAGATTGAAGTTGTCAAGAATTTCGTCTTGCTTGGATCCACAGTCAGCATTCATGAAAGCAGTAGACCTATCAAGTGACACATTGGCAAAATCTGCTGCACGAGACCTTTCTAAAACATTGAAAAGCAAGGATGTCACTTTGAGGACTAAGGTGTCCCTGCCCCAAGCCATGGTCTTTTCAGTTGCTTCAGATTCATGTGAAGGTCAGATGTTGGATAAGGAAGGGCAAATGCATTTGAATTAAGTGATGGTGAAGAATATCGAGAGTACCCTGGACTCCCCCCCAAAAAGCACACAGATCTGTCTTGGAAGAAGTGCAGCTGGAATGCTTCTTAGAGGCAAAGATGACATGTTCTTTGGAATGTTATCAGGAGAGACTTACCTCTGGAGAAGGATAGCATGTAGAGAGACAGAGAAAAAGAGGAAAGCCCTGAACAAGATGCATCGACCCAGTGGCCGTGACAGTGGGCCCAGCCAGAAGAGCAACGGTGAGGATGCCACAGGATCAGGCAGTGTTTCGGTATGTTATGCTCAGGCTCCTTAAGAGCCCGAACAGCCTCACAGGTGCCTAACATCAACAAGATGCTGTCATGCAAAGACTTCATCATCTAAGTTCTGAGTCACCGTTCCAGGTGGCTTTCTTAATGAAATCTACTAAATATCTCAGGAAGATATAATGCCAATTCTGTATCAACTCTCATAAACAAAAGACTGCGCAGTACATTTTTTAAGATCAGCTTTACAGTGATACCGAAACCAATATGCCTCATTTATATAAATATAAAAATCCTGAACAAAATTAAGTTTTCCAATCTATGATTGTATTAAATTTTTCTACTTTATTTCTTTTTGAATTCTCTCCAAAAAACTTGATAGTTTAAGTATAGAAATCTTCACATCTGTAGCGTTTATTCCTGGTATTTTATGCATTTTGGGTGCTGTTTTAATTAGTGTCTTTTTAAAATAATAATTTCCATAGTTCATTGCTTAATCTAAAAACACCTTAAATTAGAATGGTTTAATATAGCATTGTATCTTGTGACTGTGTTTTTTTGTTTGTTTGTTTGTTTGTGGTTTTTTTGGATCTAGGAACATTTTACTTGGACAATTTTACCATGTGTAAATAAAGGGGGGGTTGTTTATTTTTCCTTTTCAATACATCTGCCATTAATTTTTGTACTTTTTTGCACTGACTCTGTGACTCCATTAGAGCGTTGAACAAAATTAGTGAGGATAGAGCCCTTGTCTCCTCAGTAGGAGGAGGAAACCATTTATCTTTCACCATTAAATATGATAAGAGCAGTAGGTTTTTGTTTTACAAGACCCTTTATCAACTTGAAGAAGTTCATTGTTACTGGTTTTTTTTTTTAGCAGAAGACTCTGAAAGTGGCGTATACATGCGATTCATGAGATCACACAAGTGTTATGACATTGTTCCAACAAGTTCAAAGCTTGTTGTCTTTGATACTACGTTACAAGTGAGTATACCTAATGTTCATGGTTTGGGGTTTATTCGGTTGGGTCCTCTGTTGGTTTTAGATGTTGTAGAGTCATTTCAGACTCATAGCAACCCAATGTACTCCAAAAGAAAACACTACCAAGTCCTGCCCCCCTCAGAGTTATTACTGCCTTTGATCCCATTTCTGCAACTACTGTGTCAATGTATCTTTTTCACTGACTCTTGTTTGCTAAGTATGATGTCTCTCTGCCCTGTTGATAAGGAATGCTCTAGGGCTCTTCTTCCTACATAGATTTGTTCTTTCTTCTGACACTCTTTGGTATAGTCAATACTCTTTGCCAACACCATAATCCACAGGCATTGATTCTTCTTCAGTCTTACTTATTCATCCTCCAGATTTCATATGCATATGAGATTGAGAACTTTAGATCTGGTGATCGCTTTTCTTTTAAGTCTTAGAGAGGTGGGGTTTTTTTGTTTTGGTTTGTTTTGCTTTTTGTAGCTTATTTTCCCACTGCAATAGATGTTTTGATTTCTTGACTATTAATTTCCATGAGCAATGATTATAGATTCAGGTAAAATGAAATCCTTGGCAACTCTAGTCTTTCCCGCTTTTTATCCTGATGTTGCATATTGGTGTTTTTTTTTTTTTTGCTTTATATTGCTTTCTTTATATATTTTTTTGCTTTCTTTATATTGCTTTCTTTATATTGAGGTGTATTTTTTTGCTTTCTTTATATTGAGGTGTATTTCAGTAAACATGGTTGGCTCATCTGTATATTGCAGGTTGCTGATGCCTCTTCCTTCGATCTTGATGCTGCGTCTTTCGTAGATGCCAGCTTCATTGATTGTTTTCTCAGGCTGCAGATTGAATATTTTGGGAGCCCTGGTGGTGTAGTGGTCGTATGTTGGAATGCTAACTCCAAGATGAGCAGTTCAAAGCCCCCAAAAGCTCCATGTAAGAAAGATTAGGCTTTCTGTCCCTGTAATGAGTTAACAGTCTCGGAAGCCCACAGGGGCAGTTCTACCGTGTCCTGTCGGGCCACGATGAGTCAGAATCAACTCAATGGCCGTGAGTTTGGGTTTGGGTGAACAATTACATATTTTTTCCAGTGTCAAAGATTCTACTTTAAGTATGGCTTGCAGCTATCTCCCAAGCACGCATCTTCTTTCTGCAGAGTGAAAGCCTTTTTAAATTTGCAATCTTTGTCACAGGGATGGAGTACCCGGTAGGCAAGGCAAGCACAAGCTTACTTGTGCTTACTTAGTTGTGATTGACTACAGATTAGTCCATTCTTACTGGGTATTTTGTCCTTGCAGAAATTGCAAGTGTTAGAGGAGGAGAAAAATCAACACAGACTAATGTTAATTGACTGTAAATTAACTCTGTAACTGAAAGGGTCGTTAAAGACCTCAAAAGCTGTGATTCTCCAAGGATGGTTCCTGGAGCAACAACTTGAGCCTGACCTAGGAACTTAATGAGATCATGGAAATCATTGGGTAGGTACCTCTTCAGACTCCTTAGCCAGAAACTTTGGGGGTGAAACCCCAGGATGTGTGTCTTACAGGCCCTCATGCACCTCTGGCTTTGGGCGATACTGATGCCTGATAAAGTTAAGGCCCACTGTATCCATGGAGCCCCGAGGGATATGCTCCTTGGCTGCTGTTATCTCTCTCTTTGGGAGTCGAGGTTTCATAGAGCTTGTTCTGTACATGATAGAAAAACTGCAGATTCAGCTGCTGCTACGTGAAGGAAGCAAGGGGCCAGGTACAGAAAGAGTGCTAATGTGACGCACGCAGGAGTAGCAGTCAGCTAGGAGCTCACAGGCAGCCAACAGGAAGCAGCACTTCTTACTCAGCTCTGCAGTATGATCCTCGCCCCCTTTGCTTCCAGAGCTGAGGACGGACCCAGCTGGTGAAGCAGAATCCGGGTTCGCAGAGCCCCGGCATCCCAAAGCAGACCATCACAGAAGCCGGAACCTGGAGCTGAGGGACAGTAGCTTGCACCGGAGAGAAGGAAGACACGTCCCATCCCCTTCCAAATACATCCAGCAGTGCCAAGAAAAGTGTCATTTAGTGACTGCACATTCTAAAAAGTGATGCCTCGGAATTACATGAGGCTCAAAAATTTTAGAATCATAACTTTGTATGATATGGGATTGTAAGAAAGTTTTTACGGGACATTAGAAAAGAGATTGCTTGAGTATTAAAGAATAATAAATAGCTCTGTGTGCCCTCAAACTAGAGATGAAGGAAAATATTTTTCAAGTAACCATGTGAGGAATGTGCTTTCAGTCCTGGATTCCATATTTGAGAAAATTACTAATAAAAAATAAAGGATTTTATCATGCATTTTCAGAAATTAGTCCTGAGGGGTCACCCTGATTTCTGTTTTAGACTGTTGCAGGCATGTGGCAAGGCCACTGGATGTCAGCTAGACAGCTGCTGTCTGGAAAGATGTCCTGTGGTGGTGGTTAGGGCTGTGGAGTTGGTTCTGACCCATAGCAACCCTGTGCACGGCAGAAGGAACGCTGCCCGGCCTGCGCCACCCTCACAGTGGTGCTTAGGATTTTAGACCGTGCCGCTTTCCCATGTTCTGTTCACGCAGCTGCCGCTTGATCCCAGTTCCCAGTCTTCTCCAGGTTATCCCTGGTTTCTTATGGTCCACACAGTCAAATTCTTTGGCTTTGTCAATAAAACACCAGTAAACATCTTTTTGGTATTATCTGCTTTGAGCCAAGATCCATCTGACATCAGCATCCCTTATTCCACATCCCCTTCTGAATCCTGCCTGGGCCCTGGGCAGGCTTCCTGTCAGTGTTCTGCTGCAAATATGCTAGATGGTCTTTTCTTTTTACTGTTAAACTGGCAGAGAGTTCTGGAATTATGGATGAGAATAGAATCGTTTTCTTTCTTGGTTAATTTTTTCAAGAAATCGTACTTTTATAGTACCAACTCCTTCATATATCAGTTTATATTTTACTTTCCTCCCTTTTTTTCATTTTAACAAATGTATCATTAAATCATTATAAATGTAACTTTACTGTCACATTTTTCAGTGACCAACTTTTTTATCTAATGTAGTCTTCATAATTATACTATTTTAATTGCTTTATGATAGTTGTATTGGTGTGCCAATATTTAACAAATAATCTTTTACTGATAGATATTTTTGCAGATCTCAGTACTAGAAAGAAATATTAAAGTTTTAAAATTAATAATAAAGTTTTTTTTAATTTAGGTATCCCACTTGTAAAAATTCAGTATAACCAAATAACTCAAGAGGAAAAACTAAGCTATTGCACAGACAGTAGGACTATTGAGTGATTCTTGGTTCAATTTTACTATTTTATCAGTTAATGTTGCCACCAAATGGTTTTATAACAGCATAACCTTAGAAATTATAGCTTTAAAGTATTTGCTCGTTTAGCAGGTCTACATGATACTTTAAATTTGTACTTCTCTGGTTATTAAGGTTAGACCGTTTCATGTATGCTTTCCTGCTGGCTATATCAAGAGGAACATTTTCAGCACTGAGCTTTTGGCTGTTGAAACTGGTCTGGTAAACCAAAAGATGTTTGTTATGAGTATTAATTGAGATATCACATTTAATCATGCTTTTAATGTTGCAGGATACATAATAGATGCACAGTGAATGTCTTTAGAAAATACAAAAATCTACAAGTATGCTGTCCCTCATAACTCTTCCTTCTCAATCTCAGGATAAAGAAGATGTTTGCTTGTTTCATTATTAAACATTAAAAATTCATCTATATTTCAAATAATTTGATATAACCTTCAGTATTTTCAAATGAATTCATAACTACAGATACAAAGAATTAGACTATTTTATATAGTTTCAGTTTTATAAAAAATGTACACAAGAGTCTTTAGAAAATACCTTCAACTGAAAAGATCCTTTTGAGGATAAGCAACTGTATTGTTTCACTTTTGAAAAAGAATCTCCAGTGTTTCACATGCCTGTGGGTGTTATACAAAAGTGTTTTGATACATTCAGTTATTTGTATTGCCTCCAACTTACAAAACTTGAGAGTTGATATGGTCAGATATTTTTGTTGAAGCTATTTTTCTTCATCACAGGTTGACTTTTAAAGTATTTCTCTCTTTTTCTCAGGTTAAAAAGGCTTTCTTTGCCTTGGTAGCCAATGGTGTCCGAGCAGCGCCACTGTGGGAGAGTAAAAAACAAAGTTTTGTAGGTAAGCGAGGGGGGCTAGTGACCACTCTAACACAGGAAAGCTTAAAAGCCGAAGGCCCAAGGTCTTTTCATAGTGATTTTAAGTTCCAGTGAGTAAGCATGCTACCAAATTAGAGAACATCCATGCTTTGAGATGCTGCGGAAGGTGAGGCTGCTAATACAGTTAAAACACCTGTGTGCTTTCCTTGGGTTTTTATCATTGAGCGTATTTTTCACTCAAGTGCCTTTGCCAGTTCCTGTGAGCTTGGTGAGCAAACTTACATTGTCATCTCACGAATTAGTCCCCTTAGCTTAAGCTGACCCAAAATGTGGTATACCAATTTTGGCACAAATCTTTGATATATACATTTCAGATAGGAAAAATGAAAATAACATAAAAATAATTGGTGTCTTTGGCATACTCTTAAATCATTACAATTTAAAATATAAATGTCATAAGTGTTCATGGTATAAATCATAGCAGATAAAGCATGTATTCTCTTAAGTGTTCATTACATTCTTTTGAGGTGGTCTGCCTATATCTGCCTCTCCTTGAAGTTGATTTCTAAAGGGAGAAGATTTATCTCTCTTTCGTCTTTGTAGTCCTGTCTACAAATAGGATGCATTCAGTAAACAGTGACTGTTAAAGTCTTCTCTCAAAACCATGGCTTTAGAACAATCCCTAGGAAACCATCTGGTTGCTCACAGAGCACAGTTTCTAAAGCTGATACTGAATAATTTATTATTTTTAAGGGTTTTATATAATGTACCTGTAAGTGCAAGTTTCATGTGGTATTTCTATCAGTTTTCTCTCATAGATTTGCCAAATACTGTAATTAAATCCATTGTACTTTCTATCATATTTAACGCCAACTAACTTTGATGTCAGTTTCATATAGATAATTCATAGATTAGTAATTTTAAATAATTTTAAAACAATACACTGTCTTTAAAGTGTATACTTTAAATGCTTTTATGGTAAACATTTCAGGTTCTCTTGTTTTTTGAGAGTTTCCTTGTAGGTTGTCTTAGTTTTGCTTTTAATGTGTGTGTACATTTTTGTTCCAGGAATGCTAACAATCACAGATTTCATAAATATACTCCATAGATACTACAAGTCACCCATGGTGAGTGCCGCAGAACTTCTGTCAGTATTACCTTTCTCTCAGGGGATGTGGGCATTTCCAGAGTCCATGGGGTTCTTTTCTTTCTTGTTTGGTACAGGACTGGTGGCAGTGGTTGAGTTTCAGATTTATATTAATTGACAAAGAACTTCATTATAAAGCTACAAATTCTGGTAAACAGCTGATTTTGTACTAAATCATTCATACATGTGAAACTTGAAGAAGATACTCTCAAGAAAAAGAATTCCTTGGGTTAGTGGAAATGTACATGCTATTTATTATCTAAATCATAAGTTCCCAAACTTATTTGGCTTATCACCCCCTTTTTAGAAAGAAAATTATTCAGTGCTCCCACCCTTACCAATTACAAACGTTTGTACTGTAACCCATAATTCAAGATAAAATGTAGGTATCTACTTTAGCAGGTCACCCTCCCCAGTTCCAGTGACACTGAGGTAGATATTTAAATATTAAATTTACAATAACCGATCAATAAGTGCATTAGGGCCATGTGGAGGATTTGCCTAAGACCTGTGAGTGCCTGAGGTCCACCCTGCCACCGAATTCCTCTCCAGGCAACTGACTACAGACCTTATTCTTGAGATGAGACTGCCATAGCGTTCTATTTCTAAGTCTGTTGAAATATAATTTTAATGCAGCTGCCCCAGCAATGAACTATATTTATTTTGGGAGTTTTAAAAAGGAAGTAACACCTAAAATCGCAGAAATAGGGGTGAAGGAACACTGGATTGCAATTACACAACTCATTTTAACTATGGGAGAGGGGAGTGTTCTACAGTTGATTGACTGTGGTAATGATTGTACAATTCTTGATATGATTGAACTATTGAATTATATGATTTGTGGGTTAGGTGCTAAGAAAAATATAAAAGACAAGAAAAGGGAGAAGATTTGGAGTATGATTTAAATGATAGAGAGCCAGTTAACACATACATGAAGGACCATGTGTAAAATTATTTCAATTGAATGTCTGCAGAAGATGGTTGCCAAATACTGCAAAGCTGAGAGCAACAACAAAGCTTTTTGGGTTTTGGTTTTTAAAGAAAATCTGTGGTCACCATGAAAGGCACCTGACTCATTCAGGTCCAATACCTGGCTTATACTACAGAACTATCTTCCCAAAAATTTACAAATAGCATTAGAAACCCTACTCATGCCAGATTACCCAGCTCCTCCCCTAGTTTTCTGAAGACAGATTTTCTTCTTTAAACTGATGGAAAAGGTAAGGAGATCTCAGAGATGAGGGGTGTGTTCCAGAGGAAGGCTTAAATGAGATTTGACTTGTAGGAAATTAAATGTGGCATATTACATACCAATGTTTTGGGTTAAAATTTACAACCATCACAAAAATGTAGATAAAATAAGCTAGAGCATAAACTATTGAATGTTACATAAGAATGCAACATTGGCCAATACCTCTACTTTGATGAACTAATGTATTTACATAGGTATACACCTATGCTTATACTTCTACCATAGCTTTGCTTCCTAGATCTTTCCTCTGTTTCCTTTTACCTTCCTCCTGCCCCACCATGTATATGGCCTATGTACATATATTTGTATGACAAAACACTGAAATAATAGAGAGACTTCAGGCCTCTGCTCAAGCCCTCCCTCAATTCAAGAACACTTTGTTCTGACAACCTGGCATTCTGTGTTGCTTACCCTCCAAGCACAATCACTAAAGACAAAGTGGATGCATAAGCAAATGTGGTGAAGAAAGTGGATGATGCCCAGCTATCAAAAGATAATAGCATCTGGGGTCTTAAACACTTGAAGATAAACAAGCAGCTATCTAGCAGAGAAGCAAGAAACCCACATGGAGGAAGCACACCAGCCTGTGTGATCATGAGGTGTTGATGGGATCAGGTAACAGGCATCAGAAGACCCTAAACATACAAACAAAAAGAACCATATTGTTGAGAACTACAGGGATCGGAGCAGAGACCCAAAACCCATCAGTAGACAACAAGACATCCCCTCACAGAAGGGACGAGTCAATCTGGGCACAGTATAGCTCCAGTGAAACACACACCATTCCTCTGGTTCCTTGAGACTTCCTCACCCCCCACTATCATGACCCCAGTTCTGTCTTTCACTGCAGACTAGACCAGAGCATATGAACAGGGACAGATAAAAGATGAGAGCTACCAACTCATGGAATCCAGGAACAGGAATGTGAGTAGTGATACCAGGAGGGAGTAGGATACCACGAGAGTAGGGGGATATGGGGTAGCGGAGGAGAGGAAGGGAGAACCAATCACAATGATCGACACATAACCACACACACTCACACTCCAGGGAGTTGAACAACGGAGACCATGAGGGAACGAAGACAGCAGTCAGTGTGAGATATGAAAATAATGGTTTATAATTGATCAAGGAATCACAAGGGCCGGTGGGGGAGGGAGGAAAAGGAGAGGAGCTGATACCAAGGGCTCAATAGAAAGTGGATGTTTGGGAAATAATGATGGTAACATATGTACAGATATGCTTGATACAGTTGATGTGTGGAATGTTATAAGAGCTGTAAGAGCCCCTAATAAAATGATCTTTTAATAGCCACAAAAAAAATGCAACATTGGACGAGCTGCGGCACAGGAAGACCCAGTGGGGTCTAAGGGTGCTGCTCTGAAGCTTAGTCTTGGCCTCTGTGTCCGCCCTGAGCTGCTCCCAAGCCACGGACTTCCTGTGGGCCCACTGTGGCCCAGGCCCCCACCACTGGCTCTCCTAGGGGAGCTAATATCCATGCACCCTGCACCTGGCTGGCTTGACCCCACCTCAGAGGAGGCTGCCCTGTGTCATGGTGCACCCACAGGTCCCAGCCATGCCACACAGAGAATCCAGTTTCCACAGCTCAGTACCAAAAGCAGTCATCTTGCACATCCATGCAGTCCGAAGTACAAATTTTACGAGCTCTGACTAGCTGTGTGAACTAAACATTAATCTGCCTTCAAACTGGTAACTTTGCTTCCATTGCCATCCCTCCTAGTTAAGTGACTTCTGGGGTTTAGAAAAGACACTCAAATGGACATAAAGAAATCGAGTGAGAAATGGACTTGGTGGTAGTTGAGGATGTGGCCATAGACTTCACCCAGGAAGAGTGAGCTTTGCTGAATTTTTCTCAGAGGAAACTTTACAGAACCGTGATGGTGGAAACCATCAAGAACCTTGACTGAGGTGGCTTGTTCCTCATCAGATGTCCTTTCTGTTTTTTATATTTTAAAACTCCACATTATTGGGTCAGTCTCAATGGGACAATAATGGACACAAGATGTTCGTTGAACATATATTAATGCAACCCTGAGGAATGACTGCTGGTTCTTCATGTTCAGAGGAACCTGTGGAGTCTGTGGCAGTGAACATCACAACAGCCAGGAAAGGCCTTTGAGAAACTGGTAGAAAGCGTCTATGCAAGTGAAGACGATAAAGAAATAGAAGTTGATCAATTGGACAGTGTTTCCGCTGGACGGCAGATCTTACTAGTCTTAAAGGAACTCCCGGTATAAATCCTTTTAACTTTGATGAAGGTGTGAAAATGGTACGTTTAATCCTGAGGTTGGATTTCACACTGGAAACAGACCTTACCAGTATAAGGAATGCAGAGAAAACCGCAGTAGGCCCTGTTGCCTAGTGCCTCATTCAAAAACATTTACTAGAGAGAAACTCCATGGCATTGCATACTGTGGTAAAGTTGGCGGTAGTTCCTTGCCCCATACTCAATGTCTAGGACCTCACAATGGTGAGGGACCTTATATATGTAGAGAATGTGGGGAAATCTTTACTCAGTCCTCACAGCTCATTGGCCATCAAAGAACACATTGTAGGAAGAAGTCCTGTAAATGGAAAGAATATGCCCCTCAATGCTAACTGAATGTATGGGAACTCAGTGGAGAGAAACCTTTAAATGTACAGAATGTGGGAAAGCCTTTAGAAATCCCCAGTCTTAAATAGACATATCAAAAAACTCAGTCATGAATGTCGAGAATGTGGGAAAACATTTTATTCAAGCTCAGATCTCCCTAGACTTATGACAAATCACAGTAGAAAGTGACCTTATGAATATATGGGATGTGGGAATGTGGGAAAGCCTTTGGACATCCCTCAACACTAAGTGCACATATAAAAACTCACAGTGGAGAGTGCGTGGGAAAGCCTTCACCTCACGCCTCAGTGAGTATAAGAGCACACTCAGTGGAGAGAAGCCATATAAATGCAAAGAATGTGGGAAAGCATTGAATAATTCTCTAGCTCTACCTAAACAAAAGACGTCACAGTGGAGAGAGGCCTTATGTATGCAAAGAATGCGGGAAAGATTTTATTCAATCCGCACACCTCAGTGAACATAAAAAGAAACAGTGAGGAAAGGCCTTATAAATGTACAGAATGTGGGAAAGTCTGGTTATCCTGTAGCACTAAATCTAAAAGATGTCACCGTGAAGAAAGACCTTAAGAATATAAAGAGCTCTCGCATCCTTGCTTCTGAGACGACAAAGAAAAGGCATAACAATGTCGTGCTAAGCCAAGTCAGCCATGTGCAGCCCATTCTCTGCACCAACTGCGCCTGCTGTGTGCCCAAAGACAAGGCCATTAAGAAGTTCGAAATAAGAAACATCGTGGAGGCTGCAGCCGTCAAGAGACATTTCCAAAGTGAGTGTCTTTGATGCATTTGTGTTTCCCAAACTGCATGTGAAGCTGCATCACTGTGTGAGCTGTGCCATTCACAGCAAGGTGGTCAGGAACCGGTCACCTGAAGCGTGGAAGGACCGGACCACCCCACCTCGATTTAGACCCGCAGGTGCTGCCCCACGAGCTCCTCCAAAGCCTCTGTAAGGATTAGAAGCTGAAGAAAAACAAACCTGAGAGGAAATTAAATGGAAATTGTTCTATTAAAAATTGTAAAGAATATGGGAAGCCTTTATTTAGTCCTCACATTTCAGTAAACACCATAGAGTGAGGGGAATCCTTTTAAATCTTGGGATTTGGGCACGCTTTTAGTCACCTACAGTACTAGTATTTCACACCTGAGAGAAACGCTTTATGAAGGTGAAGGATGTCTGGAAGCCTCTAGTTGGGCCGCACACCTCACTCAGCAGAAAAGGGTGCGCGATGTTTTTGTCAAACAATGTTTTGTCCAACTTTATCCCTCTCCACACAAAATAACACCTTACAAAGAAGGCATGTGTGTTAACAATGGCGAGAGCATTTGTATTCCTTCTTCAGGCAACAGTTCCTGTGGAGCAGTGATGGGCGAAACACTTTCTCACTAGACGTGTGTGGACTCACAGTGGAGAGAGGCTCTGTGCATGTAAAGAATGAGAGGCAGTCTTCATGCTTGCAGAGCTTTTAGAGGATGTAAGAATAAAATATAGGTGGACTACTGTTGGAAAGCTTTTGTCCATCCCTTGTCCTTTTGAAAACCTAGAAGTGCATGTGATAGAAACCAAAACCTGCTTTATGGGAAAGTTTTATTCTCTTTCCTCACCACTTTTCTAAGATGATAGTGATTTATGCAGGTGGAAATCTGTACTAATTGCCTTCTCAAGATGTACAAGTCACGTCTCAAATAAATCATGTATGTATAAGAATAGTAAAGCATTTGGGTCTTCATATTGTGATGAATCATGAAATTTAAAGATGGAGGGAAAAGAAGAATGCAACATTATAGATTGCAGTTTTGAAAAAGTTAAGAATAAAATGCAAAAACAAAATTTCTACTAGTAATGAGGAATTGAAAAAAAAGAACATCAAAAAGAAATTATTTAAAACCTGTATACCCTGTCCCGGTGACCTATGTTAGACGTATGTTCAGAAGATCCTAAACTGGAGAGTTCATTTTGCATGTATCTCAAAACAAATGATGCATCTATGCTCAAGGTTCTAGTGTAAAAAGATTTTTCAATGAACTGTTTTACTTTCTCATAGTAGAAAATCGGAGAGCTGATTAAAAGGCTATATACGATTAAAAATAAAATTGAAGAAATCATTATTGACATTTTTCTGCCAATTGTTATTAACTAATTTTAGGGAGGATCCACTATTAATGCTCATGGAAGCCACAGTCAAGAAATAAAACAACAGATTGAATTGGTCAAATCTGCTATACAAGAATTCTTTAAAGTGTTCAAAAGCAAGGTCACTTTGAAGGCACACGGTGCTCTTGAGCCAAGCCTTCTCTTTTTGGTAGCTTCGTCTGCATGTGGAAGTTGGAGAGTGAGTAAGGAGGAGTTGGTGCACTTGCATTATGGTGTTGGGGAAGAATAGTGGAAGTACTGTGGACTGCCAGAACAGCAAATTGTCTTAGAAGAAGTACAGCCAGAATGCTTCTTTGAATCAAGGATAGCAATACTTTGTTTGTTCGATGTACTTTGGGCATTTCATCAGAAGAGACCAGTCCCTGGGAATGGACATTACATTTGGTAAGGTAGAGGGTCAATAAAAAAGAAGACCCTCACTGAGATGAATTGACGCAGTGACTCCAACAACATTGTCAGCTTGTAGACTAACATACGAGCACAAATGTGATTGTCAAATAAACGGGTTTTTATAAAAAGCAATCAAATGCCATATAGCAGATTCCAACAGTAAGTAATTGCTAACGACCATTATGGCTACATTTACAGCCAAAAAGTTTTTATATTTGAGAAAATGCCATTGGAAAATCTATGCTTTTATTTGTCAAGTGTTCATCATTAGTATATAAAGACATGATTAATTTTTTTGTATATGTTGACCATGTGTCTTACAAAGTTCACTTATTCTAGGAAGTGCCTTTTAGGATTTGTTAGCTTTGTTAGGATTTTTCTGGGCGTCCCTGGGTATTAGAGTGGTTAATGCACTCAGCTACTCACTGAAAGGTTGGCTGTTGGCGTATACTTAAGAGGTGCATCAAAAGAAAGGCCAGGCAATCTGCTTCTATAAGAATTACAGCCTTTGAAATCCTATGAAACCCAGTCTACTCTGACACATGGAAGGGCTCCAAGAGGTCCAAACTATTCTACAGCAGTGGGGTTTTGTTTGCCCCTTTGTTTTTTAAATTGAGTATGAGATAAGTCTTTTTCCTTTCTTTAATGCCCCTACTCAAGTTTCTCTTCATTTCTCTAAATCCCACCTGTCATGGCTGAAATCCTACTTTCTCAAAGCTTCCCTTGACTAACACTCAGTTCACCTCTACTTTCTCTGAACCCCTGAGCCTTCTGGGAGTGAAGGAACTCATCTTTCTTCAACTCTGCAGTGACGTTTTCCTACAAAATTACTTGAAAGTTGCCAACCATTGAGATTTAATGGTTCAAAAGGAGACGGGATTTTCTTTATTTCAGCTGTCCCCATAAATCCTACCTAATGCTAGTGGCATAGTAATGGTTTTAAAAGCTGATCTGGGAGCAGGAGTTGCCAGAAGGGTAACAGAGAAGCCACTTTCCAGCAGGCACTGTATCTTGTAGAATTCTCACAAAAGCTCACTTGGAGAGTGTTTTTATTTAACTGGATAGTAGAAGAAAAGATCCCGAAAAGGTAAGTAATCTGCCCAAGGATAGCAACCATGGTAAAACTAGAACTGAGATTCAGAACTAATCTGAGGTATTGCAGAATTATTTTATATCAGCCCATGCTGCTCTCCCCTACAGACATGTACCCACTGTACCTTGGTCAGGTGACATGGCTCATGCACTGTTCTCTGGACTCAATTTTAGTATGTTGCTTCACCAGTTGCCTTTTTAAATTACATATGCTAACAATTTCTATACTGCTAAAGAATTGAGTGTCTCTTTTTATATGTATTTTAACACTAAAGTGCCTAAGAAATTTTCAGATTAAGTCACTGAAAGGTTAGTATTATACTGGTTTACTAAGTTCTAACTTTATAAGATAGACACCTTCGAAGAAATACAGAAGATTGTAGGTGTTACCCATTGATATTGCCAGTATTTGTAAAGTATTGACTGGATTGGTCCCATCAGCTGAATTATCAGACTCGACAGTCGTTATGAAAGAATAATTTTCTTTTTCTTCAGGTTGTACACATTAACATTTATAAATATGCGTCTTCCTCATTTGCAGGTACAGATTTATGAGTTAGAGGAGCATAAGATTGAAACATGGAGGGGTAAGCATGGTTTGATCTTCTCTATCTTTTAACATCAGGGGAAAATACTTACACTTCATGTGTAAAATATGCCCAGTAATAAACTATGTTCTTTAAGGCATCATTCTATTTATTTGTAGCTTCATTTTTTAATAATGTGCCATAGTCCTGTAATTGTTGGCATTCTGTTTCCTAGCCATGTACAGAGCACCTGTAGCATGTAAGACCCTGTTCTAGAACTGAGAATATAAAGGGACTGCGCTGGCAAGTACCCACGCACCGCTTAGAGTGGGGCCTCTGTTCTATCATGAAAATGACTTTAAAACCGGGTTTTGTTTATGGCATTTAATTAATTAAATCACTACTGGAGGCTCGTACAACGCTTACCACAATCCACCCATCCATCCATCGTGTCAAGCACATTTGTACATTTGTTGCCATCATCATTCTCAAAACATTTGCTTTCTACTTAAGCCCTTGGTATCAGCTCATTTTTTTTCTTTCTGATTTTTAAACATTAGTAAAGATTTTTTAATAGAGGTTTCCACAAAGGCAATGTCCCAGAAACCACTTCGAATTTTTAAAAAATAATAATCAGGGTTATAATTAACCCAAATTTCTTTGATTTGGCCTTTTTATTCCTAATAACTGTCACTTGAAGGGCATTTTCTTTATTAACTGCAAGCAGCAGATAAGTTACATTACTAACTGTATTTTCTTTCTACAAATACAGAGCTTTATTTACAAGAAACATTTAAGCCTTTAGTGAATATATCCCCAGATGCAAGGTAAACTTAATATTTTTCTTCTTTGAAAGCTTTTAGTCATTCAGTTTTATCTGTTTTGTTACCATAATAGGCAAGTAGACAGTTAGTAAAATGTGTTTTTTTATCCAGATAGGAAGCAGCTTCCATAATTCCAACTGTTACATTTATTAAATGTAGAGGCAATAGAAATAGCAGCAATTTGTGCCCCAAATGATTGATAATGTATCATAATAAGCAGTTTTGAGAGTCCAGATGGCCTGCAGTAAAATCCATCTAGAGAACTTGTTAAAATTGTAGATTCCTGGGCTTTACCTTCAACCTTTTAAATTAGAATATGCTTCTAAGCAATTCCTCCAGCATCCTGACACACACTGAAGTTTAAAATGAATCTGTAAGGTCCTTGCGCTCCATTGTTCATGGCTGTACTATTGACAATAGACAAGAGAAGGAAACAGCAGATGTCTGTTAGCAGATAGATGGATAAGTAAGCAAAATACAGAACATCTGTGCAGTGGAATACTATGCAGCCAGTGGGAGAAAGGAAATCTTGATCCATGCTTCCATATGGATGGCGCTAGAAGGCATTATGCTATGTGAGCCAAGTCAGACACAAAGGACAAATACTGTATCGGTCCACTTACTGAGACAGAATAGGAAATGCATCGAGGCAGAAAGTAGGTCAGAGGCTACTGGGGACTGAAGGGGATTGGGCAGGAAGTTGGTGCTTAATAGGTAGAGTTTCTGTTTAGGATGATTAAAATCCTTTAGAAATAAAAAATGGTCGTGGTTGCCCAACATTGTGAACATAACTAATATGTCACTGAATTATACACTTAAACAATTGATTTTAAGAAAGGCAACGTTTCTGTTGTATGTACTTATCACAGAAAGTAATTATTTTAAAATCAAAGCTGTATTAAATGTTCCTTCAGAGGTCTTCCCAAGAATGAGCTGCCTTTTCTGCAGTCTTCTTAACAAATTTTTTGATACAAACCTTTGGAATGGCTTTGAGAACATTTCTACATTTCCCTAAACACTTTCTAAATTCTGTACCACTTCATAGAAAAAGTAAAATGCACCATTTAAAAAAAATCTCTTTCTTTATATTTGTAGTTCACATCTTTTAGCTATATTAAGGTATATTGTGTTTTAAAGCATGCTAAAACTTCCAATTTAAAAATCTTCCAAGATACTGTTTTAAGTTGATCAACCTTTTGATATTGCAAGATAAAAAACGCACTGAGAATGCTTTCAAAGCAGGGATGGTCCAAGAGTTTCCTTTAAAGCCTCCTAACAACTTTAATGGGTTTTCCCACAGCCTCTTCGATGCTGTATACTCGTTGATCAAAAATAAAATCCACAGATTGCCAGTTATTGACCCTATCAGTGGGAATGCACTTTATATACTTACCCACAAAAGAATCCTCAAGTTTCTCCAGCTTTTTGTAAGTAGCTTTTAGTGTTTCTAAAGACATAGTTAATTTGCTTTAATTCATTTACTTCAAGTAAATTAGGCTCCTGTTACCATCGGTAGAAGAATTTGTTAGCTTAGAGGTTTCCATTTCTAACCTTTGGTTTCTTGAAACTTAACTGTTTGAATTGTGCATTTTCAAAGTTGATTCCAATTTAAAAGCAATCACCTTTTAGTCCAGGTATCAAAAGTCTATAAAGACACTTGAAATTCTGTATTTAATTAGAATATTTTATCATCTAGAAAATAGAGCAGATTGCAAATCAGTTTAATTAAAGATCTTCTATACAAAAAAAATGAACCAATAAATAATGTAAAAAACACCTTATATGTAGTGTTATTGGTAATGTGGTTTTTAAAAGCATGTTTAAAACAACTGTTCCCAGGATCCACTTAATACCTCATTATTGTCTATTTCAGTGATAGGAAAACCCAGAGCGAAGTTACATTTTGGCAAAAGAGCGCCATGTTGGTCCAAATTAGGGTGATATTTTCTATAGACTTTCTCAACTGCTTTTGAAATGAAATTGTTTCATAATTAAGCAACACTTACAACTTATTTGGTAGGTGGTATAAAAATCTGCTGAGAACTTGAGAGCTTTTATTTCTCCTTTTAATTACTTGTACTAAATTTGAGGTTATAAATAATTGGCCAAATGGAGCCACCGGTGGGCTCATTCATGCCTCAGTGGGCTCCTTTGAACAGTTACTTTAAAAGAATTGAGTACCCATTAAAACCTCCCTCACATTAGCGTTTCCCTCTCCTTCACCACCTTGGAGAAGAAAATAAGATGGCACTGTGGGAGGAGGAGGACCCCAAGATCTCATGGGACAGGATGCAGGAAGGGGCGTTTTGGCCTGGGAGCACACAGAGAGCTGATGAGTGGGGGAAGGCCTATCCATCACACCAGCCCTATCCCTTAATGCCTTGCGTGTTTAAGTAATCCTTTTGACATTTAAGGGTATGCTAAGAAACCAGGAAGAAAAAGAATGATGATCTACACAAACAGTGGAATTTATAAAGAGACAAGCTAGGGGAGACGCCTTGGAGGAATCAGTGTAGGGCTGAGCCCAGGCCTGCCCTCTTCGGCCATGAGCGGGCATGTTCTGTAGTAGTTGGGATTGTATGGGAACGGGAGTAGGGGGTGCCGTGCATTGAGAGTTCCCCACATGTCCGACCTTTGGCTCCTTTAATTGAGTAATCGTTCTAAAACACTGTGAGTCATGAGAGCCAATTGCTGATAATCATTTAAAACACTGTGAGTCATGAGAGCCAATTGCTGATAAGCATTGACTGTGTGTCTAATATTGACCTATAGGGCTTCTCTGGTCATCTTACTACCAAGGACAGATGTGATAGGTGATAGATCACACTATATTAAGCAGGTCACTTACTGCCTAGGTTGGCGGCTGCTGAGGGTAAAGCCCTGCAGCTGCTCCGAGCCCCTGTGACACTTGCCACCAGGAGGCAGTGCTCAGCGGCAACCTTATTCCCTGGCGGTCAAACTCCAAAGCCTGCATCATGCTTCCAGCTGTGCTGCCTTGAAAGAAGAGAGTGGGCACTTGAGGTGGTCCCTGCACACACTTGGAGGTTGTCTCTTCTATAAGAACAGGCGAAGTTTGCCTCTGCCCACGACTGCCATAGATTTGGGCCAATGTGGTAATTAGAATATTTGAAAAATTCTAATATTCTACTCAGCTAGAGGTTTTCAGATAAAAATGTAAGTTTTTATAAGCAGATTTAACAAATATATTTCAGAGCCTGCGTTTCACTGACTGATGGGATCGTCACTTTCTGAGGAAAGGACAGGGCAGGGGATGGTCCAGTGTGGGGGTGCACTAGATGACCTAATAGGTCTTTCTTTCTTTCTTTTTTTTTTTCTCTCTAAATTTCTAGGATTCTCATGCTTTGAATATTGATGAGCTCTTTGCCTTGAACATTTTGTTTCTTCTAATTGTTCATCTTTTCCTGATAATTATAAGGTACACCAGGAGGATGGAGTCAACTGTACCCTTTCTAAAAGGTGGATTTTTGAAACCGTAGACCTTGTTTTACTCTATAGTCAAAATGTGATCTTAGACTTTTCTCTGTTGATTTCTCCCTCCTCCTTGAAAACAGCCCAAGAAAAGCAAAGTTCATTTTTAAAGGTTTTTCTAACTCTGCTCTACCAACTTGGTGTTTGCTCCTAGTAGACAAAAGCTGGAGTGTCCTGCAAAGGTGCATTCAGGAGGTAGTGGCGGGATGGGTGAGGATGTTCACTGGGGTTCTGCACAGCCAGCGGCACACACTCTGAGTCGTGAATGTGGAAATGTGTGTTCTCAGCACATACCACTTCACGCTGATGGTAGGACCTGAATGTGATCTGAATGATGAAGAAGAAAGGCTTCCTGGTGGTTTCCAGGTCTTAATTTCCCAAATAGGCCTGTTCTCTTCTCCCGCCCACCTTTCAGTAGTGGAAGAAGAAAAGGGAAAAAATGTTAACATGTTAGTGCTGCTCATTATTAAGTAATTAGAGCTCAAGTATGGGTGTATGATCTGGTTTGAACAAAAGATATAATTCTAATATGTCAGATGTTTTGCTTTTTTTTTCATATTAGTTCAGACATCCAGGTAGATTGTTAGAGAAGACTAGCTTTAATTTGCTTGTGCATAGTATTTCACTCAAATCTGGACATGTGCACACTGAAACAGAATATTTTGGTTCTAGAACATTTGCATTTATCTTCCTGTTTAGATGTGTGATATGCCAAAGCCTGCCTTTATGAAGCAGAACCTGGATGAGCTTGGGATAGGAACGTACCACAACATTGCCTTTATACATCCAAACACTCCTATTATTAAAGCTTTGAACATATTTGTAGAAAGACGAATATCTGCTTTGCCTGTTGTTGATGAATCAGGTTTGTATTTGGCCGTATCAGTTAAAATAGAGACGACTGTTTAGCTCATTGGGTAAGATTACTTCTTAAATGACCTAGCACATCAGATAAGTGTGGAGAGTGAACATTTAGATCTGGTGGGTGAATTCAGCATGGAGATGCATGCAGAATAATAATCATTTTTACTGGCTTATTTTCTGTCCAGACATGATTTCATGTCCATTTAAAAATAAACAAGTTAGTCTTATTAATGATTAATTACTAACTTTATAATGAGCCCTGGTGACACAGTGGTTAAGTAATCAACTGCCAACCAAAAGGTCAGTAGTTTGACCCCACCTACTACTCTGGGAGGAAGATTGAGCAGTTGGCTTCCATGAAGATTACAACCGTACAAATGCTTTGGGGCCTTTCTACTGTCTCCTAGGGTCACTGTGAGTCAGAAAACTGGACAACAGTTTGTTTGGAATTGGAGGGCACGTATTTACTGTCCATTATATGGTTGAAATTGATGCTAAATGAATTGTATTTTATGTTTTTCTAACATATATTTTCATTTCTAGGAAAAGTTGTAGATATTTATTCCAAATTTGATGTAATTGTAAGTATTTTTTGTGTTGCTAAACCTTTGTCCATAATGCATTTTGAAACCAAATGTGTTTCACCATTAACAATTTCTAGCTTGAGTGTGAAAATATTAGAATTCCATGGACTCCTCATAATAATTATACTTTAATCATTCATTGGTTTGGCAGCAGTACATGGTGATATGAGGGGGCTTCAAAAAGTATATTTTAAAATGGAATGGAAAGGTAATGAACTTTTTCTACTAATTGTTGCAGCCCCTTCATATGTTAGTAGCACTTAGTAATTCTGCCTTTTCAGTAGATTTACGCTTTTCCTGACGCTGCAGCCTGTATGGAAATTATAAATGGCCGTGTTGCCCTGTGCGTGGCATTCTTTACCCGGCCCTGGGCAGTGTGCACAGCTTCATGGTGTGTACAGGTACCAATCCAAGGCTCTTGTCACATGCGTCTCTAAAAATGGCAGAGACATTTATTAAATAAAGTTATATGAAACTCCTTATTGGAATTCTTGATTTAAATCTAGGTTTACAGTTGGTACTACATTTTTTTTCCATTTGATGGGGATGGGTAGGGTTTTCATTCATTTTTAATATACTTAAAGTGGGTTGTTTAAGACAGGAAAATGCTATTTTGTTAGCTTCATCTGCGCACACCATTTTCTACCACAAAACTGATACACCAGTAAATAGTCTTATAGATGTCTCTGGCCCTCTTGAATCATTCAATAAAATAAAATAATAGATACCAAAATACAGTTATTGGAATCTTGAATGAGTGGGTCCAGAGAATTCATTTGGATATATAGGAAGTTGTCAGGCCTCTTTTTCCTCCATGAGTACAGGGTACTAGATAGGTCCCTACCAAATTCCTATCTAAAGCCTTGGTCCCTGGGGGAGTCATAGGATTCGGGAGAACCCATCAACAAAGTTTCCCCAGGCATGTAGCATTTACCATCCTGTGTATTAAATGTTAATCCACCTCTCAAAAGAGTTTATTCATTCACTAAGAGGCAGAATAAGAAACATTGAGTGGTACCTGCAAGGAAAATGTAGCAGGGTTGCCTCACAGTTAAGTGATGCCATCCAGGGGCTTCAACTAGTTCACTGAAAAATTGAATCAAAAGATAATGGGATTTTTCCATGAACTTTTGATTCCCCCTCCTATAATACAGAATCTTTAAGTTAGTATTGATAGGACTTTGAAACTATAGCAGTAGAAGTATGCTATAACGTGCAAAAAGGACTTTCTGGTGGTATTAATAATAGGAGAATTTCTTGTGGTGATAAACTTAGATGAATATTGTTTTTGTTATTTAATCAAGATCGCCTTAAATTCAATAGATGTTGGTTACTAGCATGACTGAGGGGGAAAGAATATATTTTATTCTGTTATTTACTTCCAGAATCTTGCTGCTGAAAAAACGTATAATAACCTAGATATCACGGTGACCCAGGCCCTTCAGCACCGGTCACAGTATTTTGAAGGTGTGGTGAAATGCAGTAAGCTGGAAACACTGGAGACGATCGTGGACAGGATAGTGAGAGCCGAGGTGAGGGGCACTTCCTGGGTCCTTTCTCCCTTCTTCCTTGCTTTTGCTTTTTGGTGGGTTTTGTTCTGTTTGAAAGTCATTCTGCAAAAAGAAATAAACAGTCAGCCCAGGCAGACAGCTCTGTCCTTGTGCCAGAGCCTGGCACACTGTGTAGCACATAGTGAGGGACCGGAGAATGTTCAGTTGAGTTTATAAGTCCTGTTCTCACAGTTGTAGATTCACTGAACGGGTAAGATACTCCCACGCTTTGTGAACTTTGTATTGAGGCCACATCAAACAGCATTGTTGGGGAGGGTCCTAGTTTATTCTAAACAAAATCTGTTAACACTGGATGCTGTGATCAGTGGATTGATGCACGCAAGTTCTCTTAGGAATAGACGTAGCTTAGTCTCTTTAAACTGGTTCAAAAATTTTTAAAAAAAGGATATCATGGACTAGTTAAATTCAACACCACGCATCTGTCAGTTGTCACACTGTGGTGACTGACATGTTGCCTCTAGTGTTTCAAAGACCAGCAGAGGTAGGTACCCGTGGTTAACTGGTGCCAGTGGACCGTCCAGACAAGGAAGAAGGACCAGGCGGCCCGCTTTGGGGGTGTTAACCACAGATAGCAGAGGAGCACAGTCAAGCATACTGTCAGAAGGTGAGCACCGCAGGTTGGAAGTCATTTCAAATAGGACTGAAGAAGAGCGGCCTCCTCAACGTCCAGTCAACCGATGAAGTAGATAGAGTGAAGCTGAATTTCAGGGTCTTGGTTTGCTGATGGGGCACAATTCAAAGAAGAAACAACTGCAAGCTTCCATTAAAAGTCGAACTCGGAATGTACGAAGGATGAATCTAGGAAAATGACAAGTCAGAAATGAAATTGAACACATAAAGATATATATCCTGTGTAGTCATGAGCGGAAATGGACCGGTATTGGCCATTTGAATCCAAAAGAATCATATGGTTTACTATGCTGATAATAACAAATTCAGGAGGAAGGATGTTGCATTCATTGTCAAAAAGAACATTTCGAGATCCATCTTGAAGTAGAATGCTGTCTGTGATGAAATACCAGCTCTACTCCTACAAAGCAGTCCAGTTAGTACAACATTATGAGAATCTATGCACCAGCCACTAAAGCTAATGTTGAAGAATTATATCAAATTCTTCATTTTGGAGGGTGGGGTGGAAAGGGGGAACCGATTACAAGGATCTACAGGTGACCTCCTCCCTGGGGGACGGACAACAAAAAAAGTGGGTGAAGGGAGACGTTGGACAGTGTAAGATATGACAAAATAATAATTATAAATTATCAAGGGGACATGAGGGAGGAGGGAGGGGAAAATTTGAGGAACTGATGCCAAGGGCTTAAGTGGAAAGCAAATTTGAGAATGATGAGGGCAACGAATGTACAAATGTGCTCTACACAATTGATGTGTGTATGGATTGTGATAAGAGTTGTATGAGCACCCAGTAAAATGATTTCTTTTACAAATCTTCATTTTGAAATTGATCCAACATGCAGTCAAGGTGCATTAATCCTTATCAGAAACTGGAATGTAGAAGGTGGAAACAAAACTGAAAGATCAGGAGTTTGAAAACACAACCTTAATGATAGAAGAGAAGTTGGAGATAGCATGATAAAATTTACCAGACTAATGCCTTCATTGCAAATAATATCAATGAAATCAGTGGCAACCATACACCTGGATTTATCAGATGGCATACTGAGGAATCAAATTAACTACATCTATGGGAAGAAATGATGGAGACACTCAATAGCAGCAGCCAAAACAAAGCCAGCGCTGACTGGGGAGTAGACTGTCAGTTGCTCACAAGTAAGGTCAGGTTGAAGTTGAAAATTAAAACAAGTCCACGAGAGCCAAAATATGGTCTTGAGTACAAGCCACCTGAATTTACTAATTTTTTTCCAAAGAAAGAAAACAGTATACCAATGTATATGGATGTTTCAGCAAAGCTTGATCCTGCATCCAAATTTCAACCTTGTGACTGGGAGTTCTTAGGACATGAGCCAGTAGTCTGATGCTTAACCCACAGATTTGGGACTTGCCAGACTCCATAATTGTTTGCCACTGCTTTGAAATAAATCACTGTATATGTTTCCCTGATTTTGTTCCTCTAAAGAAACCAGCCTAAGATAGCTCATAATGAAAACATTCGAGCAGAGACAGTCTACGAAGAAAAACTTGTTTCCTTTTGAAAAAATCAGCCAATGAAATCCCATGGATCACAGCAGAGCATGCTTGAAGACAGTCCACATAGGTTGCAGAGTATTCAGAACACAGTAGATGAACAATGGGCCAGAGCACACCAACCATTATGAATACGGACAGGACCAGGTAGCATTAATTCTGTACATGAGGTTACCATGAGTTCAAGGTAGTTTGAAAGCAGCAGCCTATTCACTCTATTATTATATTAGATGCTTATTTACTATACTTACACTTTATTTTCAAAATATATTTATTACATACATAATGGTAAAGACTAATGTTAAGGTTTCTATTTAAACATGGTACATTGAAAATACAGTGCTTTCCATTTAATCCAGAAACCTCATTAAAGGGACAGTAAAAAAATATTAAGCTGTAAACCCATAAAGATAAAGCCAGCAAAAAAAAAATCACCACTGAAGGGTAAAAACAGAACTTTAGAGGGGTGGGGGGAGCGGGAAGGGAGGGGGAAAAATGAGCTGATTCCAAGGGCTCAGGTGGAGAGCAGGTGTTTTGAGAATGATGATGGCAACATATGTGCGAATGTGCTGGACACAATTGATGTATGTATGGATTGTGATAAGAGTTGTATGAGCCCCTAATAAAATGATTAAAAATAAAAGTTTAGAAGGTCACTCTAAAACTCGTTCAATTGACACATTCTGCTGTGTCCTCAACAAATTGTCTTTAACGATGTAGGAAAGCATGGTTTGTTGTATACTACAATATGCATATGCTAATGAACCTTGGAAACATTATACTAGTGAAAGAAATTAAACATAAAAGCCATATATTATTTGGCATGATTTTAATGAAATGTCCAAGATAGGCAAATCTATAGAGTCACTACCTGAAGATGGAAGATGAGAAAAAAAAGGGGCCTACTTCGAACCTCTGGGGCTTCATCTTTTACAGAAATGAAATGTTACAGAATTAACTTTTTCTTCTTTTTAAATACACATTAAAATTTGGGGGGGCCAAACCTTGCAGCCCCCTGAAAAGTTAGTTTTCTATGTTCAATATGCACGTTATATATGTGTGTGTTCTTTATTTACATGAACACATGATGTGCAAAAGTAGTGATAGTTATGTAACAATTTTAGTGACGATACTAAATTCTAAATATACTAAGTGAACTATATCTGCTTTAAAATGGTGATTGTTATGTTGCTGTATTTAGATACAAAATGAAAACTAATGTGTTACTAAACTTGGAACCGGAAAAAAATTTTTGTTTTGTTTTGCGAAGACCTGCATTTAGCAGGAGAAAAAGGAAGGACCTGCTTTGGCATAGCTCAAACTGAGAAACTAAAGAACAGATTCGAGCCTTGAGTTACAATACTGAAGGATTCCATGGGCTAAATATTGAACAATGCAGGAAGCATCAAAAGATGATGTCAGGAAAACACAAAATCAATCACTCTACCAAAGAGAGTAGGTCAACAGCCAGTCGTTTCTAGAAACAGTATATGATGAAGACCCAGCAGTAGCGCAGGAAGAAGTCTGAGCGACGCTGAAGGCATTAGCAAAAGCAAGGCTCCGGGAATTGATAAATAGCAACTGAAATACTTCAACAAGCTGGACGCACTCGCTTGCCTATGGCAAGAAATGCACAAGCCATCTTTCTGGTCAGTCACTAAAAGAGATATATTTATGCGTATTCCAAAGAAAGGTAACCCAACAGAATACAGTTTTTGAACATTATTATTAATATCACCTGCAAGTAAAGTTTTAGAGTAAAAAATATGTTAATATAATCTATTTTACTGTATTTTACTTCATTTATCCTTTAGGTGGTGGTAATGTGAACTTCCTAGAAAAATATAAGGAAAATGAAAAACTATTTTAAAGTAGTGACCCTAAATAATAAAATTTTAGTGGTTATTTGGACATATTATCCTTATAAAACAAGTTTCTTCTAGTTATTAGAGACTGTGCAACTTAAAAATTTTTGAAACTATGCTTACAAGAATAATATAGATACACCCTATTTGGTGTTTTGATATTTTGAAATTTGAAAACCTAACAGGACAATAGCTGGCTGATTTTTCTTAGGCACTCAAGAAAAACCAGCATTATACAAGGGGCTTCAAAAGGAGGTGTTTGGCAAAATTCCATGATCTTTTCATTTGATTTTACCAAGAACTTTTTAAAGCATTTTAACATATTAGAGCCAAAGGCACCCTATGATTATAGACACTGTTAGATTCTTCTCATTTGTGGGATGCATTCATTGTAAAATATGAGTCTACATTTCCCCCTTTTCTAGTATTTTTAAGATTTCTTTTGAACCTAAACACTCACCCATGGTCTTTGCTCTTTTTGCAGGTTCATCGGCTGGTGGTGGTAAATGAAGCAGATAGTATTGTGGGTATTATTTCACTGTCTGACATCCTTCAAGCTCTAATACTCACACCAGCAGGTATTGATGGTGATTTCTTACCTTTCTTGGAAGTTTATGGACATTGAACAAAGGAAAAAAGAAAAGTTTATGGACATTGAACAGGGTGTAGGAGGTAGAATGTTGTTGCTATTGTTGTTGTTAGGTGCCGTCGAGTCACATCTGACCCATAGCAACCGTTTGCACAACAGAATGAAACACTGAAGGGCCCTGAGCCGTCCTCACAATTGTTCCTATGCCTGAGCCCGTTGTTGCAGCCACTGTGCCCATCCATCTCGTTGAGAGCCTTCCTCTTTCCCTGCCCCTCTACTTTACCAAACATGATGTCGCTTGCCAGGGACTGGTTTCTCCTGACAACATGTCCAAATTATGTAAGAAGTCTTGCCATTGTGGCCTCTTAGGGTGCTCTGGCCATACTTCTTCCAAGACAGATATTTTGGTTCTTTTAGCATCCATGGTACTTTCAATAGTCTTTTCCAGCACCACAATTCAAATGCATCTGTTCTTCAGTCTTCCGTATTTAATGGCCACCTTTCACAGGCATGTGATACAATTGAAAAGACCATGGTTTGTACCAGGCACGCCTCAGTCTTCAAAGTAACACCCTTGCTTTTCAATGATCTAAAGTCTTGGGCAGCAGATGTATCTGATGCAACTTGTCTTTTGATCTCTTGACTGCTGCTTCCATGAGCATTGATTGTGGGGCCAATCAAGACGAATTTCCTGCAACCTTTTCGCCATTTATCATGATGTTGCTATCGGTCCAGTGGTGAGGATTTGGGTCTTCTTGACATTGATTTGTAATCCATACCGAAGGCTGCAATCCTTCACCTTCATCTGCAAGTGCTTCAATTCCGCCTTACTTTCAAAAGCAAGGCTGTATCAGGTGCATATAGCAGGTCTTTAATAAGCCTTCCTCCAACCCTGATGCCAAATGTTTGTTTCCTATACATCCCACTAACACATGGGAACGTTGTGTGTTACTCTCAAACCAGTTTGCATCATTTTCTTAATCTCGAATTTAAATACTCTATTTGGGAAACGGTTTCTGGCGTAGGAATATCATTTAAGCCCAGCAGACCTTAAATTATCTGTGATTTATTATCCCTTTCATTTTAACCTTTTCCATTCAGTTTTACTTCCCATGGGACTACTAACTGGAAAATACAGGGGGAAACCCGTTAAACTGTGTCTGTTGAAAGCTTCCTCTATCCTTGCCAGTGTTTTGTGTATATAAAGCAAATTGCTGAAACACAGACTTTCCCCCATTAGTATTGTCTGGAAATTACATGGCTCCCAAATCGTCCTGGTAGCCGAAGCCGTTTTCTCTCAGCTTCACTTTCAACAAGCTCTCAGAATCCCAATAACTACGCCTGCAGAGGGGAAGGAAAGGGGCTCCCCACCCAAAAGGAGCCCCTACCACGTGTAAGAACATCTCCTCCTACTTTAGAATACAGGCAGGGAGCTTCCAGCAGGGCGTGCTTTCTCAGTCTGCAGCATGCGGGCCACTTGGGAACATGTTAGAAATGCAGATTCTCAGGCCCGCTCATCCATCTCTCCTGAACTCTTAGGGATGGAGCTCAGGTCTGTCATTTTCAAGTTTAAGGGTAACAAAGTTCAAAGCCATGAAGTGGTGGTTCTTGTTAGTTGTCGTTGAGTCAGTTCTGACTGACAGTCTGTACAACATGTTGTGAAATAACGATGTGAAAGCAAAACTGTTCACAGCATTCTTTGACATAACTGAAATCCAGAAATAACCTAGGTGTCTTTTAGCAAAAGAAAGGATACACACTGTGTTAGGGTCATTCTGGGAAATACTGTACCACCTTAAAAACAAGCAGCTACCAAAGGGGTTAGGTTCCAAAGGCCAGATTGGTATTCAGAATCATTGTTTTCCATGAGTTGGGGGCTATACCTCTTCTTCAGTGCCATTGCCTCCCTTTCCCTCTCTCACCACCCTTTGTCCCCCCAGCCCATTGTGGGCTACATTGGAGAGAGTGGAGCTTGGACATTGCCTGCCTGAGCTGCCTGCCTGCCTGCCTGCCTGCCGTGCCCTGGTCCCAGCTTCAGCCCTGTGTAGGTCCCAGAGCGCCAGAGGCATTGCCTGAGGACTTTTCCAAAGTTGTCATAAATGCAGGTTAGATAATGAAGTAAGTTGGTGAATGAGAAGTGGGTATGCAGACCTGCCCGACAGCGAGTGATTCGTACAGAAGGAACACAGAGCGAAAGGAGCCAGACTGACCCCTACAGTCCAAACCAGCACCTTCATTCAAATAAGAAAAAGGCCTCTGTGGGAAACCCAGCCTCACATGTACCCCATCTGGCACCTTCAGAATAATGCCCCTTTGCCTATCTCCAGGCACTTGGTTTGGCAAGTGGCGTCAACTTGAATGCTGCTCCCATTTATTTGCCCCCTTTCCACCATTCCTTGTGTTGTAACCTCCAGAGTAATCAAGTCAAGTTATTGATTCTCTCAGTGCCTTGAAGTATCAATTTGAATAAGATTGGCCTGGTTAAGTTTACATTTCCACCCTGAATTGATATTCTAAAATTTGAAGTCACCCATGTACCCCTATCCACGCTGCTCCAGGGAGGGAGTCTCATCCACATTTGGAATTTAAAATGTGTATTATCATAGAATGAATGTTATATAGTTAGGGATAGTTGAATAAGACTTCTTTGTGCTATACTATGTTTAACTATTAATTTAGGAGAATTTAACTTATAACCTTGATTGTAAGTTAATATTTGGGGCAAAACCCATTTGGAAACCAAGGCCCACCTACATTGAATCAACAATAATCTATGAGAGAGTGGTATAACTAAGCATAAGAGTGAGAGTCCAGAATTCCTAACCCAGAAAGCTGTCTGAATTTGGGCAGGTACATATATCCACTCATTCACCCCCAGCCTCTCCAGCTGTAACATAACCAGGCACACGAGTCCTATCTCCTCCTGAGCTGCAGTGTAGATGACATGGCACATGACTAAGCTCTCTGCCCTTGAAGTATCAAACAATTAGAATCAGGAGGTTGAACTGGATGAGTTTAAATTTCCATCAAGATGTGATATTCCAAAATTCTAAGTCACTCAAGTCCTTCGTGTCCATGGTGACAGAAGGAGGAAATCTCATTGGATCAGTGTTTGAGACTTTTGTACTGTTCATGTAAATGCAAGGGAATCTTCTCGTCTCCAGATAATTAAGGAGATGATCCAATACATTAATATTTTCTCTTGTTTCAAAGTGTCTTAGGAATTGCCAGACATCCATTCCCCACATGAGCCTAAGTGTTCCTCCATCCATGCGAGGAGTAAACCATCGGTGGCTAGAATACACTGTTGTAGGCCTTTTATTCCTGCAGATACCTAGTCTCTGTGACGTGTGGTGTCTGTTAGAGACTGATGAGAATGGAGAAAAGCTGCCATGGTGTGAGAAAATAGCAACTCTCTCCACCAATTCATTGAACTATCCATATGTGCAAATAGCCTCTGAAATGTTATCGCATATGAACAACCAAAATACTTTGTACCTTTACTAAATCATGTGCACAAAATGCTTTTGCAGAATTTTGGCAACAGAACCTTTTCTATCTAATTAGACCGCATACTTCAAGGTCTAGGTAGAGTAGGAATTAGAAGTGAACTGCCCTGGTGAAGGCTGCCCCCTCGCCACTTCTCCCTCTCGTGCAAACTGGAGCAAACTCCCCGGCTGCCAGAGGGTGTTGTAGGAAACCGCAGGTATAGAGACTTGCTGCTTCCATCATGGAGGGCGCGCGCGCACAGCTGCCACACACTGAATCTTTTTTCTTTTAATGACTGACAGGTGCCAAACAGGCGACAGAAGCTGAGTGACACTGTGATTGCAGGCCCCTCGAGGAGAACCTGAACAGCGTTCTGGGTGTCACGTTTTACCTCTTGGAACACCGACCACAATAGAAGAGAGTAAAATGGTGAAGAATGTCTATCAGGGTGTAGGGTATTTTTTCCATTGATGTTGAAACTAAACATAAAAAAAAGAGAAAGGTTTTATGTGCTTGAAGATTCAGGCTTGCATTAAAAGACTATTTCCAGACTTAGTCTGAGACTGCAAATGCTGTCTGTCATGAAAGTGCATTGTGTCCTGGAAGTCTTCGCTTCCATTTCCGAGGGTCCGCTGGTGTGCAGCAGGTCTTGTGACATAAGGTGAGTGTGTGGATATTCAGATCACAGTGCCTTCTGTCAGAACACAGCAATATGTCATCACAGCGGGGGCGCACTGGGGGCGATCTACTGGACTGTGGCTGTCTGAACCTCTTACCAAATCAGCTTGTCTTCGTTAGAGTCGTCCTTTGAATAGAAGTCATTACTTCGAAACTGTAATGGTGGTTTTGAGTGTAAATGTTTTGTTCTCAACTACAGTGTAAACCAAGAACTGCTTTGAAAACAGCTTTATTTATTTTTACTCCCGTGGCAATTGTTTGCACCTCTTTGGGTGGGGAAACTTCACCGTATCCACCAATAAACTCTTGGTTGTTCTTTTAAAATGACAAATTTCTCATCTTTGAAGTTTGGACCTGGAGAGGATATGACGTTTACAGTAGCCACTGGGAGGCTGTAAAAGTTAGGCGTTCCTGAAAGCAGAAGGATGCCTGTCAGAGGATGTGCCGATGGAAAGGTCGTTTTTTTCCTTCTCGTGTATTAAAATGTAAAATCATGATTGTACCACTGCTGACGTGATTTCATTTACTTACTGTAATTTTTGTGTGTGTAAATTTTATTATAGCGAATAGTTGAAGAGAAACCAAAAGCTTTCTGATCTATTTCTGAAAATATTGACACCAAGAGTTTGGGGATTATTAGGGTTGTTTTGCTCTTTGGGGAGGGGGCAGAATTGAAGACCTTAAAATCTTTTCATTTCGGTAAGTTTTTTTAAATCCCACCTATTCCAGTGCTTATTCATTAGAATTCTACATGTAGTTTTCCACATAGATATTTCTCTCCAGTTAAAGAAAATACATACTCTCCCAAGTTCAGTGGGGAAAAAAACTTAAGGATTTGATTTATAAACTTTATATCTGCATTGTTTTATGTGAACACATTTGTTCCTATAAACCCATATATATAAAAACGACTCATGGGAAAGATTGGATTTAAAGACCATGGAAATTCTGAAGCCCCTCCCATATATAATCTTCCCATAGAAACAACTGGTTGGAATGGGTTGGTGGTGTAGGTGCCCCGGAGTCAGTTTTAACTCACAGCAACTCAGTGCACAACAGAACCAAAGGGTACCTGATGCCGCACCATCCGTCCTCGTCATTGTCGCGCTGTGTTTGCACCCATTGCTGCGGCCACTGGGTCAGCCCTGCTTTGGGTGTTTCTCTTTTTCACCAGCCTGCTCTTCCAGGCTTGTCCAGAGTTCATGAAATGAAGTTTCACCCTTTGCCCCTCCCTTCTAAAGGAACATTCTGGCTGTGCTTCTTCCAAGACAGGTTGATTTATTTGTTTTTCTGGGAGTCCACAGTCGTTTCCACATTCTTCGCCAACACCATAATTCAGATCCATCAATTCTTCCACAGGCTTCCTTAGTCACTGGTCCACTTTCACATGCATAGGAAGATCATTGAAAAAGCTGTGGTTTGGGTTGGGCACCGTAGTGCATAGACATCCTGGCTCTTCAACCCTTCCAAGAGGTCTTGCACAGCAGAGAAGCCCAGTTCCGTAAGTCACTTGATCTCTTGACTGCTGCTTCCATGAGTGTGGATGGGGTCCGAGCAGGATGATATACTTAACCATGTTGATATTTTGCTCCATTTATCATGAGGGTGTCGGTTGGTTCAGTTGTGAGGATTTTTTTCTTGAGTGGAAATCCATACTGAAGCTTGAAGTCCTTGATTTTCACTAGCTAGCGTTTCAAGTCCTCCTCAATTTCAATAAGCAAGGTTGTGTCTTCATATAGAAGGTTATTAAGCAGCCTACCTCCAGATAGAGCAGCCTAAAAGTGCATTCACATGAAACCTATAGGATTTCCTCTCATGATAGCCCTATCTGCATTTTTTTTTTACTAGACACATTTGCATTAAACTTGACCTTTCTGCTCTGCCTAAACCCAGGGTAGTAGAGTCGTAGAGCTTATTTCACTGATTCCTTCCTGCAAGGAAATGTAAGAATGTTCAAGTACCTGATGCTCTCTGACCATCTCTGCTTTGAGTCTTTCTGGCCTGTACCTATGAGGAGCTCACAGATGGTGTAAAACATTGGACCATTGCGTACCCCTCTAGTTCTGAGCATTGGTTTTCCTCCCTGTAAAACCTGATTCACAATCACCTGAGGTGCCCATTAGAAGACCTAAACCTGGGTCCTCCCAGATGGACAATTAGCAAGCACACCCAAGTCTCAGAACTACACCCTGAAGGATCACCTCTTTCTAGAGTACCATGTAGGAAAGGTAGCCCTCACATTGTTTCTGTTTGCCACTGCACCGACACTTCCCATGCCCCTGGCCTGCCACCACTGGCACCCTCATCATGGCAGAGCAGAGAAGGTGGCCACCTAACACTTCAGAGTCTAACCAGGGCCAGCTTTGGACCCAACTAGAGGGCAAGCTCTGCTCTTGTGAGAAAAACCTTAAATCCCCATTATATATTGACTAGTTCTAAGTGCCATAGAGTCAGCCCTCAGCAATCCCATGCCCAAATGGGACCCAGTGGTTTTCATTGGCTAATTTTGATGAGTAGATTGCCATGGCTGTCTGTAAGAGGTGCCGTGGCCAGAGATCACACCTGGGTCTCCCTAAGTGGAAGGTGAGCATACTACCACTGAACCACCCCTGCTACAGCACAACATACTTTTCGCATCACCTTCTGGAGAAGTAAGGCCTCACATTTGCCCTGCTAAAACCCCCTGCCACCATGGTGCAGCCTGGCCAGAACCCCTTCAGCCCCAGACCATATTCCCAGGCAGCGCTTAGCAAGCAGAATCAGCACGCCTGCCCTCAACATGGTCAGTTTCCCGTGGTAATGATGAATAAGCACATAATCCAGACGAACCCCAGTTCTCAGAAGTGCATTTGCATCAGCTCACAGGCACCTCTTCCTTTACTGCTGTTGGGTTGCTTGTTGACCATAAGGGTTCTTGTAAAACTCCAGATTTTTGCTTCTCTTGAAATCCCACAAACGGAGCAGCTTGAGGACCACGTTCTAGCTGCAGAGACCTCCAAGGCTGCAGGTAGCTCCTCAGGCTTTCTACCAAGCCATTCCTTCCCATTCCTCATAGGAGCCTGAGAAATATTTTTCCAAGTGCCTCAGTGTAAAACCCCCTCTCTAACTTGAGTATACATAGGCATGTCCCTAGGAGATCTGATAAAAATATGTTTATGTTCTTAAAGCATCAATGAATATACACCTATTGGTAAATGAGGTGGATTAATAATAGTGCCATTTGAATTCAGCTATATGTTACTTGAGTTAAGCCTCTGTCCACCTAGTTGAATAAAACACTGCCATCAAGTCATTGACAACTCATAGCAACCCTATAGGACCTGGTAGAACATCTCCTGTGAGTTTCAAGACTGGAATTCTTTACAAGAGTAGAAAGTCCCTCCCTCGCCCAAATATGAAAATACAAATGCATGCTTATGCCACTGTTAGGTGTGAGCATGGTCTCGTTAGCCATCACTGAGATGTCTTATTTAAAGGGATTGAATAGATGATTTTAGGTGAGTCGGTACTGAAAAAGGATCCAGATATGTGGTCAAGTTTCAGTATAGAAACCCCCACATATTAGGGTCCCAGAGCAAGAAGAGAGATACAACCCAACCAGGTTGCTGGTTTTTCAAAGCTTGGTGATTAATGAATAAGTGATATACATGATGACAATGACTAATTCAGAGATGTGCTATGTCCAATTACGGTATGTATATGTAACAATGAGTTTTGGATAAGATAAGCTTGTTGTGAAAGTATAAATTGTGGGAATTGGTATAAACCAAAAAAACCAAACTGACTGCCGTCATATCTATTGTGATGTATAGCAACCCTGTAGGTCAGGGTAGAACTCTCCCTGTGGATTTCTGAAACACTCTTCTCAGGAGTAGAAAGCATCGTCTTTCTCCCATGGAGTGACTAGAGGTTTTGAACTAGTGATTTTGAAGTGGCTAACCTTATAGTTTGTAGCCCAATGCATAACCACTACGCCACCAGGGCTCTTTAGAATTAGTATAAGAAGCTGTTGATCATAGATTTTTCTTGTTTATAAGCATAGGGTTATTAATTTAATAAGGACTGTTCATAGGAATGTACATGTTATACAAGTATGTATATGTGAGCAGGCACATCATGCACCAAGTACATAGGAAAAGAAAATGTTGGCGTGGATACTGAGAAGGATCTGAAAATAAGTGTTAAAATATATGAGGAAATAATTTAAGAATAACAATTTGGATGGTGGGAGGGCAAAGAATTTCTTTCCTGATATCAGTATCCTGATATCAGTATCCATCTGTGCTTTCCAAGACCTTGATAATTTATACTATAAGTATTCTCCATTTTAATAAGTTACTCTCAAAAAAACTAATGGCTAATATAAAACTTAAAATAGCAAAATACAAGATTGATGCTAATTGACTGGCAATAATAAATAGATACTCAACTGGTTGTCCTCCCATTCAGATTAAGGTAAGTAGATATTTCACTAAAAGTCAAAGTAATGTTTAGCTAAGTGGGCAGGATATAACGATTGTCACTCAGAAATAACCATGCTGAGGATAGTCACAGCTGTGAAGGAAGGAAAGCCCTGTCGAAGCAGAGGATGACCAGTGCCTCTTCCAGCCAAAGAGTCTGTAGTAGGTACATAAATTTATGTCAACTTGATAAATAGGTATAGGGGTGGAGTCTAGCTTGTCAATCAGGTCACAACCTAATGATGCCTCCTTGTAGGCCTGGCATTCTCATGAGGATTCTGGGAACTTCCTCTCTTTCTGGAAGTGGGCCACGCTCTCTCTCTGCCTTCGTCTTCCTGGGGAACAAGCCACACGGAACTACACTGA